>NC_138519.1:69562579-70228412 GCF_000230855.2 Cajanus cajan | reverse complement strand
TTTAACCATTGTTTATATTGCTGGGGGAGTTTTTGCTGCTGGTTGCATTGGTAAATTATTTATAAGGAATGTTTCTTATTAGATGTTAAATTTAAGTTTCCTGCAATATTAATTTTTCTTGTTTAACAGAGGTTTCATGTTGGATTCTTACTGGAGAATGGCAGACTGCGGTCATCAGATCAAAATATGTCCAAGTATTACTTAACCAAGATATGAGTTTTTTTGACACTTACGGAAATAATGGAGATATTGTGAGTCAAGTATTGAGTGATGTGCTGCTCATTCAATCTGCTCTCAGTGAAAAGGTATGTTGGGCTCTTCTTGGGTGTATATTCACTCCTTTGTAAATTTGTTATTCTTTCCAGATATATTCTTTTAAATTTGTTATTATTTCCAAATAATATTGGAAAAGTGTGTTGTGCTCTTCTTGTGTGTATATTTACTCCTTTGTAAATTTGTATTGACTTTTGATGATACAGGTTGGGAATTATATTCATAATATGGCAACGTTCTTCAGTGGTCTTGTTATTTCTTTTATCAATTGTTGGCAGATTGCAGCTTAATTAATTACTTTTTAATTTTATAGTATTATTTCATCCTATAAGATCTTCTGTGCTCACTTTTAAAGATTAATCTACATTGCAGCTTAATCTACATTGCAGCTTGATCACCAGGTATATACGAATCTATATCACTTTTATTCTATTATTGTTTTTTAGCTTGTTAAAAATTCAAGAGAAAATAGTATATATGAGTTTTTTATGTCAGTCTATCACTAGTTTATTGAGGCCATTTCACTCAAATTTTTTTCCAGTTTATTGTATCAAATGGATAAGAGTTGGATACATGACAACTCTCTAAATAAAGAGAAGTACATTAGAGGGGTTCTAAATTTTCTTGATTTTGCCTTTGCTAAATCTTCCAAGGATGGTTATATGAATCTGATTTGCACGATCTTTTTTTAAATTTTATCTTTCCTGTTTCCCCACCAAATTTATTAAGTGCTACACAAATCTTATGCTTAAGTGTTGTGGAGAAATATTATCTTTCATGTTTTAGTAATTAAAATGCATAATTTAATGACATAGTACATGATGATGATAATTATCTTAGCGTTGTAAACTTGACATCTTTCATATTTTTTTTAGGGTTGGTGAAAGATTTACATGCAGTGGATCAACATAGATGGCAATACTTACAGGATGACATTTATCAATGCAATATGTTTTCCTTTTTTATTTCTAATTAGCAACTTTAATATCATGAATTTGTCATTTTTATAACATAGTTTGGATACTTATATGTCTAGCTCTATGAACAATGATACTTGAAATATAATACAAACATGATGTTTATAATAACATGATAACAATTACTGGTTGTTGACATTGATATAGAATCTCCATATTAGACTAGTATGTGAATAAGTAAAAATTTTCATGTTATTTTAATATAGATCAAAAAACAACTTTTGTCAAATCATCTACTTATCTTTTCCTTTTTTTTATGTTTTGTATATATAGTTTTTATTATTTAATGAAATTTAGCAAGAATAAAATATTAAATTAAATATATCAATATATTAGTTAATGAAATTTGACTTTTTTTTATACTTTAATGTCATTTTTTGTATACAAGATAATAATAAAATTTGAACTACACTTCATATAGAGTACAGAGATATTATATATATATATATATATATATATATTTATTTATAGGTACAATAATAATAATAAATAAAATAAAATACTTTTACCTATAGTCAGAGCATGTAAGAATAAGTTAATAACTTTTACCTACAGTCATAACATGTAAGTACAATTTAATGGTGTTTACCTATAATAAGGAGTGTAAATATAAGTCAATGACTTTTACCCACGCATATTGCAAATTGTAGGTAGCTCTTATAGTGACAGTCAAATGTAGTTGTAGGTAAAAAATGTCTGTAGGTAAAACTTATAGTGATAGGCTATTAGTTGTAGCTATATGCCCCCTCAAAGTTGACAACTTCAATGTCTGTAGGTTAAAGTCCATGATACCTTTACCTATGCAATTTAGATTTTTAGTGACATTTTATGCGTGTAGGCATAAGTCATTTTTTTTGTAGTGATATTGCATATTTATGTAAGAAACTATCCCTTAAAATGCAAAAGGAATCAACCTATTCTTGCAAATTAGATGTTATATGTTGGAGATCATACATTAATGTAAAATAAGATCATAATAGTGTATATAAGTGGAGAATAATATTCATCTTATAAGTTGATTTTGTAAAGTTGATTTAAGCTCTTAACCCACTTTTCTTAAAATGGTCTCAGAGCATATTAGAATCTATCCAAGTGATTCTTATTGTTTAGCTTATTAGACCATCCACTATCAGGTGATTATCAAACCACCCATAAATGCTTATATCCTAGTGATTATTGATTGTTAGTAGGTTTATCAAACCACCCGCTATCAGGTAGTTATTGGACCACCCGCAGATGTCCAGTCCTGCAAATTTCATGTTTAAGATGTTTAGTTTTTGGCATGAGAGGGGTGTATTGGAGATCTCACGTCATATAGGAATAAGGTGATGCAAACTTTACATTAGAGATGTTTAGTCCTCAATGTGAGGAGGGTGTATTGAAGATCTCACATCAATTGAATAAGGTCATAAAAGTGTATATAAATAAGAAGTAATTCTCGCCTAACAAAAAGATTTTGTAAGATTAAGTTAGGTTCTTAACCCACTTTGTTAAGACTATCATAGAAGCATTGACCAAATTTTAACACTGACTCGTGAGCCTCACCTTAATTATTTAGACAAGCCAAAAAAGCTTGAAAAGTTTCACTGATCAATCCTTGCAAACATCCAAACAAAGAAGCGTGGTTGCCCAAATTCTTAGGCTATGATTTTAAAACTGAATATAAGCTAGGATGATAGGACATTCTAGTAGATGTTTTGTCATGCTTTTTTTTGCATGGCTTGGTCCAGGCCAAAGTGGGAATTGTTTCATGAGCTAAAAATTGCCATAATTGAATATTCATAATTGTTAAACATAAAAAGATTGTATGAAGCAAATAAAGTTGGTGTGCAAGTAAATGCAAAGTCTTGTGATATATAGAGAAGAATATGTTGAGTAAGGTATAAATGATAAATACCTATAAATTTAATGCCTTAAGATTTTGTGTTAAAATGTTGTGTAAAATTCTCTTACATAGTTGACTAAAATTTATTGATGGAGTTCTCCATGATGTTCAAGTGATATTAGAGTCCATGTTTATATATCTTGAGGATGTAAAGCATTTATTGCAACAATGTGCAGTGTATCGGTATGCCAAATTTGAAACATGCCAACAAGCAGCCCAATTTGAAACATGCCAACAAGCATTCTCTGGCTTTTACCATATTGACTCAAATTTTGAATTACAAGTATATCATCTTCATTTGGCTTTATAGTTATACTGGTAGTGGTGGATAGATTGTTGAAATGTGCCCATTTTCTACCTTGAAAACTGAGTATAATAGTAAACAAGTTGTTGATATTTTTATGACCAATATTGTGGAGCTATATACTTGGGATGCCAAAGACATTTGTGTTTGATTAGGATAACATTTTTAGTAGTTCTTTTTTGCAACACTTCTTCAAATTTCATGGAACTACTTTAGATGTGTTGATCACCCATAGAGTCATGGTCAATTTGAATTTGAAGTCTTAAATTGTTGCCTTGGGATATATATATATATATATATATATATATATATATATACTTTACATTTTATAACCCCAAGTTTTGGTTTAAGATCCTTTCATGAATTAATGTATTACACTTCCTCCAATTCCTGTTTAGGCATGACAATATCTCAAGCAGTATATGGTAGAGAAACCTATACTTTAAATATATTAAGAAAGTATATTAGAGTCAAAATCAACCTTACAAAATTAGTTTGTAAGGTAAGGATTACTTTTGACTCATATACATTATTATAGCCTTATTCCTAGTCGACTTGGGATCTCCAACATGCCCTTCTCACGCTGACGGTAAGACATATCGAGCATGGAGTTTGCAAGACTAAACATCTGCAGGTGATTCGATAATAGTCTGATAGTAGGTGACTTGATAAGCCCAACAACACACTCACTAGGATAGACTTTGATACACTCTGATACCATCTTAAGAAAGTTAGTTAAGATCGTCTAACTCATTCTTATAAAATCAGCTTATAAGGTGAGAATTTCTCCCCACTTATATACACTATTATGGTCTTATTCTTAGTTGATGCGGGATCTCCAACAAAATAAATACAATTATGATCCCAAAGACCCTCCTTCCTTACCACAATTACTACTAGAAAGACTTTTTATTCACTCAATTAAAGGCAAATTTATTGAAAGCTCAATAAGAAATGAAGTTACAAGGTGATAATAAACGCAAGGATGTACAATTGAAAGTGGTGATTTGGTCTTAGTCAAACTACAACATATAGACAATAATCATTTTCCT
Source organism: Cajanus cajan (assembly GCF_000230855.2). Lineage (NCBI taxonomy): Eukaryota > Viridiplantae > Streptophyta > Magnoliopsida > Fabales > Fabaceae > Cajanus > Cajanus cajan. The sequence goes on along the minus strand of NC_138519.1, from coordinate 70,223,921 downwards.
TACCAAAAAAATCATAAGTTTAGTGACTACTATTATTACTAGTATTACCACTACCATTATCACCATCACTATAACTACCATTGTTGTTATTGCCACCACCTGTGGAGATAGTGGTGGTAGTAGTGATGGTGAAAATATTGGTTGTAGTGGTGCAATGATAGTGGTGGGGACGACTGTTGCAACAATGCTAGTAACAACTATAATAATAGGGACAACTATGATAATAATGATATGCAATAACTTTATTTGTAATATTTTAATTTAAATCATTTATTTTAATTTAAGCATAAGATTGAATATTTTATTCTCACATAAAAATGACATTCTCAAAATATATTTTCCCTATATATATATATGAGTGTGGTTTCAATTTTAACACATCAATTTATATTTCAATCATGTGTTTATCAAAAAATATTTAATGTTAAAAATTATTGATAAGTGCACAGTGAATTTTCTTGTCTTTTTTTTTAAAAAAAAAAATTTAAGATACTTAAATTTTTATTTCTAAATCCTTAAAATGAGTAAATGGTGAGTAGCGATTTTATTTTTAATATTTTTTTAATATTTATAGTGTTAGCATATCAATTATTTAGTTTTTTATTTTGTGGAATAAAACTTATTATATCATTTTAATCATAATTAATGATTTTAATATAGGTTGGAATAAACTCAAAAACATGGTGACTTGCATAGAATTTTGATGTCCTCATAAGAATGGACAACATAGTTGACTCATCTACTAATAAAATGAATCATATCATTTTGAAGTTGGTTCAGTATCTCTTGACAACTTAATAAAATGGTACCAAACACAATGTTGTTTAAACTGATATTGGAAATGACATCTACAACTTATTTACAATCCAACTCAATAATGCAATTTTGGATGTTAAGGACATTGATCCACGAGAGAGCCTAATGTAATGTCATTGCTTCTACAACTCCAAAAAAGTTGGCTTTGTCCGAGATAGATACTAGTGGCAAATGAGCACTTAAAATGTGAAGCATATATACTTCTCCAAACAAAACTTAGAGTATAGCCCAAATGAGCGCCTAAAATGTTACTATTAGGATAGTATTTAGCTTTGAAAACATGTGAAACTAAAGAAATAAGTATTAGGGTAGCAATCCTTGCTCCATATATTGATATGTCCCAATAATTATACAAAAGAAGAGGATATCAGAATCTTATATAAGAGGATATTTTGATATATCAAGCCTAAATATCATAAAATTATATACATGATATGAAAAAATATTTTGATATATCAAGCCTAAATATCAAAATATTATATACATGAGTATCATAAGATATGGCAATATATGAGAAAATCCTAATACCCCTTCAACTTGGAACATGTGAGTCAAGGATGCCTAACTTGGAGAGGAGGAACTCAAATTGTCGCCAAGGACTTTGTAAATTTGTCAACCAATTAAATCGTAGAAGGAACATAAGAAGGAAAAATGGTACCATCTTGGATAGCATCAGAAACAAAATGAAAATATTCTTTAATGTGCTTGGTTTGTTCATGAAAAATAGGATTTTCATACATATGTAAAGCTGATTGACTATCACATATAAACCAATACAAGTGAGGTGTTGAATGCCCTAGCTTAGGAAAAGACCCTACAACCATTTTGATAAAAACCATTGGAGAGATGGTTGGTGATTCCCTTTAGTAGTCTCCATGTTGTGACCAATCTTCTTCCATGGATGAAATAGTATTTTAGAAACAAAAATTGGTGGGGAGATGAGAGAATAGGGTGCCACTTTCTTTGGAGAAAGATAAGCTAGAGGTGATGATTTTGCCACAAGGAGGAATTCCTTGATAAAAGATCTTAAGGAAATATTTCTCCAAGGAAGAGAACTCAGACTTTTAAAGGAGATAAACTCAAAGTTCTATCTCATATATTCATCAAAAGTGATTAGCCAACTACAAAGAAAACTATATATAGAGATAATTGGTTGGCTTATGGTGCAAGTTAACCTAACCATGATTAAATATAACCAAGGTTAGCTATCAAGTACTTAAGCTAACCAACTCTAATTAAATGTCTAGAAACTTATGGAGCAAGCTAAGTTAATCCTAATTTTAAGAATAACCTAGGTTAGCTTAAGTTAACTCCAACTACCTAACTTAATCATTACAACTATCAAACTAATGATTACTTAAACAAGTTATTGAGATGTTACTATCAAAAGTCATGTGAGAAGTTGGCCACTTGGATGGCCAAATGGACATCGTGTTGGACATCCAAATAAGCAAATGAACTTCTAAGACCATGACTAAAATGGATCTTGGCCCATCCAAGCCCAATAAGCCCAGCATGACTTTAGCTAGTTGCACTTTTCCTAAACTACTGATTACACTCTCAAAATAAAATTAATACACGGACAAAGATCCTATACTACTTGACCCAAAATACAAGTCCAAAAATAAAGAAAATATTTACAAAATATATACAAATAAGAAAAAGTAAACTAGTAAGATAATCCAAATCTCAATAAGAGCTTAGGCCTTTTTCCTTCAAGTCTAATTCACTCCTCTTGGTTCCTTTAGGACTTGGCCCTTGGACATGATGTCCTCACATTTCAACTCACGAGTAACAGAAGCCATAAAACGGTACTTAACCTCTAGTGAAGAACGAGTCACTATGTGTTGTTTCTTCATTTTCCAAGAAATCGGAGAATGACCAAGAAATACAAGCCAACCTACGAGAGAACAATGAGTCAAAGGAAATGCAACCCAATTTGAATCACACCAACCTATTAAAGAGAAAGAGTTATCGGCTTGTAGAAAGATGCTCTATACAAGAGAGCCCTTCAAATAGAGTACCACACTGAAGGTTGCCTCCTAATGTTCTTGCATAAGTTCCTACAGAAACTATTATAGGATATAAACAAACTATGCCAAATCAAGGTGAGTGACTGACAGACAAGTTAATTAAATGGCCAATCAAGCGTCTATGAAACTCTAATTTAGACAAAGGATCTCCAAAAGCATTTGCTAGTCAATGATTTTGTTCAATGGGAAAGAGACGAGCTTGGCACCCAAAAGCCTAGTCCTAGAGATGATGTTAAGAGAATACTTTGGTTGACAAAGAAAAATTCCCTCAAGTCTACGCACCACTTTGATATCGAGAAAATATTTAAAGACCCTAAGATCCTTAATATGGAAACAAGTTCTCAAATAAGTCTTAAAATTCATCAAAACAACAAAATCACTCTTGTAAATAATTAGATCATCAACATGCACCAAAACATTATTTGAATTACACCCTTAGCAAAGGTATAGAGTGAATAATTAGCATAAGATTGTAAGAAATCATACTCTTTCAAAGTGGTGAGTAGTGACAAGATTGGCAAATCAATATTGAGGTTCCTACTTCAAACCATATAATGATTTTCAAAAACAACACACCATATCAGAATTAGATGACTAAAAATTAGGAGAAAGTTTCATATAAACTTCCTCTTCTAGATCCCCATGCAAAAAAACATTATGTATGCATATCTGCTCAATTTTTAAAAGTTGCAATAACTAAGAAGGCATGAACCATCACCATCTTTGCAACTAGGGCAAATGTCTAATTATATATAGTTCATTCCTACAACATGGTAATTACTAAAAATGACCAAACGAGTTTTAAGCCTCTCAATGTTATTGTCAAAATTATACTTGATCTTATACACTCATTGACTACCAAGAGCGTGCTTGGCAGGTGGTAATGTTTACGTAGTCCAAGTACCATTATCCTCCAAAGCATGAAATTATGTTTGCATAGCATGACACCAACATGCACTTTTCATCGCTTCTTTAAAGGATTTTGTAATATTATGCATTTTCATTAATTATTGTTGATCTTAATATTTATGTTGTGGTGATTTAGTTGTTTTATTGCTAAAAAAAACTAGAAATGTAGGAATTCTCAAGAGTTTCTCTAAGTAAAGGTCAAGTTTGACTTATAGGGGGAAGGTATATAGAATGTATATAAGGTTTTCTTTAAGATTTGAGTTTTATAAGTTCATTCTTAAGAAAACTTATAAAGATAGTATAGAAAGAAGAGCTTTGGAACCCGAGGAGAATCGTTTCTTTTTTTGTTTCCCAAAATCTCTTCTTTCCTTCCTGTTAGAGTAGACTAGGTGGCTAAGTGGTGATTTGAAGCTCCCTAGCTAAGAATAAGAGTCATGGTTGTGTTGTGTGAAAAATTTTGATGATAGCTTGGAGTTTGTTTTGTTCTTCCTTCCTATCCTCCATCGATTTAGAGGCAAGGGAAGTTAGAATGTGATTCCTTGTTGATTGATAAAGTTGAATGTCATTTGATTTCATTAAATTCATGGTTGTATTATTGAATCTTGAGGTGGAATTGGTGTATGTGTGAGTTTTGGTGTTTTGAAGCATGTTGAGGTGAATTTAGTGATTCTAGCCAATTTGTTGTTGTATGTTGCTATTTTGGTGAGAACTAAGTTGTTTATATTGCTTATGAATGTTTAGTACATTGCATGCTTGGATTTACTGAGTTTCAAGTATAGAGAGCCAAAATCGAGGTTTTACCAAGTGCAAAAATTATCATCGCATTGAGTGTAACTTTAAGGTGTCGAGTGTGATGCAAGTTAGAGACGCTCTGCCTCACTAACGTCAAGTGTGGGATTGGTAGCACTGAGCATGAGTTCAAGGAGAACTCTTTAACTTGGTCATGCTAGACATGGGTTGAATGGTGTTAGGTGTGAATGTTTTTGGAACTCTAAGTTGGTGATGTTAGGCCCTAGTTGAGTGACATCAAGCATAATCAAGATAGAGACTATATGTCTAGACGAAATTAGGCACTAGTGTTTTGATGTCGGGCATGAGTCAATTAGAGACTCTCTACCTAAATGAGGTTGAGCGTGGGTGTTGGCCACACCAGGTGTGATTGACTCGTGGGCTCTCTACCTCATCCATGAAGAGTGTGGGTAGATTAGCATCGTGCATGGACGAGCTAGAAGCTCGATGCCTCAATGATGTCGAGTGTGGGCAGAATGACATCGGGCGTAGGTTGCCTAATGAAAACATGTTGTTTTTCTTAAATATGCATACGTTAGTTGAATTCATTACATATTGTTGTATGGTGTTTATTCTTTATACATTGATTTGAGATAATATATATTGATGATTAATTTGTTGAAATGTTGAGGTGATTGTGTTGAGAATGCTTAAGGCATTAAGTTGTGTTGTGTTGATTAACTTAGAACTAAAGGAGAAGTTATTTTAAAAGTTGGATATCCCATCTTGAAGATATTGTTATGATGTTTTACGAGTCCAATTGTTAAAAAAACTTTCTTAAGAAGTTAACTCTTGAAATGGATAATTGAGTTTCCTTTAGGACTTTAGTTGATGCAGTATGAGGGTCAGGTTAAGTTATGTTGTCTATAAAATGATCGCAGTATAAAGGTCAGATCGAGCTATATTGATTATAAAGTTATCAATGTTGATTCCTATGGAGTTAAATAAAGTCATACCTGTACAAAGTGACCAAAACTAACTAGGGTATAAGGTCAAGAACCATAATCCCTAACTGAGTATTAGAAGGGACATAAATTTTGAGGATAGTCGACAGGTTAATCTCATACAGGACTTAGTTATGCATGATAAGATCATGGTAAACTCACACCCAAGTTATTATACCTTAATAAGAATACTAGATCACTAGTACAAAAGACCCCTTTTACGTCGGGTATTTGAAGCCTTTTACGTTGGAAAAGCATCAAACGTCAATACGGGAGACGTAAAATTTACGTCGGGGGTCAGAAACCGACGTAAATTTACGTCGGACATGCCAAGGTCCGACGTAAAAAAGTCATAAAAATTTATAATAAAAAAAAGAAAAACGAGTGCAATGGAGAACGGCCCGTTCTGCTTGGAGAACGGCCCGTTCTGCTTGATAGACCCAGGCAGTGGCCACTTCCTTTTGCAGCTTCAAAAACACGAAATGCAACACAAACATTATTACGAAAAATACATCCCAGAAAACACAAACATCGATTAAGGAGTGGTCACTACCTCATAGAAAAACAGATGGATGTATGGTTAAGCCATTTCCATCAACACGCGAAGAAGAAACAACACAACTCTGAAGAAGAAAAACAGAAAAACGTGAAGATGAGGAAGACAACCACGATTTGAGGAGGAGGCGGAGGGATGAGGAAGAATCCACAACGCGCGGGAGAACGTGAAGATGAAGAAGAATGCCACGATTTGAAATCTGTAGTGCGCGCCCTTCATTTAAGGAGTTATTTACGTCGGACCATCGATGTCCGACGTAAATTTCCTCCTCTTATTTACGGAACTGCCACCGCGTTTTTACAACGTCGGGTGTGCTAGTTTCCGACGTAAATGAAGAGACGTAGTAGCTCCTTTTTCCACTAGTGAATTTTCCTAGTTTAAGTAGTAAAATATGATAAATAAGTTTTTTTTAGTTTTTACTTTATACTATATTTTTATTTATATACAAAAATATATTTTTAAAAAAGAATTATATCGAATGGTAGAATAATATTTTTTGAGAAAGGTGGAATAATATATTTATTTAGTTGTTTCTTTCATAAAACTCAAAGAAATAAAAATAAAATAACTAAATAGTGTTTTGATCGTGTTTCTTGTAAGTTGGACAAGATAATGCTGTATGTACGTACAAACGGCTTTATTTTAACTAGACCGTTCAACTAGTGGTGGCCGAACATTTTTTGTCCTTATATTAACGTCCTTTTCCACCAAAACTTACGGATAAAAAGAAGTGTCGAAGAAGAAAACTAAGAATCATATTTATATAAATTAGGGAGCAAAAGTGGGTAGTATAATTTTTTATTTAAAATATAAAAAATAGTAGAAGTTAAATAAGAAATGAGAGTGGAGAGTTATTAAACATTCAACTTTATATGTAATTAATAGCTAGAATAATTTTTATATACAGTTAAAAAAAGAAAATAGTGTGCAAATTATAGAAACTAAAGTTGATTCAAAAATTTTTTTTTGTGGAAACTAAAGTAGATGTCGGTATTATAATACATACAGATTCGCTAAAATAAGTTAAGGAACAAGACAGTGGAAAATTGTAGAAACTATGGTAGTATAGTATCGGTATTATAATGCATCAAAATATAATTTTTATATAAGTACGTTTTTCAATAAAATTTTAGTTTGGATGAACAAATTATAATTTATATGCATAGTTTGGTTTTTGTTTTCATTCAATTCCATTGTAAATGTTTGGATTTTTATTAAAATATTTTATACTGTATTAAAATATTAACTATAGTGATTAATTTTTAATAAATAATATATATTTAATTTTAAATATAAAAATAATTTTTAATTTTCATAATATAAAATTCAAATATAAACATTTTAAATGTAAAATTATTTTTGAAATTCAAATATAAAATTAATAATGTTAAATATAAAATTAATTTTAAATTAAAATAATTTTGATAAATTTTGTAAAATAAATATTTATATATTAAATTTTTTATTTATTTTTAAAATAATTATTTAGAGCTACTAGACAACTATCTCATACCTACCAACAACTCATTCAAAGTTAACAAATTATTCATTCTAAGCGACCAAAGTTCGCTCAGAGCGTTTGCTAACTTGTTTAGAGCAACCAGAATTTGCTTGAAGTGACCAAAATTCGCTCTAAATGACCTCAAGTCATAGAGCTACCCCCATGAATACTTTAAGAGACCAAATCCAAAAAACGTGGATGGCTTCAAGAAAACCTAGTAACTGATCAAGAACAATCTCAAATCCTTTCAAGCCATACAACAATACATGCATGCAAACTTAGAATCTTCAAGTTATAACCACATGCAACTGATAAATTGAAGAAAATGAGACATGCAACAACAACACACAAAAGAGATCATCCAATCTTTTCTTCTTCACCAAGAACACCAAGACCTCTAACTTGAACATGCATTCTACTCGGACTTAACAAACACAAACACTAATTTTTAGGGAATTAAACAACATTCAGCTTCACAAATCGATAAACAACCTAGCAACCCATCCAAAAATCAAGGATCCAACTTTCCTTACCTCGGATTCAAACAAAACAAAGGAGAAGAAAAAGAAGATAAGTGTGAGACCCACACCTCCCACTCCTCAAAACCCTTTCTTTCTCATTTTCCTCTCTTCCTTCACTTTACTCAATCCCATTCCTTTCCTTGGCTGAAACCTAGGTGTTGGTGCTTGATTTTAGAAGGTGAAGTTGTTGAGAACCAAAGAAAGTTGTAAGGCTAGTCTTCCTCCCAGAAGCAATTCCATTTCTCTTCTTCTCCTTCTCTTCCCCAGGAGCTCGGATTCTTCTTCTTCGAGGTAAGGGAAGCTGGAAAATTGTTGATTTTGGGACAAAATGTTGTACTATTGCAGCAAAATTTTTGGTTGCATGTTGATTAAATTGGTGTGTGGAATCAAAAAGAGGGGTTTTGAGTTGTTTGAAAAATGTGATGGTTTGGGACAGATTCTGGTTGCATGTGGGGTTTGTAATGTTGCTGAATTTCATGTTGATGGTATGACTGTTTTCTTGTAAGTGCAGGTGTTGGGTCTTTTGAAATGTAAGTTTTGATGGATTTTGGGTGAAAAGCATGTGGGAAGCCATGGGGTAGGACGTTTTATTTGGAGCGTTGAATTGAGCGCGGCAGTACTGGGACTGGATGATCGAATTTGGTCTCAGAGTCTTCATGAAAGTTATAGTCTTGGATGTTAGTTTTCCAATGGCACCGGAATCACATAAAACGGTGGTCTGGAACTCTAAATATGTCTATTTTAGTGAACAGGGGTCAAGCTGTCAGCATTGGCCATAGCTGTTGCGGTTTTTAATTTTTTTAACAGAGAAGATGGTAGAATTAGGAATTTATATCTTCATAAGAGTTGTATAAAATCTTCTTATCTTTCATATGAGATAAGGATGAGCATGGTAGGAGTTATATAACTCCTGATATGTCTGTTTTAGTGAACAGGGGTCAAGCTGTCAGTATTGGTCATGGCTGTTGCGGTTTTTAATTTTTTTAACAGAATAAATGATGGAATTAAGACTTGATGTCTTCATGAGAATTGTAGAAAAGCTTCTTATCTTTTATTTGAGCTAAGGAAAAGGATGACAGGAGCAGTATAATTTCATTTATGCAGTTTTATGTGAAGGCTGCCATTTCACAATAAGTGATTTGGTTAAGTTGAAATTTATTTTCGGTGTTTAGGTTGATGTATGTTGTTTATATGAGTAATTTGACTTGATAAATGAGCTGTAAATTTGTAGTATGAGTTGCATTATGTGATGCAAATGTGTCTGTGCCGATATAAGCGATAAAGTGTTGAATAATAATGATTGTTGTAGTATGATGAGAAGACTATGTTGATAATTGTGTTGCAAAGTTGAGTAGTTATATTGGGATATTATATAAACAATGTTGATGTCATTGAAATGCATGTTTAACATAGTGTTGTAAATTACCTGTGTAGTTGAGTAGCTGAGTGAAGATGATATGAGTTGAAAAGTTGTGTAGTGACTGAGTTGTTGTTGTGCTGAAACTATAATGAGATGTTGTGTTGTTATCTGAGTTGTTGAGCTGAACCGTGCTATTGAGTTGTGTGTTGATTGTGTTGTGATGATGAGTGGTTGATCACTAAGATTAGAGGAGATATTTTCAAAGTTACTCATCCCATTGTGTGGATTGAGGTAGTTGCGGTGCTCTGAGAGCCCAATTTGTTGAAAAACTCTCTTTGGGAAGTTGTCCCTTAGAGTGGATGATGTGTTGTTCTCTTCTAAGACTTAGTTGATTCCGTGTGTGGGCAAGGTCGAGGCACACATGTATGAAGCGACCACGGTATAGGGGCCAGGTCGAGCTATACCGATTACAAGCGGCCAATCCGAGTAAAGTACAAAGTCAGGAACTTAGTTCCTAACCGAGTATCGGAGGGTTGTAGTATTTAGAGGATAGTCGGTAGGCTAATTCCATATGTGGCTTAGTTGAGCTAGCTAATGTAGTGGTAGGCCTAAACCTAGTTGTTCTATCCTAACAGAGTACTAAACCTAATGTAGTGGTATGTAGCATATGTGGCCTAAACCTTGTTTAAGTGGCAAAGTCTGAGAAATCGTTATCGTGTTGTGGATTGATATCCAAATTTACTGTTTACCTAGCAAGCCCAAAGCCCAAAAAGGTTTTGTGTTGTCAGTTCGGTAGGACCTAGCCACTTAGACTGCTCACCCTGTGTTGTAGGAGATCTCCGAGTTGAAATGTGTGATGACACATAAGTTGTTGATGTGTTGACCTTGTGTTGATTGAGTTGTATATATGTTGTGATGTTGAGAAGTTGTGATTGAGTTGGGTGTTGTTATGTGTTGAATGTTGAATTGTTGAAAAGGTGATTTCTGTTGTTGAGTTGTAAGTTGTTTAAATATATATGTTGATTCTTTTCACTAGCTTACCCTTGTGTGTTTCCATGTGGTTTGGAATGCTATAATCATACTATGTATGGGAGCAGAGCAGGGATAGGCTGGAGAGTAGAAGTAGAGCCAAATGTGGTACTCAGAGATGGATTTTATTTTGAAGCCTACTAGCTGATTTTAGATGTTTTGAGTAGATATTTATGTATATGGTTATACATAAACTGGAGATGTAGAATGCTTATATTATACTACTGCTTTAGTATATGTATATTGCATATCTAGACGTGTGTTGCATAGTGTGACGGTCATGGAGGGTCGTTACAATAAACTTCACATAGAACCTCTATATAACATTGAAACCACCCTAATTTTAAGCTATATGGCTTTGAATAACCACTCTAATACCCAACCACAATCTTTACACCCTCAAAAAGGTTAAGGAGAGGAAGGAAGAATCTCAAGATCCAGAGTTCCCGTTTCTAACTTCTTTTTAAAACTTTAGAGTTATGAACTTATGAAGTTCATTCTTCAAGATTCGCCTTATATTCCTCAACCCTCCCGAGTCAACTCTCCCATACTTAAGTTATATCTTTTTATAACTCAAATTTAAATAGAATGGCGTTATAGTAGTTTTGGATAAAGTTGTTAATTTGAGCCCAATCCAATGGGTTGAGCCGATCAACCTGTAAATAAGACCAGATTGGACCTCAAAAAGGATGACCTAAACAAAAATAAACTATTTTGACCTAATCTACTTAGTCTAATAGGTCAAATATGTCTAGGTCAGGATGGCCCACATGCTTACGAGTCAACCAATTTAACTAATAAGTGAAATAATTTAAACTAATTTTGATCTACAAATTTTTAATGTATTATAAAATAATAAAATATAATATAATAATAGTAATAATTTTTTAACCCTTTTGTGTTCGTTTATAGAGTTATGATTATAAATTTAAAGTTAAGATTAGCTGTTGTGAAAGTTGTGTAGCTCTTATTGCGTCTTTGATGATTTGGTCTCGTAACCTATCATCTCGTACTTTATTATTTGTTATTGTTGTTGCCCTTGGTTTCAACTATTACTAAATACCAAGTTTGTTATTTTTTTTGTTTAAATATGTTTTTAGTTCCTCAAATTTAGGGTAAATCTATTTTTGGTCCCTCGAATTTAAAATTATTGTTTTTAGTCCATGTAATTTCAAAAAATCTTATTTTAGTCGTTATATTCAAATTTTGTTAAGAAATTTGGCAAATATTATTGCATAAAATTTACCTATTAGTGTTTCTATTAGTGAAAATATCATATTAAATTCGGTTGATATTGCATAACTGTCTTAATTAGTCACTTTCAAATATGTTATTGGTGACTTAAGGGCTAAAACAAGATTTTTGAAAATTACAGGGACTAAAAATAACAATTTTAAATTTGAGAGACCAAAAATAAATTTATTTTAAATTTAAGGAACTAAAAATATATTTAAGCCTTTTTTTATCCTTCCAAACATAATATAAATGAATATATATATATATATATATATATATATATATATATATATATAATCTCACTTACTAAAAAATATCACTAATTTATTTATGACATTTATGAATATTTTTAATTTTATCCCTTGTTTTGTCGACGAAAAAAATTAAACTAAAATATTTTATTACCGCATGTCATAATTTTTCCATTTTTTATTACGTAATATTCTTTAGTTTTTATAAAATTAATTTTTTAAATATACTTTGCAATATTTTATTTTAGTTTTGTTATTTTGTTCTAATTCTTATAATATATTTACTTTTATCTTTTTAATATGTGAAAAAAATAATTTTTATTCCTTATCATTTTTAAAGGGATTAATTTAAAATGAACAAAATATTATAAGTTTTAAAATAAAAATAGATAAACCCCAAGCGTGTGGTTCAGCGGTAGGGGTTGATCCACGCTTAAGCAAGGTCAGGGGTTCGAATCCTACCTTGTGTATGCAGCCGCGTTAAATCTTGGGGCCAGTTATCCCACCCTAGTTATCCCACCCTTTGAGGTGCCTCCAACGTAGCGAGGAGATTAGTCACTGCTGTCGGCGGTGGATACTCTAGGAACGAACCTAAAAAAAATGAAAATAGATATATTAAAATACTAAAATAAAATAACAAAAATAAAATTAAAAATTAAAAAACTGTTTTAAAAAATAATTTTACAGATATCAAAATTATAGAAATGAAAACATATTTAAAAATATAAATTAAGAGTTTTTTTATTCAATAATGTTTAATTAATTTTAGTTAATCATGTTAAAATTTTTAAAAAAGTATTACATACTCTTGTCTTTCCATCATTCCATGTCGCCTCTTTCGTGTTTGAAAATTACACCTTTTGATGGGTTTCGTCTTGTTCAAGTCATTTCTGTTTTCTTCCCTGATAAATGCCATATTAGAAACTCAAAACAAATTATTTAAAGTAAGTATAATAATAAAATAAAAAAAAACACAGAACTATTACCGAAGTCCTTGGAAACTTCTACATATGCCTTGAAGAAGCGCAAAATTCCAAATATTGGATAAAAAGCATCTATGCATGTGCATTCCTTCTGCCATTTCATTTGCATACTCTTATAATAACTCAATTTCATGTTAAATATTGTGTTATTAATATTTTTATAAATAAATAAAATTAATGAAAGAATTAAAATATATATATTATATTTAGCATTTTAAATTCAAAATATTCTTTTAAAGAATCAATTTAGTAAATTTAGAATAATTTAATTTATAAATTAAATTAATCAATTTCTTTAATTCTAAAAATTAGATCATTAAAATTCATAAAAATTGTAACAGAAAGTAATATGTTACTTCAGGTATATACTAGTATTGTATTGATTGTTCGGCACATAAAACTTTTTTTTTCCACCTTATAATGAGCACAAATAAAAAGTTATTTATTTGAGTCATCAATTTATTTTAATATAAAATTTAAATTTATGATATTATTAATAAAAATTAACTATCTCAATTTTTGTTATTAATTTTAATGAATTAGTTATGTGCCGAACATTCAGCCTCGAATTTCATATTTTCAGTTTCCCGTGTCTCATAGTCACTCTCACTCGTTCTACTCCCATCCCATTTCTGCAACGTTAAGCTACTTAGCTAGAACTGGTCTAATATTATAGTTTTACACAATATTGGTTCAAACATATGGTACTGGATTGTATTTTAAGTAAATTATACGTATTTAAAATTTATAATTAAATAATATATATCATAAAATAATTTCTATTTATTAATAATTTATTTTAAAACATCAGTATTTAACTTATAAATAATTATAATAAATAAAAAATATAATTAAAAAATTAAAATAAATTTTTTCATCAATTTTTTTAAAAAAAATATTCTCACGTAAAATAATAATTAATATTTAATATATAAAAATTAATTATATCGATTAAAATTCTAGATTATATTAAAAAAAATATTATCATTCTGTACATTGATGATATTTCATGGTGATTCATGGCTACTTTTAAATATCATGATTTAAAAAAAAAACTAATAATTATAAGGAAAGCATTTTCCAAATTTGATTGACAATATATGAAGAAAAAGCGCAGAGAATCCGGGCATGAGCCCCTATAAATGAAGCTCTGTCAGGCTCTAACAACACCAACATCACTTTCTTTCTTTCTCTCTCTCTCTCTGCTTAGCTTTGTTGGAGCAATGGCCAAGGCCACAGCATTAATGGTTCTTCTCCTCCCACTCCTGCTCCTAGTCAGTGTCTCTGCTGAAGAGCTTGAGACTCTTCCACCCCCTTACACTCACACCCCTCCACCACACCCTCACCCTCCCACTCACCCACCAGCTCATGCTCCACACCACCACCACCACCACCACCCTCCTGCCCCCGCTCCTTCGCCTCTTCACCCTCCTTCCCACCACCATTACCCTCCCACTCCCACTCCCACTGCTCCTACACCTACACACCCACATTACCCTCCACCCCCTGTTAAACCTCCCACTCACCACCACCACCATCACCCTCCTGCTCCTGCTCCTGTTAAGCCACCTGTTCTCCCTCCGGTTCCCGTTCACCCTCCTCTTCACCCTCCGGTTCCCGTTCACCCACCTCTCCACCCTCCGGTTCCCGTTCATCCTCCAGTTCCAGTGCACCCCTTCCCTAGAAGCTTTGTGGCAGTTCAAGGTGTTGTCTACGTCAAGTCCTGCAAGTATCATGGCGTTGACACCCTCTTGGGAGCCACACCACTACTTGGTTAGTCTCAACTCAACCAACCTTTCTGCTGCTAACATCATAAAATATCTAACTCTGCAAAAATAACATCTTTTAACAAACAATGCCTTAAAAATTGTTTTTTTTTTTTTTTCAGATCTGGTTAGTCATTTTATCTAATGCATTAAACTGTTTATAATGCCAAAAGAATAATAGTCATGTTCAAGCCTCTGAAATTATTTCATTTCACTTGCCATTTTTCCTTTGCGGGGAACATCATGATTAATTACAAAAGCAAATTTTAAAAGAATCTCTCTTTAAACCCCGAAACGAGTGCTTATGTTTTTTTCAAAATATTTTACCTAGCTTTGACTGGCTGTTGCTTTCTTTACATATCTATGATGACGTGGCCCGTGTATGAGAGAGAGAGGGGGAAAGGAAAAAAGAGTGGTATTGCAAAAGCTTTATAATAAAGTTGTTTTGTCGTTTTACCTGAGCTGCATGCACGGTTACTGAGAATAGGGACATCATGTTGCGACTCTTTTACCTAAACGAAATGACAACGTTAAGCCCCGTGTCAGTAGACGACAAAAGATGACTGTGGAGTTTTGAAATTGCAGGTGCCGTTGTGAAGCTCCAATGCAACAACACCAAGTACAAACTGGTTCAAACCAAGAAGACCGACAAGAACGGCTACTTCTACATTGAAGCCCCAAAGAGCATAACAACGTACGGAGCTCACAAATGCAACGTCGTTTTGGTGAGTGCGCCCGATGGGCTTAAGGCCTCTAATCTCCACGGTGGTCTCACGGGTTCTACCCTCAGGCCCGAGAAGCCCTTCTCCTATCAGAAGCTTCCCTTCGTGCTCTACACTGTTGGGCCTCTTGCATTTGAGCCCAATTGCCATTGAAAGAAGCAATATGAATATAAAATGTTTAAGTTATTATTATATAGAGCTGTGTTGCCTTTGTTTGCCTTTCGGCCCTGTCTCCATTTTTATGTGTTTTCCGTTTCTAGTGCTGAGCTTCAAGCCTTGAACTGATCTTTTACACAATAAAGAGTGACAGGATCAATGTAATAGATAGTTCTCGTATGAATTAATTTAGTGTAAGACTAATGTTGTTTATGGCGCTTGTTTAATTTCCTTGCGTTTGAATTTTAAATGAAATCTTTTGAGCTAGTTAATTAATTTTTTTTATTAAGGGAAGTACGTAATTAACGTAAAACTGAGTTTGAAGCAAGCTTTTATCAAAATTTTGTAGGATCGACTTCAAAATAAATTGTGTTAGCATCGGAACAAATGGTGGGAGAAGATTTTAGATTCAATTTTATAAAATCAGCTAGTACTGTTTATATATTATTATGACTATTGTATTAAGATAAAGTAGTCACCAATGAAGAGGTTATATTTTATGATTTATATAGTATGTTCTATGTATACGTGCATTTTGGCCAACACCTCACATGGTAGCTTTCACCTTTCGCATCCAAGTGCATCTTAGCCACCACTTTACATTACATATTAGCTTTGGTGTCTAAGGATGCCGGGCATGTTGGAATATACATATGAGATTTATATCTAAGGCAAGAATTACAATAATAAAGTATATCTTTGTTATTTTTATTGGATATAGAGAGTAATAATTTATGTTTTGAATTTGGTTCTAAACACAAACTAAAGTGATATCAATTTATTCCAACAGATCTTGTAAAAAAATGGAAGAGGGAAGGGAGATTAGGAAGGATACTTAGAGTTTTCAAGAGGAATTTAATCAAATGACATTCATATCATATATAATAATTTTAATTTTAAAACACGTAACGTTTTACCATTCTCAACTAATTAGAAGTGAGTCTATATATGAATTTTTTATGTAATTAGTAAATAAATAAACATTTTTGAATTATATAATTACTTATGTATATAACCTTGAAATTTTAATTTTTTTGAAGATATATTATTTTATATGAAAATATTAATTATTTGAAAGTAAATATAAAATTAAATTGAAACATATTTTTAACAAATTAAATAATAATATTTTAAAAATTATTTTATCATAATAATTAGTACAATTATTATTATTCTTTTAAAAGAAAAATATTAAGCCCAAAAATAATTAATGATTCACGAAAGAGAAGAATAACATGAATGTTAGCTTTTTATTATTATTAACATGAAAATTAAACTAAAGTAACGAATAAATAATTTGATATATTTATACGTTATGTTATGATAGGTCTATTATACAATTATTTTTATATATTTTCATTATTACAAGGATTAATAGGATGAAATTTTTATTCCTTTCATTTCCATGTATCATCATTAGCCATTATTATCTTGTATCACGCCAGGTATTTATAGGTGGCAAAATATGTATGGGTGATGACTAATGAGTGTAATGATTTCTGTATAGGGTTATGAAACATGGATTGTGTAAAAATAATTTAGATTTGATTTGGTCCATTGGCTCGCCTTAGAATTACTAGATTTGGAAAAAGGAAAATCACCGTCAAGTGTTATTAAAGAAAAAAAAAAGCATGAAATATTTTATTAAAAATATAATATATTTAATATTTATTTATAAAATAATTTAAAATATTTGATAAAGTGTATTAAAATATGAGTGAATCATTCATATACTGTCAATGTTTTTTACATTAACAACCAATCATTTTTTAAACTATTTTATTTTATTTTTATTTCATTAAATAAGCAACTGACATGCCACTATTAAAAAATATAATTAGTTATCAGTGTAAAAAAACTTTACACTAACAGTATATAAGTGATTAACTCTTAAAATATTTTGGTAAGTGTTTCATATTGCTTAATTAATTATTTTTTCTGGAAGTGTTCTTCTAAGAAATTCAAACATAATAGAACATTTATTTCAATAGGTGTTGGTTCTTTACATAATCATTGTATGAAGCATGAGCCAGACTATCAGTGATGAAATTAGAGTATATAATTTTAAAGTTTTAATTTTGTAGTCGTTATTGTAATAAAATTGTATGAAAAAAAAGTTATTTGTTTGTTTAGAATTGGATAAAAAAGTAAGATTGCGATAACATTCAATTATGTACGTGGGACACCCTACTTTTATATCGCCCAATTGAATATATCATGCCATTTTTTAATCATACTTTACTATACATTTTTCTAGAAGTATTTTAGCAAAAAAAAAAAAAAGAGAAAAATTTTGAAATAAATTTATCCATAAATTAAAATCAAGATTTTGAAAACACTAAAAGAAAATATTCTATAAATTACATACAAGTTAATTTTAATTCATAAAAAGTATTTTATTTATTTTCTTATTTTTCCTACTTAAAATCACTCCTAAATAAATTTTCCCCAAATCTATTTTAAACTTTGGGTACAATAATGTGGATGGAAGTTAAATCCAAATAACTGTGTAAACAAAGTTTAGGTAACCAGAATGTTTTTATTTATTATTTAATTACTTGCTACAGGTGCAGAATTAGACATAACATAGTCCAAGATCTCAAAAATAGAAAGAAGCAGAATATTTGGTACCAAAATTTAAGAGTTGAGAAGAAATTTTTATAAAATAAATTTTGAATGAATACTGTGGCAATATAGATAAGGTGCATTAACATGTTCTCATCAATCTTTGGATTCCTCAAAGGTATCCAAATTATTAACGAAAATGACTCCTTGTGGGCCTCCGTACTAGCTGGGTTTTCCGCCTTTGGATAAAAAGCCGTTACGCCAAGTTTTTTAAAATGGGAAAAAAGGTTAGAGAAAATATAATTGTCTAAACTTTTTCAAAAACTATATTCTAATGTGTTCATCATTATTAGGGTTTAACAGAGAAAAAGGTAAGACCACTTATTATGAACTGAGAAGGTATAAACTTCAAAAGGATTTTTACCTCATCCATTCCCGTTTGTTTTACCTATTCAGTTAACGAGTATCCAAACTAATTAATTTGGACATCTCTGTAATTTTTTTTAAAAAAAAGAGCATTATATACTAAATTCGATAAATAAAACCTAACTAACTAGGACTTTTTTTAAAAAATTTTTTTTTACAAGATTTAACTAATTTATTTTTAATCCTATCGACTATAAACATCCTAAATTCGTAATGATTAGTCTCGTAGCTGTTAATTAAATTTGCTTTTGTGTGTGCTCCTTCCTGAGTAAAGGGAAAAGAAAAAGGAAAATGTTATGAGCATGTTTATGATTCTTCTGGCACTGTTTTTATACCGCCGGTAATCAATCACAAACTCCACTCATTAGCGTTGTATATCGGATTCGACTCTAATGTCATATTTGGTCGAGAAGAAATGAATAAAAAAATGAGTAATATTACACGTTTCAAATGAAACTTCTAAATTATCGTCTAAATCATTCAATCATTTATATCTGTAAAATATTTTAAATAAAATATTTTTTTTAATCTTATTATTTTAAAATTTTAAATATTTAGAGAATTTTTCAATCAAAGTTTTTTGGAGAATGTATAACGATCCGCCTTGCCCATTACATTACTGAGAAACAATTAAAATCAATTAAAAAAATATATACTAAATAATATACTATCAACAACATAAGTAAAATTACAACTATCTAATAGTAGTGGCTCAACAGACCATAAAATATACAATGTCAACCAAAAATACTACTCCAACTAATGTAGTCTACAAAAAAAAAATAGAATCATCTAGTCTAGCTCCCATACATTATATGATCATTGTAATACAAATCACATGAAAACATGCAAGGGTAAGTTAGTGAAAATAAATAACTCATATATATGAAATGTACAACATATGAATATAAAAGCAGCCTACAACACAACATCACTATCAACAATAATAGCTTATTCATCATGCAACACACAACACATAGACAACACATAACTTTACAATATCTTCAAAACATATCAACACATACAACTCATCAACAAATATGTGTCGTCACGTATTTCAACTCGAAGATCTCATACAAGACAGGGTGAGCAGTCTAAGTGGTTAGGTCTTACTGAACCGACAACACAAAATCATTTTGGGCTTGTTAGGTAAATAGCAAATTTGGATAAAAATTCAAAACACGATAATGATTTCTCAGACTTTGCCACTTAAACAAGGAAGTATAATACTATTTCAGGATATGACAGCTAGGTTTAGGTCTGCCACAGCATTAACTAACTTAACTAAGTCACCTATGGGATTAACCTACTGACTATCCTCCAAATACTACAACCCTCCAATACTTGGTAAGGAACTAAGTGCCCAACTTCGTACTTTACTCGAATTGGCCACTTATAATCGATATAGCTCAACCTGACCCCTATACCGTGGTTGCTTCATACATGCGTGCCTCGACCTTGCCTACACACAAGATCAACTAAGTCCTAGAGGGGAACAACACATCATCCACTCCAAGGGAAAAATTTCCAAGGAGGGTTTTCCAACAAATTGGGCTCTCAGAGCAATACAACTATCTCAATCAACACAATGGGATGAACAACTTTGAAATCATCTCCTTTAGTCCTAATGATCAACAACTCATCATCACAGCACAACAACACAGTTATCATCTCACCAGCTCAATTATCAACTCATTTCAACTTTAAATAACACAGTTATCATCTCATCAGCTCAACTATTAATTCATTTCAACTTTAAACAACACAATCAATTCAACAACTCAATATCTCATCTCATAATTTACAGCTCAACCATCACAAAGTAATATTTTTTCAACACATAGTACAACATACAACTTTATAACAACATAAAACTCTCATCTAACAACTTAGCAACACAGTTTACTAATAACTTTTGTATAATTTGAACACATCTACACACTTCACATCATGTTCAACACTCACAACATTATCATCATGCACTTCACGAATCTCAATTAGATCATCTCATCATATTTCACAACATATAAGTAGTCAACACACAACACAAAACAACTTTAACAACTTAATTTCAACATGCTTCAACAATATCATCTTTTCAACATATAATTGATCAACACACAACTCGTAAACAACTCAATAACATAAAACATATTCAACACATAATACAACGCATCCATCATGTTTACAACTCATCTATCATTCCAACTTACACAACATACACGACATGAATTCACTTAAGCACCCAAAACAACTTTCAACTTTACCAAATCACTTATTGTGAAATGGTAGCCTTCACATAAAATATTATATATGAATTTATACTACTCCTATTATGCTCATCCTTATCTCATATGAAAGATAAGAAGATTTCCTACAGCTCTCATGAAGACATCAAGTCTTAATTCCATCATCTACCTTGTTTAAACTTTTAAAAATCGCAACACTTAGCCTAAATCCTGACAGCTTTACCTTTGCTCACTAGAAATAGGGGTGTGCAAAAAATCCAAATTGATCCGATCCGTATTGAAAAATCCGATCCATTTTGAAGAAAAATATGAACCGAACCACTTTATAAAACCGGTTCAGTTATCCGATCCATTTTTAAAACGTAGATTGGTTCGATTCGGTTTGATTTTTTTAAAAAAAACCGATCCATATATGAGTAAAAAGTGGATAACTGCACCGCACCAAACCGATCCAATTTCAAAAAAATTGATCCATATTTTAAAAAAACTAAACCAATCCACTTTATAAAAAATGGATCGGTTAACCGATCCACTTTTATAAAATGGTTTGGTTCGGTTCGGTTCGAATTTTTCAGAAAACTGGTCCATGAACACTCCTAACTAAAAATGTCATAATTGGAGTTCTAGACCTCATTTTTGAGTAATTCCAGTGTCATTGGAAAGCTAACATCCAATGCTAAAACTTTTATGAAGACCTCAAGACCAAATTTGGTCATCTACTCTCACCAATGTAGAGCTCAAATCAACATTTTAGTGTTGGATTTCTGCCAGCTCAGTTTCCTTCCCACGACTACTGCCATGAACCACAGCCATAGCTATGAATATTTGCCATTTCATTTTTACCCCATGACTATGGCCATGAACCACGACCATGGCTACGAATTTCTGCCACTTCATTTTTACTCCATGGCTATGGCCATGAACCACAACCATGGCTCGGGTTTCTACCACTTCATTTTTACCCTATGGCTATGGCCATGAACCACGACTATGGCTATGGGTTTCTGCCACTTCATTTTTACCCCATGGCTATGGCCACGGACCACAACCATGGCTACAAATCTTAGAATTTTCTGCATTTCCATGAATTTCACCTTCGATCCTCACATTCTCTTCACCAATCTTCCATTTAAACATGATCTACACCCATGATTACTAATACACTCGTTCAAGCAATCCAGAAACCACAAAAATTTCAACATGCATGCATCAAACTTCATGATCACCCATTTTTACCCAACTTATTCAAGAACACCATAATCCTAAACAACATGCAACCTACCCAACTTCAACTAGTCAGCCCCAAATCACATCCTAGATGATGATCCAACTACATTCAACCCAAAATATACAACGATTCGAGTTCTAGCTTCCCTTACCTCGTATTGAATTGAAAATCCGAGCTCCGAACTTACAGGAATGAAGAAGAAGAAGAAGAAGAAGAAGAAGAATGTGAGACCCGTAACTCATTTTTTTCTCCCTTCCCTCTTTTATTCACTCAAACTCTTTTTCACTCTCAACTCTCATTCTCTTCCCTTGGATTTTCGTTTGGCCATTGAAGGTGGTGGTGTGGGGCAGATTTGAGGTTTGGCTAGCTGAGTAGTAGAAGTTCCTTCTTCTCCTTCGATATACAAGCCTTTCTTCCACTTCCTCTCGTTGCTCTTCCTTCCGAAGCTCGAATTTCTTCACCAAGGTAAGGGAAGCTAGTCCTTTGACTTGTTTGGCTGAAAACGAATTCTAGGAACTCTTTGATTGTTTGATGTTTGATGTTTTTGAGCTGAGATTGAAGGACATGGGGTTTTCGGGGTTTTGATAAAAAATTTGGGATTTTTGATGATTCGTGGTTGCATGTTGAAAAAGAAGGGGTTTTTGGGTTGATTGACGAAAGTATAGTTCTTTGAAGGGTTTGCATGTGTTTGGGCTGTTGGATTGTTGCAGGTTGTTGTTCAAAAATGGAGGAGGGTTTGTGTTTGCTGTCACAAACGGCTGAGCCGTTCTAAGGCGCTGAGCGCTTTGGGGGCAGAGAGCCACCTGGGACAAAACGGCTGAGCCGTTTTAGGGCACTGAGCGCTTTTGGGGCAGAGAGCTAGAGAAGAATCCTTGGAGCTAAAGCGCTGAGCGCTTTTTAGGCGCTGAGCGCCTTGGTGCTTTCAGAATTGGACGTTGTAGTCTTCATGAAAGTTGTATCCTTGGATGTTAGCTTTCCAATGGCGCTGGAATCACTCAAAAAGAAGTTTTAGAACTCTAGATATGGCTGTTTTAGTGAAGAGAGGTTGAGCTGTCACCTTTGTTTATAGCTGCTGCGGTTTTTATCATTTTTAACAAGGTAGATGAAGGAATTAGGACTTGGTGTCTTCTTGAGAGTTGTAGGAAACCTTCTTATCTTTCATGTGAGATAAGGATGAGCATGGTAGGAGTAGTATAACTCCGGATGTGCTGTTTTCTGTGAAGGTTGTTTTAGGTGCTTGGGTTGATTGGTGTTGTTTGGATGAGTTGTAAACAAGATGGATAAGCCGTACTATATGTTGTATGTAGTGTAGTTTAACGTTGTTGATCATGCTGTTGATCATGTTGTGTATGTTGAGCTGAGCTGTAGTTGTTAAATATTGTTGTACTGACTAGTTGATAATGTGGGATTATGATGTTGAGCTGAAATTGATGAATATGTCGTGTTGTAGATGTTATTGCTGATTAAGGATGTTTAGACTGTGCTGTGAGCTGTATTTAGATGTTTAGCTGAGCTATAAGCTGCTAGTTGTTGTATGCTAGTATTGCTGTGTTGTAAGACGTTTAGCCGTGCTGGATGCCAATATTGTTGAGCCGTAAGCTGTTTAGCCGCGCTGTAAGCTGATATTGTTGTAAGTTGATATGTTGAGTTGTACAATTATGTTGTACTGTGTGTTGATATTGGATGTGTAGGACGAATGGCTGTGTGGGCCAAAAGGCTGAGGTGTGTAGGCCGAATGGCTATGTGGGCCAAAAGGCTGAGGTGTGTAGGCCGAATGGCTGTGTGGGCCAAAAGGCTGAGTTGTTGATCACTAAGACTAGAGGAGTTGTTCTCGAAACTTCCTCATCCCATTGTGTGGGTTGAGTGGCTGTGGTGCTCTTGGGTCCCAATTTGTTGAAAACCCTCCCTAGGAAGCTGACCCTTGGAGTGGTAACTTGTTGTTCTCCTCTAAGTCTTAGTGGTCCCGTGTGTGGGCAAGGTCGAGGCACACGTGTACAAAGCGACCACGGTATAGGGGCCTGGTCGACCTATACCGATTACAAGCGACCAATACTAACTTATATGCGTGACGACGCATTGTATGTTTTATTGCTGTTATGCTGTATGGTTGATGAGTTGTATGCTGATGATGTGAGATGTGTGCTGTTGTTGCTGAATGTTGTGGTATATTGAGTTGATGTTGTTAAGCTGGTTGATGTGCGGATAACTATAGCTATGTTTTTCTTATTATTTAGTTACATATTTATATCTGTATATTATTTCCTTTCACTAGCTTACCCTTGTGGTTTCCATGTGGTTTGGACTGCGATGATCATACTATGTATGGGAGCAGAGCAGGGATAGGTTGGTGGCTAGTGGAGAGTCTGCAGCTGGCAGGCGGAGCTAATCCTTGTTGATGCTTGTTTGTTTCAGCTACTCGGTGTAGTAGTTCTGGATGAATTCTTGTACATTTTGAATCTAGTCAGATCTGGACATGTATATATGTATATTCTAGACATTATATGTATACACTTGTTCTTTTCTGTCCAGTTTCAGGTGTACGGTGTAGTGTATAGTGACCAGCCGGATCGTTACAAAGAAGAAGAAGAAGACGAAGAAGAAGAAAATGAAAATGCTTTGGTAAGGAAGACTCCAACAATAACGTTGTTGTTTTCCTTACTTCTCACGAGCTCAACCTTCCAAATCAAACACTAACACCCATGGTTCGGTCAAGAAAGAGAAAGAGAAAGAAAGGAAAATGAGAGGGATAAGGCTTGCGGATCTTACATAATGTATCATTTTTTTTTATTAAAAAAAGGTGTAGAGAATGAAATAAGAGACTAAAAATAAGATAGATTATTTGATTGAGAAAAAAATAAAGAATAGAGAAATTAAAAGGTGGTAGATCCCACCTTTTTATTTATTTATTTCTCTTTCTTTTTTCTTATATTCACATTTTTCATCTATTTATTACATATTTCTCTTCAATTAAATAACTAAAATTTTCTTTTATTTCTCTTCATTTTTTTAAATTTATTTTTACTCTATTTCTCGTATATTTCTTTACACACAAGCTAAAAATCCTAAACCCCAACGAACCCTTGCTATTTATTTTCTATCCAAATCTACATGAATGAGTATTTGGTTTGAATGGTTGAATATTCCCGGGTTGCAAGTGTTTGCATGTCAGTTTAATGTTGAGTTAATTTTAGCTAAAAAAAAATACTTTTAGACATTAAATATTTGATCATTGTTTTAAAATATTATGACCCAAATATTCTACAAAGAAACTTAATTAAAATTTAATAAAATTACAAGTATTTAAAGAATAATTACTTTGATAATATATTTTGAGTTGAATAAAGTTAATTTTAAAAACGGGTCATTTTTTTTTTCAAAAATGATGAGATTTGAACCTAACCTTATCGGGATCGTCGTTCTTGTACCCGAAACAGATGTGCTAGCTGGGCTGTAACCTTGTCTCCCCTGCTCTTCTTCTGACTATGTCATCACAAAAGTATCCACTAGCTACCAAAAATAGCACCTTTTTATAAACTAAATCTATAAAAAAAATAGGAAAATAGGAATGTACATATTAGAGATTTAAAATTTTAAAAATTTTATATTATTAATTTTTAATTTTAATGACCAGAGAGTCAAACACAGTTTTTAATTTTCAACTTTTATGAGATCATATTAAGTTTATATTTTCATTATAAACTTAAAGTCTTACATTACTATTCAATTTATAATATTTATTTTGATTATAATATCCTTTAATTTATGTAATAATATTATAATTTTTATTTTTACTTAATGTTTGCGGGTCGGGTTTTGATGTGTTTAAAATTTTTAATTCAAATCTATTATTATCCAAAATTTCAACCCGCATTAACCGACAACTTGCTAGAAACCGCTTATTAAAAAGTTTCAATAAAATTTCCCCCATCAGTTATTTATACTAAATTCTATCAGATATGTGAAATTGTATAAATGTAGACGAATGTGCAAGATGTTTTTGTTTGGTTAAATACCTCTTTTAATCAATTATAATGTTCTTTTATTTCAATTTAGTTCCACTTTAATTTTTTGTCTTAATTTGGTCCCCAATAATTTAAATCGTTCTAATTTGGGACTTCCGTCTAAATGATTTAAATAGAATTAATTGGTGGTCACATGAATGTCAGGTAGATGCCATGTAGGTGGATCCAAAAATACTTGAATACACCTAGAACCAGAACGGCCCGTTCTCACTACACCAAAATTAGTTTTTTGTGACAATTAATTTATTATTTAGCGGCCATATAAATGGTCATTATTTTTTTTACCAGCATTTAACTAATGGCTGGTGTATCCAGTGTCGCTAATACTATTACCGGCATTTAATATAAATGCCGGTAAAGATCTACTAAATTGTCGAAAAAACTTATTTTTTTTAGTGGCAATTCTAGTAGCCATTTTAAATGCTATTAAAAGTTATTTTTTTTCAATTGTCTCCTTTACTTTAAATAATTTATTCCTATAATTTCATTTTCTAAATTCATAACTTATATACATTTTTATCTCTACTCGATGTGGGATTTGTAAGATGAGAGTTGTCTTTTATTTATATATTTTTTAATTTATTTTTTTAATTGTCTTGTATTTTAAGAGATGTGAGATTTATAAGGTGAAAGTTACTCTCTAATTGTTTTATAGCACTATTGAACTTGGTAACAATGAGTGATTTGATACCAATTTAGAATAATGAATTAGGAGTCAATCCTATAAAATGAACTTGTAAGGTGATAGTTATTACTCACTTATATACTATTTAATTATCTTATCTCTAACCGATGTGGGACTTAAGTTTTTTTTAATAAATAATTGTCGCGCTAATAGTAAACTTTAGTGTAATATAAATATATTTTTAGTGGCTATTATATATTAGCCATTAATATTTTTACATATGGCGGCAATTAAATTATTGCCATTAAATAATTGTCACTAATAACAAATTTTGTTGTAGTGTCTGGTTACATTATTAGTGTGTAAAATTTGCACCTGGTGTAACATCCCAAATTTTTCTACTAATACTACAAATTATTATTATTTATTTTTGTATTTATGAAGATTATTTCCTTATAATTATTTTGATTAATTAAATGAGTTTGATTGAATTTTTAAAGGTTTTTAATAATAATCATTTATGAAAATTATTTTGTATAATATTATTAATTATGATATTTTTGTTATAATTATCACTTGAAGAAAATCATGTTTTAAATTGTATTGATATTTTATTTTGATATATATATACGTTATTTATTTATTAATCAGTAATTTGGATTTTCATAGCTCTGGAACGGGCCGTTCCAAATCAAGCATTCGTGGGTAAAATTTTAACCCAGAACGGGTCATTCCACTTTAGGAACGGGCCGTTCCGGATGTGATTTTAAAAGAACAAAGTTTGACTCAGAACGGGCCGTTCCACATTGAAACGGGTCGTTCCCGAAACCCCAGAACGGGCCATTCTGGTTTTGGAACGGGCCGTTCTGGGAGAGGCTTTTGTACCTATTCCGTGTGCCCAGAACGGGCCGTTCTGGATTCAGAACGGGCCGTTCTGGCCGCGACCTGATGCCTATAAATAAAGCGTTTTGCACTCTCTAAAACTCATTTTTTCATGTTCTAATCTTCTTCCTCCTTTCTCTCTGAAGACGAAGGGGAACCTAGAGGGGGCGACCAACAAGATTCGGCTCCTGCTTATCGAGGTAAGGGGGGAGTGAGAAACCTCGCTCTGGGTGTGGGATTGTATGTTGGGTAGTGGGATTGGCCCCCAATCCCGTGTTTGTTGCATTTTTTGTATGCTTATGTATGAGGGGTTTTTCCCAATTGTATCTGTTTTGCCTATTGTTTTCTTATATGTAATTAATCGTATGAATTGAGATTTCTATGGGTTCCTATGAGAAACCCTAAGGGAATGCATTGATAATTGTAAGAGGCAAATTTTAAATATTTTCTGTTTTACCTTCTGAGTTTTCTGTTGTGTTTCTTGATATTTGTTGAGTGTAAATATGTATATAATCTTGAAAATAAACAAGTTTTGATATGAATTAGAGTGCTCTGTGGGTTCCTGTGGGAACCCTATGAGAAACAGGCAAAATATGAATATTTTCTGTTTTACTTTCTGATTGTTCTGATGTATTCCTTGTTGAATGAGATGTATAAATATGTGTTTATTTTTGAAAATAGATCAATTTTGATATGATTTTGAGTGCTCTGTAGACACTATGTGAATATGATGAGATGATGTGAAAAATGATGATTATGTGAATATGATGAGATGATGTGAAAAGTGATGACTATGTGAATATGATGAGATGATGTGAAAAGTGATAATGAGACATGATAATGTGATATGGGAATGAGAAATGATAATGAGATATGAGAATGCATAGAGTCTTGAATGACATGCATCATTTGCATAAGTGTTTTAAGGGTACGATATGGAATACACCGCTAGAGAAGGCCCCCTAGTGTAAAAGCTTTGGGGATTAGTCCTTGGGGATAGCTCGGTTTGGAAGTCTCAGTCTCGCCCATTGTGTGCATGGGATGTATCTTGCGCGGCTTAGCTATCCCGACGAGACTCTGGTAGTATATCCTTCTAGTGAGAGTGCGCAGAGGGTGTGACCCGACATGTACTCCTAGACTACTCTTCGTGTATTGCTAGCGGCAATATGCCATGTGATGTTTTACTGGCGCCACATGCATGATAATATGTAGTCCGTGTCCATGCATATGCATTCTTAATGTTATATGATAAAGTGATGGTTTATGTCTTGGATGAGTGTGATGTTATTATTAATTTATCTATGTTATACTTATTTTGTTTGTGTTTGGCTATTCGGCGTATATTTCTACACTGTGAGCCAGAGTGAGATGTTTTTCACTCCCTTTTCTCGTGTTGTTCTGTTTTGACTGTTATACAGGTGATCATCAGCGTGAGGCTGAGGATGTTGGTGATGAAGCTTAGGCTTCTATGTTGGGTTTTACTGGCATGTTATTTGGATTAAGTTTATGAATGTGAACTCTTTACCCTTACGTGGTTGGAAATTTGATTTTTATTGATGAAAATTTTTATTTGTTTATAATTATTGTATATGTATGTTGGGGTAGAGGGTGTCACACCTGGAACGGGCCGTTCCAGGTCCAAAATTAACACATCAACAGTGTAACCAGAACAGGCCGTTCTGGTCCAGAATTTCGTGCACAAAAAATCAAAATACAAAGAATTTTTTTTATAGGAAAAATACAAAGCATTTCAAACACTAGATTTAGTAATATTGTTAATGAGGATTAATAAGTTCAATCGCTAAACATTTGGGCTATACAGTATATCATTAAGGATGATGCAGTGTATCACTAAGGATAATGGTAACAAGTTTTATTTCATTGTTAGTCAAACTGGAGTGAACCACTTACTACCAAATTGACACTATACAGTCAAGGATAAAACGAAACAGTATTTTTCCTTAAAGTCATTGACGATGTACTTCAACAATAACAACCTGTTCTTGAGGAGGTACCCCTAAACCCTGAATTTTATTTTCAATTTTTGAAATACATTGCGGCATTTTAATCAAGATTTTGATCTAGATAAATTCAAATCAAAGAAATATTTTAGAAGGTCTTATCTTATTTGATTTTTTTTAGTTTTATTCATAAATGAATATTAATTTATTGTATTTTTTATTTATTATATATTTATTACTATAGATATAATAAAAAAAATATAATAAAAGCATGGCGTTTTGGAACGGGCCGTTCTGAATTCAGAACGGCTCGTTCTAAAATCAGAACGGCCTGTTCTAAAACCAGAACGGTCCGTTCAAAAATCAGAACGGCCCGTTCTGGTTTCAAGTTTTTTCAAGGATTTTGGCGTCCACGTGCGCATCCATGTGGCTGTCACGTGACCAACAGTTAACTCCGTCTAAATCATTTGGACGGAAGTCCCAAATTGCATTAATTTAAGTTATTGAAGACCAAATTGAGACAAAAAATTAAAGTAGAACTAAATTGAAACAAAAAAACATTATAAGGGGGATTTTTTCACCATAATTACTTCCTAGATTTGTTTAATTAACCCGTTTAAGGGGGATTTTGATAAGTATATGTTGACAAAAGTGAGATAACACTATCAAAATATTAAAGGATTCCGTAGAGCATAGCTGTAGTACAAATATACGATTAAAAAAAGAATTTAACTCTGTGCAAACAGATAAAGTAAAAATTTGTTGATGAAAAAAAATAATGGTTAATATTTGAATATATTCATAATTTATTTTGTGTATACGTAACATTGAATATTAATTTTCTCATTAATAATAAAATTTAATTTTCTAGTATATTTCTCATTTTTAAAGGAGT
Organism: Cajanus cajan; assembly: GCF_000230855.2. NCBI lineage: Eukaryota > Viridiplantae > Streptophyta > Magnoliopsida > Fabales > Fabaceae > Cajanus > Cajanus cajan. The sequence continues at coordinate 70,193,496 of NC_138519.1, read as the reverse complement.
TGAATCCTTTACAAATAATCCCTATACAAGTAAATACTGCTGTCAAATATTGTAGAATAAATTAAGCATTAAAACTGCGTAATTAATAATTAATATAATCAGAAATAATTTTAAAAGGGCATTTTTAATTTGAATATAACATTATATTTAATATATACATAACATGGCCCTCCAATGTTGTCAACAGTGTTAGTAATAGTATCGAAGGCAAATAGTGTAGATGGTGAAAAGTACTGGACAACGAAGCCGATGACTAGAATAAAACAATTGTAATTAAAAAAAAAAAATAGAACAATTGTAATTAAAAAAAAAATAGAACAATTGTAGTAGCAAACAACAATACCCGGAGATAAAGTTAAGGATTATGATATATACACCTCTTTTTTTTTTTTCTTTTTTTTTTTTAATTTTTATTTTATAAGTACACCCTTTTTTAAAAAAAAAATAATTAAAATTTTAAAATATTTTTAATTTTTAATTTTTTTAATTTTTTAATTTTACATTCTTAATATTTAATTTAATATGTTTTTTTACATACTTTTTTCCCTTATTTTCATACGTAGTCCCTTAATTTTTCTTCATCCCCACTATTTTAATAGGTAATTTTAATTCTTAGTTTTACATTATTTTTTTTCCCTTCCTCTTTCAGTTTTCTCACTGATTTCATTATCCGCATAATACTCTAGAATAGTGAAAATGTCTTTTTTTAACACTAAACTTAATGTTAAGGTTTTTGGAGGGATGAAAGAAAAGGAAGTGTTGAAAAAACTGTGTGTATAGTTTGATAGAAACTGTCGAGAAAGCTACACATACCTACAATGTTGTCACCTACCAGTTCTATGATTTGGGTATATATGAAAAAATGAAAGAGGTGAAAAAATAAGAGAGTAATATAAAAATCGAGAGAACTAAAATTACCCACTAAAATATGTGAGGAATTAGAAGAAGACAAGATGGTACATGTGAAAATTAAAAAAGAGAAGGAAAAAGGTTTGTGAAAAGAAAAAATAGTTAACTAAATATTAGAGATGTAAAATTTAAAAATTATAAAATTTTTAATTTTTTAAAAAAACAAAAGAAATATAAAAAAAAGGAATTGTATATATCATTAGCCTATAACTAATTTGATGTCAATTGTACCAAATTGTAGCGAAAAGCCCATAATAGGTACTCGGAAGCAAATTTTGATCATAGCAATAAGCCCATAACTGACACGACCCTTTCCTAGTTTTTTTTTTTTTAAAAAACAAACATGCTTTTTTTTTTTGGTGTTGAAACATGCTTAAATATTCTTTTGATTTTTTTTAAATAATTTTTTTTTTACAAAAAATTATTTTTTGCATTCATCACACCTTTCTCCACTTTTTTTCTATCGAAACTTTATCTCTCTGATCACTCTTCCTATGTATCTTTTATTTTTAGTTTTTTAATTTCATTTTCTCTCTCCAATAATCAAGATATTTACTTGCTCATCCCGATTATTTTTTAAACACCATATTTTTGCACATATAATTTTAATATTGTTTAAATTTTAATTTTTTACTATCTTCAATATTTCATACCTTGAATATAATTTGAGTTGTTAAAATGAGTTTCAGCTCGTGGATCAACCTGTCCCACCCTGAAAACAGGTTAACCTGGGTTAAAAAAAATGAAAATTTTTCATAAAGAGTCAAAAAATATAACGTACATTTTCGACTCAGTTCACCTAACCCATTTACACTCCCATCAATTCAACTTACTAACAACCCACTTTATCCATTTATTATTATTACATATGTATTATTTTAACAATATACCATATTTTTTTTGTAGATAAAGATAAAATTAATGTTAAACAACATGAAATTGTTATAAATTTATCTACTCAAACATCCAATATAATTTAATATTGATGAATAATCACTCTTATGAAAGGATTTTTTATATTTTTGTTTTGATTATTTAAAAGTTGTGCACTTTTTAATTTAAATTTAATGTTGTATACATGATACTTAGTTTGACAATTTTTACTTTAGATTAGAAATTATTTTAGATTAAAGTTTATTTTAAATTAATTTTTTATAAAATACATAGTCTTGAATGTGAGTTATGAATCTAACTCAATTCTACACAATTAACTTATAAGACAATGATTATTCTCCATTTATATAGATTATTATGATTTTATTTCTAGATGATATGAGATTTTTAACACATTTCTCATACCGAAAACTAAACATATTGAAGGTAAAGTTTGTAAGATTGAATATTTGTAGGTGATTGGATAACGATTTGATGGAAAATAGTTTGATAAGGTCAACAAGACTCACTAAAATAAAATTTAATATCTTAACTCAATTCTATAAAGCTAACTCGAAAGATAAGAATTATTTTTTACTTATATATTATTTAATTATTTTATTTTTAATTGACGTGGAACTTGAATTTTTTTCTAATTAATTCATATATCAATATTTCATGAAATTCAAAAACTTCTGGATGTTGTATTTGTCCCTCGATACCGAATCCTTTACATGGGTATTGGGTTCTGCTGTTTTACACCACTTGTGTATATTTTCCGCATAATTGCTTTATTCTCCTACGAATTTAGAAAAACAACAATTATTTGGCTCTGCTAACAATGTCAAGTTGAGAACACGAAATGTGACTGATGCTTTTAAGAGGGAATTGCAATTTGTTTTTAGAATGTGTTATTATTTCTCTTTCAGCATAATAATCTGGCCTATATATTGTTATATCAGCTCTTTGATTTTTCTTTGCAATGTGATATCAATCTTTGATGGTAAATTCATTATCTGATTAATCTAGTCTAGACCATTTGATTCCGGTCTCTGGCTGCAACATTGTTACAATTCAAATAGGCTAGAGAAGATAGAGACAAATGATGATAATGGGTAAAAGTTCTGGAATAATGGATTGCTGGCAGCCATGTAGCACGTGTTATTTAGTTAGAATCTTTTCTGTTATTTTGCTCTGCCACCTCATCTTTTGATTGTATAGTTTTTCTCTCTCTGTAACCTCCCTTTCTTTTTCTTATTCCTGCTGCCTGTATATATTTGGCTCCTTTTTCATGAATAAGAATCAACATGGGATTGTTTCCTTCTTGCTTCTTGATATTTTATCTTTGCTGAAGTTTATGATGGTATCAGAGCTCTTCCATTGAAGAGCTATGTTGCGCTGCTCATACTCTGTTTCTTCGTTCCTTTTTCTTCATGGCTTCTTCTTCAATCTTCAGTGAAGGAGCGGACTCTCTAGCTAATGTTCATAGCTATCTTTATTTACATCCCAGTGAAAATCCCGCTTCACCTCTCGTATCACCTCTCCTCGAGCTCAATAATTATCATACATGGAGCAAGTCCATGGAAACAACACTCAGTGCCAAAAACAAATTAGAATTCATAGATGGAAGTGCTTCAGAACCACCTCTTGATGATAGGTTTCATGGTGCATGGAAGCGATGCAATAACATGGTAGCTTCATGGATTGTAAACTCTGTTTCTCTCCCAATAAGACAAAGCATCGTATGGATGAACAAGGCAGAAGACATTTGGCGCGACTTGAAGTCACGATATGCGCAAGGCGACCTCCTTCGAGTTTCATAACTACAACACGAAGCTTCTTCCATCAAGCAAGGAGACCTCTCTGTAACTGAGTATTTCACTAAGCTTCGCATATTCTGGGACGAATTGGAAAATTACAGACCTGAGTTGGTTTGCAAATGCCCAACTAAATGTTGCTGTGACGTGGTTCCTAGTATCACTCAACGGAGGATAGAAGATCAGGCTATGCAATTCCTCTATGGCCTAAATGATCAATATAGCAACGTTCAATCTCACATTCTTCTCATGGATCCACTTCCTCAAATCACTAAAATTTTCTCTTATGTGGTTCAACAGGAACGACAATTGCAGGGAAGGAATTTTGCTGGAAACATCTTTATTGAAGGTAGACCTACATGCACTTTCTGTGGAAAGGTTGGACACAATGAGAGTTCATGTTTTAAGAAGCACGGTTTCCCTGAATCCAAGGGAAATAAATCCAACTATGGCAAAGGAAACAAAACTTGCTCTCACAGTGGAAGGAGTGGTCATACTATTGATTCATGCTACAGAAAACATGGTTTTCCACCTGGTGTTAAAACGCAAGCCAAGAATGGACACCCCAATGTAAATAGCACATTGACTGAAGAAGGAAAGAAAGACTCTGATCAGACTCAGAAAGGTGAGGAACAAGAGTTTCGTCTCACAGCCCAGCAATATCATTCCCTGATAGCCTTAATGCAACAGTCTCAATTTGGTGGCTCGAGTTCACCACAAATCAATCAAATAAGCTCCTCTATGTCCACATCCGTTCAACCTTCCAATGGTAATCTCGTTCTACTTAACATCAACACTCATCACACAAAGGCATTTTGGGTATTAGACTCAGGTGCTACAGATCATATATCCTCTTCTCTTTCCCATTTATTCACATATTCTCTCATTAAACCCATTGTTGTTAAACTTCCAAATGGTGACCATGTTTATGCCACACATTCGGGTGTAATTAAATTCAGTGATCAATTTGTTTTATCTAATGTTTTGTACATACCAAATTTTACCTTCACCTTAATCTCCATTTCCAAATTAGTTTCGTCTCTTCACTGCAAATTAACTTTTCTCCCTAATTCTTGCTTTATACAGGACTTGAACACATTGAAGAAGATTGGTATAGTTGAGATGAGCAATGGATTATATATTTTGAATGCCAAACCTGTCACCAATCCACCTTCCTGTTCTGCTGTTACTCATCCTGATTTTAGCATTATACCTATAGATCTATGGAATTTTCGTTTAGGAAATCCTTCATGTAAACGACTTGAGTCCATGATAAAACAATATCCTTTCATCACTTTCAATAAAGAATTTACATGCAGTAGTTGTCATTTTTCAAAACAGAAAAGTCTCACTTTTCCCTTAAGCATTTCTAAAACATCAAAGGCTTTTGAATTGATTCATATTGATATATGGGGACCCTGTTCTGTGACTTCCATGTTCGGACATCGTTTCTTTCTGACCATCGTGGATGATTTTACACGATATACCTGGGTTAATCTAATGAGTAGTAAAGTTGAAACAAGGAAAAACATAATCAATTTCATTGCTCATGTTGAAAGGCAATTTGATACTAAGGTTAAAATTATACGAAGTGATAATGGTGCCGAATTTTTGATGAATAATTCCTTTCAAGAGAAAGGAATTATTCACCAAACTTGCTGTGTTGACACTCCAGGCAAAACGAGATTGTGGAGAGAAAACATCAACATATTCTGAACGTTACTCGTGCTCTATTGTTTCATAGTGGGTTACCACCTTCATTTTGGTGTTTTGCCATTCAACATGCAGTCACACTTATAAATTGCATTCCTACTCCCATTTTGCATGAAATATCACCTTACACAAAGTTATATAATAAAGATTGTGATATTTCTTCATTCAAAGTTTTCGGTTGTCTTTGTTTTGAAAATAATTTATCTGCCAACAGTAAAAAGTTAGATGCCCGAGCTGACCCATGTGTATTCATTGGTCTCAAAGATCACACAAAAGGTTCCCTATTATACAATCTGAAAAATAACTCCATTGATGTTAGCAGGAATGTGTTATTTTATGAAAACCATTTTCCCTTCATTCGAAAAACTCAAAATAAAGATAATGAAATTTCTTTGTCCACTAGTCACCCTATAGCCAAGACTTCTTTTCATAACCAGCCTATATACTTTACTCCTACAGCAGAACAAGCCACTGTTCATGACAGCTGTAGACCCCTAAAATTGTCCGGGTCGGAAATAAGACTCGAAGACTCTCGAAGACCAAAGGAAAGTCAGCCGGAAGGACTCCTGGAAGACCCTGGAAGACCCTAGGATGATTATTCGTAGGTTTAGAAGTCTTAGAGTAGCTTAAAATAAGGCTGTGGAAGGATTGAAGCTCAATACGGCCTCCTAGAAGTTTAGTACGGCCGTACTGAACAATTTGAACTACAATACGGCCGTACTGAAGCCAATACGGCCATACTGAAGTTTTTGAACTTCAGTACGGCCGTACTGAGACCAATACGGCCGTACTGAAGTTTTTTAACTTCAGTACGGCCGTACTGAATTCAATACGGCCGTACTGTAGTTCAAAACTTCAGTACGGGCCGTATTGATGTCAGAGGCCGTACTGCGCCTCACTCCTATATATAGGACGTCATTTGGACGTCATTCCACACTTTTCCACACAGTTTTGACTCTCTCCTTGAGTATTCTGGGGTTTTTGAGCAGTGTTCTGCCCTAGAAATCGCTCTGAGAGTCAATCCGACGAAGTTCTTGAGTCACGAGCCATTTGCTTGAGTCTCGAACTTAGTCGAAGGGAAATCTTTTGGATTTTCATAGTAAAAATTATTTTTTAGGAAGGAGCGAGCGAGCTTGTAGAGGGAGGGAGCGCCAAAAAGCCTCCTAAACTTCATTGATATATAAAAAGCACGCTTCAAGAGGTTTCTTCTCTAAAAATCCCTTCTTTTACCGCTTTCTGATTGTTGCATATTTAAATTCGTCATCATGTAGATATTTAATATAATCGCTTATAATAAATAGGGGTAATTTAGTAATTTTACGCTATTATTTAATAAATAATCCGTCATAGGGAACCCGAAAGGGGCGTTGTGGGGTGCTAACACCTTCCCCGCACGTAACCGACTCCCTTACCCGACTCTGGTTGTAATGGCCAAAGTTGATTTATGAAATCAATTGCCTTATATCTTTTTCCAATGTTTTGAGTAAAACATTGGTGGCGACTCCAAGAACCCTACCTTTTGCGAAAACCACTAATCCATGGAGGGTCCCGCTTGGGATTAACATGGATTGGTGAATCATTTAATAAAATTGTTAGCTCGACAAGGTCTCAGTTTGAGAATAAGTCGTTCTAGCAATCCATCACTTTTCAAACCTTTAAAAAGAGTCCGACCATCGTCGCGAATGCCAAGGTCCGTTTCGGCGGGTGGCGACAGATGGCGACTTCACTGGGGAAGCCTTGAGAGTCAGTCCCATTTAGTGATGGATTGTTTCTAAAAATAATAGTTTAAAATTACTTCATTACCCCTTACTTGTATGATAACATGTTTTATCTATTTGGCTTTAATAACTGTTGTATGTTTAAATTTCCGCAATTGTTTGAAATATAAACTGCACACAAACCTTTGCACACAACAGTTTCCTCTATACCCGGGGGCATGAGTGAAAAGCCATAGGGAGTGGATGTTAGTACGGCCGGTTGTCGAATGGGTCTATAGGTGCCCGTAGACCGTTGTCGGAAAACATCACTCAAGGTGATAACCATGAACTCAAGTCCGACAGTGCGTTGGAACTTTCCATCGACTTACGACGAGAGGAATTGGGTCCCTATAATGGGGGCACCTTGGGGGCCTCAGACCAGTGAGAACAGTTAGAACCTCCTTGAATATGCACTTTTCTGCAGGATACCCCTACCTCGTGATTCGATCGTGACTGTTCGAGGATGAGTGAATTGTGTGTGCATTGTTTATGTGACATTGTTTGAGCATACATTGCATTCTTTAAACATACAACATTCCTTTTTAAAGAAGAATAAATGGGAATAAGAATCTTCCGTTACATGGTGTTAATATCTACCTTCATCACATTCATATAGGTAGTTTCCCTTTTCACCCAAAAAATACAAAAACAAAATACCCAAGAAAAAGAAAAAAGGGTTATTTAACCAAACCAAGCAATATCATGCATCATCTTAGGGACATCCTAAAAACATGATAATGCTTAGTTGAATAAACACAATGCATGCATATTCATCGCCATCATCTCATATCATGCATTCTTATCAAAGATCATGGAGGGATCTAGGTTTGCATTTCATACATCCCTCCTAGTAATTCATTAATAATAGTAATAAAAAGAAAGGATTAAGCGATGCGTATGTTCAGAATGGATCGCACGCCATTTGTTATTAAATGCAAGCCAACAACCGCGCCAAGCGAGCATACGTCAACTCCGTTGTTGGTAATCAAGACAAAAAAAGGGGAAGGTCCGACGCCGTTAAGGATCATCGCTCCAAGGCCTTTTCCCTACGAATCAAATAAGGCTGTGCCATGGATATACGACATCCATTCTTCTGCCGACAGCGATATCTCTAACATCGCTGGACTTGGGGGCATGACTAGGAGTGGCAGGATCTACACTCCCGAAGATCTTCACGATAAAGCTCCCAAGAATAAAAGAAAAGAAAAGGAGAAAACCGAGGAAAATAAAGAATCCGAGGAGGAGACAGACGAGCTGTTAAAATATATCCGACAGAGCGAGTACTCCATCGTGGATCAACTTCATAAGACGCCGTCCAAGATTACTCTGTTGTCGTTGATCCTATGCTCCGAACCGCATCGGCAAGCTCTGTTGAAAGTCTTGAACGAGGCATATGTGTCGCACACTATCTCCCAAGACAAATTTGAGGGGATTGTTAGTCACATTACGGCTAATGATCACCTCACTTTCACCGATGAAGAAATCCCCCCTGAGGGACCGAACCACAACAAGCCCTTGCACATCTCTGTCAAGTGCAAAGAATATCACATCGCTAAAGTCTTGGTGGATAATGGATCTTCCTTGAACGTGATGCCAAAAAGAACGCTCGATCAAGTGGCAATCAAGGGAATCCAAATGCGCCCGAGCAACATGATCGTCCGAGCTTTCGACGGTTCTAAAAGAGAAGTGGTGGGAGAAGTCAATCTCCCAATCCAAATTGGACCCACCATCTTCAACGTCGAATTTCAAGTGATGGACATTACTCCCGCATACAGCTGTCTCCTCGGCCGACCTTGGATTCATGATGCGAAAGCTGTTCCCTCTACGCTCCACCAGAAAGTCAAATTCATAGTGGGTGACAAACTGGTGACCGTACAAGCTGAAGATGACATACTCATCAGCAAGCCATCCGCCATACCTTACGTGGATGCAGCAGAGGAAGCTCTAGAGACCGCCTTCCAAGCATTGGAAATTGCCAATGTCGAAACGTTTCCCCAAGAAATGAAGAAGGTAGCCCATATGCTCACCAAGAATGGATACTTGCCTGGACAAGGACTTGGCAAGGACTCCCAAGGAATTCCCGAGCTACCCATCATCAAGGATAATCCGGGGAAACAAGGGTTAGGATACAACCCTAATAAAGATCAAAGGACGAAGAGGAACCAAGGTCCTTCTCGACGTTCTTTAAGTCAGATCTTTAGGAAGGCCGGTTCACAAGCGTCAAGGCCGGTCGTCGTCGTCAAGTGTTTTTCTCCTTCCGATAGGGATGTATAGACCTGATGACTATTAGAGATTACTCCTCGGGGACAGCCCGACCCCCGAGCCTCGATAGGGCACATGTTTCCATTATGATTATAATAAAATCATTCTTTATTCTTTCTTATTGCTTCTTTTCTTGCTTGCAATAAATTTCTAAACCGCATTATTTTTAACCCTGTTTGAATAAACATGAATGAGGTTAAAATCATATTAACAATAAACCCGCATCATTTTTATGTGGAAGTGTGTATGACAACTTGGAGCACCTTCCCTTGGCCTCGACAAGTGCCATCATGGATAAAAAGAAATCCTTTAAAATAAAAGAAGCTCGGCAGGAAACCCAAAAAGGGGGCTGCGCAAAAATAAGAGCAAAAGACCCGCTAGGAATCCCACGAAAGGGTGACCTAGGCAAAAGTTAGGGTTGCAAAAATGAACAAAAACAAAAGTCCGCTAAAACGCCACAAAAGGGTGTTTTAGGCAAAAATAAGGACAATCAAAAAACAAAAGAAATCCATGATGGTACCATGAGCTGAATTCAAAAAAGGTTCAAGGGAAGCTATCTAAGTTGTCAAAATCACAACGTCAATAACAAGATTTTCCTAACTTCATAAGTGTTTAATCAAACAAGCCTAAACACATAAGCCTACCTTGGCCAGCCATTCTTACAAAAACCATTTTTCAAAATAAAAATAAAACCCCTCTAAAACACAAACTTTCGAAAAATATACCTTTCCTTTCTTTTCTCTCTTGTCCCAAACGATTTTAGGATAATCTAGTGGAAACATGGAGATATAGTGGTCAATAGGAGGGTTGACATATCTTCTAAAGGAAGGGAAGAATCACTTGGTTGATAACACCAAATCTCAATATAACACGCATCATTCCTCAGTTATGTAAATCGGCAGCGCACAGCCCGTCTGGAGGAATGGCAAAACTCAAACAGAGAAACGCATCGGTTAATTCTTTTGAAAAATGAATCAAATAGAATTAGGTGCATCATACCGCATACATGCATACAGATGATAGGTGTATTGGAAGATCACTTATTCTCTGTTTATTGAAAAAAAAACAAAAACAAAAACAAAAAAAAAACAAAAAAAAACAAAAAATATAAACTTCAGAAAAAACAATGCGCCTGTATCATGTTCAGTACACCCGTACTAAAATCAGGGTTATGAACAAATTTTCAACTCAATACGGGCGTACCGAAATGAATACGGCAGCATTAGCCATAACGTCCACGCCAATACGGGCGTATTGAATTCAATACGGCCCGTATTGGTCCATTCTCATTCATCACAACATCTTCATTCCTCTGCATACTTCATCTGTGAGTGTGTTTGAGATCCCTCCAACAGAAAAAGCCGAAAAATCGACAAAAAAGGCAAAAATACAGAAAAAGCCAAAAATCAACAAAAAAGGCAAAATACAGAAAACCCAACAAATTGTACAGAATAACTGAGCCTGGAGAGGCTTGCCGAAATAATACTCATACAAAATAACTGAGCCTGGAGAGGCTTGCCGAAATAATACTCTCTCAGAATAATTGAGCCTGGAGAGGCTTGCCGAAATAATACTCCCCAGAGATATCTCAGCTTCTACTCACAGGCCAAATTCCCCAGTGAGAGCTATCAAACCAAGATCAGCAAAGATTCCCCAAGGGAGGCTTGATCATCTAAACAGAATATCCAAGTCGAAAGGACTCATACTTCCTCAGTGGAAGATAGCTTTCCAACTCAGGCGATGAGTGAAGCTAAGCCTGAAGAGGCTTTCTAAATAATACTCTGGGATACATAAGATCTTCAATCCCCATTCGCCTACTCAGAGGCACCCCTTCAAAAAAGAGAAAAATCAAAAAGATCAATAACCATTCCCCAAGCGGAATCCGGCACTCAGCCGAACACCGAACATCAAGATCATTCGCCTACTCAGAGGCACTCCTTCAAAAAGAGAAAATCAAAAACATCAATAACCATTCCCCAAGCGGAATCCGGCACTCAGCCGAACACCGAACATCAAGATCATTCGCCTACTCAGAGGCAACAAAACCAGAAAATCAAAAGAGTCACCCGAATAAGGATAACCGGGATACTCCACCAACGTCGAAAGGACGTCAGCCAATCATAAGGCATCGCTCACATCAGAAAGAGCATCTATGTGTCTGCATCCCCAAGGAATCATAAATTCCCCAGTGGGCACCAACTACACAATGGAAAGTTGGGACACAAGAACCTATGAGTAACTGCACATCCCCTAGACGGATCCCTGCGTTATCCAGCCCTCAGCGGCATCAAAAAAAAAAAAAAAAAAAAAAAAAAAAAAACCGTCGAAGCAGCATCGTGGACTGTGGAGACAAAATCATACGACAGAATCCCCTAGTGGATAACAGCCTACGCAGAGGCAATAAAACCGGAAAATCAAAAGAGTCACCCGAATAAGGATAACCGGGATACTCCACCAACGTTGAAAGGACGTCAGCCAATCATAAGGCACCGCTCACCTCAAAAAGAGCATCTTCGTGTCTTCATCCCCAAGGAATCAGAAATTCCCCAGTGGGTACCAACTACGCAATGGAAAGTTGGGACACAAGAACTTATGAAATAACTGCACATCCCCTAGACGGATCCCTGCGTTATCCAGCCCTCAGCGGCACCAAAATCAAAACCAACCGTCGAAGCAGCATCGTGGACTGTGGAGACAAAATCATCACAAATCCCTGGAGAGGGCAAACTCACGCTACCAAAGTGACCAGAAGCACGGAGGTATGCAACCCTGGGGAGGGCAAACCGCAGACCCTGGAGAGGGCAAACTCACGCTACCAAAGTGACCAGAAGCACGGAGGTACGCAACCCTGGGGAGGGCAAACCGCAGACCCTGGAGAGGGCAAACTCACGCTACCAAAGTGACCAGAAGCACGGAGGTACGCAACCCTGGGGAGGGCAAACCGCAGACCCTGGAGAGGGCAAACTCACGCTACCAAAGTGACCAGAAGCACGGAGGTACGCAACCCTGGGGAGGGCAAACCGCAAACCCTGGAGAGGGCAAACTCACGCTACCAAAGTGACTAGAAGCACGGAGGTACGCAACCCTGGGGAGGGCAAACCGCAGACCCTGGAGAGGGCAAACTCACGCTACCCCGTCGTCACAAACACGGAGGTATGCAGCTTCCGGCTCGAGCGACGAGTGAAGCTAAGCCTGGAGAGGCAGTACTCACACTACCCCGTCGTCAGAAACACGGAGGTATGCAACTTCCAGCTCGGGCGTCGAGTGAAGTTGACCCTGGAGAGGGCAAACTCACGCTACCAAAGTGACCAGAAGCACGGAGGTACGCAACCCTGGAGAGGGCAAACTCACACTACCGAGGTTGTTAGAAACACCAAGGTAGAGCCTGGAGAGGCGGTACTCACGCTACCAAAGTGACCAGAAGCACGGAGGTATGCAGCTTCCGACTCGAGCGACGAGTGAAGCTGACCCTGGAGAGGGAAAACTCACGCTACCGAGGTCGTCAGAAACACCAAGGTAGAGCCTGGAGAGGCGGTACTCACACTACCCCCGTCGTCAGAAACACGGAGGTATGCAACTTCCAGCTCGGGCGTCGAGTGAAGTTGACCCTGGAGAGGGCAAACTCACGCTACCGAGGTCGTCAGAAACACCAAGGTAGAGCCTGGAGAGGCGGTACTCACACTACCCCGTCGTCAGAAACACGGAGGTATGCAACTTCCAGCTCGGGCGTCGAGTGAAGTTGAGCCTGGAGAGGCGGTACTCACGCTACCAAGGTTGTCAGAAACACCGAGGTATGCAACGAGCCTGGAGAGGCGACGACTAATACACAGCTACCCCGTCGTCAGAAACAACGGAGGTATGCAACTGTCAAGGTTGTCAGAAACACCGAGACAGAGCCTGGAGAGGCGGTACTCAGCTACCGAGGTTGTCAGAAACACTGAGGTATGCACGAGCCTGGAGAGGCGACGACTAATACTCAACCTGGAGAGGCTACTCAACAATTTTCCACCGGAAGACACTACAAGTCGGAAGGATGGCTTATTCCCCGGACAATTGGGTCAACTCCTTTACTTGTCAAACGGTACACCAAAAAGCCGTTTGACTAAGTAAAGGGGGGGGCAGCTGTAGACCCCTAAAATTGTTCGGGTCAGAAATAAGACTCGAAGACTCTCGAAGACCAAAGGAAAGTCAGCCGGAAGGACTCCTGGAAGACCCTGGAAGACCCTAGGATGATTATTCGTAGGTTTAGAAGTCTTAGAGTAGCTTAAAATAAGGTTGTGGAAGGATTGAAGCTCAATACGGCCTCCTAGAAGTTCAGTACGGCCGTACTGAACAATTTGAACTACAATACGGCCGTACTGAAGCCAATACGGCCATACTGAAGTTTTTGAACTTCAGTACGGCCGTACTGAGACCAATACGGCCGTACTGAAGTTTTTGAACTTCAGTACGGCCGTACTGAATTCAATACGGCCGTACTGTAGTTCAAAACTTCAGTACGGGCCGTATTGATGTCAGAGGCCGTATTGCGCCTCACTCCTATATATAGGACGTCATTTGGACGTCATTCCACACTTTTCCACACAGTTTTGACTCTCTCCTTGAGTATTCTGGGGTTTTTGAGCAGTGTTCTGCCCTAGAAATCGCTCTGAGAGTCAATCCGACGAAGTTCTTGAGTCACGAGCCATTTGCTTGAGTCTCGAACTTAGTCGAAGGGAAATCTTTTGGATTTCCATAGTAAAAATTATTTTTTAGGAAGGAGCGAGCGAGCTTGTAGAGGGAGGGAGCGCCAAAAAGCCTCCTAAACTTCATTGATATATAAAAAGCACGCTTCAAGAGGTTTCTTCTCTAAAAATCCCTTCTTTTACCGCTTTCTGATTGTTGCATATTTAAATTCGTCATCATGTAGATATTTAATATAATCGCTTATAATAAATAGGGGTAATTTAGTAATTTTACGCTATTATTTAATAAATAATCCGTCATAGGGAACCCGAAAGGGGCGTTGTGGGGTGCTAACACCTTCCCCGCACGTAACCGACTCCCTTACCCGACTCTGGTTGTAATGGCCAAAGTTGATTTATGAAATCAATTGCCTTATATCTTTTTCCAATGTTTTGAGTAAAACATTGGTGGCGACTCCAAGAACCCTACCTTTTGCGAAAACCACTAATCCATGGAGGGTCCCGCTTGGGATTAACATGGATTGGTGAATCATTTAATAAAATTGTTAGCTCGACAAGGTCTCAGTTTGAGAATAAGTCGTTCTAGCAATCCATCACTTTTCAAACCTTTAAAAAGAGTCCGACCATCGTCGCGAATGCCAAGGTCCGTTTCGGCGGGTGGCGACAATGACAAATCTCTATCCGTCAGCCCTGCAAAATCACCAGAATTCTCTTTTGACTGTACTCAGCCTTGTCCCAACAACACTCAACCTATTGTGTCTTGATCAAACACCCTTGAGCCACATGATACCAATTCCCATTCAGATTCATTTTTAGATATCCCTATCTCCTCTCGTGAGTCTCCATCTATCACTAATTCTCCTCAGTCAATCCATTTAAGACGCTCATCTCGGACCCGTTTGCCACCAAACTATTTAAGAGATTTCCATTGCAATATTGCTACATCTATGCCAACTTCTTTCAATGTCAGGTATCTTCTCCACTCTTTTCTCTCTTATAATCGTCTTTCACATTCCTTTCGACATTTTATTTGTTCCATCACTATGATCACTGAACCACACTCATATATTGAGGCTTCCAAATCTGACTGTTGGGTTAAGGCTATGAGGGAAGAACTTGCTGCTCTTGAGATGAACAACACCTGGACCTTAACTAAGTTACCCCCTGGCAAGGTTGCTATTGGATGTAGATGGGTTTACAAGGTTAAATATAATGTTGATGGAACTATTGAGAGGTATAAGGCCAGTTTAGTTGCCAAGGGATACAATCAACTTGAGGGTCTTGATTTTCTAGACACGTTTTCCCCTGTTGCTAAGATAACTACTGTAAGAATGTTGCTTGCTTTGGCATCTATTTTCAATTGGCATCTTAAGCAACTTGACGTCAATAACGCGTTTTTGCATGGGAAACTTAATGAAGAAGTCTACATGCATGTACCACAAGGTCTTTCAGCCCAACATGATTAAGTTTGCCTTCTAAAACGCTCTCTATACGGTCTTAAGCAGGCAAGCCGCCAGTGGTATGCCCGATTGTCTAGCTTCCTTCTTCTTCATGGTTATCATCACTCTCACGCATATCATTCTTTATTTTTGAAATTCACGGGTACTTCCATCACAGCTCTTCTCATTTACGTGGACGACATCATTCTCTCTGGAAATGACTTGGCAGAAATTTCCCATATCACCCTCCTTTTAGATCAAGCCTTCAAAGTCAAATATCTGGGTAATCTCAAATATTTTCTTGGTCTCGAAGTGGGTCGTTCGCTTGATGGTATTCATCTTTCTCAACGAAAACATGTTCTTGATATGTTAAGAGATGTTGGAATGTTAGCTTGTGCTCCTACCTCCACTCCAACTGACTACACGACCAAACTGACTTCAGAAACAGGCACTCCACTTGCAGATCCTTCTCCTTATAGAAGGTTGATTGGAAGACTGATTTATCTTACTTCCACTCGTCCAGACATCACCTATGCTGTTCAAAATCTAAGTCAATTTGTTTCCTCCCCCACTGATCTTCATTACAAGGCTGCTTTTCGTGTTTTAAGATATTTAAAAACAATCTCTTGGTGCTGGAATTTTCTTTTCTTCCTCAAGTGCTTTACAACTAAAAGGCTTTAGTGATTCAGATTGGGCAGGTTGCACTGAGACAAGACGATCTGTTACTGGTTTTTCTGTCTATTTGGGTGATTCTTTGATTTCTTGGAAGTCAAAGAAATAAGCAACGGTCTCACGTAGTTCATCTGAGGCTGAGTACCGGGCTCTTGCATCAACTACATGCGAGATTCAATGGCTTTCTTATTTGCTTGATGATTTCAAAGTTTCTTACAAAAAGCCTGCATTATTGTTCTGTGATAATGATTCTGCCATTCAAATAGCTTGTAATCAGGTTTTTCACGAGAGAACGAAACATATTGAGATAGATTGTCATGTTGTTAGAGAAAAGGTTAATCTTGGAGTTCTCAAGCTTCTCCCGGTTTCTTCTTCAATGCAACTTGCAGACATATTCACGAAAGCTCTTCATCCTCATGTTTTCAAAGTTTCTTACGGCAAGCTAGGAATGTATGACATCCATTCCCAGCTTGAGGGGGCCTGTTACAATTCAAATAGGCTAGAGAAGATAGAGACAAATGATGATAATGGGTAAAAGTTCTGGAATAATGGATTGTTGGCAACCATGTAGCACGTGTTATTTAGTTAGAACACTAGTGCAAAAAGAGGCTTTTACGTCACCTAAATGACGTCGGAACAAGGCACCACCGACGTTATAAAAATGCGGTGGCATAATGGTAAATAATGGGAACTAATTTACGTCGGACAGTTAGAGCTCCGACGTTAATGGGATAATTTACGTCGGGCCAACCCTCACCCGACGTAAATATGCCCCTAAAATCAAACGCGCACTCCACCTTTCATTCCCGCGCTCCCTGTTTAGAAACTAATAATCCTTTTTCTCTCAATCTCTAAGTCTCTCAGTGCGTTTGTTTCTACACTGGACGTTTGTAACTCTCTAAGTGTCTGCACATTACACGTTTGAGGTTAGTTTCTTGTCGCAATTTTTTTTTATTTTCTGCTATTTAGTCATCTGGAACGGCCCGTTCTGCTTGCAGAACGGCCCGTTCTCCTTGCAGAACGGCCCGTTCTCCTTGCAATACAGGCCGTTCTGTTTGCAGAACGGCCCGTTCTCCTTGCAGTACAGGCCGTTCTGTTTGCAGAACGGGCCATTCTACTTAAATTTTTGATATTGTAAATTGTTTATCTGGAACGGCTTGTTCTGATTTTAGTATGGGCTGTTCCAGATAGGTTTCTGTTTGTGTATTATTTGTTTTTTTATTAGTTATTTTGTTGCTATATTGTTATTATATTTTTTACTTTATTTGTCTATTCAGTTAATTCATTGTTTTAATAATGAAAGTTTAATTTTTTCAGGATTATGGAGGATTCTGGGTCTGGCAGTGGAAGGAGGGAAGGTAGATCTGTCACCCGATTGTCTGGGTTGACAGCTGGACGCATTGCCAAGGAGAGGACACCGGTTGAGGTGGATCCTCGTTCTGGCAAGGCATCAGGCCCAAATGCTGCCAAGTTTAAGAGCTATTTGGGAGTCCTAGCTCGACGACATGTTTCTATTATCATTCCATCATGGGATGACGTTCAGGAAGTTGACAAGAACCTCATGTGGCAGGATATTCAGGTATATACTTTCACATCCCTTGAATATTATATAACTTAAATACATTATTTATTAATTGTTGTTATTTTCATAGCAAAATTTTGACATTCCCAACATTGAGGTCATGAGGAGGAAGATGTTATCTGCCCTGGCCACCAGGTGGAGAGACTTCAAGACTTTCTTGACACGGGAGTATGTATTTGGAGAGCGACAAAATGAGACTCCCTGTCTAAAGTACCAGATCACTGATGAGGAGTGGATGCAATTTCGTGCCACTCGATTGGACCCTTCGTGGCAGGTTAGTTATTGATAACTCTTACATTGACACAAATACTTAAGGTATATTTTAATTAATCTCATTTTCTTTTTTGTATTATTGCAGGCTAAAAGAATAGTTGCCCAAGAACGACAGGCCAAGAATGATGCACCCCATCTATTGTCAAGAGGGGGATATGAAAGAAAAAAAAAGGAAATGAAGAAGGCTAGGGCAGAGGCAGCAGGGGTTGAGTCTGCTGACCGTGTGGAGTCACCTCCCCGCCATGAGATGTGGATAGCAGCCCGGACAAAATCAGATGGGCAAATGACTTCTGAGTCTGCAAGGGTCGTTGCTGATAAAATAGTAAGTAAAAATATACAAACTAAGACTCTTCATTTCAACTCATTTAATTCATAAGTGTAGTTTAGGGTATACTTATTGTTAATATGTTGTAGGAGGGTTTAGTTGAGGAGAGCACCCAGGGCTCATTTGTTTCCGATGGTCGGGATGATATCCTCACAACGGCCATAGGAAGGCCAGAGCACGGAGGCCATGTGCGTGGTGTTGGTGGTTCTTGGAGCCACCGAGATTTCTTTGGTGCCCGATCATCGAGGAGAACTGTTGACTCTTGTAGTCAAGAGGTTATGCAGAGAATGGAGCAGAGATTGGAGATGCAGTTTGAAGAGAAATTGAAGAATATTCAAAAACAGTTTGAACAGAAGTTTGAACTTTTGGCTCGTTCTCAGCAACAGACTGCAGTTGCTCATGATGGTGTTCGAGTCAGCACTAAAGGGAGTTGTGCTGCTCCAGATCCCTCACCGGATCAGACTCACACTGATGTACCAAACCAGTGTGAGTTATATGTTGAGGATGACCCCCCACGGTTAGTGGCTATTGGCTGAGTATTTGAGGGTGGCTCAACCATCCATGGTGTCCCTCTACAGCCAGACTGGACACGGGTTGTGGTTGACCAAGTTCAAGATGCTGCTGCTCCAGTGCCTTTGCCCAATACAGAGGTTCAACTAGTGGGGCAGGCAACCGGCACATTCTTAGCTTGGCCAAAACGTTTGGTCATGCCACTTTCAGCACGGGCAAAGGTAATTATATTATTGCTATTTTATATTCTTATAATTCTATTATTGTTTAACTAATTATGATTATTTCTTTAGGATTTTATCAATCGTGGTAAGGAGGTCATGAGAGAACCTCATGTTGATGATGCTAATATCGCAGCAGCTGAGGATGATCCCATATCTAAGCTTCTAATCATATTACCACGATTAAAGAAGAAGCCAATTCAATTGCAGTGGGACATTAGAGTTTTTGGAGTTGATAGCGCTGCTGTTCCACTATACATATCTATGCCTGATGCATTAGAGATTGTTGGGGGAAACTCCATGTTAAATATTTCTATCATACAACTGTGGGCCATGTAAGTCATATTTTCTTTTATGAGTCTAAATTTACAATAATTACATTTAACTTATAATAATTATTTGTGTTAGGTACATGGACAAATTGAGTGTGGAGCATGCACAAGCAGAAGTATATGGATTTATTGAGCCTCAATCCATCCAAAAATCAGGAAACACTCAGGTCCAGATCCAGCAATATATGCAAACATGGATGAGTGACTCAATAAGAGATATATACATGGCTCCATACATTGACGGGTTAGTTTTTTAATTGGTTTTTTAATCATGGTAATTTTATAACTAATTTGTTTGTCATATAATGTAGGTCTCATTGGCAGTTAATGGTAATCATTCCTAAGGAATACACCGTGGTGTGGTTTTGTTCACTACATCGAAAACCAAGCCACGAAATTAAATGTCAATTGTTAAGTCTCAATTTTACCTCTTTTTGGATGAGACTTATTGAACAAATTCCACTCATCCTTTGAACCATTGCAATATAATTGTTCTCTTTTTGGTTCATTTTGTGTGCAGATATAACTAACTCAAATTCATCTAACAATACCTTAATCCACCTCATTTTTTGTGCAGGTATTGAGGAAGAGTGGAAAGTTGAAGACTCTTAGGATTGGAAACCTAAGAAGCTAAGGAGCAGAGAAGAGGCTCTGCGCCGGGCTCAATATAACCTGCGCTGGGCGTGACAAAAACAGAGTATTTCATCTCTGCCAGGAATTAAGCCGGGCGCAAAAGGAATTAAGCCGGGCGCAAAAGGAATTAAGCCGGGCGCAAAAGGAATTGCGCCGGGCTTGTCCTAAGGCAGAGAGTATCTGGAAGGCCCCGCGCCGGGCGCGAAGACTTATGCGTCGGGCGCGAAACCCTAATCTGACTCCCCAAGCTCGTATTTGAAGCCATTTTCGGGGGAGAAACCCCCATTCTCACATTGGGCACCTCCAGGAGCTGCGGAAGGGATTCCCAGGGCTTGGGATCGTCCGTGTGCGGATCTTTCCTTCGGTTCTTCACTTCCTCTTCCATCTCTATTTTGTATTTGCCCTCTTTGTTGAGTGGTTTCACCCATTTTGTGGGGTTAGATGCAACCAACGTACTCTATTGTAATCTTTACGGTTTTAATGATATATATACATGTTGTTTTATTCGTTGTTGTGTTTGTTTCTATTCTTAATGCTTGCTTTGGATTGATCACCCTTTGCATGATTTAAGGTTCCATGGGTATTGGAAAATAACCTTTGAAACTAGTTCTGAAACATATGCCTAGTGGTGATTGTATCTAGGGATAGAGCTTGACCCATTAGTAGTCTTAAACCCTAGCCCGTAATGCGGGTGTAGATATTGGGTACTCAAGGGATTGATATTCAATATCCGCATCTAGGCTCTTTCTCTAAGGGATTAGGTTTGAGTAAACTTATGGGTTGACTAAGCAATGAATTCAACAAGAGATTAAGGATACATTAGTGTTACGTTTGGTGAAATCTAACCCCCACAACCTCACAATACCACAATACCATTCCTTACCTTTTCCACTCACAAAACAATATTTATTTACAGCTTTCATTCCAATAGTCACAACTTTGAATTCACTGCACAAACTATGAAATTGGAATTATTCTTTAGTCACGAATAGTCAATAAATGCTTATATTACCTTCTAATCCCTGTGGATACGATATTTTTACTACTTGAACGGCCGGTATACTTGCCGTGTTTGAGACCGTTGATAGAATTAAACGAATTTACAAATATTAACAAAAGTGTTTCAACGGAAATCTCAACAAGTTTTTGGCGCCGTTGCCGGGGATTAGAATGGCGATTTAGTATTTATAGCTATTTGTGATTTAATCCTTTATTGTTTTTGTTATTTTTTGTTAGCAATGAATTGATGAAGCTAACTTGTGTACTCTAGTCTTCAGCTTTCTCTTGTATGCAAGGTACTGTTCAAATTAGAATGACCAATCCTTCTGAGCCGTTGTTGAGCAATCATTAGGTTGAACACAGGGCAAAGGGGAACAAGAGCAACAGGAGGAGAAGGAGAGTAGAGCACTTCAAGTTGGTCACTGTCAGGCTCGGGACAGTAAACAAGCGCTTCCTGGGAGGCAACCCAGAGATCTGAACTGTGTTTTAGATTTTTGTTGCATGTTGTTCTGTGTTATAAGTGTTGTTTTGTATTATGTGTTGTGTTTTGTGTTATATGTTTTGTGGTATATGTTGTTTGTGTTATGTGTTAGTTGTTAGAATCATGTTTGAATGGGTAAATATAGGGTACATTTTGTTTGGAATGTGAGGAATGAGGCAATTCTGTGTCTAGGTGGAAATAAGGCCTGATCCTAATTTAAAACCTGGGCAAATTGACCTTTTAAAGTGACTACGCGCCGGGCGTGACTCTTTTGCGCCCGGCCTAATACTCAATTTTTGGTCTCTGGAACCACCACGCCGGGCGCGTTTAACGCACGCCCGGCGCGATATCAGATTTTGAAACCTCGTTGATTTTTACTGATATTAAGCCCGGCGCATCTGTGTTAAGCCCGGCGCACCACATTCCTGACAGCCTATATTTATCTGTTTTCAATCATGTTTCTTTATGTTCTGTTGTATGTTGTATGTTTGTGTGCTTTATGTTGCATTGTTATAGTTCATTTCCGTGTGCATGCATGTTGTGCTTAATTTTGGTCTAAGGATATTCTCCATTTTTGCTATATTTGCTTGGTCATCACTGTGTATAAATTTTGTGCTCACCATGTTCTTTCATGAGTACACTCTGCAATCACTTCTGGTTACCAGGACTTTCAGGCGTATACTGGTTGGCCTGGGGACCAGGCTCCTAAGTTTGGGGGAGTGGAGCTGCTGAGGTTGATGGAGTTGATGATGGTGGAGCAGCTCTTGGAGATGATGATGACCAGACCCCATAGATGGAAGCAGACGGAGCCTACCTTAGTTTACCTTTGTTATTGCAATTTACTTTTCTGTCTTTTATTTTCAGTATTTAACTGTTTTTATATATAGTCTTTTTGATGATTACTCTGTTGGTTCTTTTTGTGAATAGTCTGCCTTAGCATGGTTTTTAATCTTGTTGATACTTGTTTTGCTTGTGGTCGATTCTGGATTATAGTTTGCTTGATGTTTATGGTGTGTGTACCTTAGACATTTTCAAGTCACATTAGATCTTTAGTTCATGACTAGTTGCATACGGGTTTCAATGTTGATCATAGAACTGAGCTGAGTTTGATAGTTTGTGGATGCATAGCCGGGTGAGGTTTGAGCCTAAATACCTATGAGTGAACTACGCTTAGGTTGCATGATAGACTTTGCTTGAGTTTCCCTGGTGGTTTGCTTATGTTGTGCACTTATATGATCAAGGCATTTACATTTCCATATTTTGTTAATCATCTAAGCCAAAAAGCCATATCCACTTTCCACTTGACCCATACCTTCCTAAGCCTAAACACCACACCTTCCACTTGTCCCAAACCATGGAAAATTAACCATAACCTTTGCCTTGGTTAAGAGAGCAAAATGATGACATCAAATAAGTTTGGGGGAGTTGAAGAATGGGGAATTTTGGGGAAGAAGAAAGTATGTGGTCAGCCATTACAAAACAAAATAATAAAAAAAAAGAGAAAAACAAAGCAAAACAAAAACAAAAATATTAAGATGCAAAAATGTAAATATGCATCTCATAAAGGCTAATGGCTTGGATCAGGTAAAGGGCAGGTGCCAAATTGTTGTAATGGGGTATGGAGAGGGACATCATTGTAAAATCTTATTTGCTCTCTTAAGCTATAGCACCTTCAATCCTTGAAAAACCATAAAACTGCTACCGCTTGACCCTGCTTGACCCAGATTGCCCTAATAAAGACCTTGTGATAAGTGTCTGCATTTGTTTTACCACTGGTTTCATTTGGAAACGAAGAGCAAAGTTGAATTATGTGGCGTGAGTAGTAGACTAGAGAGAAACACTCACCCTGATACACTAGTGTGCATAGAGAGAAACATTTTCCTAGTGAGGATGCATACACAGATAGTCATTACTCTTCTCAGCTCTTTGATCTCTTTTGAAACCTTTGTTTGCACCTTGTCATGTTCTATTGCAATAATTGTGATTGGAAATTCATCTGAGGTTCATGCTTGCGAAAAGAAGATACAAGTAAACTAGGATGTAGAAATTGACTCACTTGCATTGCTTGTTATCTGCTAGATTAATTACCTTTTGCTTGAGGACAAGCAAGGTTCTAAGTTTGGGGGAGTTGTTAAGTCTCAATTTTACCTCTTTTTGGATGAGACTTATTGAACAAATTCCACTCATCCTTTGAACCATTGCAATATAATTGTTCTCTTTTTGGTTCATTTTGTGTGCAGATATAACTAACCCAAATTCATCTAACAATACCTTAATCCACCTCATTTTTTTTGCAGGTATTGAGGAAGAGTGGAAAGTTGAAGACTCTTAGGATTGGAAACCTAAGAAGCTAAGGAGCAGAGAAGAGGCTCTGCGCCGGGCTCAATATAACCTGCGCTGGGCGTGACAAAAACAGAGTATTTCATCTCTGCCAGGAATTAAGCCGGGCGCAAAAGGAATTAAGCCGGGCGCAAAAGGAATTAAGCCGGGCGCAAAAGGAATTAAGCCGGGCGCAAAAGGAATTGCGCCGGGCTTGTCCTAAGGCAGAGAGTATCTGGAAGGCCCCGCGCCGGGCGCGAAGACTTATGCGCCGGGCGCGAAACCCTAATCTGACTCCCCAAGCTCGTATTTGAAGCCATTTTCGGGGGAGAAACCCCCATTCTCACATTGGGCACCTCCAGGAGCTGCGGAAGGGATTCCCAGGGCTTGGGATCGTCCGTGTGCGGATCTTTCCTTCGGTTCTTCACTTCCTCTTCCATCTCTATTTTGTATTTGCCCTCTTTGTTGAGTGGTTTCACCCATTTTGTGGGGTTAGATGCAACCAACGTACTCTATTGTAATCTTTACGGTTTTAATGATATATATACATGTTGTTTTATTCGTTGTTGTGTTTGTTTCTATTCTTAATGCTTGCTTTGGATTGATCACCCTTTGCATGATTTAAGGTTCCATGGGTATTGGAAAATAACCTTTGAAACTAGTTCTGAAACATATGCCTAGTGGTGATTGTATCTAGGGATAGAGCTTGACCCATTAGTAGTCTTAAACCCTAGCCCGTAATGCGGGTGTAGATATTGGGTACTCAAGGGATTGATATTCAATATCCGCATCTAGGCTCTTTCTCTAAGGGATTAGGTTTGAGTAAACTTATGGGTTGACTAAGCAATGAATTCAACAAGAGATTAAGGATACATTAGTGTTACGTTTGGTGAAATCTAACCCCCACAACCTCACAATACCACAATACCATTCCTTACCTTTTCCACTCACAAAACAATATTTATTTACAGCTTTCATTCCAATAGTCACAACTTTGAATTCACTGCACAAACTATGAAATTGGAATTATTCTTTAGTCACGAATAGTCAATAAATGCTTATATTACCTTCTAATCCCTGTGGATACGATATTTTTACTACTTGAACGGCCGGTATACTTGCCGTGTTTGAGACCGTTGATAGAATTAAACGAATTTACAAATATTAACAAAAGTGTTTCAACGGAAATCTCAACAAGTTTTTGGCGCCGTTGCCGGGGATTAGAATGGCGATTTAGTATTTATAGCTATTTGTGATTTAATCCTTTATTGTTTTTGTTATTTTTTGTTAGCAATGAATTGATGAAGCTAACTTGTGTACTCTAGTCTTCAGCTTTCTCTTGTATGCAAGGTACTGTTCAAATTAGAATGACCAATCCTTCTGAGCCGTTGTTGAGCAATCATTAGGTTGAACACAGGGCAAAGGGGAACAAGAGCAACAGGAGGAGAAGGAGAGTAGAGCACTTCAAGTTGGTCACTGTCAGGCTCGGGACAGTAAACAAGCGCTTCCTGGGAGGCAACCCAGAGATCTGAACTGTGTTTTAGATTTTTGTTGCATGTTGTTCTGTGTTATAAGTGTTGTTTTGTATTATGTGTTGTGTTTTGTGTTATATGTTTTGTGGTATATGTTGTTTGTGTTATGTGTTAGTTGTTAGAATCATGTTTGAATGGGTAAATATAGGGTACATTTTGTTTGGAATGTGAGGAATGAGGCAATTCTGTGTCTAGGTGGAAATAAGGCCTGATCCTAATTTAAAACCTGGGCAAATTGACCTTTTAAAGTGACTACGCGCCGGGCGTGACTCTTTTGCGCCCGGCCTAATACTCAATTTTTGGTCTCTGGAACCACCACGCCGGGCGCGTTTAACGCACGCCCGGCGCGATATCAGATTTTGAAACCTCGTTGATTTTTACTGATATTAAGCCCGGCGCATCTGTGTTAAGCCCGGCGCACCACATTCCTGACAGCCTATATTTATCTGTTTTCAATCATGTTTCTTTATGTTCTGTTGTATGTTGTATGTTTGTGTGCTTTATGTTGCATTGTTATAGTTCATTTCCGTGTGCATGCATGTTGTGCTTAATTTTGGTCTAAGGATATTCTCCATTTTTGCTATATTTGCTTGGTCATCACTGTGTATAAATTTTGTGCTCACCATGTTCTTTCATGAGTACACTCTGCAATCACTTCTGGTTACCAGGACTTTCAGGCGTATACTGGTTGGCCTGGGGACCAGGCTCCTAAGTTTGGGGGAGTGGAGCTGCTGAGGTTGATGGAGTTGATGATGGTGGAGCAGCTCTTGGAGATGATGATGACCAGACCCCATAGATGGAAGCAGACGGAGCCTACCTTAGTTTACCTTTGTTATTGCAATTTACTTTTCTGTCTTTTATTTTCAGTATTTAACTGTTTTTATATATAGTCTTTTTGATGATTACTCTGTTGGTTCTTTTTGTGAATAGTCTGCCTTAGCATGGTTTTTAATCTTGTTGATACTTGTTTTGCTTGTGGTCGATTCTGGATTATAGTTTGCTTGATGTTTATGGTGTGTGTACCTTAGACATTTTCAAGTCACATTAGATCTTTAGTTCATGACTAGTTGCATACGGGTTTCAATGTTGATCATAGAACTGAGCTGAGTTTGATAGTTTGTGGATGCATAGCCGGGTGAGGTTTGAGCCTAAATACCTATGAGTGAACTACGCTTAGGTTGCATGATAGACTTTGCTTGAGTTTCCCTGGTGGTTTGCTTATGTTGTGCACTTATATGATCAAGGCATTTACATTTCCATATTTTGTTAATCATCTAAGCCAAAAAGCCATATCCACTTTCCACTTGACCCATACCTTCCTAAGCCTAAACACCACACCTTCCACTTGTCCCAAACCATGGAAAATTAACCATAACCTTTGCCTTGGTTAAGAGAGCAAAATGATGACATCAAATAAGTTTGGGGGAGTTGAAGAATGGGGAATTTTGGGGAAGAAGAAAGTATGTGGTCAGCCATTACAAAACAAAATAATAAAAAAAAAGAGAAAAACAAAGCAAAACAAAAACAAAAATATTAAGATGCAAAAATGTAAATATGCATCTCATAAAGGCTAATGGCTTGGATCAGGTAAAGGGCAGGTGCCAAATTGTTGTAATGGGGTATGGAGAGGGACATCATTGTAAAATCTTATTTGCTCTCTTAAGCTATAGCACCTTCAATCCTTGAAAAACCATAAAACTGCTACCGCTTGACCCTGCTTGACCCAGATTGCCCTAATAAAGACCTTGTGATAAGTGTCTGCATTTGTTTTACCACTGGTTTCATTTGGAAACGAAGAGCAAAGTTGAATTATGTGGCGTGAGTAGTAGACTAGAGAGAAACACTCACCCTGATACACTAGTGTGCATAGAGAGAAACATTTTCCTAGTGAGGATGCATACACAGATAGTCATTACTCTTCTCAGCTCTTTGATCTCTTTTGAAACCTTTGTTTGCACCTTGTCATGTTCTATTGCAATAATTGTGATTGGAAATTCATCTGAGGTTCATGCTTGCGAAAAGAAGATACAAGTAAACTAGGATGTAGAAATTGACTCACTTGCATTGCTTGTTATCTGCTAGATTAATTACCTTTTGCTTGAGGACAAGCAAGGTTCTAAGTTTGGGGGAGTTGTTAAGTCTCAATTTTACCTCTTTTTGGATGAGACTTATTGAACAAATTCCACTCATCCTTTGAACCATTGCAATATAATTGTTCTCTTTTTGGTTCATTTTGTGTGCAGATATAACTAACCCAAATTCATCTAACAATACCTTAATCCACCTCATTTTTTGTGCAGGTATTGAGGAAGAGTGGAAAGTTGAAGACTCTTAGGATTGGAAACCTAAGAAGCTAAGGAGCAGAGAAGAGGCTCTGCGCCGGGCTCAATATAACCTGCGCTGGGCGTGACAAAAACAGAGTATTTCATCTCTGCCAGGAATTAAGCCGGGCGCAAAAGGAATTAAGCCGGGCGCAAAAGGAATTAAGCCGGGCGCAAAAGGAATTAAGCCGGGCGCAAAAGGAATTGCGCCGGGCTTGTCCTAAGGCAGAGAGTATCTGGAAGGCCCCGCGCCGGGCGCGAAGACTTATGCGCCGGGCGCGAAACCCTAATCTGACTCCCCAAGCTCGTATTTGAAGCCATTTTCGGGGGAGAAACCCCCATTCTCACATTGGGCACCTCCAGGAGCTGCGGAAGGGATTCCCAGGGCTTGGGATCGTCCGTGTGCGGATCTTTCCTTCGGTTCTTCACTTCCTCTTCCATCTCTATTTTGTATTTGCCCTCTTTGTTGAGTGGTTTCACCCATTTTGTGGGGTTAGATGCAACCAACGTACTCTATTGTAATCTTTACGGTTTTAATGATATATATACATGTTGTTTTATTCGTTGTTGTGTTTGTTTCTATTCTTAATGCTTGCTTTGGATTGATCACCCTTTGCATGATTTAAGGTTCCATGGGTATTGGAAAATAACCTTTGAAACTAGTTCTGAAACATATGCCTAGTGGTGATTGTATCTAGGGATAGAGCTTGACCCATTAGTAGTCTTAAACCCTAGCCCGTAATGCGGGTGTAGATATTGGGTACTCAAGGGATTGATATTCAATATCCGCATCTAGGCTCTTTCTCTAAGGGATTAGGTTTGAGTAAACTTATGGGTTGACTAAGCAATGAATTCAACAAGAGATTAAGGATACATTAGTGTTACGTTTGGTGAAATCTAACCCCCACAACCTCACAATACCACAATACCATTCCTTACCTTTTCCACTCACAAAACAATATTTATTTACAGCTTTCATTCCAATAGTCACAACTTTGAATTCACTGCACAAACTATGAAATTGGAATTATTCTTTAGTCACGAATAGTCAATAAATGCTTATATTACCTTCTAATCCCTGTGGATACGATATTTTTACTACTTGAACGGCCGGTATACTTGCCGTGTTTGAGACCGTTGATAGAATTAAACGAATTTACAAATATTAACAAAAGTGTTTCAACGGAAATCTCAACAAGTTTTTGGCGCCGTTGCCGGGGATTAGAATGGCGATTTAGTATTTATAGCTATTTGTGATTTAATCCTTTATTGTTTTTGTTATTTTTTGTTAGCAATGAATTGATGAAGCTAACTTGTGTACTCTAGTCTTCAGCTTTCTCTTGTATGCAAGGTACTGTTCAAATTAGAATGACCAATCCTTCTGAGCCGTTGTTGAGCAATCATTAGGTTGAACACAGGGCAAAGGGGAACAAGAGCAACAGGAGGAGAAGGAGAGTAGAGCACTTCAAGTTGGTCACTGTCAGGCTCGGGACAGTAAACAAGCGCTTCCTGGGAGGCAACCCAGAGATCTGAACTGTGTTTTAGATTTTTGTTGCATGTTGTTCTGTGTTATAAGTGTTGTTTTGTATTATGTGTTGTGTTTTGTGTTATATGTTTTGTGGTATATGTTGTTTGTGTTATGTGTTAGTTGTTAGAATCATGTTTGAATGGGTAAATATAGGGTACATTTTGTTTGGAATGTGAGGAATGAGGCAATTCTGTGTCTAGGTGGAAATAAGGCCTGATCCTAATTTAAAACCTGGGCAAATTGACCTTTTAAAGTGACTACGCGCCGGGCGTGACTCTTTTGCGCCCGGCCTAATACTCAATTTTTGGTCTCTGGAACCACCACGCCGGGCGCGTTTAACGCACGCCCGGCGCGATATCAGATTTTGAAACCTCGTTGATTTTTACTGATATTAAGCCCGGCGCATCTGTGTTAAGCCCGGCGCACCACATTCCTGACAGCCTATATTTATCTGTTTTCAATCATGTTTCTTTATGTTCTGTTGTATGTTGTATGTTTGTGTGCTTTATGTTGCATTGTTATAGTTCATTTCCGTGTGCATGCATGTTGTGCTTAATTTTGGTCTAAGGATATTCTCCATTTTTGCTATATTTGCTTGGTCATCACTGTGTATAAATTTTGTGCTCACCATGTTCTTTCATGAGTACACTCTGCAATCACTTCTGGTTACCAGGACTTTCAGGCGTATACTGGTTGGCCTGGGGACCAGGCTCCTAAGTTTGGGGGAGTGGAGCTGCTGAGGTTGATGGAGTTGATGATGGTGGAGCAGCTCTTGGAGATGATGATGACCAGACCCCATAGATGGAAGCAGACGGAGCCTACCTTAGTTTACCTTTGTTATTGCAATTTACTTTTCTGTCTTTTATTTTCAGTATTTAACTGTTTTTATATATAGTCTTTTTGATGATTACTCTGTTGGTTCTTTTTGTGAATAGTCTGCCTTAGCATGGTTTTTAATCTTGTTGATACTTGTTTTGCTTGTGGTCGATTCTGGATTATAGTTTGCTTGATGTTTATGGTGTGTGTACCTTAGACATTTTCAAGTCACATTAGATCTTTAGTTCATGACTAGTTGCATACGGGTTTCAATGTTGATCATAGAACTGAGCTGAGTTTGATAGTTTGTGGATGCATAGCCGGGTGAGGTTTGAGCCTAAATACCTATGAGTGAACTACGCTTAGGTTGCATGATAGACTTTGCTTGAGTTTCCCTAGTGGTTTGCTTATGTTGTGCACTTATATGATCAAGGCATTTACATTTCCATATTTTGTTAATCATCTAAGCCAAAAAGCCATATCCACTTTCCACTTGACCCATACCTTCCTAAGCCTAAACACCACACCTTCCACTTGTCCCAAACCATGGAAAATTAACCATAACCTTTGCCTTGGTTAAGAGAGCAAAATGATGACATCAAATAAGTTTGGGGGAGTTGAAGAATGGGGAATTTTGGGGAAGAAGAAAGTATGTGGTCAGCCATTACAAAACAAAATAATAAAAAAAAAGAGAAAAACAAAGCAAAACAAAAACAAAAATATTAAGATGCAAAAATGTAAATATGCATCTCATAAAGGCTAATGGCTTGGATCAGGTAAAGGGCAGGTGCCAAATTGTTGTAATGGGGTATGGAGAGGGACATCATTGTAAAATCTTATTTGCTCTCTTAAGCTATAGCACCTTCAATCCTTGAAAAACCATAAAACTGCTACCGCTTGACCCTGCTTGACCCAGATTGCCCTAATAAAGACCTTGTGATAAGTGTCTGCATTTGTTTTACCACTGGTTTCATTTGGAAACGAAGAGCAAAGTTGAATTATGTGGCGTGAGTAGTAGACTAGAGAGAAACACTCACCCTGATACACTAGTGTGCATAGAGAGAAACATTTTCCTAGTGAGGATGCATACACAGATAGTCATTACTCTTCTCAGCTCTTTGATCTCTTTTGAAACCTTTGTTTGCACCTTGTCATGTTCTATTGCAATAATTGTGATTGGAAATTCATCTGAGGTTCATGCTTGCGAAAAGAAGATACAAGTAAACTAGGATGTAGAAATTGACTCACTTGCATTGCTTGTTATCTGCTAGATTAATTACCTTTTGCTTGAGGACAAGCAAGGTTCTAAGTTTGGGGGAGTTGTTAAGTCTCAATTTTACCTCTTTTTGGATGAGACTTATTGAACAAATTCCACTCATCCTTTGAACCATTGCAATATAATTGTTCTCTTTTTGGTTCATTTTGTGTGCAGATATAACTAACCCAAATTCATCTAACAATACCTTAATCCACCTCATTTTTTTTGCAGGTATTGAGGAAGAGTGGAAAGTTGAAGACTCTTAGGATTGGAAACCTAAGAAGCTAAGGAGCAGAGAAGAGGCTCTGCGCCGGGCTCAATATAACCTGCGCTGGGCGTGACAAAAACAGAGTATTTCATCTCTGCCAGGAATTAAGCCGGGCGCAAAAGGAATTAAGCCGGGCGCAAAAGGAATTAAGCCGGGCGCAAAAGGAATTAAGCCGGGCGCAAAAGGAATTGCGCCGGGCTTGTCCTAAGGCAGAGAGTATCTGGAAGGCCCCGCGCCGGGCGCGAAGACTTATGCGCCGGGCGCGAAACCCTAATCTGACTCCCCAAGCTCGTATTTGAAGCCATTTTCGGGGGAGAAACCCCCATTCTCACATTGGGCACCTCCAGGAGCTGCGGAAGGGATTCCCAGGGCTTGGGATCGTCCGTGTGCGGATCTTTCCTTCGGTTCTTCACTTCCTCTTCCATCTCTATTTTGTATTTGCCCTCTTTGTTGAGTGGTTTCACCCATTTTGTGGGGTTAGATGCAACCAACGTACTCTATTGTAATCTTTACGGTTTTAATGATATATATACATGTTGTTTTATTCGTTGTTGTGTTTGTTTCTATTCTTAATGCTTGCTTTGGATTGATCACCCTTTGCATGATTTAAGGTTCCATGGGTATTGGAAAATAACCTTTGAAACTAGTTCTGAAACATATGCCTAGTGGTGATTGTATCTAGGGATAGAGCTTGACCCATTAGTAGTCTTAAACCCTAGCCCGTAATGCGGGTGTAGATATTGGGTACTCAAGGGATTGATATTCAATATCCGCATCTAGGCTCTTTCTCTAAGGGATTAGGTTTGAGTAAACTTATGGGTTGACTAAGCAATGAATTCAACAAGAGATTAAGGATACATTAGTGTTACGTTTGGTGAAATCTAACCCCCACAACCTCACAATACCACAATACCATTCCTTACCTTTTCCACTCACAAAACAATATTTATTTACAGCTTTCATTCCAATAGTCACAACTTTGAATTCACTGCACAAACTATGAAATTGGAATTATTCTTTAGTCACGAATAGTCAATAAATGCTTATATTACCTTCTAATCCCTGTGGATACGATATTTTTACTACTTGAACGGCCGGTATACTTGCCGTGTTTGAGACCGTTGATAGAATTAAACGAATTTACAAATATTAACAAAAGTGTTTCAACGGAAATCTCAACAAGTTTTTGGCGCCGTTGCCGGGGATTAGAATGGCGATTTAGTATTTATAGCTATTTGTGATTTAATCCTTTATTGTTTTTGTTATTTTTTGTTAGCAATGAATTGATGAAGCTAACTTGTGTACTCTAGTCTTCAGCTTTCTCTTGTATGCAAGGTACTGTTCAAATTAGAATGACCAATCCTTCTGAGCCGTTGTTGAGCAATCATTAGGTTGAACACAGGGCAAAGGGGAACAAGAGCAACAGGAGGAGAAGGAGAGTAGAGCACTTCAAGTTGGTCACTGTCAGGCTCGGGACAGTAAACAAGCGCTTCCTGGGAGGCAACCCAGAGATCTGAACTGTGTTTTAGATTTTTGTTGCATGTTGTTCTGTGTTATAAGTGTTGTTTTGTATTATGTGTTGTGTTTTGTGTTATATGTTTTGTGGTATATGTTGTTTGTGTTATGTGTTAGTTGTTAGAATCATGTTTGAATGGGTAAATATAGGGTACATTTTGTTTGGAATGTGAGGAATGAGGCAATTCTGTGTCTAGGTGGAAATAAGGCCTGATCCTAATTTAAAACCTGGGCAAATTGACCTTTTAAAGTGACTACGCGCCGGGCGTGACTCTTTTGCGCCCGGCCTAATACTCAATTTTTGGTCTCTGGAACCACCACGCCGGGCGCGTTTAACGCACGCCCGGCGCGATATCAGATTTTGAAACCTCGTTGATTTTTACTGATATTAAGCCCGGCGCATCTGTGTTAAGCCCGGCGCACCACATTCCTGACAGCCTATATTTATCTGTTTTCAATCATGTTTCTTTATGTTCTGTTGTATGTTGTATGTTTGTGTGCTTTATGTTGCATTGTTATAGTTCATTTCCGTGTGCATGCATGTTGTGCTTAATTTTGGTCTAAGGATATTCTCCATTTTTGCTATATTTGCTTGGTCATCACTGTGTATAAATTTTGTGCTCACCATGTTCTTTCATGAGTACACTCTGCAATCACTTCTGGTTACCAGGACTTTCAGGCGTATACTGGTTGGCCTGGGGACCAGGCTCCTAAGTTTGGGGGAGTGGAGCTGCTGAGGTTGATGGAGTTGATGATGGTGGAGCAGCTCTTGGAGATGATGATGACCAGACCCCATAGATGGAAGCAGACGGAGCCTACCTTAGTTTACCTTTGTTATTGCAATTTACTTTTCTGTCTTTTATTTTCAGTATTTAACTGTTTTTATATATAGTCTTTTTGATGATTACTCTGTTGGTTCTTTTTGTGAATAGTCTGCCTTAGCATGGTTTTTAATCTTGTTGATACTTGTTTTGCTTGTGGTCGATTCTGGATTATAGTTTGCTTGATGTTTATGGTGTGTGTACCTTAGACATTTTCAAGTCACATTAGATCTTTAGTTCATGACTAGTTGCATACGGGTTTCAATGTTGATCATAGAACTGAGCTGAGTTTGATAGTTTGTGGATGCATAGCCGGGTGAGGTTTGAGCCTAAATACCTATGAGTGAACTACGCTTAGGTTGCATGATAGACTTTGCTTGAGTTTCCCTAGTGGTTTGCTTATGTTGTGCACTTATATGATCAAGGCATTTACATTTCCATATTTTGTTAATCATCTAAGCCAAAAAGCCATATCCACTTTCCACTTGACCCATACCTTCCTAAGCCTAAACACCACACCTTCCACTTGTCCCAAACCATGGAAAATTAACCATAACCTTTGCCTTGGTTAAGAGAGCAAAATGATGACATCAAATAAGTTTGGGGGAGTTGAAGAATGGGGAATTTTGGGGAAGAAGAAAGTATGTGGTCAGCCATTACAAAACAAAATAATAAAAAAAAAGAGAAAAACAAAGCAAAACAAAAACAAAAATATTAAGATGCAAAAATGTAAATATGCATCTCATAAAGGCTAATGGCTTGGATCAGGTAAAGGGCAGGTGCCAAATTGTTGTAATGGGGTATGGAGAGGGACATCATTGTAAAATCTTATTTGCTCTCTTAAGCTATAGCACCTTCAATCCTTGAAAAACCATAAAACTGCTACCGCTTGACCCTGCTTGACCCAGATTGCCCTAATAAAGACCTTGTGATAAGTGTCTGCATTTGTTTTACCACTGGTTTCATTTGGAAACGAAGAGCAAAGTTGAATTATGTGGCGTGAGTAGTAGACTAGAGAGAAACACTCACCCTGATACACTAGTGTGCATAGAGAGAAACATTTTCCTAGTGAGGATGCATACACAGATAGTCATTACTCTTCTCAGCTCTTTGATCTCTTTTGAAACCTTTGTTTGCACCTTGTCATGTTCTATTGCAATAATTGTGATTGGAAATTCATCTGAGGTTCATGCTTGCGAAAAGAAGATACAAGTAAACTAGGATGTAGAAATTGACTCACTTGCATTGCTTGTTATCTGCTAGATTAATTACCTTTTGCTTGAGGACAAGCAAGGTTCTAAGTTTGGGGGAGTTGTTAAGTCTCAATTTTACCTCTTTTTGGATGAGACTTATTGAACAAATTCCACTCATCCTTTGAACCATTGCAATATAATTGTTCTCTTTTTGGTTCATTTTGTGTGCAGATATAACTAACCCAAATTCATCTAACAATACCTTAATCCACCTCATTTTTTGTGCAGGTATTGAGGAAGAGTGGAAAGTTGAAGACTCTTAGGATTGGAAACCTAAGAAGCTAAGGAGCAGAGAAGAGGCTCTGCGCCGGGCTCAATATAACCTGCGCTGGGCGTGACAAAAACAGAGTATTTCATCTCTGCCAGGAATTAAGCCGGGCGCAAAAGGAATTAAGCCGGGCGCAAAAGGAATTAAGCCGGGCGCAAAAGGAATTAAGCCGGGCGCAAAAGGAATTGCGCCGGGCTTGTCCTAAGGCAGAGAGTATCTGGAAGGCCCCGCGCCGGGCGCGAAGACTTATGCGCCGGGCGCGAAACCCTAATCTGACTCCCCAAGCTCGTATTTGAAGCCATTTTCGGGGGAGAAACCCCCATTCTCACATTGGGCACCTCCAGGAGCTGCGGAAGGGATTCCCAGGGCTTGGGATCGTCCGTGTGCGGATCTTTCCTTCGGTTCTTCACTTCCTCTTCCATCTCTATTTTGTATTTGCCCTCTTTGTTGAGTGGTTTCACCCATTTTGTGGGGTTAGATGCAACCAACGTACTCTATTGTAATCTTTACGGTTTTAATGATATATATACATGTTGTTTTATTCGTTGTTGTGTTTGTTTCTATTCTTAATGCTTGCTTTGGATTGATCACCCTTTGCATGATTTAAGGTTCCATGGGTATTGGAAAATAACCTTTGAAACTAGTTCTGAAACATATGCCTAGTGGTGATTGTATCTAGGGATAGAGCTTGACCCATTAGTAGTCTTAAACCCTAGCCCGTAATGCGGGTGTAGATATTGGGTACTCAAGGGATTGATATTCAATATCCGCATCTAGGCTCTTTCTCTAAGGGATTAGGTTTGAGTAAACTTATGGGTTGACTAAGCAATGAATTCAACAAGAGATTAAGGATACATTAGTGTTACGTTTGGTGAAATCTAACCCCCACAACCTCACAATACCACAATACCATTCCTTACCTTTTCCACTCACAAAACAATATTTATTTACAGCTTTCATTCCAATAGTCACAACTTTGAATTCACTGCACAAACTATGAAATTGGAATTATTCTTTAGTCACGAATAGTCAATAAATGCTTATATTACCTTCTAATCCCTGTGGATACGATATTTTTACTACTTGAACGGCCGGTATACTTGCCGTGTTTGAGACCGTTGATAGAATTAAACGAATTTACAAATATTAACAAAAGTGTTTCAACGGAAATCTCAACATCAATTACAAGGGTAATTAAATTTTTTCATTATGTTTTAAAACTGTAATTATATATATTGGCTAACATTTGTTTTTATTTCAATTAATTAGAATCGTGTCTGGAGTTAATATTTTAAGTGGAAAAGCCAGATCATCAAAGTCATTGCATTTCATATACCCTAAGGTTAGCAAATTAACTCATATAGTCAATAATATTTAAATTTATTGACTTTGGAAATAATAGTTATTTGTTTCTCATTTTAGTGTAGTAGACAACAAGACTCGTTTGAATGTGGCTATTACATCATGTATTGGATGAGAGCCATAGTTTCTGCGGGTATTATTGATTCTTGGGCGCAGGTAATTCATATCAAAATTTATTTAAGTATATTTACCTTTAGGATAATTAACATTGCATATTAATGACCCTTAAATTAATGTTTCAGGTCTTTCAAGATCCATCTCCATTACCCGAAGATGAGATGCTCAAGATAAGAGAACAATGGGCAACTTTTTTTCTTCAAAGTATATCATAGTTAGATTTCTAAGTTTAGTTAGTTAGATGTTTATAGTTTGATAGTTAGTTAGTTTAGTTAGTTAGATAGCATTGACAAACATATGTTTTATAGCTTTTTTAGAATAATAGGATTTACATTGTCATAATTTATGCTTTTTAAGATTTATATATTATTTTCTTTTTGTCATTCAATTTTGAAATATAATTTGAATTTCTATTCTGGACTGCCTGGATTAGATTTGGTATTATGGACTATATATATGCAGGTGTTGGGTATATAAAAAATTTATAAACGTTTTAAAAAAAAAAAACCCATAATTTTACGTCGGACATGGCTTGTCCGATGTAAATTTACGTCGGGCCTTGCAATGGCCGACGTAAATTTACGTCGGACAAGCCATGTCCGACGTAAAATTATGGCATGCTTTTTGTCCCTTTTTACGTCGGGCTGGGATAATGTCCGACGTAAATTTACGTCGCGTTTTAGAGACGACGTAAATTTACGTCTCCCGTATTAACGTCGGAACCTTTTCCGACGTAAAAGGCTCAAAATACCCGACGTAAAAGACCCTTTATGTACTAGTGGAATCTTTTCTGTTATTTTGCTCTGCCACCTCATCTTTTGATTGTATAGTTTTTCTCTCTCTGTAACCTTTCTTTTTCTTATTCCTGCTGCCTGTATATATTTGGCTCCTTTTTCATGAATAAGAATCAACATGGGATTGTTTCCTTCTTGCTTCTTGATATTTTATCTTTGCTGAAGTTTATGAAACATATTGTTGATTTATCACCTATTTGTCTTATTCATCTTACTCGTACGTGTTATATATGTTTGTAAACATGTTGATTTGTGATTACCTTACCTCAATTACAAACGTGTTTATTCAAAGTGACACCATATTTAAAGTGTTTTGTAGCTCTAATAGTGTGTTTGATTCGGTGTCAATAACGTGATTTTTCACGTCAAATCGGAAGTAAATAGTTTTAACTTTCACGTTTCAAACAGAATTGACGTGAAAATATGTTATAAAACACTGAAACAAACACGCACTAATTCTAAGCTCGCTCATAAATCATGAAAATTTGAGTTTTGTGATTTGTCAATCTATATCCGAATATAATTTGTTGCCACTTTGGGTGGTGTTGAGTGTTGTACACAAGATATAGCTTTGGCTTATTTCTATGTTAATATTCAAGAAATAATTGTCAGAAATATTTCTTTGGTGTGCGTTATATTGAACACGTAAATCCTGTGACACATGCAAAAACTTGAATCCCCTAAATTTTGGAGTTCTGATTGTCAGAAGAAATGCTTATCATGAAGTTATGTCAGATCATGGTCTCACCTCACTAAATAGTTATGTCAACATAAATTCATAACATTGTTCTGCTAAATCTCTTTTAACTCTGCGCTTATAAAAGAACTTGGGACTTATGTTTGTGTTGGGGGGCGATTGGAGCATCTTTGTTTATGGATTTTTTTTAGTCTATAGTACCCTCATATCGAAGCAGGAAGCTACCACAATGCAAAACGTGGATATAGTATTTCATACTAAAACCCTCTTACTTATAACATCTGTAATAAGAACTTTATGTGTCACATCACTGTTATATCAGTTCTGACTCATTTTATGAGTTACTTAAATTTTAGTAAAATTACTTATAAAAATAATTTTGCTAAAATTTAAGTAACTCATAAAAGTAAACTAGAGCTGATATGGCAGTGATATGGCACAGAGAATTACTTATAGCAATCCTCATTACATATGCTCTTAAATGCTTCAGGGAAGAAATAAGATTGACACTGGTCTTTGGCAAAGTGATTTATGAAGACTATCTTATACTATTTCTCTTTATGTCTAGAAAGTATCCTTTTAATTTGTAATATAGAGACACAAACACGACATAGTGGATCGGATATTCCCTATTCACCTAGGGATTATAAGCATTTTATGTGTGGAGAAATCTTTTGTGACTGTATCTTGCAGGGAATCTTTGCCAAATCCCTTGAAATCCGAACCATGTCGCTCGTATCCTAACCGGAAATTAAGTGTTATAAATAAATTGAACTCAGCAGCTTGTAAACTAAAAATATAGAGTTAAGCTCTGCCCAATTATGTTTACCACCAAATCCTAGCAATTTCAAATACAGAATATTACTTTCTGGAAAGATATTGCTTAGTCAATAGCCATGCAGGAGCATTACCTTTGAAGTAAAGCCCATTTGCCATATCTAATATCACAACTATAGGGGTAGTTTCAGGGAAGATAACAAAAATCTTGGATGGTAAAACCAAGTCATGGAAAAATTGATGCCTAAATCAAAGATATGAACTCTTAAAATTTTTATAAGATATATGCTTCGGACCTACTACTGGCTCCTGCCTAATTTTGTGAAGAAGTAGGTGAGAAGAGTAAAGAGTTATAAAGAATAGAAATATAAGTGGATAAAAATAAATAAGAAATAGAGAAACTTTGATTGTTTGGTTGAAGAGAAATAAGTAAGAAATAATATTATATACAGATGAAAAATAAAATGTATAAAAAAGAGAAGAGAGAAATAAATAAATAAATAAATAATAGGGTAAAAAAAGAAATAGAAAATTGTTTTTAAAATTAATTTATTATTATTATTTTTTAATCATTTAAATAGAAAATTATATAACTAAATAAATAATATTTTTAAATAAAATAAATAAATAATTAAAAGTAATTAAATAATTTTGGAGTACTATTTTTTTAGATAAAAATGATTAAAATAATAAATTTAATTAAATTAAGTAAATAAAATAAACATTTAAAAATAAGTCAATAAAATTTAAACTTTCATTCAAATAAATACACATTTATTCTATTGAAAATTTACATTTTTGAACGAAGATGTATTTGAATAAAAAATTTATTTATTTGATTAAATAAATTTTTGTGTGATTAACAATTTCCACAACGTCTTATTCGAATGTAAGTAATGTTTTGTTTAAATACAAATGGATTTCAAGCATGTTATTCAAATGTGAATAATGTTTTATTTAAATATGAATAAATTTTAAACATATATTATTCATTTTTGCGCTGATTTACAAAGAAATAAAAGGATATGAGACTCATACTTTTTTTTTAATTTCTTCATTGATAAATTTTGTTAATATCAAACAGCTTTCAGTTTTTATTTCTTATCAATTTTTTTTATCTCTTTATCCTATTTCTTCAATGTTTATACTATTCCAAATAATATTTCTTCGATGTTTCTACTATTCCAAATAGGGTGTAAGTGATTTTTATTTTCATGAAAAAATAAAAGTTTTAAGTTGACATGTTGAAGTTGCAATTCTTGATCTCAAGTTCGAATATTGAATATTTAATTATATTAAATATTTAAAGAAAAACTTTTATCGTTTATAATAATTTTATTCAATTCAAACAGATTATTTATACTAAATATATATGTAATATATATATATATATATATATATATATATATAAATTGAAATTCTTAAAAATTGAGCATATATATGTACATCCTATTTTGCAAAGTTTTGTTTGGTTTTTAACTCCTATTTTGCAGTGTATCTCCTTTGCCGGATTGAAATATTCAAAACTCTTTAATTTTGAATGAATTTTCGCTGTATTCAATTTAAATTAATGCAATTATCTCCCCTATGTATGCTTTTCTATTAGGCAATCAACCTTTCAAAGACTTGTATTTTTGGTTGAATACTAGTTTCTTCCAGAATGATTGAATACTAATTCAAATAGCCTAATATTCAATGTTCTGACTTTTATATTCTTACATTAATAGCTGATGTTGACAAAATTGCTAATGACCTACAACACTTCCAACAAATTTTCTAGTTTATCCAATAACATTATTTTTTATCCTTACTCCTTAGACTTGAGATTTCAATATATAAATGTACGACCATGTGCAGCAATAAAGAACTTTACGTTTTCATAATGCGTGCAAACTTGTCAAATTCATTAGAATCAATATGGTGGTAAAACGTGTTTAGTGGTTACATGTAACACTGTCCAAACATAAATGGACTCTTTTTTCTATGATTATTAAGGCACCTCGATGTTGTGTTAAATGTTGCACTTACACTGTGGTCCCTTCCTTTCCCTCCTACCATCTTTTTATAGCATTTTTAGTCTTTTAGATTTTTTTATTTATTTATTATTTTTATATAAATCGGGGAATTGGATTCACCATTCACTTTCACTTTTTCCTGCAAACAAATGTAGCTTAGGATTCTGGAATTGGGAATTAAGTATCAACCTCAATTT
This sequence comes from Cajanus cajan, assembly GCF_000230855.2. Taxonomy (NCBI): domain Eukaryota; kingdom Viridiplantae; phylum Streptophyta; class Magnoliopsida; order Fabales; family Fabaceae; genus Cajanus; species Cajanus cajan. The sequence continues at coordinate 70,152,155 of NC_138519.1, read as the reverse complement.
GGGCACCACATGTCTGACTTGTAGAAAAGAAAATGTGTTTTAAAAGAATATATGCAAACTTTAAGTGTTAATTTATATTTCAATCAAAAATACACATTTTAATATAGAAAAAATAAAAATTTGTGAGTATAACTTTTTTTCAATTTCAGTTGAGTTCAACTTAGTTAATTCTCAAATACATCTCAAGCATTCCACCCACAAGACATTAATGATTTAATCAAATATTGAAATTTGAGCTGCAAAACCTTTTTGTCTTTATAACTAACAGTCATTAACTGTCAATCTTTTTTTATTTATTATTATTATTTATTTCTATAGGTTGCACAATAATAAAGTAATTGAGGTCATTTCTAATACAACTCCAAATGTGAATTTGTTTTTGTTGGACAAGTAAAACTAAAGAAGAAAAATTAGAAAGAAATCATTTTGTACATCCACACCCATAAACTGAACTCTTGAAGAATGATTATCAATTTATTCAAGGTAACATTTTGAAGATGAAAAAAAAGGGGAGGAATAGTTAGGTAATAATGATTATAAGGAAACTATTTCTAATACTGTTGTAATACTAGGAAAGTGAATGATACTAGCAATAACATTTTGACATATAAAAACAAATCCAGACCTCCTCCTCTGCAAGACCTTAACATGGAAGGATCAACCAAGACATTTGTCTAATCTAATCTTGATGCATCTTAATTTGGAAAAATTTAAAGTTATATCCGAATTCATAACCTTTTTCATCTTTACCGGACAAAACCTGATATAGGTTTGTTTATGAATTTTAGTAACTAAATTATCATAGAGGAGGGTGGGGACATTAAATTCTAAGGATCTTCAACTGAGACGTACCAAATAAATTTTTACAAGACTGAACAAACTGTGATATGTATATGCATGTTGGCAGTGAGTCAGTGGGACACATTGTCAGGGGTAAATGTGGAATCACAAGGCATAATTAAAAGGGTAATGAATTTTGACATTGGACATAGGAATAGGGTGCATAAGATGAAAAAGTGGAATAAGATAATATGAGTTGTCCCAAACAAGGCACTAGGGTGTTTTGGCGTAGTCAGAATCATCATGTCATGGGTTATGCCTGAGAGTCAATGCCAAATATTAAACTCTTTTTGACGCTTTCTGTTTTCTCTGTCATAACAGCCCCACTCATGTTTGTCTAAAATTCCTACTATCACCAATGCAACCTTACCATTTGGAACTCCTTAAATTTAACCCCACCTTCTTTTTAGGCGCGTGTTTTTTCTCTGCTTTTCTTTATCTTCTTTATTTTTTTTTAAGCATCCTTGATGTGTTTCAATATAAATTTAGATATTTTTTATACCAAAGCTTTTTTTAATTTATTTTGACTAAAAAATTTCAAAAATTCTTTTAAACTTATATATCTAATCAAATTTTTTATTAAACATTTTTTCTTTTCTAGCAAGTTATTTTTTTGAATAAAATTGCACTCAATTTTTTAAAAAATATCTCATGTTCAAATTTTGTTAATAAAAAAACATAGTAAAGAGGATAGATTCAACTAAAACAACAATATAATTTATTTAATTATAAAATAAATAATTTTTTTTCATCAGTGAGAACTTAATTTAATATCACAACATCAAATTTAATTATTATAACTATGATATATTTCCTAAAAAATTAAGTTAAATTTTGACAAAATTTTTTCTTATTCTAAAAATAAGTCTTAGACACTTATTTTCCTTAATAAATTTTTAGAATACAAAGTTTATATATCAATTAGTCAAACCATGCTACATTATGTTAACAATATGTATGTCAGATTTCAGATAAATTAAACATTTATAAATATGTAATCTTATAATCAATATTTTATTATATCTTAAAAATATATTATAAAGTATAAACTGAAATAAAATTAATTCATAAAATATCACATTATTAAATTATGTAAGACATTGTAAATTTACTCAAGCTATATTCAATAACTATTATTTTAAAATGTTTATATATATATATATAATTAAAATTTAAAATAAATAATGTATATAAATAAATATTATGTTTAAATATATTAATTATATTTTAAATTTGAATAAATATATATTTTTAAATATATAAATTATTTTTTATTTTATGATAAATGATTTATGTTGTAGTAAAAGATTATTTTTATTTATTGATAACTTATTTTAGAAATATTAAAATTTATTCATTAGTAGTTATAATAAATAAAAATTAAATTAGATATGAAGTTAAAATAAACTCTAAAAATCTCTTGTTGAAAAAAAAATTCCCAAAAACCTTCTTACTAAAGATGGGAATAGGCCAAAAATTTTAAATAGAGGTCTGTGATTTGATATAGTATAACATATTTAATAAAAATGTCATATTTAAACTTTTAAAAAGTGTACTTATTTAAAAAGACTAAGTTTATGTTTATGAAGAAAATAAATTTGTAATAAAAAAATTTAAATTATCAATATTTTTTACATTTTTATTACACTTAAACGTTTTGACATTCTTTATATGAATAAAATTAAAAATAGAAATTTTAAAAGCATTTTCACCGAGGATTTTCCTTTTATTTTTATAGTGGATTTAGAATATACTTCAAATTAGATATAGAGAATCTTTAAAATATTTTTTTAGATAAGATTATCTTCTTTCATTATAATATGTGCATGAGTGTATGTTAGTGTACATAAGTAAGTATGCATGAATTGTCCTTCTTAAGTTATTTTTTATTATTATTTTAAACTCTAAATTTTAATAATAATAATAATAATAATAATAGAGTAAACTATCTTTTTATCGTGTAAATTAAAAAAAGACTTACATGAATTTAAAAATATAATTTTTGATTTATTTAAAATTAAATTTATTGACTTATTTAATTCTGTTTATGCAAAATAGGTTAATAGATTATACAAGTCTTATATAAAAAAAATGATAAATAATAGTATAGATCTAAACTTTAAATTTTATAAAAACATGTTTATCCTATATATTCAAGATGTAACTTATTATTATTCATAATTTTCATATAAACTGTTGAAATTAAATATAAACTATTAATGAAGAGAATTGTTTTATTTGATATCTAGATTTTTGGACACTTTTACCTTTATAATTACTCTTTTAAAAATTACAAAAATTTTATTCTTTTCTATGAATTTCAATCTATAATTACTTGTATTTTTAATAATCACATATTATTATACAATAACAATAATAATAATAATAATAATTATTATTATTATTATTATTATTATTGTTATTGTTATTTATTTTTAAAAAAATTCTCATAAACACAAAAATATTTTTTTGTAAACTAATATTATTAAGTCAAATAACTTGCATGACCCCTTTCCCAATTTGATATCTCCATAACAACACACTAAATAAATACACAGTACATAACATGTGGTTTGACGTAAAGGTTACTTTAAATTTGATGTTACAAATACAATATACTTTTAAAAGTTAATTTTATAATAATTATATTAATAATTTTGATTAATTAATTATTAAAAACAAAGCATACAAATTAAACTGTTATTCATTACTTGAATCAAAATTTTTGATTCTCCCTATTTTAAAGATTAAAGTTGCTGAAACATAGGCTTAAAGTATGCTTCAGGAAAAGCACTATAATCACCTATAGACACATGTTAAAGACCATTTGGTTTCAAATCCTTGTGAAATCCCACACACAAAGTAACCCATTAGTTCTGCCGCAAGCACTCTCAAGTCATCATAATTTTAACCATTTTTCATATTATAAGTAATTGAAAAACTTGCAATAGTATTTTATAAAGATTAGTTGTTCCGTTTCTTTGTCGGTGTCCAACCTCTACTCAACATACTTGTTGTCCAAACTTTCATAGTGTGTTTGTTTTATTTTAACCTTGAAATTCACGTTCAGAAATTAAGCATGAAAACATTAAAACAAACGCATGAATTCTAATCATAGGTAACCGACCAAGCCAATCAATCAAAACTCCTCTGCCGCATGCACTCAACATCTCTCTATTTTGGAATCATCATGCTTGGATACTTCAAAATTTTACACATGTCAAATACCAATTTGCATTATTCAACTTTGGATGTTCTATACTTTAATCTCTTATATACAATTTATATTTTCATACAGACAAGATGTAGGTTCCTTCGGATACTTTTATTTGAATTTAGTTGCAATTTTTTTTTGTTTTGTTTTTATTTATTTATAAATTTTATAAGAGATTAAACATTTGTAATAATACGATAATATAAAGTTAATTCAATAGAAACATAAATTATATAAAGAAAAAAATTATAACATACAAAAGTTATAATATATAATTATATATATTTTAATGTATATATATATAACTGTGTTTATATATCGTATTATGTTCATTACTAATATTTGTAAAAAAAAAAAATCTTAATGAAAGATAAGTATGTAAAAGGTCTTAAATTTTAATTTATTATTATTATACACTAAAAATAAAAAATTCTAAACACCTAAATTTAGTTAGCTATAAATAACATAGGGTATTATGTATTATGAGATAAAAATTAAAAAAAAAAAGTAAATTTTTTTTTCATACACAAAATTTTACCTAAAAAAATCAAACATGTAACACTTAAAAATCGCCTATAGTAATTAAAGGTTGTTTCTTAATATTTTTAATTAACAAAGTACTTTTATTTATTTTAAATTTTCTAAAATTGTATTTGGTGTCGACAATTTTTTCATGAAAATAGAAGTTTAAAAATAATGAAATCAAACACTACCACGAATATTTCTAACATATCAAATAGAAATCTTAATTGAAGCAATTCTTGTTTTATATTTATGAAAGATCTTGCAAAAATTATTTTAATTGTAAATTAAAAAGGATAAATTCTAAAATAAGAAATAAATTACTAAAATTAAATTAGTGAGTGAGTGACTCATAATTTTATAATCGATCTCGTATACACATTACATATGAAATTGGTTATAAAATAATCAACTTTGCATGGTCTTTCTAAAATTGGTGGTCCTTTACAATATTAACGAAAATTAAATAGATTATATATAACTAATTTTGTAGACTTAAAATAACTGATTCAATTAATGATTTATTTTCCACTGGTAGTAAAGTTAACATATAATGAAAACAAATCTTGCAATTTGGTTTCAGGTGTAACAACTCAAATACACAGGAATGAGACGGACCTAAAAATTTGTACATGTATAAGACTATGCAGTTAAAGATAACTTAAAGAAATTAATTTTGTATTACTTATACTAACAAAATGTATATACTTTTGGTAATTCATCGCTTAAAAACTTCATAACTAAGTGTGCTTGACTTGGAGTGATTTAGGTATAAGTAACCTTTTGAAAAGTTTTCCAAAAAGTGTGCAACAGTACAAGTAAAAACAAAGTGTGTTAAAAAGTCTTGTATTGTTTGTGGGAATATTCATTAATCCTAAAGGAAGATGAACATATCAGAAAGGGATACTCATGAAAGGTTTTGACCAATAAGAAATTGCATAAAGTGTCATTATGTGGAGTGTTGTGGAATGGAGCCACTGAAATGTCAAATATAAGGAATGTTACACCAAGTTCCATAGGAATCACAAAAGGTTTGCAAGTATAAACTTTATTCTTTCGATAAATCTAAAGAATAATTTTGCTAGTTAACAATAAAGCATAGTCTAAACAAAAGACTACTTGGCCCAAAAAGTAGTAAAATTTTCCAAGATCTTTTTGTTTAAATGAACATCCATGTGAGATTTCACTTTGTTGATCTCATGTAAGTCAATACCCATGGCAATGTCATCCACATATACAAGTAATGTAGTAAAAGAATACATAGCCTACATAAATAAGGAATAATTTACACTAGATTGCTTGTAGCTAAGGGGAATCAGGGTGGACAAGAGTTTGAAGTATTGTTTGTCAATTGACTTATTTAAAGATATAAAGATATTTATGTGATATGTAAAGTTGACTAGGCTTGGGAATTTAGAGAGGAAAGTCATGTACAACTATTATCATAATTCAAAAAGATGTTTATTGACATCAAAGTTTTGTAAGAACCAATTATTTATTGATGCAAGATTACAAAAGAATAAGATAATGGTCAACTTCACCATAAGAGAAAAGGTTTCAAGGCAATAAAAATCCTTTGTTTGTGTGTAGCCTTTTGTTGTAATGTAAGCTTTGAAGCATTCAATTGTACCATCGAGGTATTTAACCTTGTAAATCTATTTACATTTGAGTGGGGTCTTCTTAAAAGATAAGTTAATAGTTATCCTCATGTTATTTTTCTTAAGAGAATTGATTTCAATAGAAATCACTTCCTTCTAGATTAATTATTTTGTCATATAATACTTAAGGTTAGAAATAAATGAAAAATCAAGATAAAAGGACTTTTACTTTGGAGAATAATTAGAACAAGAAATAATTGAAGATGATGGATGAGATACTAGTGAAAATAAAGTAGACCTAGAGATGTATTTGGAATGGAAAGAACCATGCTACATGATAGTGTTAGAGGTACTTAGGTAACTATATAATTTTACTATACTTTCTAAGTTTTTGTGGTGATTCTAATGTTGGAATAAGAGAAACATTTATGTTATAAAGATCAAGAGTAGTAGGTAAAGTTGAGAAATGCTTAATTAATGGAAATGTGTGTGACTTTAGTCAAAATATGTTTTTTTTAATAAGTTGGTGTTTTTCATCATTGTAGTTAGAGATTTTGAATCAAATATGGTAAGTAAGAAATAAAAGTGTTTTTCAAAAAAAAAAAAAAAGTAGACCACATTGTGGGAAAGAAATATTTTATATGTTTCCAAATCATAACAAACAACACAATTTATAGCTTGTTTGGTACCAAGGTAAAAACATTTTCTAATTTTAAGATCTAGTTTTGAATGATTAGTAGTTAAAGTATAAACAAACCATTTTCATTGTTTAAGATCAAATAATTTAGATAATAAAATTTCATAAGGTGTTTTATTTGAAATCAAAGGACTAAGAAGTCATTTAATGATATGCATAACATAGGCAAAGTCACAATACCAAAGCTTCCAAGGGATATGTGTTGATGTTCTATATTTGTGACATTTTTTTCTAGGAAGTTTCCAAACAAGTCTTTTGGTGTATGGTTCCTTTATTTAATAAAGACTCATGTATCATGAATTTTGTACCATTATTTTAATGAAAATTTTTAACTTTTTGAGAATATGAGTGCCAATAAAAGCAATGAATTATAACATGTTGATGGAATCATACTTGGGAATGCAAGAGGTGACACACTCAAAGATCCAAGAGGAGTTGGCTAGACATGAAGGTTTGGGCCAGTCAGGGCCCAATGGGCCTGATGGGCCTAGGAAGGCCCAAGTTGAACTTTTCATGGGTCATATTTTGTTATAGCTATTTTCATATGTTTTGTATACATCATGTTAGTATAGGTATCATATATTTTGGTCTTGTATTTTGGACCACATAGAGTAGCATTTTAGGTTTTAGGCTTGTTGGGCCTAGTTTTGGGCTTCATGGGCCTTTGGGCTTTTGGTACCCAATATTGGGCTCATTTTCATTCTTGTAATTTTTCCTTTTCATTGTAATTGTTTGACCAATGTAATTAGGTCATTAGAATAGGAAAATACAAGGAATACTAAAGTATGCTAATTAGGTTAAACTAGGTTTAATTTGGAAGCCATTTAAGTTACATTTGAGTCACATGTTTTGCACCATTGGTGGCTGAACATGTGACACTCAAATTAACCCTAAATGACTCTCAAATCAGACCTAAATGCACCTTGGTATCTAAAATTTTCGGACTTACACATGTGCACCAAAGTTTGAATTCAAATTTTAACTTTGAATTCAAACTTTAGGCGCCAATTTGTGTAGCTTTGGTTTAGGTACCTATGTGCTTCATTTCCGTGCATACTTAAGTCCTCCCTTCACATTTTTGTATTCACTTTGAATATTCAGAACTTTGAGAGCCATTGAGCCAAGTTTCTCCCTCAAAGTCACTGTGAATTCTCTCTAGTTTTAGGAGTTCACCATTGTTCCTTCTCTTTGAAGTGGACAATCCATTGATTGAGCATGGATACTTCCTTCTAAGCTTAACCTCCTTCCATTCCGAAAATCTCCATCTACTTAAGCCTCCATTCCATTCGGTTTGCATCTCCATTGAAGAGGATCTGAGCTAGGTGAAGAATAGGAGAAGAACTACATTCACTTTTCCTACCTTCTCCATCACATGTGATTTATGGTTTCTCTTGTATTCTTAATAAATACTCATTTTGGTTATATTTATAAGAACCAAATTAGTAATTTTATTAGGTTCATTTTATAAGAATCAATCAATGCTCCTTTAATTTCTAAAATTATAGGTCTTCGATTAAGTATTTTCATCATGTTTACTGTGAAGGGAAAATAATAGCAATCTCTCTTGCTAAGATTGAGAATACCTGTCCAATACTTTAGTTGTATGTCTTTCTTATCCTACTCATATATATTCGTTGTTGTTTGGAGATATGATGAAGACCTTGTATTTAAGGGGTGATTAGTTTATTTTCTCTTTTTTTTGTTGTTTCTATTTTTTCACTAATAAAAAAATTATAATGTTTCATGCATTATATTATTTATTTATGAGTATTTTTTTATGTTAATCCAAAAGAAAAAATATTGAGAAAGAATTTTCAACAATTGGTTTAAACAATTTTCTTAAAGACAATTATGAAAATGATGGTTTTGTCAAAAAAAATGAAAAATGAAAATTAACACATTAAAGATATATCTTGATAAAGTTTATTTATCGTAAGATCATATGATATTGTAGTTTATATATATAAGATACAAATTATTATGCGTAATAAAATGAATAATTACAAATTTTAACGTGTTATTATATTTAAGTCAAACGCCAATAATGTCATGGATAACATGCATGAGAGATGTTGTAGCACTTGTTACTCATGCCCTCTGTGAGACATAAACTTTTGTTTTAGCCATCTAATTATGCTAAAAATACATGCACACATGGAATGAATATGTGCTTTGCATTAGAAGATTGCTTCATGTCTTCTAAAATTGATCAATGTGTCGATTGATACACAAATAAAATTATCTAAAATATTATTAATTGTGTATTGAGAAAATAGTTTCCAAGTAAAATGTCCCTTCCATCTTCTTCATTAATTGTTGAAATGTTAGTCTTAATATAACAGTGACAAATAAAGCCATAAAACAACCAAAATAGAAACATACAAGTAACAAGACAAGGTACACATTAATTAACAAATAGTTAAGATCAATACTTTGGTTAAATAATTTACATACTACTATTTAATAAACATTACCTTATGTAGTATTTAATAGTAAAAAGTATTATGTTGTTCCTTTCTTTGTTATATTTGTCGTAATAAATTCTTTTTTCCTTGTGATTTGATTGTGTAGAGTTTTTGATGAAGGTATATTTCACTTTCATCAAAGGAAAATTCATCTTAAATCATATGAAACAAATAACAACGCCAAGATGATTGTGGATGGCAAGGACTAAATAATAGAGTTTTAGTATTATCACAATGATATTGATAAATAATTTTGGCATTTCGCGTCAAAATAATGTCTATCACAAAATTTATTTAGATAAAATGCAACAAATTAACTTGTTTTATATGTACATATGCATAAAAGTTTTATGAATAATTTATAAGCTTTGTTAACTTTCCCAAGGACATAATTTGTTTTGTATCTTATGTTCAATAATAAAATAAATTATTATTTAATATCATAATTCATAAAGACACAATATAAGTACATAAAGTATTGTCAAATGGAATTGTTTTGTAGTATTAGTTCACAAATTTTAGTGAGAAACTATGACCTTTTTTAAAGCCAAATAAATTAATTAATAACTTACAACCAACCTAATATAAGGTGTGCTAAAAATCAAAAACAAGAAATGAGACTTTCAAAGAAAGAAACACATGAACTTGGTGTAACTAAAAAAAAAAAAATAAAGATGAAACACTCAACCAATATAACAATAAGGGTCTTATATACAAGACAATAATATGTGCCATAATATCATAAGCTAAATAACCCTAAAACTAAAACTACATTTTCTCTTTGTTTGTATAAATATGCCACACAAAAATATAGTATAATTGTGTCAATAAAGAACAATGCATAACTATCATAGCAAAATGAACTTGGAAAACATGTATCACGTAATGCATCGAGCCTTTGACCTAAATTTGAATGAAAATGTATAAATTAACATATGTTAAAAGGAAAATAAGAACATTTGATGAATGTTTATCTAAATAATTTCATAGTGATGTATACATCTATTGCCAATTTAGTCTTGTTAAAATTCAATGAGTACTATGAATGATTACATTCATTTCTTGGTTGCACTATATTAGAGCGTTGTCTTGTCATTTGAAATTGTGTATGTGCTTTAAACATGTCTTATGATTTTGGATCATAATACCTTAAGCCTATGTAAATGAAACTTGAATATGTTGATATAGTTTTAAAAAATTTAATAAAAATTATCAAATAAATTACAATACTTTGTATAGGTTAGGTACCCTTTACAATTAAATTTTATATAATTCTTATGTAGATATAGATTTTGAAGTTAGAAAAGACAATTTATATCAATATTAGACTTTTGACAAGTGTATTAATTGTCATAGGTAGTAAAATGGAAAAAATTCAAAGTATCAAATTCATAGAAACTTATGATAAGATTGATTATTTTAATAAAATGCTAATTAATATATATATATATATATATATATATATATATATATATGGGAAATGTTAATATACTCTCACCTATTTTTTAGTTGAAATATGTTAACAACCTACACCAAAATTTTAGGACGAAAAAACCACTCATTTATTTTGATTTGGCTAATTTGTATGAAGGATATTATAGTAATTTAATTTAATTTTAAAATAAAATAAAACATTTTCTTTCTCTTATTAACTCTAAATCATTTCTCTTTCCTATTAAATTTCTTCTCCAACCCATTTTTCTTTCCTAAAAAATTCCTTCAATAACTCATTTATCTCTCTCCTATTAAATTCCTTCTTTAACTCATTTCTCTCTCATCTCTCATGATGTCTCCCCTCTCTCTCTCTGAACAAATAAAAAATTAATTAATAAAAAAAGAAATGTGTTGGAGAATGAAGTTAATAAGAGAGAAAAAATATTTTATTTTCTTTTAAAATTAAATTAAATTACTATAATATCCTTTATACAAATTAACCAAATTAAAAGAAATGAGTGATTTTCTTGTCCTAAAATTTTGGTGTAGGTTGTTAACATACTCCAACTAAAAAAATATGTGGGAATATATTAGCATTCCCCTATATATATATAATTGCTTGAAGAATGCATTAAAAGTGATAACATATTTTTAGGATTTTAGAATAAGAAAATAAATTTTAAAAAAAGATAAAAATTTATAATAAAAGATGTCAAAGATTGATTTCATTAACTTTTCTCACACATATTCTTCCCAATTATTGTTCAATCTTAATAATTTTAAGTTAATTCAACATCCAATGAAAATGTTTTAACCTTAATCTCTTAGGTGAGGAATTTTAATTTCCTTAATAAAAATTTTAATTGTTTGGTGAAGTGTATTAAGCAACCCATAATAAGATTGGAGGTCTAAAATGTTGACTATTAATTCTTATCTTATTTCTACTAATAAGTATTATTAGTGTTGTTCGTCATATTACAGTTTTAAAAGGATTTCTCGACCTTAATTAATTATATGAGATTATGCAAAAAGTGATCAAGCCTAAATACACATTAAGAGAAAAGAAAGAACAATAATTAACTAAATAAAAATAACATGGAGTAGATTCACCTATGTCAAACCCCAACAATGACTCTTTTTATTCTCTCAAAATTTTTTAAAATATACAGTATATGTAGAGTACTTCCTTTCTCTTGAGCCCTAATTTTATAATATTTTAAATGAGCTTTCTTCCACGTGACCTCACTTAAGTGGCCTAAACGAGCTTTCCTCCATGTAACCTCACTTAAGCAACCAAAATGACTCACTTAAGTGAGCTTGTTGATAGACTACTTAATAGGTGTTTGCGAAGTTGGCTCATTTAAGTAACCAAAGTGACTTGTGTAAGCGAACAAAAGTTCACTTTTGGTGATGATTCATTCTCGTCTTGAGCGAAAGGTCATAATACTTCTCAACTACTCTTGGTCTTGGCTTGCTTAAGTGATCAAAATGGCTTGCTTGAGTGAGGGTTGATAGGTTCAATTCCCTTGTTCTTGGTCTTTAACTACCTTTATCTTCTTCCTTATTTTCTCATATCTAAGACACTAAAAGAAAACATTTTAAAAAAACCTTATACTTAAAGAATATGTAAATCTAATGTTTAATATTTATTTTTGACAAAAACAAGACTCTAAAGCGTAAAATATATTCGATAGTTACCTAAATTGAGTAAAATATATTGACATATTTAACAATCATCAATCAACAACACAAAAAGTGAAAAGAAAAAAATATAAAATCATTTTTTAATTTAATCATGTAATACTTTTAATTATATAACATTGTAGAACACGTGAAAAAACACAATTCAAATTTTATAAAATAATGTAGTCTTTAAATTCTAATTATATAACTATGTCAAACCTACATCATGATACTACCAAACTAACCATGCACACCTTACATTGGTTTATAAGCAATAAAATATTATCTTTCAAATAACATTTCTAGGTTTTAATACACCTTTCAAATGTTGAATCACTTCTTTAAGTAACGAGAGATCACATTTGATATGAATAGGTAGTGTTCCATTAGTTTGCATGGCTTTTTTATTTATATGATAACCTTCTCACCTTCATTCTTTCCATAATACATTATTGTAGCATGTTAATATTTTTGTTTTCGATTCAATAGAGGAAAATGCTTAAATTTTTTTTTTATTTCTTCACTAAGCCTATCCTTTGTCTTAGGTGTTTCCTTGTATTGTAATATTTTAATGACATAGAAAAAACAAGGTTTAGGACATCTAAGTTAGGTGAATAAGAAGTAGACATACCAATCGGATATAAAACTCGTTTGTTGTGGCAACTCAACACAATTTGTAGTCATTGTCATTCATGTGACATATTGCATTGTCTTGTAGAATGAAAATTGAATTGTATATCTCAAATTTTGACCACTCTTCTTTTATGACTGGGACAACATTTTCAACTAAGAAAACTTATAAATATATACTAACTTCTTTGTTAACTTTAGTAATGATTTTGTTTAAAGGAAATTGACAACTCTATTAACATAAGTTTTATTTGTTGGCTTGATGATGACAGTACACTACTAGAATTTCTCTTATTACATGCGACTTTTCTTGCGAATTTTTCATAAAAATTCGCAGGAAACGTTGTTCCTGCAAATTTTCTTGCGAAATTTTATCTGTATGTAATACCTTCATGGATAATATTTTTGCGAATTTTAAAATTCGTAGGAAATTTTCCTACGAATTTCTTGCGAAAAAAATTCGCATGAAAGTTTCCTGCAAAAAAAAAAATTGTAGGAAAGTTTTCTACAAAAAAAAATTCATAGGAAAATTTCCTGTGAATTTTTTCGCAAGAAATTTTGCAAAAATATTTTTTACGAAAAAAATTAAAGAAATTACAATAAATTCTATCAATAATTTTTTAACTTTCAAATCCTCACAATGAATTCATCCAAAACATTTGTTTCCATGCCTCCAACATGTGATACATAATCTTTTAAATTCTAAGATTGTAGATTATAAGCCTAACACTCAACCATATAAATCAACTTGTGTTGCCCCAACATATATACTCTTTAATTGCTTTATTTTCAATCGATGTGGGACTTGAAGTTTTTTTAAAATATTAAACTTATAAATTTAAATATATTTTTTTATTTTTCCTATCGATTAAAATTTGTAGGAAAATCTGCAGGAAAAGTTACTTGCAAAATTTTTCTACCATTTAGTAAACATTACTTGCGAATTTATTTTTGCAAGAAAATCTGCAAGAAACAAAATAAAATTCTTACAATATTTTCTACAAATTTTTACCATGGAAAAAAATTTCTATGATTATTAAAATTGCAGGAAAATTCGCAAAAAATTTCTGCGAATATTTTTTTGCAAGAAAATTCGCAAAAAATTTCTGCAAATATTTTTTTGCGAAAATTCGCAAAAAATTTCTGCAAATATTTTTTTGCAGGAAAATTTGCAAGAAAATGACACTTTTCTAGTAATGGTAAAGACTCAAATTTTTCTAAAAGATCTATCACTTGTTTCAACATTAAATCTTGAATGAAAAACGATAATTATAAACATTCTTGACTAATATTTTTTTTTGTTTTTACAATTATTCTTTTTCTAGCAGCAAGTAGTAGTTTATAATGTTTTTCTTTTGTCTAGGTAAAATCAATTTTTGTGTATATATAAACAATGTTATGTATACTTTTGAAAGTTGGATATTGTGAAATTATATCACTTTTCAATATTGAAAAGTAAAAAACTTAGTCTACTTGACTTGTTTTTCTCCTCCAATAACAAATTTAGGTGTATATGAATACATAATCATTTTTATTGAAGTCATATTAGTAAGATCTTCTTTATGTTTAAACTAAAGGCTAAATCTAGCAAGTTGTTTATAAAGCAAGTTGATAAAATTAAATAGTCTTTTGTCCATTTTTTGTTTTTTTTTTTTCTTGGTATACATCACTTGCTTCCTTTTTTTTCCTGCTCCATATGTGTTCAATCACACTAATGAAAATTGAATGCAATGAAACATCTTATTGTTTAGTCATTTATTTCAATCTCCCATTAGAGTTGTACTACACCAAAAGATAAGAGATGGTAATGCAATCTTTTTGTTTCTTAAAAATTTACGTTGACAACTTCTTTTGTGATATTCAAAATACACTTTAAAATTATATTTACCTATAAATAATGAAAAAAATATGATTATATTAGGAAGAATTATAACGATATCAATATATCAAAAATTATATGAGTGAATATGGAAGAATTATAATACCTTCAAGGTTGAACATATTGTTATTATGTCATCAATTTGTTGTCCTTGACAAATTCGAAACATTGTCAAGGTTTGATTGAGAGTATTAGAGACAATTCTACTCAGAATATGTACTCTTGAATTGTCGCCTATAATAGTTATATAAGATCTCATTAATCCGAAAGATCAAGAAGTATTATGGATCCAAATACAACTTAGTTGAATATATTAGGATTACCTTATGAGTGGTGTCTATGTTTGACCATAATGAGGTGATTAGCATTCTTTGAATAGAATTGTAAGGTTCATTATTGTTTACAATCTCAATGAAAGTGAAGAAATCTTGCTCCTTTATTTTTACTTCCTTCTTTAACATATGAGGATGGAGAGAGTATACTAGCCGATGGTGAGCTTGGCAATACACTGCCTTGATGTTCATTGGGTCCATAACCTTTTCTTCAAGAAGGACAACTTCTTATGGCTATTTTGCTCTTCTTTCATGCCAGCCACTGATGAAGGGCCATATATACAACTTGTGAACATGGACTTGCCTATGATACTAACTCATTCACTTGCTCCAAGATACATGTACGTTCCTAACACACCATCTTTAGCTTCATCTAGCATGACACTTCCTGATGGTGTTGGTTCGACTCTGGGATACTCACAATATAGTGTGCTCCTGACTTTACTTTCCCACAATACAACACACTTAGTATGTGTTTGGATAAAAGTTGAGTTCAACTTAACTCATTTTCACTTCAAAGTAATAACATTGTTGTTTTTACATTTTAAGCTTTAAGAAGTGAAAACACACATTTTAATGTTTTTAAATGGGTAATCAAATGCACCCTTACACAAGGACTTCTTGTTATTGTTTCTTAAGCATGGTTGTTCACTATACGTTTTTTTTAATTTACAAAAATTATATTTAATTTTCTAAAATTATTTTATTTTTATTTTTTTTAGTGTCAATTTAGTTCGATGACCTAATGACATGAGATAGTTAGACAACAAGATAAAAACTTGAACATAATTAAGGACAAGTCAAGTAAACATTAAATATTAAGTGGCTCTACGAATCGAATTAGGTCATGTCAACCTAACTCATTTTATAGGTCTAACCAATACATAAGAAATAGTTAAAATAATTTAAAAGTCATAATATTTAATAATATATTGTTAAAATTTTTAACTAAATGATTATACAATAAAGTAAAATATAATTTACTTGAATAGTTTTGATACATTGTTATTTAAAATAATATATATTTTTTAATATTATCATTCAACCTTGCGATAACACATTTAATAAAGTTGACTATGTTAACTGTTGGGTATCAGAAAGAATGAGCGGAATGCGGAAGCACCGGATCAAGTTAATTAGAGATAGAGAGAAGTAAGTAGAGAGACAAGAAAAATAAATACACACCAAGTTTACGTGGAAACTCCAAAGACGGAGAAAAAACCACGGGCGATCAAGAGCAAGATAATTCCACTATGTAGAAATAGGAGAGTACAAGAAGTTCTCTAATATCATGAGAACAAAGATAATCTCTCAAATATAGACTAAAAATACTCTCTTGAATCTTTCCTCTCTATGTATGATTTTTCTCAAGTGTGTAGATTGCTGAATCAATTGCAATTTGCTCCAAATGCTTGATGCCTTATATAGGCATTGAGAAGAAGCGTATGCACCCAGAATAAGGAAACCTGGAACAAAACAAGGAGCAAAAAAGAGGAAACCATGCATGGAATCATGGCCTAAAATCAAGGAAACGTGTTTTCCTTAAAACAGGAAATATGGAAGAAATTTGTGCCATAACTTTACAATCTCCACCTTGGCTCAAATTTAATAAGTTGCTCATCGCCAGATAAAGCCCCAGAGGGGCAATCATTTGTTGTAGAGACCAACCAAGCCCAAACAATGCTGAAACTTGGCATTCGGAAGTGGCTTAGTAAGCATATCTGCTGGATTCTCAGATGTATGTACCTTTTGTAGTAGAACTTCACCAATAGTAACAATATCTCGGATAAAGTGATGTTTAACATCTATGTGTTTGGTCTTGTCGTGGTAACGACTATTCTTAGTCAAATGAATGGCACTCTGACTATCACAAAATACAGTAAGAACATCTTGTGTGAGACCAAGTTCTTTGACCAAACCTCGGATCCAGAGAGCCTCTTTCACACCCTCTGTTGCTGAAACATATTCTGCTTCTGTTGTAGATAATGCTGCAATAGATTGAAGTGAAGCTTTCCAACTGATAGCAGAATTACAGAGAGTAAAAATGTAGCCAGAAAGAGATCTTCTTCTATCAAGATCACCACCATAATCCGAATCAACAAAACCTGCAACATTATTAGTTGTAGCTTTGTTTCTGTCAAACACCAAGCCAATATTACTAGTACCTTTAAGATACCGAAAAATCCATTTTACAGCACTCCAGTGATCCTTTCCAGGATTATGCATGTATCGGCTCACCATGCTAACAGCATATGCTAAATCAGGTCTAGTGCACACCATAGCATACATTAAACTGCCAACTGCACTAGCATATGGAACGTGTGACATACGCTCCATCTCTTCTTTTGTTTGTGGGCAAAGGTCTGAAGATAACTTGAAATGTGCAGCAAGTGGAGTAGAAACAGGTTTACAATTATTCATATTAAATCTGTCAAGTAATCTCTCAATATATTTTTGTTGAGATAAGAATAATTTACCAACTTGTCGATCTCTATGAATCTCCATGCCAAGAATTTTCTTAGCTGCACCTAATTCCTTCATCTCAAACTCATTATTGAGTTGAGCTTTCAATTTGCTGATCAAAGACTTGTCACGTGATGCAATCAACATATCATCAACATAAAGTAACAAGTATATGAAAGTTCCATCAGGAAATTGTTGAAAATAAATACAATAATCATATTTACTCCTGGAATAACCTTGCCCAATCATAAAGGAATCAAATTTTTTATACCATTGTCTGGGTGCTTGCTTGAGGCCATATAAAGATTTCTTTAATTGACAAACAAGATGCTCCTTACTAGGAACAACAAATCCCTCAGGCTGATCCATATAAATTTCTTCTTCCAGCTCTCCATGTAGAAAAGCTGTCTTTACATCAAGTTGCTCTAATTCTAAATCAAACAGAGCAACAAAAGCAAGCAAAATACGAATGGAAGTATGACGAACAACAGGTGAGAAAATCTCATTAAAGTCAATACCTTCCTTTTGATAAAAGCCTTTAACGACTAATCGCGCCTTGCATCTAGGATCTTCAACCCCTGAAATGCCATCTTTCTTCTTATAGATCCATTTACACCTTAGAGGTCGTTTGCCTTTGGGGAGCTTTGTCAAATTCCAAGTGTTGTTCTTGTGAAGACTTTCAATTTCTTCATTCATAGCCACTAGCCACTTAGCAGAATCAACACAAGAAACAGCTTCACTATAGCTGGCAGGTTCAACATCATCATTTACCTCTTGTGCAATTGACAATGCATAAGCAGTCAAATTGTCATCAGTGTATCTAGCTGGCAATTTTATCTGTCTTCTTGTCCTATCTCGTGCAATGTTATATTCTTCCTGTTGCTGAATAGGATGATCATCACCATGATCATCAATGCTAGACTCAGTGGTAGAGGAAGATGGAACATCAACATTAGGAGCTACAGATTTTAACTCTAACTCCACCTTCTCATTAGTACCTTGCAGATTATTAGTACTGGAAGAAGACACAGATGATTGTTTTCCAGAAGATAATAATGCATCCTCATTAAAAGTCACATCTCTACTAAGAATTAATCTTCGTGACTTAGACTCAGAACACCATAAACGATAACCTTTAGATTCAGATGCATAACCAAGAAATATGCACTTAATAGCTCTAGGAGCTAATTTTCCATCATTAACATGTGCATATGCAGGACATCCAAAAATTCTTAAATTAGAATAATCAATAGGATTACCTGACCAAATTTCTTCTGGAATCTTGAAATTAAGTGAAGAGTGTGGAGATCGGTTGATCAAGTAGCAAGCTGTAGATGCTGCCTCGACCCACAACTCACGTTGATGCCATAACCCAGCATTTGAGAGCATACAACGAGCTCTCTCAAGGATAGTTCTGTTTAAACGTTCTGCAACACCATTCTGCTGGGGTTTACCTGGAATGGTTTTGTGTCTAGCAATACCATGATTTGCGCAGAACTCATTAAAGTCACCTTCACAGAACTCCAATCCATTATCCGTTCTGAGCTTCTTGACTTTCTTTCCTGTCTGAGTTTCAACAAGAGTTTTCCACTTCTTAAAAGTGGGGAATGTTTCATTTTTGTGCCTTAGAAAATAGACCCAGACTTTACGAGAAAAATCATCAATAATAGTCATCATATAACGGCATCCTCCATAAGATGGAACTTTAGAAGGACCCCAAAGATCAGAATGAATGTAATCAAGGGTACCTTTTGTGCGGTGAGTTGCAGTGGAGAAGCTAACTCTTTTCTGCTTCCCAAAGACACAATGTTCACAAAACTCCAACTTACCGATGCCTTGATTACCAAGGAGACCTTGCTTGCTCAGAAGGTGCATGCCTTTTTCACTCATATGGCCCAGGCGCATGTGCCATAATTTGGTGGCATCTTTATCAGACATAGAAGATGAGACAGCTGCTGATCCTGTCACTATAGATCCTTGCAAGATATACAAACTACCAATACGGTTAGCTTTTAATAAAACAATAGCACCTTTTGATACCTTTAGAACTCCACCTTCAGCTGAATACTTGCACCCAAGAGACTCTAGGGTGCCAAGAGAAATTAGATTTCGCTTCAAGTCAGGAATAAAGCGAACATTGGAAAGAGTCTTGATAGTGCCATCATGAGTCTTGATCTGAATAGTACCTATTCCTGCAATCTTGCATTGGGTGTCATTACCCATCAAGACAACACCACTATCAACAGGTTCAAGAGTGGTGAATAAGTCCTTATAAGGACACATATGAAATGTACATCCAGAATCAAGAATCCATTCAGTTTTGCTCCTCTTATCAGAAGAGACAGATATCATAACATCACCATCAGAATCAGTTTCAACATTAGCAGCTTCAGCAGGATTTTTACCTTTTTCTTGCCTTTCTTGTTTCTTTTTCAAGATAAAGCAGTCGGAGATATCATGCCCAAATTTCTTGCAATAACGACAGGTTTTGTTGGATTTACGCCCTCTGGATTTGGATCTACTTTTCTTGTTACTGGTACTCCCTTTTTCTTGAGTTCTACCCCTGACACTTAAACCCTCACCCTTGTCCTCAGAGTGGATATCAAGATCAAACTTTTCTTTGGACAACAAATTAGATTTAACATCTTCAAAGGATAAGGTATCATTGTTGCTATACAACATAATTTCTTTAAAGTGTTTATAGGTAGAAGGTAATGAGACAATCAACAAAACAGCTTTATCTTCATCATCAATTTTAATTTCAATATTTTCCAAATCCATGATAATAGAATTAAACTCATTAAGATGAGATTGAATAGGAGTACCTTCGACCATACGAATCGTATATAGTCTTTCTTTGAGACGAAGCTTGTTTGCGAGACTTTTGGTCATATAAAGAGATTCCAATTTCAGCCACAAAGCAGCAGCGGTTGTTTCATTTGCTACTTCACGAAGAACCTCCTTGGACAAGCATAGTTGGATTGCTGAAAGCGCCTTTTCATCCAACTCGTCCCATTGCTCATCAGTCATGTTGACCGGCTTTTTGGCTTTTCCATCTAAAGCTTTCTTCAATCCATTCTGTGTAAGAACGGCTTTCATTTGGACTTTCCAAATAGAAAAACAAATCTTGCCATCAAACTTCTCAATGTCAAATTTAGTGACGGTAGACATATTGAATCTCTAATTAAACAAGTAGCTCTGATACCACTTGTTGGGTATCAGAAAGAATGAGCGGAATGCGGAAGCACCGGATCAAGTTAATTAGAGATAGAGAGAAGTAAGTAGAGAGACAAGAAAAATAAATACACACCAAGTTTACGTGGAAACTCCAAAGACGGAGAAAAAACCACGGGCGATCAAGAGCAAGATAATTCCACTATGTAGAAATAGGAGAGTACAAGAAGTTCTCTAATATCATGAGAACAAAGATAATCTCTCAAATATAGACTAAAAATACTCTCTTGAATCTTTCCTCTCTATGTATGATTTTTCTCAAGTGTGTAGATTGCTGAATCAATTGCAATTTGCTCCAAATGCTTGATGCCTTATATAGGCATTGAGAAGAAGCGTATGCACCCAGAATAAGGAAACCTGGAACAAAACAAGGAGCAAAAAAGAGGAAACCATGCATGGAATCATGGCCTAAAATCAAGGAAACGTGTTTTCCTTAAAACAGGAAATATGGAAGAAATTTGTGCCATAACTTTACAGTTAACAATTACATGAGGACCTTACTATGTATTAAAAAAATGTTGTTAGATATTGTATAAAATATTTTACATGTTATTTTAAGAAATAAAAAATCTAATTATCATATTTGACTTTCCGTTTAAATACACCATTTTAATAATGTTTTAATAAACTATGATTGTTTTAATTATAGTTATATTTCTAATATTTTATTGTTAAATAAGATTATAATTTATTATTATGCATTCTTTTGTGAGATTCTCAATATCTAAAAATCATGCTAGATTTTAACTATTTTGACTTTAGTTGAATCGGATAAAATTTAATGGAGTCAAAACTCGTTGACAGTTTTTTTCTTAATTTACAAGATTTTAATCAATGTTTTATTTAAAGAAAATCAAATTCCTATCGCTTGAGTCAGTAAACATTAATTTATTATTAAGCATTTAAAGAAATGATCAAGTAATTAAATTTTGTGTGTATTTAAATCTAAAAATAATTAATTTTTAGACGATGCTAACTAGAGTCGTTAAGAAATCAAAAATAAAAAATTCTATTGAAAGATAACAACACACTCTCTCATATAACTTTTTAACAAAAAAGAAAAAGAATTCTACATAAAACACTAATCAACAAGACCCTTAAATTTTTGTTGAATTGATACGAGGATGCACATTTAAGATTTTTTTTTTGTCTCCATTTACACGTGAAAATTGTCCAGTTGTTATGCATATGTACAATTGTTTCTTTTTTACAAATGCACAACCTATCCCTTAACCAATATTATTGTCACCATTATAAAAATAAAACCCCAGCACCATATAGGTTGATTTTCTTAAAATCAAATTCTTCTACAATCATGGGAAAACACATCATAAGGAAACCAAAATCCGTAAGTAATAATCATGGGAAGAAAATGAATCTCCCCTAGCCCAAAAAAAAATACATTAATTTGTGAATCCAAACAAGCAATTAATATTCTTACATCCGGAAAAAAAAGAAAAGAAAAGAAAAGAATAGAGCATCACTTAACAAGAACGTAGTGTATTTGGAGGGGGAGAAAATTAATTAATGTTTGAGCGTTGAATTTTTGATTTAATTTTCTATATACTGCGGAGGAAGACAGTGGTTAAATAGCGCGTAGGATTGGCCTCATGTTCCGAACACCTCAAGGGCCCTACGAATACATTTCTTACCAAACCAAACAAAAGTCACATTGCAGAGTACAGTGCACCCCTCTCTCTCTCTCTCTCTCTTTCTTTCTCCTTTTCTTTTTCTCTCTTTTTATTTATTTTTTTTTTCTTTCTCATCTTGTGTTTCTTTTCTTTCTTTTGTGCGAAACCAGTCAACCATGGACTCGAAATCCCCGAGAACCTACACAGTGAATCTTCTTCCTTCGCCGCGCAACAGCCACAGCTCTAACAGCAGCTGCAGCAGCACCAGCAGCAATGGACTGCACCACACCCAATTCCCGCCCCTCACGCCAACCGCAGCTTCTCCAGCGGCGGCGGTGGCGGCTCCACCGTCCCCGTACCCGCCGAAGCCGGTTAGCAGATCCGAATCCGCCAACCCGTACCCGACAACGTTCGTGCAGGCCGACACCTCCTCGTTCAAACAAGTGGTCCAAATGCTAACCGGATCCACTGAAACCGCCAAACAAGCCTCTTCCTCCGTGCCCAAACCTGGGTCCGAACCTGCGAAACCCCACTCCCACTCCCACTCCCACTCCCACTCCCACTCCATTCCACCCATCAAGAAACAATCCGGGTTCAAACTCTACGAGCGTAGGAACACGCTGAAGAATCTGAACATCAACCCTCTGCTCCCTGTCTTCAACAACAACATCAACAACAACAACGTTTTCTCGCCCAGGAAACCCGAAGTGCTGTCTCCCAGCATCCTCGATTTTCCCGCGCTCGTTCTCAGCCCTGTCACGCCTCTCATACCCGACCCGTTTGACCGATCCCGCTCCAACAACGCCGCTGCACCCTCTTTCAACACCGAAGCTGAAGAGAAAGCCATCAAAGAAAAGGGTTTCTTTTTGCACCCCTCACCCCGCGCCACCACACCTAGGGACGCTGAGCCTCGCTTGTTGCCTCTCTTCCCCACCGCGTCCCCAGGTTCTTCTTCTTCCTCTTAAGATATATTAATTAATTAATTAATTTCTTTTTCCTTCCCCTTCCCCTTTTCCTTCCCCTTCCCCTTCCCCTTTACATTTTCTGTAAGATTCTTCTATATATATTTATGGCATTCATCAGAGAGAGATAAACTTGTAATGGCTTATGCAGAGAATGGAACAAGAATCTTGCTTCAATTGTATCTAAATTTTTTGCCTTTTCTTTTTTCTTCTCGTTATAGATTGCCAATTTAATTTCACTCATTATTGAGCTCGTGGAGTATGATTCCGAAATGTTTAGCTTTGCGTAAACAATAAATTCGTCAATTATTATGAGCCATGCCCATGAGGGTATTGGGAATTTAATTAATGAGAGGAAAAGTTTCTTGTTTCTAGTTTCTAGTTTCTAGTTTCTAGTTTCTAGTTTCTAGTTTCTAGTTTCTAGTTTCTAGGTTCTAGGTTCTAGGTTCTACCATTCACTACTACGGCAGAGTAATGACTAATGAATCAATCAAATTCTCGAACCCTTTGGTCTTGGTCTTGGTCTTGGTCTTTGTTTTTATTTTGGAACTTTTAATGTGGTCGCTGCGTATTTTCAGAGGATTTAATTCACTTCGTTTCCCGCACTAGTGTAAAACGCTCGCTTGAATTAATGCGGAATTTGAAATGTGTGACCCAATTCAGTTGCTTCCACTTGAGGGCAATAATAATGATTATATTTAACGTTATGGCTAAGTAAGTGCAGGCGTTGCAGGCAGAGTGGTAGGGAGGGGTAAGAATTGAGAAAAATGAAAAATGTTATTATGTGAATAAGTGGTGGTTTACATCAATGGTAAGCAAAAGCAACACTAGCTGTCAAAGAAAGAGTAGAAGAATGGGTAAGGAATCTTGACCCTTTTTGTTGCCTTTCCGAGTGAGGGGAAGGTGCCAACAAGAGATGCAGGCATTCAGGCATTCTATGTGGTTTTTGTTGTGTAAACACAACACGCATCCACCGGTTTTATTGTGCTACGTACTTTGTGCCTCTCTTCCCAAAGCACCGCTGGCTAACACCACCAAAGACAAGCTAGGTTCATAGATAGATCCACTATATCAATGTGTCTACTTCGCAAACTATCAAAAACAATTCACCCTTGTGTAGCAGTAGTAGTAATAATTAGTTGCATGTTTTTAAGATCAAATGGGTAATTTTAATTTATATGGTTCAAACCCTTGTGTAGTTTTCTATAGATAAAAAAGAAAAATGAACGATGGTTTGATCAAATGAATGTAATAACACTAGTAATGTGAATTTTGATTTTAATTAGAGGATGCGTTACACAACTCATGAGCCGTGGAATTGTGGCAAGGTTATGTAAAGAGTAGAAGTCAAACTGGCTTGTAAGTTGGAGCAATAAATTGCGTTTCGCTGAAGGAGTGAACTGTGAACAGAAAAAAGTTTTGATTTTTCCTTTGTGGTAGGGACCTCGGTTTGAACAGCCGTAAAAAGCAATGATGCGAAGACAGTTCCTCTTTGTGTGATTCAGTATTTTAATTATCCTTTTTGACTTGAAGGAGACCACAAGTGTAGTTGTGAATGGGAAGTGGGACTTGTGATGATGAAAGGAAGAAAAGATGGGAAGGGGAAGGCCAGAAAACATGGTGCTGAGATGACCTCTTTTGTGTTGGTTTGATTTGTTTGGTTGTGCTGTGTGGGCTAACATGATTTTTGAATTTTGAGGACTATGGTTGGTGGTGCATTTATTGGGAATTTGAAACTCAACATGTGCACTGCTCTGAAACACTAGTGGCGTTTTGCTAGCCCATTATCTTCTACACTTTGCCTTTCGCTATCACTCTTGAGAGAGATATAAGACAACATGCCTCATGTGCCATGTTTTCATTTGAAGCATTATTAGATAATAACCCCCTTTCAAACTCCACACAACTTATTTTATGATCAAGAAAATTCAAGCATGGCATATTTGACTGTGTCACCGATACTTTTAAATTCGCAAGAGCCACAAACAAGTACGTGTGTATGTATACTTTAATTTAGTTGTGTTGGTCCACCCTTTGTTTTGTTATCATTGGTGGGTACTGGGTTATGCGCTATCCTTTTGAAAAGATATACGTAATCATTATTTTCTATTCTCTTGGCTTCGTGAAAAATTTAAAATAAAAGATATTTTGGTCTAAAGGTGTTATTAGAAGAATTAATAAATAAAAAGTTTTTATTATAATTTACGTAGTTGAGAGAATAACAAAAATCAGTATCATAGAAATGCAAATTTTTTATTTTTTGATTAGTGTCCTGAAATAAAAATATTAATTTATGTGGGCATGGATGGTGGGATGGATGATGGTTGACAAAACAACTTGAATTAATTAATGCTTTGACTAAAAGAGGTAAAATAGAATTGAAATAAATAAATAAATAAAAGCAGAATAGGTACTAATACATTGTTTGGAATGCATGGAACCGAGAAGAAAAGAAAAGGAATGAAAGAAAAAAACACATTTATCTATAATTTTTCTGTTGTTGTACACAAGAAAATTAAAGAAAGAATAAATATTATGGGTTTCATATTAAATTTCTTTCTTTCTATTATGAAAAAAAAGAATAAATAAAAATAAATTAAATTATAAATTTGCCCTTCGTGCTTATAACAAATAAAAATAAAATTAGTATTATATAAAAATCAGTATTTTATTTTAAATAATGAAATAAATAATATTAATATTGAATAATATTTTAAAATTTATCCTAAAAATTATCACAACTTTTTATCCATTTTATTTATAATTATTTATTTATTTTTATTTTTATTTTTTATTTAATAACTTTTCTACTTAAGGATTATAATGATCTACCATAGTCCTTACACTCAGTAATATCTCTATCACTAGCCATGGAAACTAGTCTACTAGACATTCAAGATTAAATGAGAGAATGTATCACACACACGTACATATATATAACATGAATATAAGAGTAAAACACCTATAGTAATATATACAAGATATATATAAATGTATATACTAATCCCAAAATAATCTTATGTCCTTGTGTCAATCAAATACAACTATATAAGTTACATCTAGTAGCATCGCCACCAATAAAAAGATCACACCACCTACTAACAACAACTCCTTAAGCCTAACCTTGATTTGCTCTCATACAACGTATGATTATCGTAGTCCAAACCATAATGAAAATAGAAGGGTGCTAAGCCAGAGTTCAGAAACATGTAAGTATAGAAAATAATTCTATAATATATGACATCACACCACAACCATACATGAAAAGTATAACACTCTAAACAAACATATATCTCACCCAAACCATGTCGCACAAGATATCAACAATGCATATGAACACACACCTCGACACCCATCATATGCAAGCACATCAACTAATGCGTCGTTATTCATTCACTTATGGAGATCTCTTAATAATGTGAGTAGTTAAAGTGATTTCCACCCTATCAAACAAACTCAACCATTTTCACGCTCGAAGCACCAGCTCAATCACAACAAAATGAGATATCAATCCCTCCTCTAGTTTCTCGGGCCTCGTCACTTACACTAGGAAAGTCCGATTCCACCATTATAAGTGGCACAACTAGATATAGGCATATCATGACCTTGACATGCATTACCAAATCAAATTTGAAGTTAGCCCACTAACCATCCTCAAGGAACCACGCAACTTTTTCAAGTACTTGGTTAAGTGTTGTAACCCTCAATCTCCTACCTTACTCTGCCACTAACTAAGGACTTAAAAGAGACTTAAAACACCTCAAAACTCATTCCAAGAGACACACATACTCAATTAGGGTTTTCCAATAGTGACTTACCCAAGCATCACTCCAAGATCTCCTATGTGGGATCTCTAATTTTCAAAATAATTTCCTCTCCTCGAGTCCTAAGTTAGCCAACATGTTTTAATACCATACTGCATTCTCAACATCTACACCTCACCATACATCATCTATATGCATCACATCCATTCACCACATATAGTGATCAACAACAACCTCATCATCCATATAGGGCATATCAGTGCTCTCCAAAATTACATCATACATATGTACATCATACCTACACTCATCATCATCCAACACCATACAAACATCTACATATGTCGTATCTAATCAACAAATGTAGAACCATTATCATACACCATACAACATGCAATAAAAGTCAAAACATCTATTCATGTTCATCATACAACATGTATCAACATACAATTTATCTAAATCAGTTATCATACAATGACAATCTTTACATAAAATAATACATATGGAGCTCTACTACTCCAATTAAACTCATTTTTATCTCATATGAAGTTAAAAAGGTTTTCTACAACTCTTATGAAGACTTCAAGTTCTAACTCCGTCATCTAAAAATCACAAAAATTGCAACAATTTGTCTAAATGTTAACAACTCGGCCTTTACTCACTAAAAGGTCATAACTGGAGTTATAGACCTCCTTTTTAGGTGATTCTTAAGCCATTGGAAAAATAACATCCAAGCTACATCTTTCATGAAGACCACAAAAACAAATTCATCTATCTGCTCTCTTTAACAAGTCAACCTTTTACTTAACGAGGTCAGCTTGCTTGAAGTGACCAATAGCTCACTCTAAGTGACCATTTCGCTCAAAGCATCTGAAAACTCACTCTAAGCGACCCAAGTTAGAGAGCATCTATGAGAAACCACCAAGGCTTGCTTGGAGTAAACCCCCAACTTGCTTTAAGCAACAAAAATTCGCTCAAAGTGCTTAAAAATTCGCTCTAAGTGACCCAAGTTAGAGAGCATCTTTAAGAAACCACTCAGCCTCGCTTGGAGCGATCCCCATGGGCGCTCTAACTAACCAGGCCCTAAAAATATGCAAATTCAAAGCTTAAAAACATCAACCCTACAAAACACTTCAATCATCCAAAAATCCACCTAGGCCATACATCAATTCATGCATGCAACTCAATCATTCATACATATACTTTCCCAACAACTCATTTTGCCCCAAAACCACCACATGCAACTACAAAATTTATCAAGATCATCAAAATCATCTCAGCCACCTCAAGAACAACTAAAACCCCACCAACACAGCCTTCAAATATGCAAATCCTCTAATTCAGGAAACAATTGATAATCTCACTCACATACAATACAACAATTCAATCAACCATTCATCTTAGCTTCCCTTACCTTGATTTCAAGCTTTCCAAAAGAGAAGGAGAGGAAGAAGAAAAAAAGAGGCTCTGAGCTTTCGACCTCCACCAACTCTGCACCACCTAACTCATATTCTCAGTCTTTAAATGCTTTGAATCCACTGTCCAACAACAATCCTCATGCATAAAAGGGATCTAGGAAGAAGAAAAGAAGAAACAGGTCAAAGTTTCTCCTTCTAGAAATTCTCTCTCTAAGGTATGAAAATTATGAACTTATGGAGTTCAACTCAAAATAGAAACCTTATATACCTTCCTCTCTTAGGGTCAACTAGATCTCATGCTATAGACCCTCACAACTTATCCTACTTACCTGGGTATAGTGTTATAAGGATATTTATATCATTTTTATATTATTTTTTCTCATCCTTTTTTTCCCATTTCTTTTATATCAAACAACCAAATAATCATCTCATTTTCTCTTTTTCTCACTTTCTTTTCTTTCAACTTCTTTCATCAAATGAAGTCTTATTTAATAGGAGAAAAATAGGTCAATAAAAGATAAAAAGTAATAAGACTTTTTTTTCTTGACTTGTATGGTGGGATGGTAGCAAGACGAAATGGTGCAATGTTCAATATCCTCGTCT
The DNA here is from genome assembly GCF_000230855.2 of Cajanus cajan. NCBI lineage: Eukaryota > Viridiplantae > Streptophyta > Magnoliopsida > Fabales > Fabaceae > Cajanus > Cajanus cajan. The sequence continues at coordinate 70,122,789 of NC_138519.1, read as the reverse complement.
TCATCTCTGAATTTGTACCTTATACCCATATTTGACGGGTATAAAATTTGTGTCTCGTCCTCGTCCCTTTCAGATATTAAGCATAAGTGTATCCGCTTAAAAATTAAATAATTAAGTTATTACAAATAAATTTAAAAAAAAATAAGAACTCTAACATAGAGTAATAATTACAAAATTACATCATTTAATATAAATTTAAAATAGAGTAAGAATTACATAAATTTCAAGTAAATTCTAAAGAAAAAGTAAATTAAGTTTTTAAAAATTTAAAGTGGAGATGGACGATGGGAACAGGTACAAGGCAGATAAATATATATCAATTCTTGTCCCCATACCTAGTTCAATAAATTGAGTATTATATGTACTCGTATTTGTATTCAGTCAAATCGAGTATTTTTTTGCCAAATTTAAAATAGGTTTAGACATTATTCAAAAAATATGAGTTTATTTCTCATCTCTATTTATATAAAGACAAAAGGGGAAATAATTTTTTTTACCTTTCCTAAAATATCTTTATATTTATTTATAATTTCATGTTTTTTAACCGGACTACAATTGGCTATTTAATAAATAAATAAAAATGTTTCCGTTTTCTTTATTTGCATATTTCTACGATATCGTCCAACTTTTTTTCTATATTTGTTAAAGAGGTCGGACCTATATTTGGTAGAAGGGTTGGAGTTAGAGAGTGGAAAAAAGTAAGTGAGAAAAGAAGATAAGAAAAAAAAATTATGTAAGCATAATGTATAAGTAAATAATCGGTTATGTAAGTAAAGTTATAGTCATCTTCAACTCAAGCTCGAGCAAGAAGTCACAATTCCACCAGCAATAATCTCCTGAAAATGAGAGTATATCATCGAAATAAGCTTCAACAATAGTAAATCCTTTGCAGTTTCTTCTTCTTCTTCTTCTTCTTTTTTTTTTTTTTTTTGGTGAGCGAGAAAGTATTTTTGTACTCTATCCTATAAAATATTACTGAATTTCTTTCTTACCAAGCAGCATTTTAGTAGCTTAAAAATGTTTTTTGTTTGTTAAAACTAACTTTGTTGTTTTTGATTTTTCATAAAACAAAGTTAATGTTAAGCTAATGTTTAATGTTTTTGATTTTATGTCTTATACGAACATATTTACTCTTTTGATGTGAAACCAAGCATAGAATAGATGTAAAATTTCTTTAGATACAAGTTTAGAATATTTTAATAATTTTTTTGTTAAAAATACTTTTTATATTTAGTAAAAAAACTTTAAAAAATATTTTTAATTTATATCTCAACATACTCGTAAATACTTAAAAAAAATAAAGATAAAAGCTTTAATTGACTACATGATAAATTAAACCCTTCTATTCACTACAACAAAATTTGTTATTAACGACAATTATTTAATAACAATAATTTAATTACCGCCATATATAAAAATATTAATGGCTAATATATAATAGCCACTAAAAATGTATTTATATTACACTAAAGTTTATTATTAGCGACAATTATTTATTAGAAAAAACTTAAGTCCCACATCGATTAGAGATAAGATAATTAAATAGTATATAAGTGAGTAATAACTATCACATTCTATAGGGTTGACTCCTAATGCACAATTCTAAATTGGTATCAAATCACCCATTATTACCAAATTCAATAGTGTTATAAAACAATTAGAGAGCAACTTTTACCTTATAAATCTCACATTTCTTAAAAAGACAAGACAATTAAAAAAATAATTTAAAAAATATAAATAAAAGACAACTCTCATCTTACAAATCCCACATCGAGTAGAGATAAAAAAAAGTATATAAGTTATGAATTTAGAAAAGGAAATTATATGAATAAATTATTTAAAGTAAAGGAGACAATTAAAAAAATAACTTTTAATAGCCTTTAAAATGGCTACTAGAATTGTCACTAAAAAAATAAGTTTTTTCGACAATTTAGTAGATGCATTTTATATAAATGTCAGTAATAATATTAACGACACTGGATACACCAGCCTTTATTTAAATGCTAGTAAAAAAAATAATGATCATTTATATGACCGCTAAATAATAAATTAATTATCATAAAAAATTAAAAAAATTAATTTTGGTGTAGTGATTATATCTAACCTAAGCCCATTGTTTCTTTAACTTTCAAAATACTACACATAAAGTGGAAAATAGAGCAATATTGGTAGTTTGGTCGTTCGTAATGCAGAACTTGACTTCTGCTACCTAAATTTCTAGTGAGAAATCGTATTTTTCTCTCCACAAATTCTTGTAAAAGCAAAATATATTAAATAGAACAACAATTATATTTAATATATCCAAAATATAAAGATATTTAACATTGTTATCAATAATTAAGTAGTAACATGTTTTCACGGATTCATCATTAAGAAAATACATTAATTACTCCATATATTTCGAAATAAGCATGGTTTAGAAATTCTTTCCTCTTTCTAACGTAGCGAGGAGATTAGTCACTGCTGTCGGCGGTGGATACTCCAGGAACGAACCTAAAAAAAAAATTATATATCATCTATTCATAACAAAAAAAAAATCTATAATCTTTTACTACAAAGAACTTATTTATTTTCACCTTCATCCTTCTGTTTTACACTTTCTTTTAAGCACCATATCTTGATGATTATAAATTATATTACATTCTTTATTTAGATGAACTATTAAAAATATTTACTATTAGAGGACAATTAGCTTCACATCAATTTCATTTTCAAATTTTATTAGAATTTATTAGCGTGCTTAATTTTTGTTCAATACATTAAAAGAACATTTTTTTAAATAATGAAAAGTGGAATTTTTTTAATCTTTTTTAAATAAAAGGAGTACTACTTTCTACATCCCCATCCTCTATTTTTTTTTCTCAATCTAATGGTTTGTAAATAATTTATATTTGACTGTTAAATTAAAGAAAATGAAAATTGAGGGTAACTTTTTTAAAGTTATTCTTTAAATAAGTTGATTTCTATTGATTTAATTAATATATAAAAGTTATTTTTTGGGGCATTAAAATATGAAGATTTCGTGACAGAAAAAGAGAAGAGTTGGGATTTGCAAATCACGAACAATGATATGCTCAGATAACTTTAAAGAAAATAGAAGGAAAAAAAGATGGAACTTTCTGCCGTTTGATTACAACTTTTCAAAATTATACTGTCGAGTAATCTCTCTATTTTATATTGTACGATGTTTTTGTTAATTTTTATTTGTTAATTTGATTGTTGTTTTATAATATTGATATTAAATGTTATTTTTTTATATACTTAACTATTATTAATATACCTTTTAGTTATTAGTTAAATTTAAAAAGTGTAAAGGTATATTTGAAGGTACATAATTTATTTTATAAAATCAGAATATTAATTATAATTTTTAAGTCTTGTGTCAAAACTTTGAATATACAACAAAATGAAACATATGGAATAACAAATTATTTCTTCCTTCATTTTTAAAAGTCAATTTTTCAATAAGATTTTTTACAACCATTTTTCAATAAGATTTTGTTTATATTTATCTATCACACTTTTAAGTTTGAGACAATATTAATTTTTTTAATTATACTCTTACATTTCACTTAACTTTTAATTAATTTAAATATTAAAATTTATATACATTTATTATGAAATAAATTATGATGAGAAACATCAAAATTATTTAATGAAAAATAAAAAAAATTATTACATTTTTTTAATTTGTGTATAACTAAATTTTAAATGAGTTCAAATTTAGAATTTTGTACAAATTATGCAAACACTCACTACTAAGTCGATTCTAATAGTTCAAGAAGAAAGTATTACATTTTTATTTCATGTCTATTTTAAAAGAAAATTAACATAAATAAAAATTTTAACATAGACAAATATAAAAAATAAAAATAAAATACTTTCAAAATGAAGATAAAAGAAACCCAGGATTTGATTAGTAAATTATGGGCATTTCTACTGAAGGCTAATGTATATATGATGGAAAATATTAAATATTTTAGATTATTTAAAGAAATAAATATCAGTTGATTTTTATGTTTTTGATATATTAAATATTTTACTTTAAAAATCATTTTTACTTCTTATTAAACTATTTATAAAAAGAATCATAAATTAAGAAGAAAAGTTTGAGTAATATATTCTTAAAAACTATTGTATTTCACCCTCCGTCCCACAATTATCTACAATAAGTTTAATATTTGAAAAGTGTCCTAAAATAAATGATATTTTCATGTTTTAATATAATATTAATTAATTTATTTTAGTTTATCTTTTTTATATTATTCAATCACTATAATTAAAATAATGCATTATTAGTATGAATTATTTTTAGTAAAATTATATATTTATAATCCTTAACTTGTATGTAAACAATAATCATTGTGGGACGAAAAAATTACTTTATAATAATAGTTAAAGCTCTATATTGATAAAAATATATATATATATACTTTAATATATATATATATATATATATATATTATAAGAGAGATTCATTTATTTTTAAAGTAAATTTTAATATAATTACTTCATTTAATAATTTATATTATACATTAAATTTTAATAATTAAACAATTAAATTAAAAGTTTTTAATTAATAAATATATCAAATTTACAATTAAAAATAATGTATTTATTGTTAGAGTGCAATATTTGTAGTAAATTTATATTAAAAAAATTATATATTTATGGTTAAAACCCTAATTTGGTTCATTATAATATTTTTTTGTTTCAATTTAGTCTTATTTTAATTTTTTGTTTCAATTTGGTCCCTAATAATTTAAATTAATGCAATGTCGAACATTCGTCCAAATTATTTAAACGGAGTTAACTAGATGCCACGTGGATGCCACGTGGATGTATAGGTGGATGCCAAATTTCTTTAATGCACCTGGAACCAGAACGTCCCATTCTGAAACTAGAACGACCCGTTCTGGTTGCACATCGTCGCAATCTCGGTTGCGACAGATGGGAGATCGCGACGCACATGTTGTGTGTTAATTTTACACCTAGAATGGGTCGTTCCATATGCAAAATTAACACACCACGAGTGCAGCAGAACAAGTCGCTCTAAAACCAGAACGGGTCATTATGGATTTAGAACGGGCCGTTCCAGAACGCCAACCACATACGAATGTTCAACAAAATGGCGCAATGTGGTTAAAAAATTGAAAATAAAAATTCATAACATTACATAAATTCAAAGACAGAAATATGGTTCAGAGACTAAAATGAAAACAATAACTCATAACATAACATATACTAAGAAAGTTCAAAAAAATTACTGAGAAGGGAAATCATCTGGATAATGCTGAAGGTGCCAAGAATACATCTTATCCACCATATAACACTGAATGGCTGACAAGATATCAACATTATCTACCTATACATGTGGTTGTGTGGTGAAATGTTGGTCCTATGTGTCCTCTTCCTCTACTTCAGGTTGTACCTCCTCATGAATAGGTTGTTGCAATGACTTCAAGAAAAAACACCATGTCGTTTCATCCTTGACTGTATAGTGTCGATTTGGTAATAAGTGATACACTCCAGTTTGACTAATAATGAAATAAAACCTGCCACCATTGTCCTTAGTGGTACACTGCATTGTCCTTAATGATACACTGTATAGCCCAAATGTTTAGCAATTGAAGTTATCAATCCCCATTGACAATATTACCAAATTCAGTGTTTGAAATACTTTTTACCTTAGATCTTTTTCCTTGCACGATTCATAACAGTGATTTAGAATCACAGGCATGAACTATAATTATCAACCGTTCCAGATGTAAAATTAACACACAACATGTTCAACCAGAACGAACCGTTCTGGTTTCAGAACGGGCCGTTTTGGTTCCAGGTGCATTAAAGAAATTTAACATTCACCTATGCATCTACGTGGCATCCACCTGACATTCAGTTAACTCCGTTTAAATAATTTGGAAAGAAGTTCGACATTGCACTAATTTAAATTATTAAAGACCAAATTGAGACAAAAAATTAAAGTGAGACTAAATTAAAACAAAAAAATATTATAAGAGACGAAATTAGATTTTTAACCTATATTTATAATCCTTAACCTGTGTGTAAACTATGGGATGAAAAAATTACTTTATAATAATATTTAAACCTTTATATTGATAAATGGTGAAATAAAAATTGTTATTAAAGTTTTTTTTACTTATAATATATAGATGAAATTTAACTATGTTGATTGAATATTACGTCAATTATGATAATCTTTTGATATTGGATTTAATACTTAATAAAAATAAAAGTACTGATAAATTCCCGTTTTTATATAAGAATCTGAAAAACATTTAATTAATTAATAAATGTATTTAAAATTTTCTCATAAATTATTCATTGTTGGAAAATCTGTTAAGCCTCTAAGTAACAAGTAATTTTTTGTGGATGACGAATTATTTTTAGCAAACATTACTAGAAAAGTCATCAAAACCTTAGATTTGATGTTCTTTTTTATATGTTTTATTCGTTTTTATATGTTTGCTTGTTGAAGAAATTATTTGTTTTTATTGTTCTTTTAAAATTCTAGAAAAAAAAAGATTGATATATTATTATAAGAAAAATTAATAAGTGTGGATCAATATATACCATCTTTGTAAAAAAAAAATATAAACAATTAAAAATTATATTAACTTTCCTTTACAAAATCATGTACATTCACGTCACATACACAAATAAACATACACATATTGAATTTCAATAATTAAATGATTAAATTAAAAATTATTAATTAATGAATATATTAAATCTATAAATTTTTACAAAATTCTAAAATTATATAATTCTTTGTTATATAAATTTAAATTAATGTATCATATGATTTTGTGAATATATATGCGTGTTGATGTATGACATATTCTAGGAATACACTTTCTGACACCTTCTTTTGAACATATTCTTATTAATTTGTTGAAATTTATTAAAATAAATATAAAAGGTAGAATCCATATCTTATTTAATAACTCTCTCTCTTAATTTTGAGTTTTTCAATAAATTTTAGTTAATAAAAATGAGTGTATTATAAAGTGTGATGTTAACACTCCTCGTATATGTATATGTGTGGTGTATCTTTCACTATAAGTAATAATTATTTTTATCTCATTTTTCTACAAAAAAAAAAAATCTTATTGAGTGTTGGAAATCTATCTTTTCTCGGTTAGAAAGAAAAGTTTATATATAAAAAGAACACAATATTCTTTTTTAAAAAAAAAAAATATATATATATATATATATATATATATATAGTTGAGATTATTTTTTCAAAATATCTCTCTCATTTTATTTCTCTTTCTCACTCTCATTCCCCCTTTCTCCCTCTCTCTCTCTCTTTCTCTCTTTTTCTTCTCCCTCGCACTCATATCTTTATTTCTCTCTCTTTCTTCTTGTATCTCATTATTTATTGATATTGTCAATTTTAATAATATTATTAAAGTTTGTTTTGTTTATGATATTTGTTAACACTTTTTCATATATTTTTTTAATAAAATAAAATAATATATTTTTATCCTTCTTAATTATAAGGTAACATTTTTCTTTGTTTATTTCTTTTATTGAATTCTATATTTAATACTATAAATTTTTAATTTTATATTTATAATAAAATTTGAGTAAATAAATGTCTAATGAGATTATTTTAATAAATGATATATTTGTAAAAAATATTTATATACCTAGGAATATACTATTGTAACCAAGCATAAAAATCTTTGATTTATGAAAATTCTATATAAATATTACTAGGGACCTTTATGAGTAACTAAATAGATTTTATCTATTCTCAAGAATTATGATTCCTCGGATTTGTAATTCTCAAAAAGTATGATTATAAGATATGAATAAACCTTTCTCCTACCAAACTTCCTTAGGGGGTGTTTGGTATGCGAAATGCTTTTATATTTTTGGAAATCTTAAAGTAAGAATCTTAGTTTTTCATGTTTGATAGCTATTTTTAAAAAATTTATCAAGAATATATATAATTTTTTGGAAACCATTTTTATCCCATTTTTCTATAAAAACATTCTCACAAGGAGGTGAAAATCCAACTTTCTCGAGTTAGGAAGAAAGTTTTATGTATATATATAAAAATAACATTATCTATTTTTAAAACAAAAAATATCACTCTCTTTCTATTTCTTTTTCTCCCTTTCTTTCTCTCTCGCACTCTCACTCCCCCTCTTTTTTCCACTCTCCCACTCCTTCTCTCTCTCTCTCACTCCCCCTCTCTTCTTCTCTTTCTCTTTCTCCTTCTCCCCATTGTTCTCCCTCTCCCTCCCACATCTCTATTTCTCTCTTTTTATTGTATCTCATTAGTTTTTAATCTTGTCAATTTTAATAATATTATTAAAATCCATTTGATTTCTACATTTTAATGATATTTTTTAACACTTATTTATTTATTTGTATGAAACAAAACAATATATTTTAATTCTTTTTAATTATGATGTACCATTTTTTATAAATTTTTTTTGTTGAATTCTTTATTTAAATAATTTTAATAAGTTTTCAAATTTTTAAAATAGTTTTATCTCATATTTGTAATAAGATATATATATATATATAATAATAATAATAATAAATTTATTTTAATAAATGATACTTTTGTAAAGAATATTTATAAATCTAAAAATATATTGACATAACCAAACATGAAAATTTTTATTTCTTGGGGATCATATATGAATATTCTCACATGAACTTTTATGAGTAACCAAACATATTTTAACTATTCTCGAGAATCATGATTCCTGGATATAAAAAAGTTTTTTTCTTACCAAATATCCACTAAATTTTTTAACGCAATAACGTAAAACTTGAACTTAAAAGTTAAAACTATTAATTAAGTTGAGATAATTAGTTAAATTGAAACAACTTCACATTAGTTAAATTACAAACTAAAAAAAATGTATGTTTAAAACAATATTGTACATTTTTTCAATGCAAGTTCAGTTCGAGACAATTAGTAATAATAGCAAGATGATATATATATATCATTAAAATTGCAAGATGAATTGATATATAAAGTGATGGGTATTGTGATAGGAATATGTTAAGCTAGGTTAAATTTTAAATACATAGGTTAGACTTGTTTTATAAAATTAAAGTTCAAGTTTAGTTTATTATTTTTCATAGGCTTGACATATCTTTTTTAAAAGTTTGGTGAGACTTATTAGTTTATTTTTCATTCACAATATTAAATAGGTCAATAAACTTAATTTAAATAAGTGAACAAATCTATTTTTAAATACTTTTGTAATTTTTTTAATTGCATGATAAAATAGTTTACTCTATTATTATTAAAGTTTAATATTTTAAAAAAAATTAATGTAAAAGGGACAATTTATGTACATGTACAATAACGTAAATTCACACACAAATGTGATGAAAGAAGATAATCATATCTAAAAAAAAGTCTAAATATTTCTTATATTCCATTTAGAATATTTTTAATTTTGTATGAACAAAGAATGTAAAACGTTTAACTGTAGTAAAAATATAAAAAATATTGATAATTTAATTTGTTTTTATTAAAAATTATTTATTTATATTATTAATAAAGTAATATTTTTATATATTTTTTATCATATCATACAAATAAATTGATTAATCTATTAAATTTAAGAGATTTTTTTTATAAATTTAAACTCAATTTTTTAAAATTTCAAATTTGAATTTTTTTTATTAAATAACTATGACCCGATCAAATTTTTAAAAAAATCATATCATAAACTCTTATTTAAGCTGGATTTGTTTTCTCATTGATAGCTATAAGAAATAATGAACGGAAGTATTTTAAGTTATATTCCACTTGACTAATTTAATTAATAGTGATACTTGAACATCGCACAAGGACAAAAACATGGACACAAGTTGGCAACCATAATTTGAAAGGTACAACGCAATTTTTGATTGGATTCATGCTGACGATGACTTTGAAAGTAGTAGTCCACTTGGCTAGTCCTTATCTGCCGCCAAAGCAGAATTTTTTTCCACTTTTCAGATGCACAACATGGACAAACAATAAAGAAAGAGACAAAACATAAGATAAGTGCAAGAAATGAAAATGAAATGAACTCACTCTTTTTATTTTTATTTTTTTTCTTGAACCATGTAAGTAGGGATTTGATTTACCTTGGGATGCATAATAATTTATTATTTTTTTGAAAAACTTAAACATAGACTATATTAAACTTTATCAGATTATTGTCAATATAATTTTTACTCTATTTAATTATATAAAAAATATGACATTTATATTTTATAATTATTTAAAAATATTAGAATGTATATTCGTACAAGAAAACTGTGTAAACATTATCGATTAGAAAGTTATATATAATTTCAATAAACTTTTTAATGTGAGTGTAATTTTTTTTTTATTATTTTATAGACACATAATATTTATCAATTTTATTTTTTATTATATTTTTAAAAGTTATATAATATCACTACTAGAATTTTTCTTATTACATGCGATTTTTCATGCGAATTTTGTATTAAAATTCACAGCAAACATTATTCCTATGAATTTTTCTGCAAAATTTTATCTGTAGGTAATACCTTCGTGAATAATATGTTTTTGCAAATTTTAAAATTCGCAGGAAAATTTCCTGCAAATTTTTTTGAAAGAAGTTCTGCAGAGATATTTTTTACAAAAAATCAAAGAATTTTTTTGCAAGAAATTATACGGGAATATTTTTTGCGAAAAAATCAAAGAAATTACTATAAATTTTATCAATAATTCTTCAACTTTCAAATGTTCACAATGAATTCATCTAAAGCATTTGTTTTCATGCCTCCAACATGTGATACATAATCTTTTAAACTCTAAGATTGTAGATTATAAGTCTAACACTCAACCATACAAATTAATGATAGACTATGGCTAAGGCCAAGGAATCCAAGAGGTGATATCTTAAAAGAACCAAGAGGAATGGGATGATTTTAAAGACCTTTTCATTTGTTTGTACATATAGTAGTCTCTTGTATAGGTTATTTTTTGCCTTTGTATTTGTGAGGCACTTTTCTTGCTTTTTCTAGTGTTTGTATATTGATTTTAAGGTAGGTTACTTGGAGAGTTTAACTCCATTTAACCTCCCTAGTTGATACTTTCATTTTGTATTTTTTCAGTAGGAAAAAGGGGGTGACGTTTAGCAAAGCTAGGGAGTGTGCTTAGAAATTGGGCCTGAGTTGGGCCTAGGCAAAATTTTGCATATTGGACTCATTTTGCTCCTAATTTTTTATAGATTTGAATTAGCTAGGCCTCATCATCATATGATGAACCTAGCTAACCCAAATCAAAGATTTTCAAATTAATTCATGGAGCATTTTGAGAACAAGGCCGCCTAACCCACATGTCTTCCTTTGGCCAGATTTCTAAAGCCCCTCTTCTTGGTTTTTGAAGCTTGCCTTGCAAGCTACTAAACCAAGGGAGTTTAAGCCAACCTTACCATGGTTCTTAAGTGAACCATGGTCAAGGTTAGCTTCTCCTAGAAGCCACCTAAACCGTAGGAGTTAAAGCTAACTCTACCATGGTTCCTAGTGAACCATGGTTAAGGATAGCTTCTCCTACAAGCTATCTTTCCCTATATATTTCTAAATACCTCATTTGTAATCACTTGACATTTAGAGAAATAAAATTCTGATTTCTCTCTCAAGAGTCTCTCATAGAAACCCTGGAGAATTTCCTACTCTAAGGATTCTCCAAAGTTCTTCAAAACCTTAGTCTAGGTTCCTCAAGCTTCTACCTCCAAGAGAAGTAACTGAACCTCCTTCTAAGGCATCACCTCCATTGAAGATTTCTTCAAGGAGATTTCAGGCTTCAATCCAAGGTCTACCTCAAGAGATTCGGTCCTAAGCATGGAGCAAAGTGGAGGAACAACAATCTCCTCTCCTAGTTTCATCATTTTTGGTATCTAGAGCCTAGTGCTCTTGAGGTTTTTGTTTCTAACTTTTCTTACTTGAATCCGTGTTGTCTATTCTTCCTTTTCTATGTCTTATCTTCCTTTTCTATGTCTTAAAATTGTGTTTGCTGCATGGATCTAGTTCTAATACAATTTTTGATGGATCCTATATGTCAAGTATGAAGTAAATGATTCATGTTTGCTTGTTCCTATTCTTATGAATCATTTTCGGTTTTGTGCTTTTAGGTACTCTTGAACTTGTGCATTTTTGTATTTGCTTGAGTCTTCTCCATTCATTCACATGTGTCCGTGATTGGACAACATACTTTGAGTTAGATTTTGTTTTTGAATCATATGTTTTGTCTAGAGTCATGTGTAGTCCTTTGAATGTCATTGATTCCTAGACTAGCTTGTTTTGACCTAGTTTTTGTGTTGTGTTGATTGAGTCCGAAATTTTTGTGTATTTTTTCTTATTGAATATGTACCTCACCATATGTGCTTTTGTTTTACATGATTGAGTTCTTAATTTGCTATTAGTCCTAGCAAATTTCTTAGAGTTAGGTTTCTATTATGTCTTGTTAAAAGTTTTGTCAAAAAAATTCATAAACACTAATTCCTCTTAGGTTTTCCTTGAGTATGTTGTGTGGCTGAGACTTATTGAAATTTTTTGAACATTAAAACAGAACCAAAACAGAGGTGTGAGTGTCTTAAATGCATTAGAAAAACAAGAGAAAGAGTGCTTAAAAATTTGACAAAAAAATAGTACAAAATTGTGTAGCACTAATTGAAAATTGCATGTGAACACCTCTTGTTTTGTGTCAAATTTTTTGCTGCAGTTTTTCTACCTTAAAACCGAGACTCCTAAGTGATCAAAAGGCATTCAAAACTCCTGAACATTGAATGAAAAATAAGAGAAAAATATTTTGCTAAAAAGAAAAGAAAGAAAAAGCAAAAGAAAAAGCCAAAAGGAGTGAAAATTTTGCTTAAATTGCTCTCGGTTTTGATGAATTTTTGCTTACATTTTTAGTTGGTTCAGCCACCTATTTGTGTCTTGTTTTTGTTCATAATCTTAGCTTTTAATTTTGTAATCCATTCTAGTGCCTTTCCTAGGTTACTCTTGTGTGTACTAGCTTCCAAATTTGCCTTAATTTTTGCTTGTCAATTTGTGGAACTCTTTCTAGTCTTGTCTCATTTTCTTCTACCACTTGGTGTAGCCATTCTAAATTGTTCATTTTCAGTTTTAGCACTAATATTCAGTCTTGAAGGTGGTTGAGTGCTTCTTGAAAGGTGTAGGAGGCCAAGGCAAAGGACATCCACTTGAAGGCTTTGGTGGTTGCTTAGGGAGTTTGTTCTCTCTTGGTGGCTAGGCTCTTGGAAACACCTAGAAGTGACTAACATCAAAGTTGCTTCTAAAGAGAGGAGTGAAACACCTTGTGAGGCTGCAATTGGTGGCTGATTTGGAGCAAGAAGAAGTTATACCATTTGTAAAAAAATTTTTGTGAAAATTAGAGACTAATTTAGTGACGGAATTTTTGGTTCCAAAACTAGTTTTCCTCACAAAATCCATTGCTAAATTTGTTTCTAAATTAGTGGAAATTTGTTTTCTTTGAAATTAAAGTACAGCCACTAAATTCATTTGATTGTGAATTTACATTTCATTTGGAGTGTGAATTTGCATTTCATTTGAAGAAAATTTGAATTTCATTTTCTTGTAATTTTTAATTTCCAAATTTTTTGTACAAGGCCTTTATTAAGGAGTGTCTTGGAGTGCCTTTGGTGTATCTCCATCTCTCCTTAAGAACTCTTAATAGCTAATCACGTGTAGTACTTGTAAGAGTGGTCCTTGAAGGTCTTTGGTGCCTTTCAAGCTCTCACTTAGGTTTAATTGCTTTCAACGTCTAGTTTAAGTTTTCAAGCAATTTATGTTTTAAGCAATTTATGTTTTCAGTCATTTAAGTTTTCAAGCAATTTAAGTTTTCTTGCTCTTTATGTTTTCAAGCATCTTATAAATTGTACACATAGGCACTTGCTTGTTATTTTTCCTTTAAGAAAAGTTCTTTGTGAAAATTGTTTTGTGCAAGACAAAAGTACAAGGGGGTTTAGAGATTTTTACTTGAAGAAGCTTGGTTATTAAGTGGCTCTTTAGTAGCTCACCTCCCTCCAAAGTTCAATTTGTACTCTTAGACCTCTAAGTGCCAAGTCTAAAGCACTCCAAAACCTTATTTTCATAAAAACTATTTTTGTGTGAAAAATATCTCTTGAATTAAAATGTCTCAAAATTCCTCCAATAGTGAAAGTGATGGCTCTCCAAAAAGTCTTTCTTATATCACTAAAGAGCTCAAATCACTTAAACTTTGGAAAAAGCAAGAATCCATTGAAAGAGAGAAGGAAAGAATTGAAAGAGAAGGACATCTTGCTTATCTTGAGGAAGAGTTGAGAATTTTAAAGCAAGAGGAAGAAAAATTGAAAGAAGATATGAGGAAACATAGGAAAAAGAGTAGGAGTTCACATTCACAATACACATCTCCTAATGAAAGCCTTAATGTAGGTAACCATTATCAACCTCCCCCAAGAATAACTATTAAAACTAGGGAATCCAAGGTGGATCTCCCTCAATTTTTTGGGAAGGATGATGTGGAGGCCTACCTTGATTGGGAGATGAAGGTAGAACAACTCTTTGCTTGCCATAAGGTAAGTGAAGAAAGAAAAGTCCCTCTTGCAACCCTTAGCTTTCAAGGGCATGCAATGTATTGGTGGACCTCTTTGGAAAGAGAAAGACGTCTCCACAATGATCCACCTATCCAATATTGGAATGATCTTAGGAGTGCATTGCGGAGGAGACACATTCCCTCTTACTATGGTAGGGAGCTTATGAATAAGCTCCAAAGGCTTCAACAAAGAGATATGTCTGTAGAACTCTATAGACAACAAATGGAGCTTTTAATGATGAGGGCATGCATAAGAGAAGAGGAAGCCACTACAGTAGCCAGATTCTTAAGTGGTCTTAACTTAGAGATTAGAGACCAAGTGGAGCTACTACCCTACAAGGACCTAAATGACTTGGTCCAACTTTGTGTAAGGGTAGAACAACAAATGTTGAGAAAATCTTCTAAAAGAGAAAGCTCCCACTCTAGATCTCTTAGGAAAGACTACTTGGAGGAAGAAAAACCTTTTGAAAAGAAAATTATTTCAGAACCCTCCAAAGAATTAGCTAAAAGGAAAGAGAAAAATAAAGATAAGGATAGAGATCTCATCACTCCACACACTAGCACAAAGACTAGTGATATTAAATGTTTCAAGTGTCTAGGGAGAGGTCACATTGCTTCTCAATGTCCTACAAAGAAAGTTATGATCTTAAGGGGGCATGACACTTATAGTAGTCAAGAAGAGACTACTACCTCCTCTTCTAGTGAGAGTGAGGTTGAAACAAAGCTTCAGAGGTCCAAAGTGGAGCCAATTTATCCTTATGAAGGAGAGCTCCTAATGCTTAGGAGAATCCTTCATAATCAACCTAGTGGTACCCTATCACAATGAGAGAACATCTTTCATACAAGATGTAATGTTTTAAACAATGCTTGTTCTCTCATTGTTGATAGTGGTTCATGGTGCAACTGTTGTAGCACTAGGTTGGTTAAAAAGTTGAGTCTAATTACTATGCCACATCCTCAACCTTATCATTTGCAATGGCTTAATAAGGATGGTGACATAGTAGTTGACCAACAAGTGAAGGTCACGTTTTCCATTGGGAAGTATGAGGACCAAGCTTTATGTGATATAGTACCAATGGAAGCTTTTCATATTTTGTTAGGAAGACCATGGCAATTTGAAAAGAAAACTGTACATGATGGTCTTACTAATGAAATTACCTTCACTCACAAGGAAAAGAAATTTGTACTTTATCCTCTTTCACCTCAACAAGTGGCTGAGGATCAAGCACAAATGAAAAACAAAAGAAAAAGAGAAAAGGTAGGGAAGAGTAAAGAGGAAGAAATATCCTCTAAGGGAATTATATCTAAAGAGAATTGCTTTATCACTAAAGAACCTATGAAAACTATTCTCTTTATTCATAAAGACCTTAACTCTTACCCTCACGCTGCCACTAGTCTTGAAGAAGAGATTCACAAATCCATTATTTTTAAAGAAAAAGAATCTCAACTTCAAGATTTTGTGAAGGAGAAGTGGACTTCATTTAGTTCTACCTCTCATGCTACTTCCTTGGTGGTGCCCAAGGTAGATAGCCTTCCTTTGTGTAGGACTTGTCCTACCTTAGTTGTGTCAATAATGCACCCAATTTATGGAATATATTATCTGTTGGATATAACATATGAACCTTCAAGGTTCCTTATGACAAATTCTTTTCATAACTATCTAACAAATAATATAATCGAAAATTGTTTAGGAAATTTCTTAGTAGTTTTTTCATTATTTTCTAGGAAATGCCTAGGTTACCACATAGGGTACTTTAGGCAAAATATTTTGGTTTTTAGGGTTAAGTCTTTAGTGTGCTATAGTTTTAGTTTCAGCACATTTTTAGGATTTAGAAATATACCTAGTCTATCTTTAGGAGAGGATCCTATTCATTATATTAGTAGGTCTAGTATCATAGATTTCTTTAGGTTCTATGAAAGGATTCCTACTAGGATATACCTTTTACATTTATATGTTGAGAATATCACCTCTAATGAATTTTATTATATATTTGTAGGTGTGGCCAATAATCATGAAGACCCTCGAGATTTGAGGTCAAATCCTCTTCAAGAGGGAGGGGATGATAGACTATGGTCAAGGCCAAGGAATCCAAGAGGTGATATCTTAAAAGAACCAAGAGGAATGGGATGATTTTAAAGACCTTTTCATTTGTTTGTACATATAGTAGTCTCTTGTATAGGTTATTTTTTGCCTTTGTATTTGTGAGGCACTTTTCTTGCTTTTTCTAGTGTTTGTATATTGATTTTAAGGTAGGTTACTTGGAGAGTTTAACTCCATTTAACCTCCCTAGTTGATACTTTCATTTTGTATTTTTTCAGTAGGAAAAAGGGGGTGACGTTTAGCAAAGCTAGGGAGTGTGCTTAGAAATTGGGCCTGAGTTGGGCCTAGGCAAAATTTTGCATATTGGACTCATTTTGCTCCTAATTTTTTATAGATTTGAATTAGCTAGGCCTCATCATCATATGATGAACCTAGCTAACCCAAATCAAAGATTTTCAAATTAATTCATGGAGCATTTTGAGAACAAGGCCGCCTAACCCACATGTCTTCCTTTGGCCAGATTTCTAAAGCCCCTCTTCTTGGTTTTTGAAGCTTGCCTTGCAAGCTACTAAACCAAGGGAGTTTAAGCCAACCTTACCATGGTTCTTAAGTGAACCATGGTCAAGGTTAGCTTCTCCTAGAAGCCACCTAAACCGTAGGAGTTAAAGCTAACTCTACCATGGTTCCTAGTGAACCATGGTTAAGGATAGCTTCTCCTACAAGCTATCTTTCCCTATATATTTCTAAATACCTCATTTGTAATCACTTTTGACATTTAGAGAAATAAAATTCTGATTTCTCTCTCAAGAGTCTCTCATAGAAACCCTGGAGAATTTCCTACTCTAAGGATTCTCCAAAGTTCTTCAAAACCTTAGTCTAGGTTCCTCAAGCTTCTACCTCCAAGAGAAGTAACTGAACCTCCTTCTAAGGCATCACCTCCATTGAAGATTTCTTCAAGGAGATTTCAGGCTTCAATCCAAGGTCTACCTCAAGAGATTCGGTCCTAAGCATGGAGCAAAGTGGAGGAACAACAATCTCCTCTCCTAGTTCCATCAATTAACTTGTAAAGTAAGTGTTGCCCCAGCTTATATACTCTTTAATTTTTTTATTTTCAATCGATATGGGACTTGAAGTTTTTTTTTTAAATATTAAACTTATAAATTTAAATATTTTTTTGATTTTCCCTGCGAATTTTCCTACAAATTTTAATTCACAGGGAAAGTTACCTGCGAAATTTTTTTACTATTTAGTAAACATAACTTGCGAATTTATTTTTGCAATAAAATCTTTAAGAAACAAAATAAAATTCTTACAATATTTTCTGCAAATTTTTACCATGAAAAAAAAATTATATGATCATTAAAATTGTAGCAAAATTTGCAAAAAATTTATTTAGATTATTTTTCATAAAAAAATTTGTAAGAAATATCTATAAATTTTTTTTCGCAAATAAATTCATAATTTTTTTTGTGAAATTATTATTGTAATAAAATTTGCAAAAAATTTCTACAAATATTTTTTTAAGAAAAATTCGGAGGAAAATAACATTTTTTTAGTAGTGTATTATTAATATAGTCCCCTCTTAACAATGTTTTATTTATCTAGAAGAATAAACCTAAAATCATAAAAGATGTAAACTTAATTATACTTGAACTGTTAATAAAATCAAACACACTTTGATTATATATCTTGCAATAATAATGAAAATTTGTGGAGGTTGTGAGGCCCTTTCCTTTTCTTTCTCATTCCACCCTCCTACCCTTACTCTCGTTCACTCTCACTCACTATCTTGTTCTTCTCCTTGCTCACTCTTGTGCCTTGGGTCTCATTGTTCTTATTTTGCTGTCTCAAGGTGGTGGTGTGGAGTAGGTTCGAATTTTTTTTGCTAGCTGAGTGTACGGAGCTCTTTTCTCCTCCTTTGTTGTCCAAGCTTGTTCTTCTTCTCCGATCAAGCTCCTCCTTCTTCATTCTCTTTTTCCCGGAGCTCAGAATCTTCTACCGAGGTAAGGGAAGCTAGGTTT
This sequence comes from Cajanus cajan, assembly GCF_000230855.2. Classification (NCBI taxonomy): domain Eukaryota; kingdom Viridiplantae; phylum Streptophyta; class Magnoliopsida; order Fabales; family Fabaceae; genus Cajanus; species Cajanus cajan. The sequence continues at coordinate 70,104,113 of NC_138519.1, read as the reverse complement.
TTCACCGTTTTTGGACGTAAATGAGTTATAGGAGCTCATTAGCTGTTGATGTTTGATGATTTTGGCTGAGAATGATGAAATTAAGGGTTTGGAGTTTTCGGGGGTTTTGAGGAAATTTGGGGGTTTTCTTTGATTCGAAGTTGCATGTTGAAAATGAGGTGTTTTTCTTGATGTTAGATGAAAATGAGGACTTTTGGATGGATTGCATGTTGGTTTTCTGGTTGTTTTTGCAAGATTGGGTGAAGTTTTTTGAAAATTGAGGGTTGTTACTGAGCCTCGCGTTGGGCCCAGTTCTTCGCGTCGGGCGCGTGACCACCAGGAGACCCCATTTGGGCAAGCCCGCTAGGCGCAATGATGTTCGCGTCGGGCGAGCTTGAGAATGGGAGTCTTTGACTGGCCCTCGCCGGGCGTGACTTGGACCGCTCCGGGCGTGATATCAGTTGTGATATGTTTTGGGTTGTTCTGGCTTCGCGCTGGGTGCGCCCCTTGCCGCACTAGGCGTGAGATTCCTTAGGAGTCTTTGCCATGGTTGCGCTGGGCGCAATTCAGATTTACGCCGGGCGCGAGACCTTGGGAGGTCTTTGCCTTCCTCGCGCTGGGCACGGGTTAGGGCACGCCGGGCGCGTGAGGCTCCTTAGAGTCTCTGCCTGGGTTCGCGCTGGGCGCAATTCGTAATTGCGCCAGGCGCGTGAGAGCCTTGGGCTCTCTAGCTGGGTCACGCCGGGCGCGAGCACTCTTGTGCCGGGCGTGATGGCCCCTGGTGCTCTCTGGTTGTACCATGCCGAGCGCAACTATGAGTGCGCCGGACGCGTATGATGATGATAACTTATATGCTGATAGTTGTTAAATTTTGTTGAAATTGCTGATGGATGCTGTTTTATACCGAACTAAGTTGTAATTGATGAATATGCTGTGCTGACTAGGTGATAACGCTGAATAATGATGTTAAGCTGTAATAGATGTAGATTGTCGTGCTGAGCTGAGTTGTTATTGATGATTTTAATATTAAATTATAATATTGCTGTACTATAGACTATTGAGCTGAGATGTGAGTAGTAAGCTGTGCGGAATACTACTTAGCTGTGCTATAAGCTGATTTGCTGTGCTGTGTTATGCTGTGAGTTGTTTAAGCTGTGGTGAATATTATTAGTTGTGATGTAAGCTGTTAATGCTGTATGCTGATATTGCTGTGCTGTGCTGTGTTGTATGCTGTTATAGCCACTATTGTGGTGCTATTATAGCCACTATTGTGGTGTTGTTATTGCCGCTATGCGGTGCTGTTATAGCCACTAGAGTGATGCTGTTATTGCTGCTATGCAGTGCTGATATTGCCGCCTTGCGGTGCTGATATTGTCGAATGTTGTGGTGTAGTATAAGCTGGCTGATGTGCTGATAGTTGTAGTTGTTTACATTCATATTGTTATATATGTATGTTGATTTATTTTCACTAGCTTACCCTTTGTTGTTTCCATGGTGTTTGGACTGCGATGATTATACTATGTATGGGAGCATAACAGGGATAGGGTAGTGGCTGGTGTGGTAAGTTTGCAGCTGGCAGACAAAGCTGATCTTTTAGAATGTTTTGTTGTTTTAGCTACTTGTGTAGTAGCATTTAATATATTTTGTACACTTTAACTCTATCTAGACTTGGATCTTGTATATGTATATATTCTAGACCTTATATATATACACTTGTTCCATTCTATGTGGTGTTTCTAGTATGCTGTGCTGTGTGTAGTGACTAGTCGGGTCGTTACAGAGGTCATATTCAACTTTTACTTACTCATATTTATATGACCAAGGCCTACCACGATATGAATTCGAACATTTTACTTAAATAATTTATAGGTTATACATTTTATAGTCCAGTCACTTTAGTCATTAAAAGTGATGACCGATGAATATTATCGCATTAAATTTAAGAAAAAATACATAAAAAAATTAATTACTTATTATCAGTTTTAGTAATATCTCATCATTTTAATCATACAAGTTTTTTCAATTTTAAACTAATGTAATCGAGAATTTATACTTTTAAAAATTTATTTAACATATTCTTAATTTAAAGAATGTATTCTAAATTCAGGAAAGAAAAAAAAAAAGATGATTTACATTTTTTTGCTTTCTGTATAAATTTTTCTCAATTTTCAAAATGTTCAATTTACTCTATAACCTTTCAAAAATGATTTCAAAACATTTGGTTTCGGTACTAATTAATATCCTATACTAAACTGTATTGTTGAAGTAGAGTGTAGCCACAAATCTTGACCTTGTACTTGAATATTATGGAGAAAGAAAAAGACACAGATCTCCCATGCCTTAGTTTTCACTACTTGCATGATTGGTTCATGTCTGAGTTTCATTTCCCAGCAATTTGGCATACTGATTATTGAATAACATGTAATCATAGCACTTGTTGTGTAGCTTAAGTTATATTATACCTAGAGAATAACTATTATAAAAAAAAATTATATATATACCTTATAAGAATATTATAAAAATATTATACATGTCATCACAAATTACTTTTATATATAATATAAATATAATATATATTGATATATTATTAAAAAATTTAAATATAGACTATATTAACATTAAAAAAATTATTGAATTTCATTCAAAGTCAACATTAAAATTAAAATTATACATAAATATATGTTAAATAAATTTATATATATATATAATGTGATACTTTTAAATGTTATTATATAACATTTTTTATCGTCAAATCTTTGTTGTCATTATGTCTTATATGGTGCTAGACTGCTAGTTGTAGGCGAAATATTCTTAAAAGGAACAAGAATATATACGCAATATACTTGTTTATATACCTACTTGTGCATGTAACAAGTTTCAATGAAACTATCCACCGTTCCACATGAGCCGGAAACAAAGATACATGCATACATACCATCCATAAGGTACAATATTGATGAAGTGTGGGAAACGAGATTATATGCAATATACATTTGAACAAATTTAATCATTTCAAATCATTTTTTCTAAATATTATTTTAAACACCTGAATTTCTCTACTGGTCATTTAGGAGAAACGAAGATATTGTTAGATTATTTAATTTTTTACATTCTCAATTTTTCATAGCACAAATATGTTATTTAGACAGGGGTGTTTGTGGGGAAATTAAGGATTGAGACAAATTTTTGTCTTTATCATGTATACCCAAATTTTATTAAGGTTATTTGTTTGAACCTGAAATAAAAAAATTAAAATTTAATAATATATGTAATAAAATTAATTTAATTTAATATAATATATCAATTTTAATATTGTATATGATTAAATTATAGAATTAAATTAGCATGTTACAATCAATGAAGTTATATTTTATCACGTGTCTTTTAAGATAAATAATATTATAATATAAAAAATATTATTTATTAATTTAAAAAGCTTTATTATTAATATATAATTCTTTAATTAATTTCAAATTAGGTAAGATTTGTGACATAAAATAAGTCATGGCACTTGAAGATAGCTAGTAAATGGACTTAATTATTTGGAAATTTCGGCTAGCGAATTAGTCATGCTACTTTCAAGTCATTGACAGTAAAGGAAATATATTAATAATTGAAACAATTAAATTAAGATCTTGCCCTTGTTGAATGCAAGGCTAAGGGATTGAATTGTATACCCATATGGATGGAATCGCGTTGAAGTTTCACAGGAATTTAGTAAGAGCACATGAGAATTTGATAGAATGCATAATTATGCCATTAGTATATAATGATAGATTAGGTTTTGAATATATAAGTTAAGTTTATTTATTAAAAAAAGTTATAAATTATGTTTATTTATAAAATTAAAATTAAAATTTAATCTGTTATTTATCATTTTTTATAGATCAGACTTAATTTTTTAAAAGTTTAATTTGATCTATTAATCTATTTTATATTAATAATATTAATTAGGTTAATAAATATGATTTTAAAAAAATAAAAAAAATTATTTTTTAAATACGTCATTAAGAATTATTTTTTAATTTGAGTGATAAAATATAATTTATTTAATATTATTAAAAATAAAATTTTAAAATATATACAATCTCACATAAATGAAAAAAGTGAATTGTTTTCTATTGAATGAACAATTCATACGCAGTCATATATGTTGGTGTATATTCACATTTAAATATTTTTTTATATGTAATTAGTATATTATAAATAATCAACTCATATTTTAATAAATTAAAATAATTATGATAATAATTTATAAACTAAAAAAATAATCCTGTACATGAAATGATCTTAGGATACCACATACATATACAATACCACAAAGAGAAAATAAATGAAATTATTTTTTGTTAACGAGACAAATGCATGTACTGACGTATACTCACCCACAAACTATGATGAATTGTATTTGTCTCATTTTTTTTTTTAAATATTACTTGTTTAAAAATTAATTTTTGTAGATTTTATTTAACAAATTAATATATTTTTAGATGTGGAATAATGACCTGTTTAAAATTAAAAAATATTTTTTAAGAAATAATAGGAATTGGTTCTAAAATAATATCGAATTTTTTTTAAAAAAAATAACTCATACAATATATAAAAAAAAGTTACTCATTTTATTAAAAAAAAAAGACAATAATAAATGCATTCATATGCAAGCTGTTTTTTTATATCAATCAAGTCCAAAAGATCAATGATTTAAATACACCAGTCATAGATAGAATATTATTTCCCATAAGCCACATTGATTAAATGACTATACATCACAGTTGAAAACAAAAAACTGCCTCATTTCCCCTTAACAAGAAAGTCATGATAAGTGTTGTTTAGTTGAGTTAGGGAAGACTAACCACATACACACTCGATTACAAATAGAAAGAATATCAAACACTAAAAAAAAAAAAACTGTCATATAATAATATATATATAGTAACACAATATTTATCATTAAAAATAATTCATACTATAAATATAATATATATTAATATATTATTAAAAATATAAATATAAATTATAATAATACATAATATATGTCGTTAAATTTTATTTAAAATTAACATTAAAATTATGTAAAATTATATGTTAAATAGATTTATACTTTAATATTTTATATCTATAATGATATTTTTTATATATTATTATATATAACATTTTTTTGTAGTGAAACAACACTATACAAAAAGGGGGAAAAACATTTGATCACAATCCTAAATTTTTTCTTTTCTTAAGATGGAGAAAACAATCCTTAATTATGTTGAGGTTTGTGAATCTGACCCTTATGAAAAAAAAAAAAAACTTAAGAAGGGGTCCTATATCTAGTAGAATCTCCCATGAAAATGCCAAGGCATTAAATTGGAACTTAGCATTTAGAAATTTTTGTAAACATCACAACTGCATTCTCATCAAAATCTCCTGGATCATTTGGTTGCTGCAAAAGACAATAGGTAAATTTCAAAATAAAAATCTTTGATCTCTCTTCCTTCCATATTCACTCATCCTTTCCTTCATTAGATAAATTAGGTGAACTTATTTAATAAATTAACTAGTTCAACTAGCCTTTCCTCCTCGCACACAAATAAAAGCCTACACATATCATGTCCACTGCCTTACTCAAAGGTTCCAATCACACCCTTCTCAAACATTTTCTTCCATCTTGATAGAAATTTGATACAAATCTGAAAAAAAAAACTATTTTTTTTAGAGCCCCTTAATTAATGCAAGAATCATGTTTGCTCACCTGATCATTCTCTTGAAATGGCATTTGAAAAGAAGATATATGATGCACACATGATATCCTCTCAACTAAGCAAATAACTTTCCATCAAAATGAAACATTTCTTTCTCTCTCTTTCTATCTATCTCTCTCTCTCTATATATATATATATATATTATATATATATATATATATATATATTATATATATATATATATATCAAGAGAATTCTTGTGAAATTAAGGGCCATATTTAGTTAAAAGTAACCCGTACCAATTAACTTCCTTATCATTTAAGAGCCTCCATTTTTCTACATAATATTCTATATTTTGAGATATTTCAAAAATTTAATTCATAAAATTATTTTGAATTTAAATTTAAATTTTAAATAATTATTTTATTAATTACTGGTATTAAAACTTAATTAATATCAATTTTAATGAGATATAATAATTTAATTATTATAGTTTAATTTTAATGATTAAAGATTTCAAGATTAGTTATAATTTTAATTATCGTGATTAATTATAGTCACAACAATTAGTGTCCTCCTCCTATAAATAGATACTGAACACTACTCTCTTCTCTCTTTTGGATTCAAAACTTGCTAGTTTTGTATCCTAGTCTACTACTAGGAAAATTTTGTTGTATCATAGGGATTTTGCTAGTTCGTGTTCTCAGTATTTGTGGACAATAATCTAAAGACCTTAAAGTTGTCTATGAAAATTCTTGATGAATGAGATATAGATGAGCATGAGACTATGATTATGAAGAGAATGCAATGTATACGCTACAGTGACGATCACATGTGGAAGAAAACAAGGTGTTAATTGGTCAATCTGATGTGGTTCTACCATTGGGTATTCTAGAGTGATGAGTTTCATAAGAAGGAGTTCATATCAATAACAGTAAGCATAATTAATTGAGCAATCAATTTGGTAAGAATTTGTCCAAATTTTCTTAATCAACATGTGTTAAATATTTTATGCATGGATATCATGGTACGTAACATACTGTTATATTGAATTATTATATTCAATTATATATATTAATTGGTAATTAAATTACTTTGTGTTGTAACTACTAATTAAAAGTGTGGCGCATGTGACGTCATTCACAATCATGATTAGCACATTATGTTGAGAGCAGATTTTATATATTTATTTGTGCATTAAATTAAAAGCCTTTGAGGAGAATTAAATATTTATTTATTTGTGTGAAAGCATGTGGTGAAATGATGGAAAGAATAAATTGGGGGGTATCATTTGAAAAATGACGTGAGAAATTGATTTTTGAGATTCTTTCCATAGTAGGAACAATTAATTATCAATATTAGTTCTTATGAATAAGATGAGATTCACCCTATATATATTACCAATAAAAATTAATGTGCGTCAATTTATGTGGTTATAAAAATATTTTGATCTATATTTTTTAGAGATATTGGTTTTTAAATCTCATATTTTATTGTGACCATATATAATTGATCTAGTGATTATATACTTTATTTTCTTTTGAGACAATATGTTAATCTATATGACATTACATAAGAGATAGTTAGTGGCATTTGAGTATCTTAATTAAATGCATTATCATACGATGAATGTTAATACCTTTGATATTAATGATGTGAGCCTTTTGAGTTTAACTCTTAAAAGTTATTGTATGAGAATGTGAATTGTTAACAATTTTGCCAGATATCATGATATGCTAGAGAGATGCCATAAATTATAGTATTAACATTGTGAATTTTTCATTATATTAGAAAATACAATGATAATTAATTGAATCTTGGACCCATATGAGAAAAAATTCACTAATGTTGTGTCATTACACTTTGTTGTAGTATAATTAATTTGAGATCAACCAATAGTAATTATTGAATTAAAGTTTGTTACTTTATAGATGATTGATTATAAGGTTTAGTGGTTGAGAACCTCTTAGCAAATATTCCTTTGAGAATATAAAATTAAGAAATGATGTAATATAACAATTGCTTAAAAGGATTGAAAATGATTATGTGAGTTATTCATAATTACATTGAAGGGAATGATATTTTATTAAAGCGTTTGAAATAAATAGTGATAATAACTCAACCTTTTTGATTGGAGATCTCATGAAGAATGTTTAATGAAAAAAAAATAAGTCACTTGTTAATTTTGTTAGCACTAAATTTTTTAATCTCTTCCTATAATGTGAGAAAGTGCTAAAGCTACATTAATAAGAGGATCATTTTTTATAGATGAGCTTTATGTGATTATGAGATTAACCTCTTATTAAGATTTTAATGATTTTTATATCCCTTATGGGTGGTGTATGATTTGTAGTATAGAGTGTCAAGTGGGATCACTTGCATGAGATCATGGTAAGATCTTTAGAACACTCATGAATATTGGCCTTGCATATGACCTGAAAGTGCAACACAACGATAAGAGCAACAATTGTGGGGGTGTATTGTGATTGACTACCTCTGAAACACATCAAGTGTTTTGGGTTCAATAACTTGCTACACTTAGTACCCTATGTTTTAAGTTTAATCAATTTCGGTCTGGTTTAATAGCTTGTTACACTAGGTCTGATGTATTACATCTTATATGAGAATCCATAATATTCTTTTAAAAACCTTTTGAAATATGTGGGGGGACCATTGTAGTTTTACTTAATTTTAATAATAATTTTTTTTAAAATTAATTAATTTTAATTATCGTGATTAATTATATAGTCACAATGGTCCCTCTCCTATAAATATTAAGATTCGGTATGAGTCAGATGCACTGAACATTGCTCTATTATCTGTTTTCTCTTTTCTAGGTTAAAAACTTGCTAGTTTTGTATTCCAATCTAGTACTAGAAAGATCCTTTTATATCCTAGGAAACTTGTGTGGGAGTTTGCAAATAAGTCTTTTAAGATGATGCATTACACGTCTTAAGAGTTTAGATCAGTTCATGTTCTCAACATCTATGTACAATACATACTAATACTAATATTGAACAAATGAAAGTTTTTTATCCCCAAACATCCTTTCTCTAATGGCTGAGACACACTTTTCCCCCACCTCACCAAGGAATTTGTTCCTATCTTTCACACTCGACTATAGAAAATTTCTTTGTATAGAAATCAAAATATGAACCACTTTATAAAGCATTTTAGTAAAAGAAAGAAAATACAGTGGTAAACTAGCTAGACAGTACAAAGTTCACCGGCACAATTCTTCTTCTAAAGATAAGTATTTACCCTTTTAGGCTGCAAGACATTTCTTCACTTTTGTTAATTTTAGGTTGCTATAAGCTGATTTTTTAAAAGGATTTTCTCCTTTTAGTAGCCTGAAAAATTTGAAAGGGGTCCAATTCTACAATACAATAATATTGATGTTGTCAGCATAAAGAAATCTACCATATTCAATCCATACAAACGTAATCCATGTTTAAAACTTCCGATCACAAGTGATAATTCCAAGTAGGTTGCCCTACCGTTGGTCCTAAACAAGCAAAAAAGTCATAAATTAGACCCTACACGAGATCACAATTCAAGAAAAGGTGAAAAATTGTTTTTAATTTATATGCTTAGTTAATTAATAAATATGCCTATATATTCTGTTTTTGGACATTAATATACCTCTTAATCATTATTAGTTATTAAACGTGCTGTACAACAACTTTGTGCAGAAAGATTCCCAATCAAATCGTATTGCTGAAAAGGTGAACGTACACCAACTAATTAAAATATAGTTTATACACTTGATAACATTGGTTAAATTGTATTAATCATGACTATTAATTAATTTAATTAGATGTTTAAAGAAGGGATTTTAGGTTATTATATAATGAAGGAACGATGTGCTAAATTGTTTGATGTGCATGCCAACAAAAAAAAATTCTCAACGTGCTTTAGAAAAGCTTAAAAAAATATAATGTGCTTTTGGATAACTGTAGCCGAGAAAGGTACATCAAATTGAAAACAAGAGAATATGATTATATGTACATAACTGAGAAATTATTTGAAACCAAAACAGATTAATTTTATATCTGACAAGATGATTATATGGTTGCCTTCAAAAAGCAATGGAACAAAACATAGCAAACATTAATTGTCGAGTTTAATTTCTATATACTATTAGTTAAAAAAATTACAATCTCAGTATATAATTTTTTAATGAGTATAAATTTTAGTATTGTTATTATAAAAATTAATAAATTTATCACAATTTATGATCGAATAATAATGTAAACATTCTTTATACGACCGAATCTTTAATATGTGTTATTAATTGCATAATAATAATAATAATAATAATAATAATTATTATTATTATAATAATATATACATATACATATAAAAGTAAAAGCGTAATGCGAAAAGCTTTAATTAACAACATGAAATTTCATCACTCTCCTTTTTATGTATGTTTCTGATAAATTGGATGTTTTTCTATATCCTAATTATGCTTCATACATGTTAACTTGATGAAAAGGAAGAGAAAGAATTATACACAGATTACATAAAGAATATATAGAAAGACCAATTCGGTCCCATATTAGCATCACACACATACAATCGAAATTAAATAAGCGACCTCCCAAACAAATAAATAAAATAACCATATATGTATTTAAAATATAAATATTCCAATGGGAGGCTTACATGTAAGTGTGGCCAGAAACTACAAGTTATTCCAGAATCTCTGTTCATAGAACAAAAGCCAGCCACAATAGTTATTATACCACATATATATACGTATATATCTTCTTTTCCCACTTCGCTTGTTCCATCATTTAACTGCTGGTGTCCCTAGCACAATGTGTGATGCGGCTGCAGCCACGAGAGTAAGGGTTGGCACGACCCCTCTGTTGGCAATTGTAGTAGGACCGTCCATGCCTGCCACATGGCACGTTGTTTGCCCTAAGGGCACCATAGCTGATGTATCTGTTTATATAAAAGCAAAGTTTCACATTATTCAAAATTTAGACGCAAATAATATCATATTAATATAGAAACATATGTCATTTCTAGGTACATAACAATATATCATACTCCTCATGAAAAATATATCTCTACAAAACAAATATAAAATAACCCCTCAGTACCTTTGTCGGCTCCCGAGTGTGCGACGGTTGGATTCAGAATCGAGCAACATCTCATTGTCGTCTCCAATGAGATCTCCCACAGCACCAAACCCGTATTCTTGATGTACTTTGGAAGCTTCAGCCACCATGGCCATGGCCAGGGCCAGGAGGAGCAGAGCGAGCCAGGGCTTAAAATTCATATTTTGTGATGTGTTTAAATGTTTAATTAGGGTTTGTTGGACTTTGGAATGTAAAAGAGAAAGTGAAAAAGCCTCTCTGGCTGCCTTTATCCCTGCCCTTCCTGGTGGTGGAGGGGAACAAGAGGATATAGGAGAGAAAAGTTGACAGGGTAGTTAGTTAGTTTTCTAGGGTTAAAAAAAGAGGAGGGTTCGGAAGATACGAGGTTTTCGTGGTGGTTGTGTTGCTTGTGATGTAACGTGATTTTGGGTTGTGTCCGTTTCTTGCTCCTCTTTTGGTCAGTGCTAAATAGAGATAGGTGTCGTAGGTCAAATGCGTGTGACTGCCATGCATCATGCAGATGCTATAAATTGAAAGTACGTACGTGTTTCTCTCTAACTAATAATGACTGAATTTGTAGTGCAATTGCAAGATTCTAAAATGAAAAGTGCTAATTAAACATTGAATTTATACAACCTTAAGATAATTTAGTTTGTAAGATTCAATTATTTAATTATAAGTTTATATAAGATTCAATTATTTAATTCAATCTAGGAATAGTAAGTTAATTTAGTTTGTAACATTAAATTTGTCTTAAATTTTTATATATTTTAAATTATTTATAATATTATATGAGACTTTTATTTCACCAAAAACTTATTAAATTAAGAGAAATTAATTTAATTAAGAGTATTTTTTGTCAAAAAAATAATTAAAACAAAAGACATTTTAAAAACTTAGAGACAGTATAAAATGTATTGTTGGTGTTCTTTAATAAAAATTGATATTTTGTATCGATATGAAACTTCAATAAAAATTAGAGAACAGCGTCTGTGATACTTCATGTAATTTTATGATATCTCATTATATATATATATACTATCTTCTGATTATAAATTTATTTATTTTTAAGATAATTATTTTAAAAAAGTTGTATTTATTATATTTTTAATGAATTATCCTTGTAAATTGTTTTATATTAATAATGCATGAAAGTTAAACATTTTATAAAAGTTAATAAATAAGTATTTGAAATCCAGAGGTCGCGAGAGCCCAAAAGGCTGTCGAACCATTTAGAACATCGGTAGGCCCCAATTAATTAAATTTCTGAGTTTTTTTAATATATTTTTGTTCATAATTTGAATCAATTTTTTTCCTCAAATATAACCGAACCTAGTTAACCAGATGGATCATGATATATCCACTTTCTTTTTCTTTTTTTTTTCTTTTTTTTATAAGTACACCCTCTTTTTAAAAAAATAATTAAAATTTTAAAATATTCTTAATTTTTATTATTTTTAATTTTTTAATTTTACACTCCTAACATTTAATTTAACACTTTTTTACATACCTCTTTTCCTTATTTTCACATGCACCCCTTAATTTTTCTTCACCCCACCTATTTTAATAGGTAATTTTAATTTTTTTAGTTTTACATTATTCTATTTTCCTTCTTCTTTCAGTTTTCTCAATGATTTCACTATTTGCATAGTACTCTAGAATAGTGAAAATGTTTTTTTTCATATTACTAAACTTAATGTTAAGGTTTTTGGAGGGATGAAAGAAAGTGTTGGAAGAAAAAATGTATCTAGTTTGATAGAAATTGTCAAGGAAGCTACACGTATCTACAATGTTGTCGCCTACTAGTTCAATGATTTTGGTTCATGTAAAAAAGTGAAAGAGGTGAGAAAATAAGATAGTAATTTAAAAATCGAGAGAACTAAAACTACCCACTGAAATAGATGAAAAATTAGAAGAAGCCAAAATGATGCATGTGAATATTGGAAAGGAGAAGAAAGAAAGTGTGTGAAAAGAAAAAATAGTAAATTGAAAGTTAAATATGTAAAATTAAAAATAAAAAAATAAAAAAGAATTATGAATATTTTAGATTTTTTAAAAATAAAAAAAAGGTGTACTTATAAAAAAAAAAGGAAAAAAAAAAGAGGTGTATATATATCATTAGCCTAACCAAATTGCACAAATTTTGTGGTCCATTGTCAATTTTTTTTTTTTTTTGGTAATGTGAAGCGGAGGCCCTAAGTATCCTATACTTTTTTTCATTATTTTTTTTTTCATAACTAGCCTATATTCTTTGAGGCTCATGATATATACACTTCCTTTTTTTTATAAGTACACCTCCTTTAAAAAAAAAAATATAAAATATTATAATTTTTTTAAAAAAATTTAATTTTACACTTTCAACTTTCAATTTGTTACTTTCTTCTTATTATTCACACACTTTTTTTTTCTCTTTTAATTTTCACATATTACCAAAATAGGTGGGGTGAAGGAAAAATAAGGGGATGCATGTAAAAATTGAAAATAGGAGGAAAGAAGTGTGAAAAAAAATACTAAATTAAATGTTGTGGATGTAAAATTAAAAAATTTAAAACAAAAAATTAAAAATATTTTAAAATTTTAATTCTTTTTAGAAGGAAGTGTACTTATAGAAAAAAGGAGGTGTATATATCATGAACCTTCTTGTAAGTCTTCTAAAAGCCTTACCAATAGAGTAGGCTGTATTTTTTTTTTAATCTTATTAATAGGCTGTATCCTTTCTATTTATCTTATTAATAGGCTGTATCCTTTTAGGTTGCACATGAGTTCTCATGTTCATATTTATGGACAAAAATTGACCAAGAAATAAAATATTTACGTTACCATTCCTCTCTGGAGTATTACATCCGTTTACGTTAAAATATATAATTTAATTTGATCTATTTTTTTTATTTTGTTAAAATAATATATTTTTCTTCTTCTTAAAATATGTAAGTATTGCGTTGGGGCCCTTCGATTATATATATATATATATATATATATATATGAGGAGGGTTCAAATGACACCGGTGTAACTTTTACTAAGTGTTACACCGCTCAATAACTTTATATTAAATGTGAATTTTGTAAATCCAACTATTAGATAGAAAGTTCATATCTCTTAGATCATATATGTCAAATTTTGTTAAAATTAAACAACAACTTGAAGGTAATCAAAGTGTTCATATTTTAGTATATTTTGAAATGTATATATTACGTCAATTTTGTTTTATGAGAATAAAGTATCAAATTATCTTAAATTAATATAAAATTTGATATATATGATCTAAGAGATATGAACTTTTAATCTAACGGTTGGATTTACAAAATTCACATTTAATATAAAATTATTGAGCGGTGTAACATTTAGTTAAAGTTACACCGGTGTCGTTTGAACCCTCCTCTATATATATATATATATATATATATATATATATATATTAATAATTATAATATTAATACAATATATTTATTATTAAAAATAGTGACTAATGTTTGTTAAGAATAGTAAATATTGTTAAGAATAGTAAATATACACAAAATGAGTATTATCCTTCTATTATATTAAGATATATTTCATCCATCTCGTATATATATATATATATATATATATATATATATATATATATATATATATATATATATAATTATACATTTTAAAGTTTCTATACATAGATTAAGAAGAAAATAAATAACTACAATAAAATGAACTTTTAGTGGTATTTAATATGATTTTTAGTGGCAATAAAAATTGCTACAAAATCTTTTACCAACATTTCATACATTAGTCATTGTATGCAGTGTCGCTAAAACATTTATCAGTAATTATTCTATATGCTGGTAAAAACCTTCATAATAGTCGGGAAAAATGTATAACTTTTTGTATAATTTGTTATTAGCATTTAAAATTGCCGCTAAAAATTTAAGAAAAGATTTATAATACTATTTAATTATCTTATTTCTAGTCGATGCAGGACTTGTAAGATGAGTACAAATACTCTTTAGTTATCTTATTTTTAATTGATGTGAGACTTAGAAGATGAATGTTATCTTCTAAGTATATATTTTTAAAAAAATTTAATTATCTTATCTCCTAAATACTAACTTAGAATAATAAGTTATAGGCTTAACTCAACTTTATAAAACATACTTGTAAGGTAAGAGTTATCATTCATTTATATACTCTTTAATTATTTTATTTATAGTCGATGTGAGACTTAAGTTTTTTCTAACAAATAATTATTGCTAATAGTAAATTTTGATGTGATGTAAATATATTTTTAGTGGCCATTATAATAGTCATTAATATTTTTATTACATAATAAAATAGGGACAATTAATTTATTGTTATTAAATAATTGTCAGTAATACTAAATTTTGTTGTAGTGAATATATTACTTTTGATAAAATTTTTCTAAAATAACCTATTCTCCCAATAAATGCATTATTTTAAATTGTGATAGCTGAATAATTTATGAAGAGACATATTAAGAAAATGTTATTAATATTACATTGAAAAGTGAAAACATCACTTATTTTAAAATATTAAAATTGCAATCATTGTACAATGTATAATTTATTATATTTAACTTAACCTTGTTAAAAAAATCATTATAACTTAATGTTATTAGTATAAGTGATTCAATTTTCAGCTTGTGCTATTTAATTAAGGTGTAACGATATAATAAATCACTATACTTAATATAACATAATTACTATGTAACTAAAACATAAAATAAATACTTAATTCTCATGCAATAGTCACTTGGAAATTCATGCAATAGATATATATAAAGGGTGCAAAAAACTTAAAATAATTATTGCTTATAATTAAGACTCAAAAACATAAACTTATCGACATATAAACAACTCATAATGCATGACAAACAATTGATCATCTCCAAAACACAACTGGACAACACAAACAATTGATACGTTTATCACCCATATCAACTTATGAAGATCTGTTACAACAATGGTGATCACTAAAAATTCCCTTATTTTCCGCTGGAAGGAGAGGTCGTACATGGAGGTCTACTGTAAAATGAAAGCCTTGAAATACAGTACAGATCAAGCTTTTGGGGTGTAGGCCCCCCGACCTAGGATTTAGCATTGGATTGCGTGGTAGAGGCCCTCACTTGATGGAATTGCACTGAACGTAGATGGTAGGTTGCATGGTGATCCATTAGCAGCTGCTTATGGAGGCCGAGGTCGGGATTGGCAAGGGAATTTCTAGTTCGATTTTTGTGGTCGAGCTCAAAAAGTAGATATCTTATTTGTGGAAATTATGGCCCTGTTGCATGGACTGCAACTTTGCTAGAATAGGGGTTATAGAAAGGTGATTTGTTATTCAGACTCTTTGTTGGTGGTGAATATGTTGAAAACACCTATTTTGTTCAACCACCATTTATGCAATGAACTTGCCCTCATTGGAGAGCTCCTATGAATGGAATAGGAGTGTACTTTGCAACACTCTTTTCGGGAAACTAACGTATGTGCAGACATCCTTGCCATGCTGGGGATTTATGTAGATAGCCATTTTGTTTTTAAGTCAGTAGTTATGATCTAATTTAATCAAATGAATAGCATTGGAACCTGAAATTTTTATTTTTTTTTATAAATATTTTCTCACATGGATATGCCTACAACATTTTAGCTATTTGAGATTAAATTGGACCATATCTAATGGCTGAAAAAGGATTCCCATCGCGAGAGACTTATTTAGCTCTCGCACCCTAGCCTGAGTCTACAATCATAGAAAACATGTTTTTAAAAGTTCTCTCTCTACTATTGCGAATGGTAGGGTGAAATGATTTTAATACAAAAAGCAATCTAAGACCTCTAAAAATTTATGTTTTAATATTAACAAACATGAATGCTTTTCCAAATGTATTAAAAGATCAAATATCAAAGGCATTAGTATAAATCATAAGCAAAGATGATATGATTGAAAATTGAAAATACATGATAATTCTTTAGATATTGAACACTTGGTCGATTTATGACAAATACTTTAAATATCAAATTTAATATATCTAATTTCTTATTATTTACTTTCATGTAGTATTCTTTAACGGATCGAAGGAATAAAATTTATTTGGTACTCACAACGTATAAAGGAATGAGGTTTTATTTTTTGTTAAAAAAATGATAAATAGATATCTTAAAGTATGTAAAGTCAACTAATAGTCATTCTCAACTAACACATACAAAAATTTCTTTCCCTTTGTACCCTAAATGTGACAAGTAACTTTTTTGATTAGATAAGAAATGTTCATTCGGTGAAACATATTTAATGCACCAACAAATACCTTATTCTACAAGGAAACAATATGAAGTAAGCCTACGAGTGTAACTTGAAGATTTGCGGTAGTCATCTTTTACATCTACCTATATAAAGAAGCTCGAACATCTTAAAGAAAAAAAAGAAGAAGCAAACTTGGAAACACATTAATTTATTCATTCTTTGTTCTTAAAAGTTCATCCCATCTTAATACTTTGTAAAAAAAATCACTAGTGCAAAAATAGGCTTTTACGTCACCTAATTTACGTCGAAAACAGGAAAACCCAACGTCATAAACGCGGTGGCAGTATCGTAAATATAGAAAGACTAATTTACGTCAGACAGATGGGGATCCGACATAAATTAGCCAATCTACGTCGGAGGGTTCTTTTAGCCGACGTAGATTGGTTAATTTACATCGGAACCCCACTGTCCGACGTAAATTAGCCTCTATATTGGCCCTGCCTTTCATTCTCATTCTCGTGCGCCCCTTGTTTACGAAAGAATCTCTAAGTTATTCTCTACTCTAAGTGTCGAAGTTCGTTTGTTTGCACACATTTCTCGTTTGTCTAAGTCTTCTAAGAGTCTGCACATTCCACATTTGAGGTAACTTTCGTCTACGCATTATTTTGTTTATTTTCTGTTATATGTTCATCTGAAATGGCCCGTTCTGCTTATTTTTTTGTTTGTTAAATGTTAATCTGGAACGGGCCGTTCCAGATAAACAATTAACACAGAAGTTTTGTAGCTGGAACGGGCCATTCTGATTTTAGATTGGGTCGTTCTAGACGCATAAATCTGTGTTAATTGTGTATCTGGAACAACCCGTTCTGGTTTCAGTACGGGCCGTTCCAGATGCATTAATTGTGTATTATTTGTTTTTTTATTAGTTGTTTTGTTATATTGTTATTATCTTTTTTACTTTATTTGTCTATTCAGTTAATTCGTTGTTTTAATAATGAGAGTTTAATTTTTTCAGGATTATGGAGGATTCGGGGTCTGGCAGTGGAAGGAGGGAAGGTAGATCTGTCACCCGATTGTCTAGGTTGACAGCTGGATCCATTGCCAAGGAGAGGACACCGGTTGAGGTGGATCCTCGTTCTGGCAAGGCGTCAGGCCGAAATGCTGCCAAGTTTAAGAGCTATTTGGGAGTCATAGCTCGACGACATGTTTCTATTATCATTCCATCATGGGATGACGTTCAGGAGGTTGACAAGAAACTCATGTGGCAGGATATTCAGGTATATACTTTCACATCCCTTCAATATTATATAACTTAAATACATTATTTATTATTTGTTGTTATTTTCATAGCAAAATTTTGACATTTCCAACACTGAGGTCATGAGGAGGAAGATGTTATCTGTCCTTGCTACCAGGTGGAGAGACTTCAAGACTTTCTTGACACAAGAGTATGTATTTGGAGAGCGACAAAATGAGACTCTCTGTCTAAAGTACCAGATCACTGATGAGGAGTGGATGCAGTTTCGTGCCACTCGATTGGACCCTTCTTGGCAAGTTAGTTATTGATAACTCTTACATTAACACAAATACTTAAGGTATATTTTAATTAATCTCATTTTCTTTTTTGTATTATTGCAGGCCAAAAGAATAACTGCCCAAGAACGGCAGAGCAAGAATGATGCACCCCATCTATTGTCAAGAGGGGGATATGAGTTAAAAAAAAATGATGAAGGCTAGGGCAGAGGCAGCAGGGATTGAGTCTGCTGACCATGTGGAGTCACCTCCCCGCCATGAGATGTGGGTAGCAGCCCGAACAAAACCAGATGGGCAAATGAATTCTGAGTTTGCAAGGGTCGTTGCTGATAAAATAGTAAGTAAAAATATATAAACTAAGACTCTTCATTTCAACTCATTTAATTCATAAGTGTAGTTTAAGGTATACTTATTGTTAATATGTTGCAGGAGGGTTTAGTTGAGTAGACCACCCAGGGCTCATTTGTTTCCCATGGTCGGGATGATATTCTCACAACGGCCATAGGAAGGCCAGAGCACGCAGGCCGTGTGCGTGGTGTTGGGGGTTCTTGGAGCCACCGAGATTTCTTTGGTGCACGATCATCGAGGAGCAGTACTGTTGACTCTTGCAGTCAAGAGGCTATGCAGAGAATGAAGATGCAGTTTGAAGAGAAATTGAAGAACATTCGAGAAGAGTTTGAACAGAAGTTTGAACTTTTGGCTCGTTCTCAGCAACAGACTGCAGTTGCTCATGATGGTGTTCGAGTCAGCACTAAAGGGAGTTGTGCTACTCCAGATCCCTCAAGGGAATAGACTCACACTGATCTACCAAACCAGTGTGAGTTATATGTTGAGGATTGCCCCCCACGGTTAGTGACTATTGGCCGAGTATTTGAGGGTGGCTCAACCATCGATGATGTCCCTCTATACCCAAATTGGACACGGGTTGTGGTTGACCAAGTTCAAGATGCTGCTGCTCCAGTGCCTTTGCCCAATACAGAGGTTCAACTAGTGGGGCAGGCAACTGGCACATTCTTAGCTTGGCCAAAACGTTTGGTGATGCCGCTTACAGCACGGGCAAAGGTAATTCTATTATTGCTCTTTTATATTCTTATAATTCTATTATTGTTTAACTAATTTTGATTATTTCTTTAGGATTTTATCAATCGTGGTAAGGAGGTCACGAGAGAACCTCATGTTGATCATGCTAATATCGTAGAAGCTGAGGATGATCCCATATCTACGCTTCTATCCATATTACCACGATTAAGGAAGAGACCAATTCAATTGCAATGGGACATTAGAGTTTTTGGAGTTGATAGCTCTGATGTTCCACTATACATATCCCTGCCTGATGCATTAGAGATTGTTGGGGGAAACTCCATGTTAAATATATCTATCATACAACTGTGGGCCATGTAAGTCATATTTTCTTTTATGAGTCTAAATTTACAATAATTACATTTAACTTATAATAATTATTTATGTTAGGTACGTGGAAAAATTGAGTGTAGAGCAAGCACAAGCACAAGTATATGGATTTATTGAGCCTCAATCCATCCAAAAATCAGGAAACACTCAGGTTCACATCCAACAATATATGCAAACATGGATGAGTGAATCAGGAAGAGATATATACATGGCTCCATACATTGACGGGTTAGTTTTTAAATCATGGTAATTTTATAACTAATTTGTTTGTCATACAATGTAGGTCCCATTGGCAGTTAAAGGTAATCATTCCTAAGGAATACATCGTGGTGTGGTTTTGTTCACTACATCGAAAACCAAGCCACAAAATTAAATGCCAATTACAAGGGTAACTAAAATTTTTTATTATGTTTTAAAACTGTAATTATATATATTGGCTAACATCTGATTTTATTTCAAATACTTAGAATCGTGTCTGGAGCTAATATTTTAAGTGGAAGAAGCAGATCATCAAAGACATTGCACTTCATATACCCTAAGGTTAGCAAATTAATTAATACACGCAATAATATTTAAATTTATTGACTTTGGAAATAATAGTTATTTGTTTCTCATTTTAGTGTAATAAGCAACAAGACTCGTTTGAATGTGGCTATTACATCATGTATTGGATGAGAGCCATAGTTTCTACGGGTATTACTGATTCTTGGGTGCAGGTAATTCATATCAAAATTTATTTAAGTATATTTACCTTTACGATAATTAACATTGCATATTAATGACACTTAAATTAATGTTTCAGGTCTTTCAAGATCCATCTCCATTGTCTGAAGATGAGATCATCAAGATAAGAGAACAATGGGCAACTTTTTTTCTTCAAAGTATACAATAGTTAGATTTCTAAGTTTAGTTAGTTAGATATTATGTTTCTAGTTAGATTTCTAAGTTTAGTTAGTGAGATATTAAGTTTAGTTAGTTTGATGGACAAACATATGTTTTATAGCTTTTTTAGGATAATAAGATTTACATTGTCATAATTTATGCTTTTAAAGATTTATATATTATTTTCTTTTTGTTATTCAATTTTGAAATATAATTTGAATTTGTATTCTGGACTGCCTGGTTTATATATACAGGTTTTAGTTTGGGTATATCAAAAATCAAAAAAAAATTTAAAAAAAATGCCAGATTTTACGTCGGACTACACCATGTCCGACGTAAATTTACGTCGGACATGGTGTAGTCCGACGTAAAATCTGGCGTCAGTTTGTTAACATTTGAGGCCCTTTTTTACGTCGGGCATATGGCATGTCTGACGTAAATTTATGTCGTCTCTCACATGCGACGTAAATTTACGTCTCCCGCATTAACGTCGGAGTCTTTTCCGACGTAAAATCCTTAAAATAGCCGACGTAAAAAACCTCCTTTATACTAGTGAATAATGAAACTTGTTCAAATTGATTAAGAACTAAATTGAGATGAACCAATATAAAAATGTCTTGTATTCTTTATTCTATTTTCTTTTCACTCATTTGATCATCTATATATATAACTACTTTCCTATTTTTAAAAAGTGTTCAATTTTTTATAAATACTATTTAACTTCCTTTTTAGTATCTCTCATTTCTTTATATATGATTAGTAAAGTCTCGCGGGGAAAACTAACTTCCCACTATTAGATTTATTATAATTTTTAAGTGAAAGCGATGAGATTCTTTAATTATTTTCCCTTCTTTTTCTTTGTCTTTCCCTGTCCTCTTCTCTTCCATTTCAGATTGTAATATCTCTGTTGATGGAGACACCAAGGTCGACGACACCATTCCACACAAGCACTTTCCCTATATTTATTATGTTTGTTGCCGCCATGCTCGTGCAAGGAACCTTACCCACTCTTTGCTTTCACAAATGGCGGCAAATCTTGATGGTGTGTTTAGATGAGGAATTTTACAAATTCAAGGAATTTTAAATTCTTGGTATTTGAATTACTTTGATTTCAATTTCTATCATTCTTAAAATATTTTGTTTGGATGAGTCAATTCAAATTTTTTAAATTTTAAATTGTTAGGTTGAATATGATAATTTGATTTCACCATAATAAAATTGATTTTAAAAACATATTTATATGTTGAGATTTTAAAATTAAATTTTATAAAAATAAATATTAATCCATTTTTAAATATTTAAAAATTTTAAAAATTAATATTAGATAATATTTAATAATTTTAAAAATATTTTTGAATATCCAATAATTAAAAGAATGAAGAGATAAGATCAAATATATAGGTAAAATAAGAAAACAAATATGAGGAATTTAAAATTCTCCCATTTTTGGGAGAATTTGAAATTCTACTACTTGAAGGAATTTCACAAATGCTTGGATTTCAAATTCTTTGTAAATTCTTCATCCAAACAAAGCATTTCACCTCAAAGAATTTAAAATTTTTCAAATAAATGAATTACCCTATATAAATTCCCCATCCAAACATATCATGAGGGTATTTTTTGCATGAGGGAATTTGTTGTTGTTTGCAGTGAGTTTCGCTCCTAATCTGCAATTGTTTGTGGTGGCTTCACACTGGTTTGTTGTAGGCGACAACTTTCACGGTGGATATTGTGTGGCACAATTTGCAATAGTTTGTCATAGGAGACAACTTTTATAGTGATCTGTGTGATACTTAAAAGAAAATTATAAATCCTTAAAATAAATATTATTTATTTATTTTAAAATTATCATTAGAAATTAAATGTAGTAGTTTTAGATTTTAGAAAAAAAAATATTATATAAGAATCAAAATTAAAATTTACTCATTTTATAAAAATAAAAAATAGTTTATAAATTTAAAAATAAAATAAGAAACAAAGAATTTCTTTGCAGAAATTAAAATTAAAACTCATTTATTTAATATCAACTTAAAAATATGTTGCTGTAACAACAGTATAATCGATTGTGTTTTAGAAGTTATATACATTTACCGAAACGAAAATTTTCACTTTCAACTAAAATTCAGAAACTTTGTTTTTTTTTTTTTTGATCATGCTTGAGAAATTGGTTAACCTTGTAAGAATATTGTAGTGTTATCTATCATTTTCTCATTAAAATTAATAAATGGGTAGACTCTATGATCCAAACAAGGGAATTTTCCACAAAGCAAATAGAAATGTTATCCCTTTTCACATTTAAAAGTTAAATACGCATTCTAAAAAATATTCATAATCTCATACTCTTGTCTATAATAATGCAACACATCAATCATGACTTCCTGAATTTAACAGTGAAAGATCTTTCTATATGCATGTGACACAGAATTCCAACTAGACCCAAGTTTGCATTTACACTTGGTCGTCCCAAGAAGTTTCGTCCAAAATTTCTTTCCCAACGTTCCCATATATAGTGCTTGTCAATCATTTCAATTGGAATTTATTAAAAGGGTAGCCCTCAAATTGTATGACTGGGATCTGGCCAAAGGCCAATGCATCGATCTATACGGGGAATGGAACAACATATAACTAGAAACTAGGAAAATATTTGTCTCTACCTTCTTAGCTTAGTCCTTCTCCTTTAGAACCATCGCATTCAGCCATTCAGAATCAAAATAGTTATCCTTACAACTTACAAGTTTTTCAGCGCAGAATGAAGATCATCATTCATCACTCACAATAAGCAAGTGTTATAGGATGGGAAATTGTGGATGTCACATGCGAGACTGTGTAACAGATTTCGTGAATAATGAGGTTTGAATTTTGGCACAAAATCGACATCAATCACTAACCTAACAACAACTACGTAGACCCACGTCCACCTTTCCCGTTTTTGACCAATCTATCATAATAGTTATAGTTGGTACTACTCAATCTTCTATCATCTAGAAGTTGGGACTCAATAATCAATATCAATTAAAGTGCCTCTTTCTTTAACTTACCCACGTAATTACTGTCTTTTTTTTATTATTATTTGAATAGCATACAAGTATCATCTAGCATCGAAAATAATTATGTTAGAACTGATATTACAAAATTGAGATTCAAACTCAAACTGAGTATAATTCTAAAATAATTCTATATCAATTAATTCATGTATATTTGTCAGTGAAGTTAGTGTCCTTTACACAAACAAGTGTTCTAACATTTTTTTTTATCGTATGTAGGTGTCAATTTTTTAAGACGCTTTTGTTTGAGGTATATATTATGGAAGTTAAATATAACTAATATTTTTAAGGAGGAATTTAAATCTTAGTTTGTTACATCTCTACAATACGTGTATCCACTACAATAAATATTACATATAGTGACATACAAAAAGTGTCACTATAAATATAATATATGTAGATATATATTTATTTGGTATATAGTTACACAAAATTTTAGTGTTGATTTTGAATGAGATTTAATAACATATTTTGTGTGTCACTATAACTTATACCCACACTTTTTAACAATATAACAACATATATTATATTTATTATATAGGTAAAAGTGGTTTTTAATGGCACATATTATGTCACTATAGGATGTATGTCATTATATGGCAATTTCCTTGTAGTGATCCTACCTTGTTTGTTTAATTTTTCTATAATATTTTTTTATTATCAGTTAATATTTATTAAAATTTACAACATTATAAGTGAGTCTCATTCAAATAGAAAGACTTGCAAAATTTGGTGATTTCTAATAAATTTCAATTCACAATAAAGAGTAAACTTAAATATAACTTGATAAATCATAAAAAAAAATTAAGTAAATATGAATAAAAAAATTATTTCCTATAATTTACCCAACTTTGATTGTTATAATTTTAAAACGAATAAAAGTTCATGCATATTTTGTTTGATTTGTTGGTCGTAGCTGGTAGAAGTCATTGGTGTAATTACAATTTTTTTTGTTTATGAACATAATTCACATAATATTTTAAAGTTGACAATTAAAAGTTAATCGACACTCGCATGTCGTGATTTTTATTGATAAAATAATATTTTTAATACTACATTTCTGGATCTTAAGAAATCAAAATAATATAATTTACATGAACTACAAATAAAAAAATATTTTTTAATTTTTATGTATTGTAAATGTAAATGTTTTACACTATCAACTAGTTAAAAATCTTGATATGTATGATTTTAAAGTAATTATTATAAAAATCAATAAACTTATCATAACCTACTATGTAGTTAATAATTAGATGATATTACAAAATATATTTACACCACTAGTGTATATATTATTTTCTTGTAAAAATATAATTTATAAAGACTTAAAGAGAAAAGGTAACATATTTACATAGACAAAAATATATATTTAAGTCTGAAATTAAATAAATGCTTAAATATGAAATAAACTTATCTAAAAACTTTAATATGATAATGATGTAGGGTCAAACTTCGCTAAACTTTAGTCTAATCTTGTTCATAACTACAAATCTTGAATCCGACCTATTTACTAGTAATAAAAGGCCAATTTTAAGACCTAGCTAGTTTAACTTGGATGAAGAATTGATTTGACTGAGTCTATTTGAAAGTTTGAGCCCTAAATTACTTAACTTTAATTTCACCCTTATATAGGTCTTTAAGTAAGCTAATATGTCAAATTAGATTATTTTCACATTTACTAGCACCTTTTTATCTTATTTTCCATTTTCCTTCTCTCTTCCTCCATGTTTTCTACTTCCTTTTAAATTGGTTAGTTAAGAAAACTTCTACCCTCCACAACTTCCAAAAAAGATAATCAATATTAGCTCATATGTAAGGATGCAACCCAACCACATGTAACTCTATCTGATTGTTGGGTTGGGAAGTTAAACATTTTTAAGGGTATTAAGTAAACCATATAAATTAGCTTAACACTACATCATAACTCAAAATCTTAAGGCATTAGGTAAGTAAATTTTTCTCACTTATACACTACTCAACATGCTCAATTATAAGTGATATAAGACTCACTTCACAATTAAACTCCAACACTTCCCTTCAAGTGTGAGTCTCTTCCAAATGGTCATGCTTCCTCCTCAAGCGAAATTCTTTTTTTTTTATTTTTTATTCAAGAGTATTCAATGATGGCTTACTTACATTCCTATTAGCACACTTTAACACGACATGTCCTCCACACTTTAAGAAGACCTTGATATAAGAGATGATCTTGTTGATCAAGCTCAAAATAAATATCTTATCTTTTGATGATTACAAATATATTATAGGTAGTCTCTTGATAAATAAGAGTGCAAGTTATAATTTCTTTGTTTTGTGCATGTTTTGCTTTATGCTTAGATAGATGTTAAATCATTGCTTGGTTTATAATTCTTTATTCAAGTTGATGATTTATGATAAATGTGAGCTTCAAAATTGATTTGAAAAGGATTTAGTATGAGAAATCAAAGTATTATTTTTTATTTAAAATAATTAATTATCTTTAATAATAATCGATTATTTGTTTTATTTTTTAGTAGCTTGAGAAACAATGGTTGTAATAATCGATTATCTAGCTAAATAATTGATTATTTCAGAAGTATCTTTTAGAATAATCAGTTAACCTCATAAATAATCAATTAAATTGTTCTTGATAGGTTTTCAAATTTGTGAAGAATAAAATAATCGATTATTCATCAAAATAACCAATTATTTCAGACAAGAAACTTTATATAACATTTTTCATTCTCATAACTTAAAGAGAACTAAAAATGTATGAATTCTAATCATTGAGTGAGCTCTAAGCAAAGTTTTTCTTAAAGAGAGGTTTGCAACCCTTTGTGGGAAACTCTAGCCTAAATTAAGAAAGTTGAATTGTCATCATCATCTACTTGGAGAATTGTGACTGCTTGGTTTAGTCTTGTTACACCAATTCATGTTGCTTTGTACATTTGGTGATATCTTTCCTTAATGTTTTTTATTTCTTAAGTAGGTTTCTCAATGTAGAAAGGTTCTCGAGTAGGTTTCACAAGAATGAAAGGTTTCTTGTAGTGGGGTACTTCTTGGGGTTCAAGAAGTGATTTTAATTTTGCTAAAATGTATTGCATGTGATTTGTGATTGTAAAACTTCTTAAAATTAAAGAATAGTGAAAATACTCAATTAGGTTGATCGGAAACTGGATGTAGGTCACAAGTGGCAGTGACTGAACTAATATAGATTCTCGTGCTAGCTTCTCTTACCCTTTATTTGAATTTACTTTCTTGTTTAATCTTATTACATGTTGATTAATATGTATTTGTATCATAAGCATAATGTGTAAGGTAAGTAAATTAAGGCTTGCATTAATAAGGTTTTCAATACATTCATCTCACCTTGGCTTAAATCAATTGGTTTAATTGGAAATACTTAAAAAAAGTTTTTATCCAAGAAAATTTCAATAAGATTTTTTGAAAATTCAATTCACCGCTCATCTTGGATTAGCCATCTTTTCTAACAAATCTCACTCATCTAAGTCAGTTACCAGTCACTTGGTCGAACCTAGCTTTGATATCACTATTAGGTCGGGGAGTTAAAAATTGGGATCATTCTAAACAATCTTCCTCAAATAAAAGACTATGGTTTACTCTCATTTGTAGCAAAAGCTAGTCCACGAGTATATCTAATGATGCCTATAGAGATCATTCATACTCTAAATACTTGCATCGATACTTCATCGTTAACTCATGATAGTGACCCTCATGCTACAAGGAATACTTTCTTCCATATATGGACTCACTGTTAGAAAGACTTTGATATAAGGGATTCTATACTCAAATCCGCCTACCAACCATCATACATGCCTAGTAATCGATCACCTGGTTGAACCAATTGCTCTGATACCACTAAGAAATACACTCAGGTTTTTCCACTAAAATCATCAATATAGCACAAAAAAAAATACCTTTTCTTGTTATTAGACGAGGGAATGATGGCACCATAAATATCTACATGAATGAGCTCCAATTTTTGAATACTTCTTTTGATAAGATCCCATAGATACAATCAAGGCATGGCTCATTCCAGGTAGAGAGTTTAGGGAGTCCATGTACCATTTTCTTGTATTGCAAAGTCCCTAAACCCTTTTAGCCTAAATGTTCATACCTTCCCTAAACCCTTTTAGCCTAAATGTTCATACCTTTAATGCTAAATATGGGAAAGATCTTAAGGGTATAAAAATATTTATTCTCTTATTCCTATAAGAGTGTTTGTGAATGAGCTAATATAATGAACTATCTATTGGCAGTCATGTGGGTTTGAATAATCAAACCTTTTCTCTGGATGATAAATTTTACAATACCCTTCCTTGATTAGAATGGACAAACCTTTTTCTTGCAATTGTCCTATGCTTAACAGATTATTATTTTTTAATTATTGGAACATAGTAAACTTTTATGACAATATGATTAACTCTATTTAACAGTAGCTTCACTATTCCTTTTCCTACCACATTCATCACCATATTGTTCTCTAAATTTACTAGATGTTTAAACCTATTATCCAACTCGTTGAACATATCTCGATCTCTACACATGTGATTAGAACACCCCTAATCCAAAAAAACCATGCATCCTTTTGTTTGACTTCATACAACTCCACATAAGACATCAATAACATTTCTTTTTTCTTCATTGGATGCTACATAATTCTTTTCCTTATTCAAAACAAGACATTCACATTGAAAATGACCAAGCTTATAACACTTATAACATTCAATTGTGGATTTATCAAAACCACTTTAACGTCCTTGACCTCGCTCTATTCCTCTATAAGCATTTATTCCACATCATCTGCCTCCAAATATATCCTTAGATGTCACCTTTAAGGCTTGTTCCTCTCTATTTCTCTTGTGGAACTTTTGCTCATGTACAATCAATGAAATTTGCAATTTATCAAGTGATAGTTTATTTATATCCTTAAATTATTTAATAGAACAAACAATGTAATTGAACTTTTCATTCAAGGATCTTTTCAACTATTGTAACATTAGTCATTAATTTTCTCCCTATGCACCCTCATTTTATTGGCTGCAATCATGACACAAGCAAAGTAATCAAAGACAATTTCACCTATTTCATTTCAAGAGTTTCAAACTCTTTTCTAAATGCTTGAAGAATTGAACGCTTCACCATAACATTTCCTTCATATTTCCTTTTCATGGAATCCCATATCTACTTCGATATATTCTTTTTCAAGATCCTCTGCAAGATTATTTGATCAATTACTTAAAATAAGTAATTTTTTACTTTCAGGTCCTTCAACTTCAACTCATCAAGCCTCCCCTACTCTGACATTTAACATTATTGTCTCGGCTTTTAATAAAGTGTAACCAATTTCCATGAGGTTCCAATATTCCTTGGAATGCAAGAAGTTCTCCATCAATATTGCCCAATGATTGTAATAACCATTGAACTAAGGAATTGTTGGTTGCATGAAATTCCCTTCACTCATCATAACTTTTGCTTTCCTATTTCAGTTTTTTTTAAAACACTTTGAAAGTTGTGACTTTCTACTTCATGCCTAATAAAGGCTCTGATGCCAAAATGTTAAGAACTAAAGCCTACAAATGTAAACAATGTGTTCTATAGAATAAGTAGCATTAAGAGATAGTTAATCACTACGTATACACCACAACAAAATGGTGTGGTCGAAATAAAGAATAGAATTCTGATAAATATGGTTTGTTCAATGCTTTTAGACAAGAAAGTTTCTAAGAATTTTTGGCTAGAGATGGTAAATTGGCATCAAAAGACAATTAACCGTTGTGGATACGCTGCAAAAAAAATGGTGAGACTAAAAGAAAGAATGAGAATTGTGATGAATATGGTTTGTTTAATGCTCTAAGACAAGAATGAGTGGTATCAAGAAAGTTCCTACAAATGAGCAATATCAAGAAACAGTTAACCACTATTTATACACTACAACAAAATGGTGTGACCAAAATAAATAATAGAATTGTGATGAATATGGTTTATTCAATGCTCTCAAACAAGAAAGTTCCTAAGAATTTTTGGCTAGAGACGATAAATTGAACTATCTATGTTCTAAATAGCTATCCTACCTTTGTAGTCAAGGATATTACTTTAGAGGAGGCTTGGAGTGGAGTGAATCCCTCCATTGATATCATTTTCAAATTTTTGGTTGTTTGGCCCACATACATGTCCTAAATGTAAGGAGAACAAAGCTTGATAACAAGAGTTTCATTTGTGTGTTGCTAGGTGTTAGTGAGGAATCCAAAGGGTACACAAGCTATATGAGCCTGTTGCTAAAAGAGTTTTCATGAGTAGATGATGGAGATGAGTTTATTCACACACTCCACTATTGGGTCAGGGAGTTAAACTTTGGGGAGAACTCTATCTATGGGTATTAAGTAAATCGTATAAGTGAGTTTAACACCACATCATAATCAAAATCTTAATTAAGACATTGGGTAGGTAAATTTTTCTCATTTATATACTACTCAACAGATTCTACTCTAACTGATATAAGCCTCATTTTTATGCTAAAACTCCAATGTTGATAAGGGAACAAATTCCCAACAAAAATTTTAGGGAGGCTTCTTGCTAGCACCATTACAACTTAACGTGGTTCTGTGAAACACGTCCTAGTATATAGTTTTGGATCCCTCTAGTGGATGTCATGGGTGATTGAATCATGTTGATTATTGTAGTATTAATGTGAATAGTGATCTCTAATACTAAAGTGTGATATGATGACGTGTAATATAGTCTTGATGATATAATTTTTGGGTGGTATCAATATATTGGTGATCGTAATTTAAAGGTGACTCCATATATATATTTTAGCTCTAGGTGGGAATTTGCAAAAGTTTGATGTCATGATTTTTATGGTGAATCAAATAAAAGAAAGTGGTTGCATCTGCGCTCAATTCCTTACTACAATTGTTGACTGTGAGTGAGTTCTAATAACACTAGTGGAAAAAATACTTTTAAAATCGATCATTTTTTACTTTTAAAATTGGTTCCCTGACCGATTTTAAAAGAGCCGATTTTAAAAAGTGGGACTTTTAACATCGGTCGTTGACCGATTTTAAAAGTGGGACTTTTAAAATCGATCACTGTTGAATATAACCTGAATATAACCTGCAAATTAATAAAATAGCAGACAATTCATATGTTTTAATATACCAAATTACA
The DNA here is from genome assembly GCF_000230855.2 of Cajanus cajan. NCBI lineage: Eukaryota > Viridiplantae > Streptophyta > Magnoliopsida > Fabales > Fabaceae > Cajanus > Cajanus cajan. The sequence goes on along the minus strand of NC_138519.1, from coordinate 70,073,077 downwards.
TACAAATGACAAGAGTTGGTAAATGTCAACCATATGTGTAATCAAAGTAACTTACAAATTATGATGCATCCTAAACTACAAATTGAGTAAAACTATAAACATAACTCGTAGCTAGCTAATGTTTCAATGAAAAATGTAGCCCATTGCTCCTTAATGGTGTTTATATCTTCTAGCGACAATGGTGATCGATCTATAAATATCTGTTAAGAAAAATTAGAATAATTAGAAGTAACTCTTAAAACATGATAAAATGCAAACTTAAAATAAAAAATTTTAAAATTCTAAAACGTACTTCAGTCCACCCAGATACTATTTGTGAATCAACAATAGTATGCATTGCCTTCATTACATAGTATCCGCACTCATAGTTTCTTTTTTGCTTATGAGACTACAAAAAGAATATAAAAATCAATTTTAGTAGTAATGATAATTCAAAAGAAAATACCTTAGAAAAAATATCATTACTAAAATAACTTACTTTAAGAGAGATCCAAAGCATTTTTTTCTTCAACTTTGAACCTTTAAGTATATGGTATCCTTCCATAGCCATAATAATAAAAGGATATCATTATTATATTTTAAAATAAAATGTAATGATAAATAAAATAAAGTAGTTTTTTTAAAATAACTTACTTATCTAATAATTGTTTAAAGTCTGCAGGAGGAGGTTTGTGCATCGAACAAATGCATACAGATATATTGTCCATAGGACAAATAATCAGAAGTTTCTAATGAGCACTGCATTGAGAAACTATCAGTAATAGACAATACATTTTTTAAAAATTTATAATCAATTATATACAAATAGACTTACTTAGAAAAGTAAGGAACTAAGTAAACTTTTTTATTTGAGTTAGACATCCAATTTTGGATGTAAGCTTGAAATTCTTCTGTCTTGTTCCCAATTTTTTGGATTAACTCAGGTTCCAAAAATCCATAAATGTGATCATTCCCTTTATCCACACTCAATTTATGGATAAATCTACAAGATTAGAAATAAAGTTAGAAAAAAGCAACAAAACATAATTCAAATTAATTCAAATACTTACAATAACCACAATTGCAAAATTGATATGTTCAGCATGCAGTGCCCGTTTGTAATCTCTGATATGTCGCTCTGGCTTATATACAAGGGGACATTACTACAGAAGCCAAACACTTCAGGAGCCCAAGGGACCTGTTTGGGTCGATTGTCATCTTCCATATCTGCAACCAATCTCCATAGCTTTTTCATCGGAGTTAGATTTCTAGAATGGTTAAGCATAGCCTTTGGTGGGGCAACAACATCCTATTAAATAAAGTACACAAATAATGTTATACTACATTATAATAAAATAGCACCAAGTTAAAATTAAATAGTTAAATAACTTACCTCCGTAGATATCACTTTTACCAACTTATAAGGCCATTGAAGGAAGGTATTTAGGGCTTGTTTCCATCGTTTGAACCTCTTGTGTGGGCACATGAACTCTAGCCTTTGGGTTTCTAACATCCAACACTGAAACCCTTACCATATCATTTCCCATGGTCTGATGGTGCACAACAGACCCCAACATGTGAATCCTCCCTATGCCCACAACATCGAGTGATCCATCAACGAATAACTCACACTTATTAGATGTACCATGGTCAGTGACAGAAGTAGAGGGATTTGTAGTTGCACATGAACCTTTTGTACTCACATGTGCAACAACTGGTTCAATTGGTGGAGTTTTTTGTTGAAATTGTTGGCTAAGTGACTGCATGTACTCTTGCAATTGCCTTTGCATGTCATCTTTCAATCGCCTATTCTCATCTTTTCGTTGCCTTTGCATGTGACACCCTCTACCCCATTATTAATATACAACAAATACAACAATAAAATATTTCTTTTCTTCTTTTTGGGTAAATAAAATCTTTCATAGTTGACAAATATTTCAAATATAACAAGGTAGAAGATTCACATTCGTAACTCATCAATCATAAAAAGTCAAATATAAGTATTAAACTCAAGAAATCATATATATACAAATAATAATAAAGGAAATATAAATTAACTCCAGTAAAGGTGGCAGTGCCTCCTAGTTAGGGATTAATTTATACTCCCAAATCATATAATAATAAATATAACAAAGATGTACAATTTGGTCTTTTCTCAAGAACGTTCAAAATTACATAAGAAGAGAAAATTAAAGCTTTTAAAACAATAACATCCCTAAAAAAAACAAGCCTAGCTATGCCCGATGTCACATCCTATCAGAGCATGCCCCACTGAAGCCTTAAGCCTCATCACCAACATCCCCATGATGCTGATCATCTGCAACACAATTTAAAACATATACAAAAACAACAAGGGAGTGAGAAACATCTCACTCAGTTTCAGGTGCAGAAATAACTGCTAGATAGCACACACACACACAACATATATAAGTCACATGTAAACAATACATAAATAGTCAATATCACATATATATACTCATTTATCATGCTTATGATGTCATGGACTCAACTCATAAATGCATGCATGTGGCGCCATACGGAAGATTCACAATTCATCGTTGGTGACCCTAAGGTACACCTGGTTACATCACTGGTGACCCTAAGGTACACCTTGTTAGCATGTTACATCGTGGGTGACCCTAAGGTACACCTTGTTAGTCGTGGGTGACCATAAGGTACACCTTGTTAGCATGTTACATCGTGGGTGACCATAAAGTACACCTTGTTAGTCGTGGGTATGCGGCCTCAGCGGCACACCTGGAGTAATATATGCATATGATGCATGTCATACATTCATAATCTCATGGACTCAACATTTAACTTATTACATAATTTCATTTAGTACATCATATCATTATTTGTCATAGTATCATAATCATAGTTTGTCTCAATAGTCCATTCTTAGGTCTCATGTCATTTGTCCATATTTCACATGGTCATGTCATCAATACTCCTCATAAGGTCCGCATAGGTATTCATAGAGAGCATTCTTGTTCATATTAAAACTCATTTATTATTAACATTAATTTCATACTCATTTATTACTTTCAACAAAGAACAAAGTATAATAAATAGAAAATCAAACAGAACAACGACACCTTCAACAAAGAACAAAGTAAAGTAAATAGAAAATCAAACAGAACAACGGCATCTTCAACAAAGAACAAAATAGAGTAAATAGAAAATCAGACAGAACAACGGCACTTTCAACAAAAACAAAGTAGAATAAATAGAAAATCGGACAGAACAACGGCACCTTCAACAAAAAAGCAAAGTAGAGTAAATAGAAATTTAGACAGAACAACGGCAAGGGATTGGGGGCCAATCCGACAAACAACTATCCAACAATTATCCCCACACCCCTGAGCGAGGTTCTCACTCCCCCCTTTACCTAGATAAGCAGGAGCTGGAACTTGGGCAGGGTCTCCTCCTCTGGATTATCTCTTTCTTCCCTCTCTTTCTTTCTTCCTTTCTTTCTCTTTCTTTCTCTCTCTCTCTCTCTCTCTCTCTTCTCTTTCTCTCTCTAAAATTTCACTTTCTTCCTCTGTATAAAAATTTTCACCCCCCCTGCCCTATTTATAGGCAAACTGGTGTACCCGGAACGGCCCGTATTGAATTCGGAACGGCCCGTTCCGGATCCTTCGAATTTGTGCAAATTTCTCAACTGGAACGGCCCGTTCCCAAATCGGAACGGCCCGTTCCCAAAAAGCAGAACGGCCCGTTCTAAAACCAGAACGGCCCGTTCTTAATCTCAGCAGAACGGCTCGTTCTCCATCCGGAACGGCCCGTTCTCCATACCAGAACGGCCCGTTCCAGGCCCGTTCTGGGACTACAAAAACCTCACATTTTCAACATTTGGAACGGCCCGTTCCACTTTTGGAACGGCCCGTTCCGAAACCCAAAATATCCCTATAACTTTATTAAAATTACGAAAATGCCATTAACAAAAATAATAATAATAAAAATTTGGGTGTTACAATTCTCCCCTCCTTTTAGAAATTTCGTCCCCGAAATTTACCTGAAAACAGAAATGGATGAGCTTCTCGCATCTTGCTTTCTAATTCCCATGTAGCACTTTCTTCAATATTTCCTCCCCAAACGACCTTAACCAAAGGGATTTCCTTTCCTCTTAGTTGTTTCACTCTCGTGTCATCAATCCTTAGAGGAACCGTTTCATAAGTAAGATTATCCTTCAACTGAATGTTGTCAGACTCAATGATATGGGAAGGATCATGGACATACTTTCTGAGTTGGGAAACATGAAAGACACTATGGAGATTTGAAAGAGATGGAGGCAAAGCAATTTGATAGGCCACTTCACCGATTCTTTTAAGAATTTGATAAGGACCAATGAAACGTGGAGTAAGCTTACGGGATTTCAGTGCTCTGCCTACTCCTGTCCAAGGAGTGACTTTAAGGAATACATGATCACCTTCTTTAAACTTAAGGTCTTTTCTCCTCTTGTCATTATAACTCTTTTGCCTACTCTGAGTTGCTCTCATCTTCTCTTGGATCATCTTAACCTGTTCAGTAGTTTGTTGAACTATCTCAGGTCCTAACATGACATTCTCTCCAGGTTCTACCCAACATAAAGGTGTTCTACATCTCCTACCATACAGAGCCTCATATGGTGCCATCCCAATACTAGAATGGTAGCTATTATTGTAGGTAAATTCTATCAAAGGTAGGAAACTATCCCAACTACCCCCACGTTCTAAGATGCAAGCCCTCAACAAGTCTTCCAAAGATTGTATGGTTCTCTCAGTTTGGCCATCTGTTTGGGGATGGTAAGCTGAACTCAATCTAAGCTTAGTGCCTAAAGCCTTATGCAAACTCTCCCAAAATCTAGAGGTGAACCTAGGATCTCTATCAGACACAATACTAGTAGGAACTCCATGCAACCTCACGATCTCACTGATGTACAACTTGGTTAACCTCTCCAAAGAGTACCTAATATTAATGGGAATAAAATGGGCAGACTTAGTCAATCTATCCACAATGACCCATATAGCATCCAAGTTCTTCACAGTCTTAGGTAACCCAACTACAAAATCCATAGAGATGCTATCCCACTTCCACACAGGCACATCTAGAGGTTGCATCAAACCTGAAGGTTTTTGGTGTTCTACCTTAGCTTTCTGACATACTAAGCAAGCATACACAAATTCCTCCACTTCCCTCTTCATCTTAGGCCACCAAAACATCTTCTTAAGGTCTTGGTACATCTTAGTGGCTCCTGGATGGATACTAAGGATACTCTTATGACCTTCTTCCAGGATTGCTCTCTTAAGTTCTGACACATTAGGAATACACAACCTATCCTTAAGTCTCAAAACTCCATCCACTCCAATTCTAAACTCACTTTTCACACCTTGATTCAACTTCTCTACCCGACTCAATAAGAAAGGATCCATCTTCTGACCTTCTCTAATCTCATCTATCAAGCTATTAGTCACTCTTAAAGCTCCCAACTTAATACTCTTAGAGGTCAACTCACACCCTAAGCTCATATCCCTAAACTCCTCAATCATTTGCATTTCCCTAATCATCAAGGAAGACATTCTCAAAGATTTTCTACTCAAAGCATCAGCTACAACATTAGCCTTGCCAGGGTGATAATTCAATTGAAAGTCATAATCCTTAAGAAACTCTAACCATCTCCTCTGCCTCATATTCAATTCCTTTTGGTCAAACAAGTACTTAAGGCTTTTATGGTCACTAAAAACCTCAAATCTAGACCCAAACAAGTAATGTCTCCACAACTTGAGCACAAAAACTATTGCAGCTAACTCAAGGTCATGGGTAGGATAGTTTTGCTCATGAATTTTAAGTTGTCTTGAAGCATAGGCTACTACCTTACCCTCCTGCATAAGCACTCCTCCTAAACCCAATTTAGAAGCATCACAAAATACCTCAAAAGTCTTACTAGGATCAGGTAACACTAACACAGGAGCACTAGTTAATCTCCTCTTAAGCTCTTGAAAACTCTCCTGACACCTAGAATCCCACACAAAAGGTTGGTCTTTCTTCGTCAGCTTAGTCAAAGGAAGAGCTAGCCTAGAGAAATTCTCTATGAACCTTCTGTAATAACCAGCTAGTCCTAGGAAACTCCTAATCTCAAATACTGATTTAGGTGTTCTCCACTCTAACACAGCTTCTACCTTAGCAGGATCTACAGCTATTCCACCCTTGGATATCACATGTCCTAGAAAGTTCACACTATCCAACCAAAATTCACATTTTGACAATTTAGCATACAACTGTTTCTCCTTAAGGGTTTGAAGAACGATCCTAAGGTGCTCAACATGCTCTTCCCTAGTCTTGGAATACACTAGGATATCATCTATGAAGACCACTACAAATCTATCCAAGTAAGGGTGAAAGATCCTATTCATGTAGTCCATAAAAACACCAGGTGCATTAGTCACACCAAAAGGCATAACTAAATACTCATAGTGCCCATAGCGGGTTCTAAAGGCAGTCTTAGGAACATCCTCAGCTCTCACTCTAATCTGATGGTATCCTGACCTTAAATCTATCTTACTGAACACACAAGCTCCAACTAGTTGATCCATAAGGTCATCTATCCTAGGCAAAGGATACTTATTCTTAATGGTCACTTTATTCAGTTGCCTATAGTCTACGCACAACCTCATGCTCCCATCTTTCTTCTTAACCAATAAAACAGGCGCTCCCCAAGGCGAGACACTAGGCCTAATGAATTGTTTTCCTTGTAATTCCTCTATTTGTTTCTTAAGCTCAACTAACTCTGTTGGGGACATCCTATAGGGTGCTATAGATATAGGTGGGGTACCTGGTACTAAGTCTATGCTAAACTCAATCTCTCTCTCAGGTGGTAAACTAGACACATCCTTAGGAAATACTTCTGGAAATTCTCTCACTAAGGGAATCTCGTCTAGCTTACTATCAGTCTCAAGTGTTAAAGAAGCTAAGATCATGTACACTCTTTCATTGTCTTTTAAACAAGTTTTAATGTCAGCAGCACTAAGAAATTCCGTACTCTTACATTCACCAAAGGAAATAGATTTCTCAAAGCAGTTTAAAAGGACATGGTGAGAAGATAACCAATCCATGCCAAGAATTACATCTAATTGACTAAGAGGCAAACAAATTAAGTCAACTAGAAACTTCTTATCAGAAACTGTCAAAGGACATTTCAAACACACTAGGGATGTAGTCACAGGACCATTAGTAGGGGTTTCAACAACTAGATCAAAATCTAACAAAGACACAGGCAAATTCAATTTTTGGACACAAGAGACAGAAATAAAGGAATGAGTTGCACCAGAATCAAATAGTACAACAAAAGGAGTCTCAGCTATGAAACAAGTACCTTGTATCAAATTTTCTGACCGAGAAGCTTCAGTACCACTAAGAGCAAATACTCTCCCCACAGTCTTTGGACGCTCAGTTTGCGAACCCGATCCAATAACACGTGTTCTTCGTGGTTCAGGACATTGGGTGCTGATGTGACCCTTGCCACTGCAATTGAAGCAGGTAATCTCCTTGTCAAGACACTCAGACTGATTATGACCAACACGTCCACACTTCCCACATCTTCCTGAAGGAGTGGACACAGACCCTCCAACACTTCCAGTAGCACTAACAGTGGATCCTCTAGTAAACAACTTACTTTTATTAGCAGCAGCTTTACTCCCTTGAAATCTATTAGAAGCGAAGTAAGGCTTACTCCTTCCCGAAGTACTAGAACTCACAGCACGGATAGGACCTCCAACTCCTTTATAAAAAGCAGCACGAGCACGGTTGTCATGATCATAAATGCTGCACTTATTGACCAGAGTGGGAAAGTGATATATCTCCTGATAGTTAATTGCAGTTTTCACTTCAGGACGCAGACCATTTACAAATTTTATGCATTTAGCTCTTTCACCACCCTCACCATGGTAGTGTGTGCAATAACGAACCAAAGCATCAAATTTGGCAGCATACACAGCCACTGTGTCGTTCCCTTGATTCAGCTCAAGGAATTCCATTTCTTTCCGACTTCTCACATCATCCGGGAAATACTTCTCAAGAAAGACCTTCTTGAAGTTGTCCCAATTCAAGTGCACCCCTCCATCAATCATCCTCCGAAGTGCTCCTTCCCACCAAAAGTGAGCATCAGCAGTCAACATGAATGTGGCCAACTTCACCTTCTGAGCGATGGGACAATCCATAACATTGAAAATTTTCTCTATTTCTGTTAGCCAATTCATAGCAGCATCAGGGTCATATCCTCCTTTAAAGGTAGGTGGGTGATTTCGTTGAAATTGCTCCAACCAGTTAGGAGTAACTTCAGTCCTATTGTTATTATTCATAGCTTGTGCTAATGCTTGAAGAGCATCGGCAATCGCACGATCATTTCTACCAGCCATAGTCTAAGAAAATAATACAATCAATAAACATAATCAATCATCATACTAGCATACCAACAAGTTTAACAATCAGTTTAGTCCATCATTCATGTACCAAATAAACATAATAAATCAAGTAAGCATAGTAAACTCATAACTCACGGTCGATTAGATCGACCTGCTCTGATACCACTAAATGTGACACCCTCTACCCCATTATTAATATACAACAAATACAACAATAAAATATTTCTTTTCTTCTTTTTGGGTAAATAAAATCTTTCATAGTTGACAAATATTTCAAATATAACAAGGTAGAAGATTCACATTCGTAACTCATCAATCATAAAAAGTCAAATATAAGTATTAAACTCAAGAAATCATATATATACAAATAATAATAAAGGAAATATAAATTAACTCCAGTAAAGGTGGCAGTGCCTCCTAGTTAGGGATTAATTTATACTCTCAAATCATATAATAATAAATATAACAAAGATGTACAATTTGGTCTTTTCTCAAGAACGTTCAAAATTACATAAGAAGAGAAAATTAAAGCTTTTAAAACAATAACATCCCTAAAAAAAACAAGCCTAGCTATGCCCGATGTCACATCCTATCAGAGCATGCCCCACTGAAGCCTTAAGCCTCATCACCAACATCCCCATGATGCTGATCATCTGCAACACAATTTAAAACATATACAAAAACAACAAGGGAGTGAGAAACATCTCACTCAGTTTCAGGTGCAGAAATAACTGCTAGATAGCACACACACACACAACATATATAAGTCACATGTAAACAATACATAAATAGTCAATATCACATATATATACTCATTTATCATGCTTATGATGTCATGGACTCAACTCATAAATGCATGCATGTGGCGCCATACGGAAGATTCACAATTCATCGTTGGTGACCCTAAGGTACACCTGGTTACATCACTGGTGACCCTAAGGTACACCTTGTTAGCATGTTACATCGTGGGTGACCCTAAGGTACACCTTGTTAGTCGTGGGTGGCCATAAGGTACACCTTGTTAGCATGTTACATCGTGGGTGACCATAAAGTACACCTTGTTAGTCGTGGGTATGCGGCCTCAGCGGCACACCTGGAGTAATATATGCATATGATGCATGTCATACATTCATAATCTCATGGACTCAACATTTAACTTATTACATAATTTCATTTAGTACATCATATCATTATTTGTCATAGTATCATAATCATAGTTTGTCTCAATAGTCCATTCTTAGGTCTCATGTCATTTGTCCATATTTCACATGGTCATGTCATCAATACTCCTCATAAGGTCCGCATAGGTATTCATAGAGAGCATTCTTGTTCATATTAAAACTCATTTATTATTAACATTAATTTCATACTCATTTATTACTTTCAACAAAGAACAAAGTATAATAAATAGAAAATCAAACAGAACAACGGCACCTTCAACAAAGAACAAAGTAAAGTAAATAGAAAATCAAACAGAACAACGGCATCTTCAACAAAGAACAAAATAGAGTAAATAGAAAATCAGACAGAACAACGGCACTTTCAACAAAAACAAAGTAGAATAAATAGAAAATCGGACAGAACAACGACACCTTCAACAAAAAAGCAAAGTAGAGTAAATAGAAATTTAGACAGAACAACGGCAAGGGATTGGGGGCCAATCCGACAAACAACTATCCAACAATTATCCCCACACCCCTGAGCGAGGTTCTCACTCCCCCCTTTACCTGGATAAGCAGGAGCTGGAACTTGGGCAGGGTCTCCTCCTCTGGATTATCTCTTTCTTCCCTCTCTTTCTTTCTTTCTTTCTTTCTCTTTCTTTCTCTCTCTCTCTCTCTCTCTCTCTCTCTCTCTCTTCTCTTTCTCTCTCTAAAATTTCACTTTCTTCCTCTGTATAAAAATTTTCACCCCCCCTGCCCTATTTATAGGCAAACTGGTGTACCCGGAACGGCCCGTATTGAATTCGGAACGGCCCGTTCCGGATCCTTCGAATTTGTGCAAATTTCTCAACTGGAACGGCCCGTTCCAAAATCGGAACGGCCCGTTCCCAAAAAGCAGAACGACCCGTTCTAAAACCAGAACGGCCCGTTCTTAATCTCAGCAGAACGGCTCGTTCTCCATCCGGAACGGCCCGTTCTCCATACCAGAACGGCCCGTTCCAGGCCCGTTCTGGGACTACAAAAACCTCACATTTTCAACATTTGGAACGGCCCGTTCCACTTTTGGAACGGCCCGTTCCGAAACCCAAAATATCCTTATAACTTTATTAAAATTACGAAAATGCCATTAACAAAAATAATAATAATAAAAATTTGGGTGTTACATTGCATCTCCTCTTTTAATTGGCTTAATTTATCCTCATAAGTTGCTACAACTTGAGAGACCTTCAATTCTAGCAACTGGTCCACTGACCCAGATGAATGTGAAGATGACTGTGGTCCAAAGTAAGTTTGCAAGGTATGACCTCTACCTGCTGCCCGAACTCGACCTGTGTGCTCGGGCTTCCCAATGGCAACAGTGAGTATATCCTGTCGTCCATGGGAAACAAAAGATCCCTCTTTCGCCTACTGATCTAATATATCCTACAATATATGACACATAAACAATTTAAAAAATTCTTATCAATCAATATGTTAATTAGCATCATATGAACAACATCTTTAAGTCTTCCACCAATGGACTTAAATAAACATCAATGTTGTTTGTGGTTGCCTTGGACCAGAAATCATCATAGATAGCATTAAATATTTGCGTTTCATGCACAACCACAAAGGTAAATTGTAAATTGTCAACAAAACAGGCCATGAACTATGCTTAATACTTAAGTTACCAAACGGATTCATTCCATCCGTAGCTAGTCCAAGCCTCACATTTCTTGGCTCCTTGCCAAAATTTGGAAACATAGAATCAATTTTTTTCCATTGCAAACAATCTGCTGGATGCCTAAGACTTCCATCACGCTTCCTTTCATCTTCATGCCATCTCATTAGCTTTGCTTCATCCGCATTAGCAAACAAACGTTTTAATCTCGGAACAATTGACAAATACCATAAAACTTTCGCTGGAGGACCCTTAGTGCTCACATCATAATCAGAATCACCTTGTTTCTTTTTATATCGTGACAACCCACATCTTGGACATTGATGCAACCCTTCAAACTCACCATGATATAACACACAGTCATTTGGGCACGCATGTATCTTCTTATACTCCAAACCCATAGGACACAATACCTTTTTTGCCTCGTAGTTACGATTAGGCAATGTGTTACCCTCTGGAAGCATTTCTTTCAGTAGCTCTAACAATTCTGTGAAGCTTTTATCACTCCATCCATTTCTTACCTTTAAATTGAACAATCTTAATATCGCTGAAAGTCTTGTGAATTTTGTACAGTTTGGATACAACGGCTTCTCCAAATCGTTGCAAATAGTTTCATACATATGTGCACGCTTGAATGATTCTGGATCCACATCACGAAGCATCTCCTCTAACCGATCATCCATATCTATCTCTTGTGTAAATGTTTGAGTTTGAGTTTCGACTGATACACTTTGAATGTCAACATTTTCACCATGCCATATCCAATGTGTATAATTCTTAAGAAATCCATCACACAAAAGATGTTCTCTTATAACATCAAGTTCTAGGCGAGTCGCATTACAACAATTAACACAAGGACAAAAAAACCTTCCATTCATGTCATCATTAGCATTTCGTATTACATATTCAATAAAATATTCTACTCTAGTCTCATACTCATCACTTATACGTGATGCATGTATCCAACTTCGATTCAATAACCAACTTTTATCCGTAACTTCTGTTCTTCATAAAAAAAAACATAGACCATGAATGTTAATCTCACTATTTTAATCATTTGTATTAAATTTCAAAAGGGAAATTAAGGTTCACTCAATATGTGCATAAATATAACATCATACTAATTTATAAAAATCAAATAAAGCACCTAATTTTTCTAAACACTAAATTACTAGCTAGATTATATCACAAATTATTAATAAAATACAAATATATAACACATACATACAAGGGGTCTAATTTAGAAAAATGCCTAAAACTGCTTGCAATGCCTAAAATTTAGTCTTGAACGGGCCTAGAACGGGCCATTCTACAAGCAGAACGGCCTGTACTACAAGCAGAACGGCTTGTACTGCTTGCAGAACGGCCCGTTCTGGGGCCGTTCCAGACTCAAAATTTGCCCAGATACAACGAAATAAGAGACATGAGACGAGAATGTTACCTTGATGTTGTATTCTTCCGAGAAAATGAGAAGCTGCACACTTCAGATGAGAGTCCGAGAGAGTAAAGAGAAGAATATATGATATTGAAGCCAAAGAGTAGAGAATGGAGCAATGGGAGCGGAGATAGTATAGATTAACCCTCTGATGCTACTTTTAAAATCGGTTGTTCAATAACTGAATTTAAAAGTGGTACTTTTAAAATCGACTATTTAGTAGCCGATTTTAAAAGTAGACTTTTAAAATCGGCTTTTCAATAGCCGATTTTAAAAGTGGACTTTTAAAATCGGCTGTTGAACAGCCGATTTTAAAAGTAGCATCAGAGACTTTTAAAATCGGTCATAACGTAGCCGATTTTAAAAGTAATGCCATTATTTACAAAATTGTCACCGCGTCAGTTTTAAAATCGACTACCTTATGACCGATTTTAAAAATTATTTTTATACTAGTGTAACTACGTGTGTTAGTTTTCATGGTGGGAATTTGTATAAGCTTAAGGATGTTTATTGTGTAAGAGTATTGAGTGGGTGGAGATAGAGAAGGGAGAGATGGTTGGTGGTTGCTATATCTCCTTAATTTAAACATTAAGATATTTAATTAAGTTCATTAGGTGTATATTTTTTTTAAGTTGAGTAAAGTTATTAATTTTGATAAAAATAAGCATCTATTTGTTTAAAGTCAAAAAGTTTTTAAAAAAAAGTATTTTCTTAAAAATTAAATAAGAGTTGTTGCTTAAATAGTATAAACTGTTTTTTTTTTAATCATTTACACAAAAAAAAATACTTATTTTATTGGAAAAAAGTAATTTTTAATTTTTTTTAAAACAAACGGAGATCCATAAACCTTCGACATATAACTGGGATGTGTAACCTCAATCAGATTTTACGTTAAAAAATTTATAAATTGATAAATTTTGAAGTAAAACAAATAAGCACGGATAGCTTGGACAAATATGTAAGATTTCATGAACTTGATCTAATTGCTAGTTCAAGTGTTTAAAAACTTTAGTTAATCCAAATTAATGTCCATGTCTTTCTTACTAGCTATTATTAGATTTTTTTTTTTTGGAAAAGGCAAATAACTAGTATTAAATTTTAATTATCAGGGATAACGTGTTTGATATTAACTCACGTAATATCCGAAAGAAAAGTATATAGATGAATAGAGTTTCATTTGAAGTAGGCACAAATTTGATCCTGTCGACTGAGAACCTGTTTCTTTACTAGTATCAATGAATTTTCAAGGTTATAGCCACCTAATATAATATTAATTAATCAATGAGGTGAATGAAAATTACGTGCCTTAAAAGTCATAAGTAGATGTCGCGTAAGCAATTTTTTGTTCTGTTCCCCCTCGCGGCTGTTTGAACTTTACCCGAATTTGCGGTTAATAAATTAAGTTGTTTAGCCCATAGAGAAAAGAAAAGTGTCTGAGCATAAGCTTTCCAATCATTTTCATCATGGCTCATTATGACGAATGCAAAATCAAGCGAGGGAAATGATCAATACCCAGCTTGGATTTTTATATGATAAGAATGGGTTTTTATTAGAAAAAAAAAAAAGAAAAAAAAAACTCTCCTTGGTTGTTAGAGACTACTTATTGATGTCATTCATACGGAAAGAGACAAAAATAATAAAATTGATTTGAAACAAATAATTAATGGGGATTCAAATATATAAGATAGATGACTCCATTCTTATGTGACTCAGCACTGCTCAGAAAAAGGCATGTTGAAATATCAGCAAGCATTTGGAAATTGAAAACATTGACGAGCCCTGAAGTCTTAACTACCCACCAGCATCTACTCAACTGTATACATGCATGTAGTGGACAATATGGTCAAGTCCTTTGCCCTAGCTATCTCATATGCGGGAAAGTAAAAAAAGCACTAAACTAGATGCTCCCACACTATTAAGTTAGCATTTTTTCCCTTTAAATTCTATTGCAATGAGGCTACATCATTTTACTTCAATATGATTTGTTCCAAACCATTAATTTACGTACAAACTTAATTGACTACTTTTAATAATGTCTATTTTCTTAGTTATGTTTTTTTTTTCATCTTTAACATCCTTACTTAATATTTTATTTAAATAATTGAGTTTGGTATCACCCCAACATACAACTTATTGATAGTTGTTTATTTAGTTTAGTTAAAGATAAGTGATGTTATAGGATATATTATATGATTTTTTATTTTTTTACTTAATGTTAAGTAATATTTTTGGCACATATCTCATATGTTTATCGAAAAGTTAAAAGTTAATGTAGTGCCAAATTAATTTATCAGTAGATTTCATGGTTTGGAGTCGGGTCTTAAAGAATTGTGGAGTCCCATGTGAAATGTAATGTGTGTGCCTTCCTCTTAGTAATTTAGTATTTGTAGCTTTTTAGCTTCCTTTACGTATATATATAAAAGATGTTTGTTCTTTAATGACTTGAGAATAGGCTTGATCGCATATCAAAGAAGGTGTAAAGGAATGTGATGGTTTGCAATCAAGGACTACAGGTCTTCACGTGCCTACAATGATGAGAGAGAGGTTCATTGGTCAAGTCAATAAAGATCGAAATCTAAAGGTGAAGAATGAATTTGTACATAACTTACATGATCGATTTGATATGTTTATATAACCATATTGAATTATGCTAATCAAATGTTAATGTTGATCTCAAAATGTTTAGAGAAATATTTGATTGTATAATAAAAAAAATAGAGAAATACTTGGTGGTTACAAGATTTAAATGTACATTATTTATTTGGTATGGAGCATAATACACATGTTTGAATATTGGACTAGTTTGTTATGTTAGTGTAATGACTTGTAAGTTATTATATTTAGTTTAACATAACTATTACACAACAAAAAACATAAAGAAATAAGTTTTACTAGGATTTTCAAGCAACAACATATGGATATTCATGTAAAAGATATATGTATAAGATGTAGAAAACATAAAATAGTTTATATCAATATAACTGGAAAACATAAAGTTCCTTATGGAATTACACATAATCTCTGTACATATATATACAATATGCATCAAATATACACTATTGTATATAAAATAACCCTATCGCCAATCAAATATCTATATTCAACAATATTGTATTAGAATGATATACTCAAAATAAGTCATCCCCAACATGACCCTCCACCAACAAGTCAAACCATCCAAGCTAATCATGTCCTGCTTTCATACAAAGTATGTTTATTGCAATCCAACAACAAGGGGAAAATGGGTAAACTTACGAAAGAATCAACATAATAACAACATCAGAAAAATAACAACTTCATCAATTAAATTTAACTTAAAACAATAGGTTAGTTTCTAATTTAAAACATAACCTCAACTTGCAACATTTATCACAACTTTCAACAAGAACAACATTCTCAGCATAAACAACTTTAATCATAGGTTAAACAAATTTAAACAATTAATGTGTTGTTATGTATATCAACTTATGGATGTCGTACAACTAAGGTGAATAGTCTAAGTAGTTTGATTCTATTAAATCACTACATCTGACTTATCTCATCCAGATCAAGTAGATATAACATCATCTCACTCAAGCACTTGTTTAACAACTTAAATTGACACTAGTGCAAAAATTGGATTTAAAATTGGAGTTTTAAGATCGGTTACAAGGCAACTGATCTTAAAAGTGACGCGGTGGCAATTTTGTAAATAATATGAACACTTTTAAGATCGGTTCAAATTTAACCAATCTTAAAAGTACTTTTAAGATCGGTTCTTTTGTAACCGATCTTAAAAGTGACACAACTTTTAAGATCAGTTACAAAAGAATCGATCTTAAAAGTTGTATCAGACATAACTTTTAAGATCAGTTATTTTATGACCGATTTTAAAAGTGCTACTTTTAAAATTGGTTATTTCAGAATCGATTTTGTATGTAGTATAAAAAATTGGTTCTTAAATAACCGATTTTAAAAGTATCGTCAAAAACCTTTTATATTTCCCTCCAATCTCATTCTCTTTAATCTTTCCCTCCATTCGCTTTTTTACTCTCTCGCACTCTCATTTTCTAAAGAGGTAAATTTCGTTGTCGTTTTCGTTTTCGTTTTCCTCTTCTTGTATCTCTTTTCACTTTCTCATGCTCTTCTCTTCTCTCTATTTTCGTTGTAGGTTCATTTTGAGTAAATTTCAAATCTGGAACGGTCTGTTCTGCAAGGAGTGCAGGTCGTACTGCATGGAGGACGGCCCGTTCTCCTTTCAGTACGGGCCGTACTGAATGGAGAACGGCCCATTCTCCTTTCAGTACAGGCCGTACTGCATAGAGAACGGCCCGTTCTCCTTTCAGTACGAGACATACTACATGGAGAACGACCCGTTCTCCTTGCAGAGCGCCCCGTACTGAAATGAGAACGGGCCGTTCTGATTTACCTTCTTCAATTAGTCCTTTTCACAATCTGGAACGGCCCGTTCCAGTTTTGGAACGGGCCGTTCCAGTTAACTTTTTTTCTTAACCCGCACTTTTAAGATTGGTTATAAAACAACCGATCTTAAAAGTTTACTTTTAAAATCGGTTATTTAACTGATTTTAAAAGTCTCTTTTAAAATCGGCTCTTTTAAAATTGGTTACGGAACCGATTTTAAAAGTTGAAAATAACCGATTTTAAAAGCTTTTTTTTCACTAGTGTGATTTATCAGGTTTTGTGACTTAAACTAAGAAAGTCTAGTATTATTGTCAAGGTAGAACAACTTGGGTGTGAATCTACCACGACCTTAATATGCATATCTAAGTCTCATATGGAATTAACCTACTAACTATCCTTCAAATACTTCTTACCCTTTCAATAATCAGTCAATTTTATCCCTTGACTTCATACCTTATTCGATTTTGGTCACTTATAACACATATGGCTCAACCTATAGTCCCCATACAATTCTACATTGGTCACTTTATAATCAATTTTACTCGATCTGACCTCCATATTATTCCACATAAAATCTAGAAAATACAACTTAAAAATTACTTTCTATTCAAAAAGAAACTTACTCACTGAAGGGTTTTCATCGTTAAACTCTCAAAGCACCACAACTTATATCCATACAATAGGATATTTTAATTTCTAAAACAACTTTACTCTTCTTTGGTTTTTATGGATCTCAACATAAACATGCATGCATCACATCATCACATGTTTATACAACTTAACATCTTAAATCAACTAACAACTTACAACTTAGTCAACTTTTCATAAGCAACTTACAACTTAAGCAACTTAAACATCATTATACATCATCCTAGATTAAAGCTTAATGAACTAGAATCATACAACATCATAAATTATGTAAGTAATCAATCTACTTAACATATCTCCAACACTTATTTAAATAAACAAGTTTTCATTCAACAAACCATGTTTGACGCCATTGTCTCAACACTTAGCATCATTGAGGTAGAGAGCCTCTAGCTCGCCCATGCTTAGCGCCAATCCACTTGCGCTCATTGTGAATGAAGCAAAGAGTCCCTATGTCAATCATGCCTTACGTAGCTAAACCTACACCCAACTTTATCAAGGCAAAAAGTCTCTATCTGACTCACGCCTAGCGCCATAAAGCTTGCATTCAGTGTCATCTAGGTAGAGAGCCATTGACTTTATCATACTCGACACCACTAATCCTACACTTGACGTCACCGAGTCAGAGAACCCTTCAAGCAATCATAGATGGCGTGACCAAGTCAGAGATATACCCACCGACCCACATCCAACGCTACCAATATTCTTGCACTCAACATCGTCAGGGCAGAGAGCCCTCTACTTGAACAATGCCCAGCACCATGAAGGGATGTCCAACATGATGGCAATTTTTGCACATAGTAGAATCTCTAATTTGGCTCAAAACATGCAAGAATCACATCTAAACCAACGTGCAATCTAGGATTCAACATACATGGACTATAAACAACTAAAAAACAACACAAAAAGCAACATGCAACCATCAAGAATAAAATTCACCAAGTTCTTTTCAAACATCTTCACAACATCACTTAAAACAACAAATCTCTTCTTATGATTCAATCAAATTCAGACATCAAAAGATTAACCTCGTGCAGAATTCAACTACTAAACATATGAAATATCAATCAACAAACTTTCCTTACTTTCAATCACCCGAAAAATCAAGAAAGGGAAGGAAAAATCAAAAGTCTCCAAGGTTGTCGTATAACTCTCTCCATTTGAGATTCTCAACCTTCAAGCCTAAAATCTTCAATTTCTCAACTCTACTTAACTACGGGAAGGATCTAGAATGTCCTTGCAAAATCATAGGAAGTAAATGATCTCATGCGCTCTAGAATCTATCTCTGTAACTTCTTTCTAACTTTTGTTAAGATATAAACTTATAAAATTCAAAATTTTAAAAAAAATCTTAAATATCGTTCTCTAAATTACTTTGACCACTTTTAAATTTTGTATTTTGTATTTTTTTTATATAAAAATCCTTCCATTTATGTAATCTACCCAAAGTCCTTCCTATTTTATAATAAGCTGCATTAACTTCCAGATATTTATTTTTGGTATAAAATTGACTATATATATATATATATATATATATATATATATATATATTAGATTTGGTTAAAATAAAATTAAGATTACTAAGTTCTTAAATGACAAAACTTTTAGAATAACATTCGAGTAAGATAAAATAATAAAATAAATTATCATTTTATATTCAAAAGTAAAAAAATATATATAAAAAAAAGACTATTTTAAATTTTTTAATAAAAAATATAATCAAAACTTTATCACGTGATTTATTAATAAGATGGAATAAAAATAATTTTTATTAATTAATTGTTATTGATATTTTTGTTATTAATATTCTTTCAAGGAATTTTGCATAATCTTTAAGAAATAAAATTGATTTAAGATAAAATTAGTGTAATCAAAGTTGTTGTTAATATTATTTAAAAATCAAGGTTCTGGATTTTAATTATATCATATTCATAAAATAAGAAACGTTTTGAGCAGTTTTTAGTAACAGAATAAATTATATAAAAATGCAGAATAAAAAAAAAGTTGGGAGTAATTTACTGATCATTTAATGTTACAGAAATAAAAATTTCATGTGGTTTATGAGTTGACATACTGTAATTGAGAGAGATTGTTGGAAGAAAAAATAAATAAATAAATAAATATATATATATATATATATATATATATATTGATCATTTTATGTCAATCGTTTGCATGGTAAAAAAATGTAAGCGTACAGTGGCGAATGGGCAACAATTGACGAGAATGACTCATGTTTAATTTGATCACGGTGCACCGTGAAGCAGCGGATAATTCCCAAGGTACAGTGATAAACTTGGCTTGATTTAGAAGTGATCCTGCATACTTAGTCAGTGAAATGGATGATGATGAGGCCACTTTAATTTATTCGTTTGGTACATTTTTCCTGAGAATTTTTTAATGGCATAAATATCTTCAAACATATTAAAAGACAAAAAATGCTTAAGATAGTTTTGATGACATTAAATGATTAAGATAGTCTGATGATCAACCCTGGTTTTACTTTGTCCATTTGACAACTGAAACACCACCATACCTGTTTCAATTCTCCTTGCTGCTTCCCTTCCTCGCAACGTGAATGTTATTCTTTGGATGATTTGGACTCATTTTCTGCTTCTAATGGCTGTAGCCAGCTAACTGCACTCGGACTTCATGTTTGTTCAAGTTTTACCTCCCCATTAGGTAATTTTTTTCCTGAAATTTTTAGTCTTTCACTTTCTGAAATGTAATTCTTTTTGCTTTTTGACCTTTAAGATAACAAAATCTTTGATGGGGTGCCTTGTCATCCCTTGATTGTGGGTGGTCTCGGCGGTTTTTGTTCTGTGAATTAATAATTTCAGAATTCAGCCTCTGATATGTGAGTCTTGGTGCTGTAACATTTTTTCCTTGTCCCATGTTTTCTCCAAGTTGATGTGTTTCAGAGATAGAAAACTGTTTTTTCTACTCTGACTCTGACTGATACCTTAAATCTCAGAAGGATATTACTAATTTATTATTCAGCTATTTCCTATTATGTTTGCCTGTCCATAAAGATGATGATGGTAGTCGTCTGATCTGGGTACTCAAATGAGATCATTTTTTCCTCTTCAACTTGCAATTAGGGAGATCTTGACTTGGACTTGATTGGATTGATTATTAGTTGTATTTTGGGTTGAATGCTTTTGCTACTCATGCTCTTGGTACTGTGTGCTTAATTGTTTATTACTCTTTTCCTTTAAGCTTTAGTCAATCTGCTAGTTTTCTCTCTGATTAGAACTCTCCGGCTGCTAGTCTCAAATTTGGAGCTCAAAATGAGAGGAATTTGGTAGAAAGTAGAAACAAGTTTGGGAATTTGGGAAATATAGTTCTTTTTCTCTCTCTTTCTTCTGTTAGCAAGTATAACTTTAACATTGCAAGGGCAGTCAGATAAGATGAAGAAAATATTATTTGTACTTACTGTAAAATGGCATTGGAACCAAGGCCTTTTTGATGTACACTGCATGTTGAAGAACTTAAACTGCCTTAGTTTCAGATTTTAAAACAAATCTCCAAACATTGCTACCTATTTAACTGCTTTTACTAAAAGTGAAATATCATAGTTACTATAACGTTCTAATGTTTCTTTCCATTAGCTGGTAGATTATGAACTTAGTATTTAGACTCATTTGTGATTGTTTTCCCAATCTTAAAAAGCTTCTGTTTTCTTACAATGTAATTAAATGTGATTCTGAATTCCTTATATCTAGAGTTTTTACCTTGTTGAAATTGAGCAGAAGTTTATATTCGTATCTGTGAAGAGTAGCTTTCCAATTATTTTTCTGTCCTTGCACCAAGAATGACACCAACATACTCATAGATCAGGCACTGCATTTTGTGCCAAGCTGATGCATTATTACCTTTGAAGAAAGCCCTTCAGTTTCAACTATGACCACTAATTCATCTCTTCCTTCTGGAGTTCATAATGAAAAACAGATTCTCTTTGAGGTGACTTTCTGAAACTGTCATTACTAGCTATGAAGGCTTAGAAAAAGTATTTTCTTCAATATCCTTAATTTTGAACTTGGTTCATGTTCAGATTGGAAATTCTGAAAGGCAGTTGTGGGCCTTGATCCATTCTAAAGGCCTATTACACTCTGATGTTCAAGTCTTGTATCGCAACATCAGGTCAAGTTATGAGAGAGCAATCTTGAATAACCACACTTATTCAGAACTTCAAGATGTTGAATATTCCTTGTGGAAGCTTCACTATAAGCATATTGATGAATTTCGCAAAATAATTAAGAGAAGCTCTGGTAATGCAGAGAATAAGAAATCAGGAATGGCACAAGATGGTATTGTGCAGATAAACAATGACAATCATATAAAGGAATTTAAGTCATTTCTTTCGGAAGCTAGTGAGTTTTACCAAACTCTGATTGTAAAGCTCAGAAAGCATTATGGTGTACCAGAAGAGGCTTTGTTTCATAAAATGGGTTGTGTTTCAACTTCTTCTGAACCAGAATCCATGCTGAAATGTCAATATTTATGCCACCGCTGCTTAGTCTGTATGGGGGATCTGTCCAGGTATAAACAACAGTATGAAAACCTTGACACTCAAAAGCAGAATTGGTCAGTTGCTGCCACTCACTACTTGGAAGCAACAAGAATTTGGCCAGATAGTGGAAACCCTCAAAACCAGGTAAACTTTGTCTTGGTTTAAAATTAGATTTAGAACTTGTTTGGGTAAACTTCTCAAAAAGCACTCTAGGAGAGAAAAATAGGAAGGAAAATGAATTAAGCTTCTCCATAAACTAAAATTAGCTTAAGCATAAGCTTATTTGTAGAAGTTTTCTTTTTCTCCTTTAACTTCTCCAAAATCTTATTTTTAATTTATACATAAACTGGTTTTAGCTTACAGAGAAGTTTATTTTATTTTTCTGTCCTATTTTTCTCTTTTAAAAGTGTCTTTAGAGAAATTTATCCAAACAGGTTAATAGGTCTATTGCTTTAGAAAAGCTTTTTTCCTCTACTCTTTTCCTTGCCAGTAAGTAACCTTGTTCATTTGCAGTTGGCTGTATTGGCAACATATATTGGGGATGATTTTCTTGCTTTGTACCACTGTATGAGAAGTTTAGCAGTTAAAGAACCTTTTCCTGATGCCTGGAATAATCTTATCTTACTGTTGGAAAAAGTAAGATGATATTTAGGTTCTTGAGTAAACTACAATTTATTTTATCCTTATGTTTGTTTCTGAGCTTCGTAAGCTGACATCTCTAATGATCTTGCAGAACAGGTCATCACATCTGCAATATGTTTCCAGTGAAGTCTGCTTTGATTTCTTCAAACCGTCTCAAAAGATCAGCAAAGAGACTGAACTGCAACCAAATTATGACAGCTCAAACTGCAACATGTATGAAGGTGAAAGTAATCATTTTATTGACACAAAGTTATGGTCACTTGTAGTCAGAACAATTAGTTTCCTCTTCATAACACCAAGGTACATCTTGGATTCAATTGTTTTTTTCTTTGAATCTCCCACCACCCCCCCCCCCCCCCTTAGTCCAACTTGAGTCATATATATTCAATGTATCTTTGAATAACATTTCATATTTGTACATATCTTTTAAGTTAGCCATTAATAACATATCTTTTTTTTTCATGCGATTCTTTAGGACATAGCACATCGCTGAAATTAACATATCATTCTTTCAATGTTACATTTGTCATTTCTTTAGAACAAGGCAATATACTAGTATCTACCACTGTGATGAATTTGCACTCCCATAGTTTTAGGTGCTCAACGCATATAGTCATATACTAGTGTCTACACTTTTGTTAGCTGCTGGAAGTTGAAAGAAGCCCATTCATTAAACATTGAATTTTCCAAGGACAAGAAATAGAGATTTGATTGCATATTATAATAAATTGGTAACGAGTTAGGGAATAAATATCAAGTCAAGATAGCAAAATATTGTTACATTTTGCCAGCAAAAGCATTTGACCCCAAAAAGATATCTTGTTACAATGCATGCAGATTAATGCATAATTTCAATTTCCACTACATGTGAAATGATGTTATTTTCATCCTGAAGCAGTTTGGAGGAATTCACCATTGCATTGGCATCTACTATTGGAGTTTTAGATGAAATGATGGAGCTAAAAGATATAAAACTAAAGACCATTTTGGAGTCCTATGGTCAAATGGATTTAGCCAGAAAGGGTCCTTTCCGAGCCTTACAAATAGTTTCTATACTCGTATTTACCCTAAAGAATCTAATTGATGAACACGACAAAAATGAGTCGAAAGACAGAAATGATTGTCAGCAACTTGTTCTGATACAGCTGGCATTAACTGCTGCTTTCATTCTCATGGGCCGTTTTGTTGAAAGATGCCTAAAGTCTAGTCCTTTGAATTATTGCCCCTTATTGCCTTCTGTACTTGTTTTCTTGGAGTGGTGTGCAAGCATGCTTGATGCAATTGAAGTATATGCAACTGATAAAAAGAGTGAAACAGCTACTTCTTACTTTTTTGATGTGCTTATTGAACTTCTAAATCAACTAAATGAGAATAGAAAGGAAGACAAGAAGCTTGTAGCAAGTAGTACCCCTCTTTGGGAAGACTATGAGTTGAGGGGCTTTGTATCTGTAGCTTCTTCACATGTCTCATTAGATTTCTCTGGTAGATGGGAACACATTGACAACTTCGAGAGTGGCACTGAATTGCGTGCTCAGCGCTTGAGTGAAGCAGCAATGAAGATTGCTAACAGACATAATTATTTGCAAAAGTGGATTATATGTGATGAACTAGGAAGAAAATTTTATTCTGCAAGATCCGAAGAAAATCATGAGAAGGAAGAAACAGATGTGAAGTCCACAGACAAAAGGACGAGTGGGGATGACCCTAATCAGAAAGCTCACAAAGACACTGGAGAAGATGAAAAATGTGACACAAGGGATAATCCAAGTAGTTCCACTCACAGCACTAATGAAAATCCTCTTGTGGAAGAAGAAGTTATTCTCTTCAGACCTCTAGCGAGGTATAATTCAGCACCATCATACGCACTTTTTTCCTCTGTTGATCAGATGTCATCACCAAAAGTCAAGGATGATAAAATCTTACCTTCTGATGATTGTCTGCACCGTACTACTTCTCTGCCTATGACACAAAGTCCATTTCAAACTGATACTTGGGGATTCCATGGTGACATGATGAATTCAAGGATCAACAAATCATTCAAACTGCAAGAACCTTCAATGAAGGAATCAAATTCACACACAATTTCTGAAGGTCCTATCTCTTCTGGCCATCCTTCACTCAATGCATGGGTCCTTGATAGAGGAGGGTTGAACACCAACATGTTGCACCCCATTGAGGAACTAGCTTCTTCATACTTGGCTGATCTTTCCATCATTGAAACTCAGAATTCAGTGACCATTTCAGAGGATGGGTTTCCAAACTTCTCTTCCTCTTCTGCTACATATACTACTCCAGTTCCTTCTGCTCCATTCTTGCCAGATAATGCTCCTTGGTATACTGATGTCATTGTACAATCTACTATGTCTGCCCCATTATTGCCAGACAACACATCACCAATAAATGGTTATTCAGCTTGGAGTTCTACTTATGGACCCCTTGGATATGACACTAGCTTCCCATCTTATTCCAGTGGATACCCTCCACCAGGTAGAGTAACTTCTTCAGAATGGTTGCGTTGGTACAGAGAGAATCCCACACCTGAGAGGGTCAACAATCATATGCAGCCTAGTCATTTGAATGTTCATGGAAATCATGAAAACTTCCTCCATCATGACTCCTACATGTTCAACCAATTTGATCAATGGGGTAATGCTTTGTCTCCTAACCAGTACTCACCATATATGAAGCCACCAGGTCCCCCACCATTGCAGCCAAGTTATTCCTATGCTTTTGGTGCCGGTGAACAATTAACCAATATTTTCCACAATTTTCAAAGACCAAGCCCTTATGGGTGTGGTTCTGTGACAGAACAGAGAAACGAGCCACTGCCTCTGCTTGAGTACCTTAAGGAAAGGGAATGGAGACTCCAGCAAGATCCTACCCTTAGAGGACCCACTTTCATGGGAAATTAAAGTTTAAAACTCCTCATCTGAAACTTAGTTCCATAATCTCAAAATTGTACTCCTTGCTTGCACTTTGATTCATACAATACAGGGTAGCCAACAGTGTATGTATATATTTATAATGAGTATATTTTTTTAACCATTCCATGAAAAACGAATTTCATAGAAAGTGGATGAAATATCTCCCATTCAGCCCTTGTCTAGTTTAAACATAAATCTTCGCAGTGCACTTTTGTTTTGTGTGCATGCAGTTGAAGTTACGAGGAAGTGTAAATATATGTCCCTACGCGATTAGTGAAAAGTTGCCTACTAGTCATGGCAGCTGATATAATAATTAGTAAGAAAATACATGCAGTGAGATAAAATTTGTGGGGTTAACCAACTCATATTGGATCTAAGGAATCAGGATATTCATTCCTTAAGGTCTCAGATTATTAGTGGAATGAAAAAGTAGACATTGACTGAACTTTACTTCGACATATAGGTACCAATTACGAAAGGTCTTAAAACTGAAAAAAAATGTAAATGTACAACTTAAAAAGATAATGGTTGAGCTCTGTTGTGGCCAACATTACAAACTGTGTTGTCGTTGCTAACAGGTAACGATCAATAGTACACTCAAAACCAGTTTCATATAAAACATTGCGAATGCGATCCTAGTCGTAGCATTAAAATCAAATACTGTCCGAACTGTCTTAATCCTTAAGTAAAAACACTCACCCTATTAAAATATTTGTAGATGTCTGTGTTTTGCAATTCTTGAATCTCAAATCTAATATCTGAATACATGTTTAAGAAATAAGATAATATATTTAAAAATAAGATTATTTATTAATTATATGCAGCCGTGTTAAATCTTGGGGCCAGCTATCCCACCCTTTGAGGTGCCTCCAACGTAGCGAGGAGATTAGTCACTGCTATCGGTGGTGGATACTCCAGAGACGAACAAAAAAAAAATTATGTCATATTTTATTAGTATAATTGAATAACAAATTATGATGTATATTAAACTAGTTAATCTTTATAATAATTATTTTAAACATTATATAAAAACAACTTTTTTACATTCAAAATACATAAAAATTAAACTCTTAATTTAATTTAATTTTTTTGAAAATAACCATTTGCTTGTAAAACCTTTTTGGAAGTTATTTTTAATAAAAGTATTTATTTTTCAAGTCTAACTATTTTTAAACACATAATTAAAATAAGATAGGAAAACTCTATTGAACGTGAGAATCAATTGATACGAAATTGTTATAACTTAATTAATGATTTTGAATTTAAATCTTAAATATATAAATATGAACAGTTTTATAAGTAAAAGAAACCTACCATCTAAAAAAAACCAAAATAGGAAAACAAAAACTTACAAAGCCAGAAAGTGTCAAATGAATTAATGATTGAGGGCCATGTTATTTCCACACCCTCCTTTATTCACACACCACATTTGTGACAAAATAACGATATTTGTACACCTAAATATTTCAAAGATCTCAATTACATTTCATATTTTTGTGTCTCTTTCTTTCACATCATATATACCTATTACATTTATCACTTCCCTCTTTTATTTTAATCTCGTGGGTGTATATCAGCACATTAAAGTGTCCAAGAAAAAATTTCTTCCTTAGACGAAACTTCTCCCCGCTCTGGGCACCTCTCACCTTCACCTCTCGACGGAAATAAAATTTTGTTATTTCAATGTACGTAATAAAAATAAGTTTCTATTATGTATCTCGACAACATTCACAACGGAACACATTCTATAAAGTGAATTTTCGTATAAATAAATAAATAAAAAGTGTGAATTGAAATCAGAATTAAAAAATGACCAAGCCCAATAGTTTGGTTCCCTTCAACCCAAATTGTTCGAAGCCCAATCAAATGTATACCCAAACCAAGTTTTCCTCTTAAATCTAAAAGGCTAAAAAAAATGACTTTAGCGGGGAATTTGAGTCAACAGTGCGTGTTATTGTTTGTTAATCTGTGAGCTTTACAATTTGCGATTGTGGCTTCCTAAAACCCTAAGTAACTACAATTTGCGTTGGAAGATGGAACATCGGCATGAAGAATCAGATGCTGGAGATGTATCTTCAGCCCAAGCAGTTCTCCTTGGAGCTTTAGCTCCTGGTGTTAACGTCCGTATTTTCACTCTGCGATCTCTTCCTTTTTTAATTTTTATACCTTTTTTTCATTGGATTTTAGTAATTTTGTTGTTGTTGTGGTTTTTCCGATTCAGGGTCCTACATGGATTACTTTAAAGTCGACTTTTTTAATGCTGGGTCTCTGTCTTGCTGTTATGCTGGCCTTAGCATTCTCTTCCAGTGATTCATGGCTGATGTTCCATGTTGCATTCCTTGTTCTAATTTGCCTTGCTCTCTTCTTTCTTCTCAGCTGGTACTTTCATGCTTCCCTATTGTATTGCAATTGCTTTCAAATTGAAACTTAGATTTCGTTCATCATTTTTGCTTTCCTATACAGTTTGCATCCTTGTGCAGCCTTAATTGGACATGTTCAAACTAGGGCCTAATGATTTGTGAATGTTATGTAATATTCTATTTGAGAGTTAATGCTAGGCAAATGTTATTTGAGAAGTTTGCCCATGCAGGTTGCTAAATGACGCAACATGAAGTGTTCTAATTGTAACAAGACCAATTTTTATGCTTTTTTGTGAGTTCAGTGTTTCATGTTTGTGTGTCTTTTGTTTTATAAAAGTGTGTGTGTCTGCATTTCACATGGCAATATGAAGTGCTATGTGTTGGATTGATGGTTATTTAGTTTTGAATGGTGTGGACGTGTGGTAGCATGGAAAGGAACACGTAGGTACTCATATGATTAGTCAGCATATTGTCATTGTGTTGGCCGTTTTGTGTTCCCTTCTTGTGGAAGATTGCAAAAAGAAGATTAGATAGGAAATGTGTAATTGTATCATTTTTGAATGTGTTAGTAAATTCGTGAAAAACATTGGTTTTCTTTTGACATCTAATTGAGTCAGTTGTTGGTTAGTATTTTCTGTGATGGTTTTCCTACGTAGTAGTGAATACATTCTTTCTGCAGGTTTCTTGAACAAACTGGTTTAGTCTCCATTGAACATCAAATGCGTGAGATGGGCTTAGAGCGTAAGGATCATCAAGAGAACCTAAAGAGCAAATGACCATTTATTATAACATGCTTGAGATTGGGAGCATTTCCGAGGGCACTTACATGAAATGCCTGAGAGTAACTTCAGTTGAGATCTTCGTGATGAATTGAACAGCTACCAAATGTTCCAGATTTCATTCGAAGAGAAACAAACTAGCCGAAGGTTTATCCACTGTCTCTGTCAGCTATCCTTGGTTTCCCTCTCATGTTTCTTTTTAATGGGGGTGATGAAACAGATGCATCAGCAGGGAAACTGCAACAAGAATTTAATTTCTTTCACGATCTGCTGTTGTGATCTAACGAGGACATGTCTATGTTGTGCATTAGGCATCATTTTGTTCCATAATTTTTTTTTTCATCGTGTTTCCCCTTTCTTTGATGTTGCTTCTAGATTGATATAACCTTGTAGTCTTGTACCCTTGTTGCAAGTTGTATAGATTTTCTTATATAAAATGAATTTATTCTTTTCTTTTCAAATTAAACTTCTTGCAGCTTTTTGATGCTTTTTCTCTCGGATATATTTGTGGGCGTGTTTATCTCTATCACCGACTCTGAATTCGAAGTATAAT
Organism: Cajanus cajan; assembly: GCF_000230855.2. NCBI lineage: Eukaryota > Viridiplantae > Streptophyta > Magnoliopsida > Fabales > Fabaceae > Cajanus > Cajanus cajan. The sequence goes on along the minus strand of NC_138519.1, from coordinate 70,043,621 downwards.
CATCACAATTTAGACTTCTCAGCATGTTATCTCTTGGTCTTTCCAAAATTATTTTTATGCTTAAATGTAGTTTTAGCCTTGTAATATATCACATTTTGATTTTAGTCTTCATGACCATCAAAAAGGATTTAGGATACCTTGGATGAAATATGCATAACTGGAACCTCGTTCCATTCTAAGCCAACAACTTGATGCAGTGCCTTATATAAACCCTCCTGGACCATCCAATAAATGACCGAAATTTTAGCAAGGATTCCTTCCGTATCCATCTTCGAATAACGCAACATCGACTGTACCTTAAAAAGCAAAGGCATAAACTACACTTCATGCATGAGCGAAAACTATCAGAATAAACACACTAAATTAACGCATAGGAGTGATGTTGATAATTAAAAGAAAATATGAGCATATTATCCTCTATCTTTGTTCAACTATATTATTAATCTGTCCATTGGTTTAAGTCATTGACTGCATTATTCGATTTCGGTTAACAATGTCTTCCGCTTTGAAATGTGCCTCTGGAGTTCGAGCCTTCTTATCATAGATTTCTAATTTAAATGATAAAGTCACTTGGGCAACCCAGTTTAGAGTCAATGAAGAGGATCCACTTCAATGTACACGTAAAAACTCTAGCTTCCAATTTTTGTAAATCTTTTACATTAACATCTTGGACAATTTACATAATCTGTAACTTTCTAATAAAAGTAATTTTGCAGATGGGATGAATTGTGTTTATCCTCAATCACGTTTGATTTTTATCCTCTGGAAGTAATGGTATTTCTTCACTTGGATTTTTTTACCGAAAGGTAGCAGCCATTAAGCAAACAATGGTGGAACAATTGGAGTTGACAACAATCACCGCCTTCAGAGAAACCTTAATCAATTGCCATGATTCCTTACGATGAGCACCCATGATTCCTTAATCAAAGGCAATGAGTCCCTACTGGTTGAAGATTCACACAACCCTTCTGCAACTGAAAATAGTCTCTTTGATATAAAGAAGAGAGAAGAATAATTGAGTCCTCCACTATGATGAAGCCGTGCATAAATTGAATGACCATAAAGACAAATGAAACAGGCAGGTAAAGAATATATATGATTCAATCTGAACAGTTAGCTTTCTGAAGAAACTGTTCAGTTTCAGAAAACTTTCAACAAAAATTGAACACTGTTTCACTTCCTTAACAAGAACTATGATCAGCTCTATAACACAAAGATTGACATCTAAAAATTACACTAGCTTCACAATTTTCGTTACTTCCATAATTCTTCCATTGGAATCCCACGCTCCTCAGCAACCTCACGAAATTGCTTCATTTTCTGCACAGCAACAACAGTCGCTCTAGCATTGTTGAGGGCATTATTACTCCCTATTTGCTTTCCCAAAGCATTCTCAACTCCAGCCATTTCAAGAACAATTCTCACAGACCCACCTGCAATAACTCCAGTACCAGGAGAAGCAGGTCTAAGCATCACCTTGGCTGCTCCATAATCTCCATCAGATCTGGAAAAGAAAAACAACATAGAACACCAAATTAGTGGCAGCTATCAAGAATAAGAGCAATTCATAACTTTTAACTCATCACCCATACATAAGTAAAATAACACATCAAACATGACCATACTCCTACTCCGAGTAAAGGTTCCAATTCTCATCAGGAAGAAACTAAGCTCTTCCATTCCTTTTCGAATTAAGGAACTTCCATAACAAAACTTCTTTGGCTATAAAGGGATAAGGTTCAAGTTACTATTGCTAGCTGAAAGTGCTCATCGTAATACTCTATTTCTTAAGACGTGATTGGATAAACTTTTCCAAAAATACTTAGCAAAAAATATAGTAGGAAAGAAAATGAAATAAGTTTCTTCAAAATGCATAAGCCAAATCTTAGAAGCTCTCCAATGCATGAGAAGCTTATTTAACATTTTCTTCTTACTTTTTTTTTTTTCCTGCTTAGAAGTGCTTCTAGAAAAGTTCATCTAAACAAACCCTTAATCCACCATCATTAAAGTATCAGACACGATAAGATTTTTTGACACTCCAAACGGACTCAATCAAGCACTCTTCCAATCACAATCACTACAGGTTTACAACCATCAGCTCAGAGTCGAATTGCACGGCCCCTCAACTCAATATAGTCACTTCAATTCATCAAAAGTACAAACAGAAGCCAACAAATCCTAGGAAACTTAGTAACAATTACATGTCCACACTACTTTCCACCTATGCAATGTCAATTTTCCCATATTTAGGATTTGTTTGGGTAAATTTCTTCATAACCACTCCTAGGAAAGAAAAATAACGAGAAAAAATTGAAATAAACTTCTTTATAAACTAAAATTAGCTTATATATAAGTTAATACGTAGAAACTCACTCCTATTAGCTTTTCCAAAAATCTTACTGATAACTTAGGTCATGTTCAGATGAGTATGAGTTTCTGCAAAAGCACTTCTAGGATCTATAAGCTAAAATGCATAAGTTAATAATAAGTTAGCTTCTTCTCCCTAAGCTAATTTCATTTTTTTCTTCTTATTTTACTCTTCCAATAATTTCCCCAATGGAGCCACACCCTTATGCGTGACTTAGTTTTATCAATGGAAATCTTACCTGGATTTTTCTTTCTATTTTTCATGTTCTTTAAGTGTTTTTGCATAACAATAGTTTAGTGGTAGTACATGTGAAACATAGAGTTAAGATTGAGAATGTAAAAGAAATAGATAGATAGATACCTATGAGGAAAAGTGGAGTACTTAGTCATAGGCACCTTAACAATGTTCCTCCTGGCATTAACGGCAGATTTCTGAACCGCAGCAATAACCTCCTTGGCCTTGCCAACTCCAACGCCGACCTGACCCTTCTTGTCACCAACAACAACAACAGCCCTGAAGCGCAGCTGCTTCCCTCCCTTAACCACCTTGGTCACCCTCCTCACCTGAACCACCCTCTCTTCAAACCCGTCGCGCACCTTCTCCTTCTTCGCTCCAGACCCGAACCCAGTGTCCTTCTTCACCTTCGAGTCCATCACGAACACGTCGTTGCCCAGGACCGACACGCCGCTGTAGGCGGGGCCGTAGAGCTCCTCGTAGGCGGACGCGATCTCCTCGTCGGTCTCCAGGAGGCCGTCGTCGAAGGAGGGGGGCGGGACGAAGCCCTCGGGAGCCTCCGGCGGGGTGAAGACAATGTCGGCGTTGGGGTTGACGGAGTCGAAGAAGGAGGTGTCGATGTCGTCGGAGGGTTTGGATTTGGGAACGGAGACGAGGGCGGCGTGGTGAAGGGGCTTGGAGAGGAGGGAGAGCTTGTGGGGAGGCGGGGGGAGGAGGGAGAAGCGCGAGGAAGTGGGGAGGGAGAGAGAGGAGAGGGTATTGAGGGCGGAAGAGAGTGAAGGTGCAGCCATGGCTGGAACGAAGGGAAGAACAAAGCTTATCCTGATCCTCAAACTATAAACTATGGCATGCTCAGAGGTCACGGTGTAATTAAAACCCAATCATACTCTGCCACGTTTCTCTACGACCAAAAGTAGGACTTTTTTTTTAATATATACAAAAAATTATTTATTAAAATAACCTGAGTCTGTTTTTATTTATCAAAATATTTTTTTTTCTTTTTTTGGTTTTTTATTTTCAGATTTATTATTTTTTACTTTTTTCAGTTTTTAATATTCAGATTTTTTTTTAAAATTATAATTAATTTTCAAAAAAATTATTTAGTTTTTGGTTTTAGATTATAAAAAATCTATTTAATATTTAAATAAAATAATATTTAAAGAATAAAATTAATATTAAATAGAATTTTAAATAAATGACATAAATAAATTAATATTCTCGAATTGTATGCTACCACGACATATATTGGATTATTGCATGGGATGGAACAATTGAAAGATACGTTGACCAAATAATGAAGTTAGATAACTAATATTATATGGTTTAGGTTTTATGTTATTTATCTATTATGTTTGAAGTTTGTTTAAATTGTGTCTTTTTTAAGTTATTTTCATTTTAATGATGTAACCGTTATAATTAGTGTACGTCATTAATATTTAATAAAATAATATTATTATTTATGTAATAATTTATTTAATTATTTTTAATTATTAATACAAAATCAATATATTTATTATTATATTACAGTTTTCAATTTTTTATATGTAATAAATTTAATTTAAATAATAAAATCAATTTTATAATTCTAAAATTTAGTATAATAAATAATTTTTAAAATTTTCTTTATTTTTAACATAAATTTAAAATATTATACAAAATTTTATAATTTTATATATAATTCTAAAAATTATAATGAACTATATTTATATTAAAAAAATTTAAAATCAGAAATATTATAATTTATAAATAAATATAATATTAATTTTATTGTATTTTTTTAAAATTAATTATACTTTTTTAAAAATCTGAAAATCAAAAAATGAAAAATGAATTTTAAAAAAAAAATATGAACAAAAAAAGCCCAAAAAATTTATATATATATATATATATATATATATATATATAAAAATAAAAAACTAATCAATAACCGATTTCTCAAAGGGATTTTGAAAATTTTTAAAAAAATCTCTCTGAGAAATAAATTACCTAGTAATCGATTTCTCACTTGGACCTCAAAAATGAGTTACTTTGGTAAAGAAAAACGGGCTCAAATTATTTTAATAAATAAAAAAATTGATTTATTAAAAAAAAAAAGTCCCAAAAGTAATGGAAAAACTATTCACTTATTTCATGATTCATTACCTTTATATAATGAAGTTAATCAAGTTTAATTCAACTTCAATACTAAGCCAATCAACTTATTTATAATTTTTTACAAATAAAATAATATGTATCTAATTTGACTTAGAACTTTACTTATTAAAATGAAAGTTTACTCGAAGAATTTCACCTTAATATCAAAGGATCTTCTTGAGTAGGTATCTCTATCAAACTAACATTTTATGATTGTAAAGGGTGTTGAGCTCGTGTCATGAAAAATGTAAGCTAGAATTGAATCATGTATCATTTGTATCAACTCACTCATGTTATTTATATTTTATTATATTTTGAATCTTTGATGATTCAATTTTGATTTATATAACAAAGATATTAAATAATTTTGAATTAATATAATTTTTTTATATATGTGTTATCAAGTTGAAAGAAAATTTCAATCTAAAGGAAATTTTAAGAAAATATAATTTAATTAAAAATTATTAATCAATATAATAGTTGATAAAAGTTATACCGATGTAATTTAATCCCTAAAATATTATATTTGAATTTTTATACATACTATTTTCATTTATTTTTAGTTGTTGTTCTTTTTTATAGGACTTGTGTGACAAGTTTGTATAATTATAAAGATCAAAGGAGAAATTTTATATAACTATAGGTATTAAAAGAAGAAGAAAAAAAAGTATATGACTATAAAGACTAAAAGTATAATGTATAAAAGCTAAAATGAAAATAATTTAATTACAAAACTAAAAAATAAGGTTTTCAACATCGTAGGACTAAAATTTAATTAAATTTTATTTTAAAATTAATGCATGTTAATTCATATTCCAATTTTCATGTTATATTTAATATGAATAAATTTATGTAATATAAATAAATTTTTTCGCATTTTCATTTTTAAATTAGCCATTTCTTTTTTATTGCAACAACTTGTTTATATTATTTCATTCAAAATAATGACTTTAATACGACTTAGGACAAGATTAAAGTTTTGAAGACCAACATGAAATTTAGACACCATTACTAATGAATGAGTGACTCAGTTAGCTTGTCGACAAATAAAATGCATAAAAAAAAGTTGTGAATAAAATGAATTTTTTCTTTACAAAATGACCAAATGAAACCAAACACAAATTTAAGAACTCAAAATCAAGCCATCAGTAACTTATTTGCAACTTATATGCAATCCAATTCAAAAATGACAATATGTAATTATTTTCAATAGTTCAATATATGGCATCAAGTAAAGCTTTTGCCTCTACTTCATAAGTAAGAAGGTTACCATAGTACCAAAATGTCATGGTAATGACAAAATGATCATATTCATCTCGAATGCACGCTCCAATTCCATACTTACAGTATCAACATAAACAAAGGCACCAAGTTCCACTTTAAAAAGCATGCAAGTGATTTAGTCAATGTTAGAAATGAGTTTGTGATTTGTCCCATTGTAGCTTCCGTTGAGTGTCCAAAGTGTATTTCTTTCCCTTGATGCATATAACCATGAGTAAGACTTAATGAAATAGCCACTAGTTTTTCAAAGTTATCCCATATTTTTTTCATCATGTATATGTTACAAACACCAAAGAATTGAATCAAATTGAACTTGATGTCACTTTTTCTAGATTTTTTAGAAGAAGGAAGATACATTCCATGACAAAAGTTACAACACTCACAACCACTGCATTCTTGATCATACATTAGTCTCGGACCAAACCTTAAGGAGTGAGAATATTCAAAGAATGCATGCCATGTTGTTTCAAGATTAGTTTCACAAATGGGAAAATCATAGGGCACCGTACTCCTTTTGAATAGATTTTGTATCTTGTAGGTATGCAAGTTTTAGTCATCCGCCAGAGAAAATGTTTTACTTTTTGTGGGATTTTGAGGTCCCAAATAAGATTCCAATCACCTTGCTCACGAAGATGGTTGTTATCAGTCAAGGATTCAATGATGTAATAATAGGAATACTTAATCAAGTAATGTCATTCTTCCTAAATTTTCAAATTAATTTATCATTATTGTTATGCATGTTTAGAATGAGTTGGTTGTCTCGAGCATTAAAGAGTTGTTGAACCAATTTTTTCTGTCAAGAATTTGAGGTAAAATCCATAAGCTTATAGACCCTCAAATCCTCCGATCATTTAAAAGGGCTACTTTGAATATATGAGTTATCTTCTACACATTACTAAGGTTCATTCCATACATTGATATGTGAACCATCTCCCACCCTCCATCTAATGCCTTCTTTTACCACTACCCATGCTAATCCAAATGAAGCTTGGATTACGACTCAAATGGACATGCAAAAAATCCTTATTAGCAAAGTATTTGGCTTTGAACACATGTAAAACAAAAATAAAAAAATAAATAAAAATTGGTTAGAAATAAATTTTCAATCTTACTCCCCTAATATGGATGAATTAAAAGCATATAAATGAAGGAAACCAATACCTTTGTTTTCTTTTATCACGGATAAGTAATCCCAATTAAGCCAATAATTAATGCGCCTTTTAGAATTTTTATTTGAACCTCACCAAAAAGTGTTAAGCATCTTCTATGTCACATCTCCTAGAATAATAGGAAATAAAAATAAAAAAAAGCAGTCATGTATGGAATTGCTTGAGTGACAGACTTTGTAAAAACTTCTTTACTAGCTTTAGATAAATGATTTTCTGACCAATTAGTGATCTTCTTCCAAACTATATCTCTCAAATAAGTAAAGATGGCCTTCTAATTTCTCCCTATCATGGATGGCATTCTAAGATATTTCTTAGTTCCTAGGCATTTAGGTACTCCTAGCATATTGGAAGCATTATCTTTGATGTTTTGTTGGGTATTCCTACCAAAATAAATTTATGATAGGATACCCTACGATGTCTCAACCTTTTTATCAAGAACCCTACAGAAAAGGAAACAATTGTTAGTAATTAACAAGTCTGAGAGGATAAGAGCTCCTCTACACACTTTAATGTCGTGAATATTGCCTTTTCCCTCTACTTTATTCGAAAAAGTTGTAAGATCTTCCAACATAGAATAAATAGGTAAGGTGATAGTGGATCACCTTGTATAAGCCCTCACCTTGAAGTAGGGATGGCAATGGGGCCTCATGGGAGCGGGTAATAGTAAATCCGCCTCCATCCCGCTAGATGAAAATTGGTTCCATACTCACTCCATATCCGTGCGGGTATTCATTAAGCGGGTATCCATGAATTTATTGAATACTTACGGATATCCATGGATATTTATAAATTTTTTAAGAAATTAAAAAAATTACATTACAAATAATTTTAAGTTTATATTTAATGTCATTGAAATATTAAAAATAAAAATTTAATGTTAATTTTGAACCTGTATTTAACATTAATTTTGTTGAAATAATAATAAAAATGCAAGATAATCAATAAATTAAAATACATCAATCTCACAAGTAAGTTAAAGTCTCATCACAAAGCTACTATAATTCAATCTCATAAGTCCAAACGAAAGTAAACAACTTAAAATACATAAATCTTATTGGTCCAATCAAAGCTAGAAAAATAATCAAATTAAATCCAACATAATTCTATAACATGCTTAACACATGTTGGTAACTTCATCAACCTCACTTTTGTAAGAAAATAAGATGAGAGAGTGTAGTTTTAGGGTTATGTGGTACAAGAATAATTAGGATATTTAAGAAATATTATTAAACGGGTACCCGCGGGTATGAATATCATCATACCCGCCCCTGCCTCATTTATAAACGGGTAAAAAATTATCCGTTCCCATTATCTGCGGGTACCCAATTAACATATCCATTTATTATCCATAACGAATTTTACCCGCAGATACTCGCGGGTACAAGTATTTTTGTCATCCCTACCTTGAAGTAATAGATTCCACACTATCACAGTTTATCATAACATTGAAATCCACAATCTCAATACACATTTTTATCCATTTTACCTAGCTAGGGTCAAAATCCATTTTCAACAAGAGAGCAATTCAATAACTCCATCCCACCTTATCAAAAGTCTTACTAATATCGATCTCCAATCTTGCTCTTAACTTTGCATTTCATATGGTGGATCATTTCAATGCAACCAACACGTTGTCTAAAATAGAGTAGTCTTCCACAAAAGTTGATTGCTGTTGAGAAATGCAATTGAAAATAATACCTTTTAATCTATTATCAAGGACTTTTGATATGATCTTGTACAAAATATTGCACAATGAAATAGACCTCGTGTTCAAGAAAGAAAATAAGATTATCCTTTTTGGGTATTAAACTATATTAGTATTTTTCAATTAAGAGGAAAACACGCCTTGGTGAAGCCATGTTGTTGCGTTAAAAAAACAAAAATATCATCACTGAGAATATCCAAAAAATAATTCTTATAAAAATCGGGATTGAGACATCAAGTCCAAGTGATTTGTCATTATGCATTTGAAATAATGCACACCTAAATTCCTCTTTTTGAAAAGGAGCCAAAAGAGATGCATTATCCATGTCATCAATTTGTTGTTGTATATAACTTATTGTAGCATCAATGTCTATTCCATTGCTAGAGAAGAAATTTTCAAAATATTTTTAGCCTTTTCTTTTGTTCTTTTTTCCTTTATAAGCCTTATTAAGCCTATAGTTATTAGGGTTCTCTTGTAAAAATTAAAATGGCATTAGTATTAATTGATTGTATAATTATTTTATTGACTAAATATCTATAAAAAAATTTAAAAAAATATCTCTATGTAAATTAACTCATTTCATCTATTTAAATTTTGTTTCAATTAAGTCTATATATTATCAAAATTCATTAGATTTAAAAACAAATATAATCATAGTAACCAATCACCACTAGTTATTTTTGGTGTTCATATATTACTTATTTTTCTAAGAGTTGGCATTCTTAATTATATTATTTATCCTATTTTGATCTTAACTTTTTTTTAAATAGGAAAAAAATTGTATAAATCAAGTGTCACACTTTTGAAGTATCAAAAATTATTTTCAACAATTTGAAAATTTTATGATTTGCTTATTTTAGAATAATTTTTTAAAATCATTCTTGAGAGAATTTGAATCAAAGTCAAACTTACGGATGATAGAAAAAAGATAACTAAAAGAGAAAATTTCATTGAAAGTGATCAATCAGGCTCATCAACAAGCAAAGTTGATAGATATTATGTATCAACTACATATAAGGGCAATTAACAAAACCGCACCCAATTGAAAATTGAGAGAAACAAAATATATATTGTGTTATACGATCGAGTTGCAATAAATTCTTGGATTAAGTGGTTAAAAATTTAGTATAAATCATATTAATTTGGTCAAGTGCATATTGAACCTTTTATTATCATTAATGTCTAATCTCAACCAAATTATGGTCCTTACAAGGATTATGCATGAGTTTTAATAGTTCCACATGCATATAGATCTAGATAACACTACCATTCATTAAGTACATGAGTTGTGAATGTTTACGAATTGGGTGATACATTATTATTACATGTAATTATATTATGTTGCTTACATTCTTAATATCATTTGTGTTTGTTGTATGACATGTGAATGGGAATGAATGTGCCTGATATGCGAGTGAGTTGTTGTTTAAATTATATTATGGTTATAATTATGTAATTGATATAATATCCTTTAATATGTGTTTATGTATATGGCTACCTAGAGTTATTTCACATAAAGAGTCAGAGTGAGATGTATCTCACTTCATTGTTTTGTATTGGTTGTTTTTGTTATGTATTTTGTTGGTAAAGGTCACGATAATGTCGATGATGAGGCATGATGCCTTGATTATGGTTGGGATATGTTATGATATAATATGTGACATCGAGGGATTTGAAATTTATCGTTCATGTTTTATGTTTCTTTTTGGACATTTATGTTAGAACTCATCTATGCTAAGTAAGAATCTTTTGTTAGTTCTTTTGGAGTTTTGTATGGTCTTTGATGCTTCTTAAATTTTTTAGTTATTATTTATTCATGTTATTTTTTCCAAAAAATTTTAACTTAAAAAGTTGATTTAGTGTTATGAAGCAAAAGAGAGTTCTCTACCAATGGAAGCGTATTATGAACTTTTTTTTATCTTGTAATTAAATTTTTATTCAAACTTTTTGTTTTTAATTATAAATATGAGTATGTAGGGTAAAAAGTATCACATAAACCAAGTTTCACACATACGTAATGTTCTAAAGCTAATAAAGCTTATATAAAAAGAGGAAGACAAAGGCACCATAATGAGTTGTATATACTAAAGGAAGAGAAGGACTCCTACATGATGTTTCAATGGATTTTTATTTTAGTTGTATTATTTTGTATCCAACATATATGTATTATATATGAATATTTTAATTTGTTTAATATTTTCACCTTGTATTTTATTTATCAAGTTATTAAATTATTAATGTTATTTAAAAATAAATTAATTAATTAAACATCACAATCTACTAAATTAAATGCATTCATATAGATATTTTATTTAACAAGTTATTCAATTCATAAAAGTTATTAAATTATTTAATAAAAAATAAACATTAAACATAATAAATAAAATAAGTATATCATGAAAAATAGTTCTTGTAGTGTATTTTTTTTAAACGCATTTCAAAACTTATTTGAGTTAGCCTGCCACAGGTACTGATGTTGCATGATAAGGAATATAATATTGATTTAATATTTAATATTTTAATTAACTAATTGTAAAAAAATTATAAATGATAAATTTCATAATCCAATCAAAATCAACCTAATCATAGTTAAATTGATTCAGTTTAAATTACAAAAAAAGAATGATTCAAACAAATTTTATTAAATTTAATTAAATTAGATAAAGGAATAACACAAATCCGATCTAAATCAAGTTGTTTATCCCTAAATTAAGGTATGACACCCACTAAAAATTTCAAATTCTAATAAATTTTAATCAATAAAAGATAATATATTTAAAAAAAATGCATCAAAGAGAGTGTTTCTAATATTTATCTTAAATAAAATAAAATAAAGAAATTTTACAAGACAATAACAAAATTAAAAATGAAAAATATCAATATAGACAAAAATCTAATGTACTTTAGAAAAAAAATGTAACATTTTATTAAAAAAAGTTATTTTAAAAATTATGTATATTGATAAATTAAAATTATTTAATGTTATGTTGATATGACAATATATTTTTAAAATATATAAAAAAATATAAGTATTTTTATTTAATTTGTAATATTTACATAGTGATAATAAAAATAATTAATTATAATTTAGTGGTTGAATTAACAAAAATATATTTTGCATAATGTTTTTAAACAACATAAAAAGATATTTTTATGAAACCTCATTTAATACATTGTAAATAAAGTTCAACTTTGCATTATAAATAAAAATCTTTGCAAATTTAACTCTAAGGAAAAAGCTAAATATATGTGTGGTTTACGTATTGGAGCAGGAAATCCTTATATACATAAAATAAGGTGGACAACTAAGGGAGTAAAATTGTTTTGAAAGTCACTTATTTTAAATTGACATGCAACAACTTCTACACCATAGGACAAAAGAAATTATTGATGTTAATATGAAGTCAAATTTGTAATTATGATAATATTTCTTGAATTTGATGAATAAAAAGAATATATGTTAGCAATTTCATTTGTCTTATAACCAATTTTATGGTCAACGTACACTTTATGTAATTATAATATGGTATGGGAACTTTAGCTTTTTGCATAGAGACTTCATATTCTTTTAATATAGTCATGATTGTAAAATAAAATATTATTTTAAAATAAAATTACACAATTAGACGGGTTAATAAGCTTTAATTTATAATATATATAATATATGCTCAACTTTTTTATTTATCAAATTTAACTGTGTTTTGTCGATAAAATGTGCATCAAATTAAAAATAAAAACTAGTTAACCCTTTAAATCTTTGCAGGATTCAAAAGTGAAACTAACATCAAATATCAATATATTTAAAAATAATGTATGTGTTCTAAAGAGGAGTAAGGTGAAAATGATGGTGGATTCAAAAGCTTCCCAATACAATGTTGGTCATTTATTTTGATGTTTGTGTAGCATAATTGAAACATCAAACATGTATTATTATCCTTATATTCTGGTAGCTTCCATTTCTTGCATGTGTAATATATGGTTACATGTGTGTCACAGATTTAAAGGTTAATTTCTTGTTATAAGTCGAAATAAGCATAGGTTTTGTCAAGACCTTACACCAAAATGGGGAGTTTAATATATGTTTAACATTGACTTGTTGTCAAATGATGGTTTAATGTAGCTAAACACCATTTCAATCATGTGAAATACATATTATGTGGCTAGGTTTTCTCTAAGTTGCAAATATGTACATAGTATGACCATTATAACATAACTCACTTAGTTAACAAGTAATTCTTTGATAGGTTTTTAAATTATGATGAAAGAAATAATTTAAATTCCATTTAAAAAGAAAAATATACTAGTTATTTAGGGAAAAAACCAACACCTTAAAAAGCATTAAGCAGTAAAATAATCAAATCATAATATCCTCCCTTATAAAAAATAAAGGTCCATGTTAAAGACATAATATAAGTCACTCTTTTTAAGAATGTAATTGTTGAAGATAGAATGGTAGATATTCCAATACAATATTAAAAATCATGTCAAAAGCGTAACAAAAACAATGTCAAAATAATTAACTAGAATAGAAAAAAAAAATAAGATTCAAGAATGATATAGAACTAAGTATAGAAAGTATATAAAAAGGAATCCAAAAAATGATCAAAGTGTAAAAAAGGCATTAAGCGTGGTAGTTTTATGTTAAGTAAAACTTAAATTAAGAATAATAATAATTAACTTAATTAGCATTAAAAAATTATAATTTATTTATTTTAAGAAAGTGGTATTAATTGAAAAGATAGTCTAATTAATATAACAAAATAATATTGATAAAGATGTAGGAAAATAAACTTAATAATAACACTAATGAAATACTACATAAAAATTACAGAACACAAATTCTTAAAAATAACTAGAAATCACATGCACGAATACAGGTTCATGTCACAAGATATATGTAACATCTTTTTCAATGAAAAAAAAAAACAGAAAAGAATACAAATCTAACATCAAACCTTTTTTTTTCTGATCAAAAGAAAACATCAAACTTTTTTTAACCTGAAACAAACTACTATGCATGAACTCATCTTTGGATAGGAAGCTCCACCAAGTCCTTAGAAAGGAAAATTCAACATGCAACATTCAGCTTGAGCCTTGTCTACTATCCTAAGATAAGGTTATTGGAACAACAAAAAGCAACAAACAAGAATCCAAACAACTACACTTAGCTTCTCTAGAATAATACTTAATGCAAACCACCCAGCAAGCTCACAACAATACCAACAATTCCACAGCTTGAAGTCTTGAACCATGTTTCCATACCATAAGATATCTCACATCACTCTTAAAATATTACCTTGACAAGATGACCAAGGCCCCTATAGTAATCCAAGTGATCAAAAGTGAAAACCACGATAATTTCTCTCAATTTCTAAGATGTTGTCAAGGTTCGCATAGACATCATCCAAGTTGGTTTGTTGATCACCGTTTATCTGGTTAGCCATAGGGGCCATTATGACTTCTCCCATCTCTTGAGTTGGTGCCTCTTCTATAAAGTTGTCCAATAACTCACCTTGCACTAAATTATCACCAACATTGAACTCATGTTGCATTACATCATCATCAGCAATGATCGGTAATTGAGGTTGCATTATGTTACCATCGAAATGTGCTCCAGCATTGGACTGGTGCAAAAGGCTATTAGAAGCATTTTCTTCTTCACCTTGAGCTTGGTGCATATGAGATGCTTGAATGAGGCCATTGTTGTAAGCACTGAGTGTGAGCAGCCTTTGCATGTTTGTTGGGTGTTGAGATGTTTCTTGATTGTCCTCTTTTTTTATCAACACATACTGTTTCCTCATATAAAAATGGTGTACAGGAGACAAATATATCACGGTGAAAATTACATAAAGTTATATAGTAAATAAAACTAGACACTAAAGCACACACACTAGTATAGATATTGACATGAATGTTTTTTTCTTTTATTTGTTAGAAAGAGGTTTGAAATTTTGGTTAAGAGAAGGAAGAAATTTAGAATTAAATAACCCGTGTTTCTTTGAGATCATGTGATCCTCGAAAAAACCTAGATCCACTTATATTAGAATATTTGGGCACATATATTTCCATGAGTTATAAAGGAAATAAGCCATGAAATTTAAAAGTTTAAGCCATTAGCTAAAGTCGTAAAGAAAAAGATGAATGCACATATTATGTGAATTGTGTGCAAAATATGAATGATTTAAAAATAATTTATTTAATGACATATATGAGAATATTAAGGAGAGTGAATATAATATAGTGTTTTATGCATCTCAAATATAATTGTGATCATGAAAAAACATAAATATTGTGTGAACCCTCCATCCCCAATTATATTTAGTATACAATAAATGTTCACTAAATTATATATTAAGTAGGCAAAACTAACCAGATTTTTAGATTCATCTTCATAAAGGGTTATGGAGTCATCCCTTTGTAATTCATAATGGTTCACAAAATCTCCTGTTACATTGAATAAAAAAAACTACTTATTTACTATGTCAAAATCAAGATAACTACATTTATAGTTTTAGTTGACAATAAATAAAAATGGAGATTATACCTGTATTTTCAAGCACATACATTCTACTTTGGTCATTAACCCAATACCTATGCAAATTAACACTCACTTAGTATCTTGAAAACAAGAAGAAAAAAAATACCCAATATAAAAGCATGTATAATTTACAAAGAATTATTTTACTTGTATTTCACAGTCCATCTCAGCTCAGCATACACATCCTTAAGCACGACATCAATTCCTTCCCTGTCCCGTAGTTCTGGAAGATACATCTCAGCCTCTCTCTATTTAACATATATGTATTATTATCTTGGTTATGGGTAAAATGGATACATACATATTTACATATGTATATAATCTCTTGGCAACATTAAATATAATTTTGATTCATCATACAATCAAATAATAACATTATATTCTCCTACAAATCTCATTGATAATTTAAAAACAAAAATATGTATTAAATGAAAATATATTTAATGTCTTAAATATATATATATATATATATATATATATATAATATTTAATACTTATAGTACAAAAAAGTAAAATAACTAATAGAAAATCTTATGAAAGGATTTAAAATTATTCATATTGAAAATTGAAAATTTCCATTACAATAAATGTTGGCCTTTTTACAAAATAGTGATACAAATATGTTTTTGACTAAAAAGAGAACCATTATTTCTTTTCTTTTTTTAAGAAAATATATATTTATTGAGTAGTCTAGATCACAAATAACATTTTAGTGATCAATATGAACAATCAATTAGGCTCATTTACTTCAATATTTCATCTTTTCTAGATGGAATGTGAAGAGACAAAAAAATCAAACAATTGAAAAATAAAAACCTTACTTTTGGGAGCACAATGCGACCTAAGGGGCCAACATCACTATTCTTTAGCACCTTGGTGAGTATCTCTAGTAGCACCTACATTCAAATAATGACAATAATTACAAAACTATTAGAATACCCAAAAGAGAAACCCATCAAATAGGCATATTCTCACATTTTTTTTATTTAAAATCCATTTTTGAAACAAATCTACGTTGTTCAGTAATCAATTTTGTTCAAAATTTATTAAATTTAAAATTAAAAAATAGAAACATATCTTCTTTATTTTCAAGTTCATCGTTAAGTTTTTTAAGGGGCAAATTTTTAAAAAATAGAAATGTAAAC
This sequence comes from Cajanus cajan, assembly GCF_000230855.2. Taxonomy (NCBI): domain Eukaryota; kingdom Viridiplantae; phylum Streptophyta; class Magnoliopsida; order Fabales; family Fabaceae; genus Cajanus; species Cajanus cajan. Next base: position 70,027,048 of record NC_138519.1, on the reverse strand, counting down.
TAGTGACAAACACTTTCAAATATGTTTAGAATAGTAAGAAATTGTAAAATATAGATATATATAATACATATATATGTATATATATATATATATGTAACAAAGTGATTTTGAAATCGATAAACAAGCCTTAATGCACGTAGGAAAGTATTATTTAAAAGAAAACCAATTACCATCCCATCTGGAGTAACAAAAATATTGGCATTTCTGCCTTGGTTGACATTGTGAGGTCTTTCCCTTATTGTCCCTTCAACTGGGGCCATAGGAGCAACACTTCTACTCCTTTGCCTTGCTTGCCTCCTTCTCTCCCTAGCAAGCCTACTCCTAACCCTCTCCTCTTCACTCAACTGTGACCTACCTCGAGGTACAAGATTTGACATGGTAGTTGCTACATCACTTTGCCCCATCTGAAAAGGATACAAAGGAGGATGATTCACTTGGGCAAGTGATTGCACATGTTGAAACTGTTGGTTTTGATCATATGGACCAGAATAAGGGTCAAGATAGGCAAATTGGTCATTGTTACCAACCAAGTTAACATTTTGAGGATGACCCATGTTTGGTGGTGTAAGGCTTGGGTTTGATGAGGATGAGGCAAAGTTGGTGGCAGTGGTTGATAGGCTAGTGTTTGATGTCAAAAATTGATCATAAAAGTTTTCCATTATGGCCAGATACAAGCTAGAATGCTAAAGATTTTGGTGCTGAGACTTAAGTAATGAATGAGGTGCGAGTAAGTGTATAGGGCTTTTATAAAAAAAAGGATAAAAGTACAACGCCAATGCCAGTCAAGCAAGCACAAATGCAAATAAGGCATGACGAACACGTAAAAAAGAAACGGATGTGAAGAAGAAGAAGAAAAAGAAAGACAAAGTGAAACAACAGGTGAAGGAGAAGAGTGACACAACATGGTGAAGAAGGTGACAAGTGGATGAATGATTGTGGCATTGGGATTGCAATCTAAGGTGCAAATGAAATCAATGAAACTTAGCCAAGACTCAAACACAATTTAGAATAAGGGTTCAAAATGGAAAAAATTAATTGCTAGTGAAACAAAATAATTTAAAGGAGCGTTTTGGTTTCATAAAGTTAACATGCACCCCACTTTGAGTTGCATTACAAAGTAAGCAAATTTGATCTTGTCCTCATCTAGAAGAGAATATAGCCAAATCATATAGCACTGTCCATGTGTTTCTGAGTTACAACTGTGCAAAACTTGATATTCAGTTACAAATGAAGATCATCGGCGGGTGATGCGAAAATTGCTGAGGTATTAGCAATGGTTTGATTCATGCATGGGGATGTGAGTTTTGTAAACGTATATTGTTTGCCAACTGTGAAACTAAAGTGGTTTTATGAGAGGCGCCGTTGAGAGAAAGAAACTTAAAAACCAAACTAATTTTAACTTATCTTGATACAAAATTAATAGTACTAGTATTTTTAAGAATAAAAAAAAATTATGATGTTGCTATCAAAATAAATGATATTTATTTTTTTCAATATTCAATCAACATAAAATATAATAATTAAATATTCAACATTAGTTATTCATTCAAAATTAACAATTAATATTCTTCCATTTTTATATGATATTTAATGTTTTTGTTCAATGTTTAGAAATTTTAATATAATATTTTATTAGTAAATAAACATTATACATTAATATTATATTATTTTTAGTATATATTTTTTTTCATTGCAAACATTAAATGTGATATTTGAATATTTAATTATAACATTACATGTTAATGTTATATCACCAGTATAGGGTCATTTGAGGTGTTTATCGGTATTTGATTTTCAAAATAAAATATATTTGATTAAAATGATTTTTAATTTAATTTTTAATTATTTTTATATTTATTTTCAAAACCAATATTTTTTTATAAATTATTTTTTAATTTTAAAAAACATACTATCATTCAATTTGAAAATAGTCATCTTTACCATAATCACTACCAATATTGTTACAGTGATAGTAATAGTGTCAATAGTCATATCATTGTTTGCATGTCACAACATTAGTTTATGTCAACATTCAACATATCATAATAGTTGTTAATGTATCACATTAGTGTTCAATTAATCAAGTGACAAAACATGAAAAATTTTGAATGTTGAGTAGCAAAATATGAAAAATTGAAATTTCTAGTCTCCTTGGTATATATTTTTGTGCAATTTTAATTTTGTACAAATACTTTTTAGGATATTTCATATCTTATTATTCTTTTCCTCCTAATTCTCTATTTTTAATTGAAGACTCTCACTCTTTTATTTGAAAAATCACAAGGACTTTTATCTTTTTATGCTTAATTTTTATTTTAAAAGATAAAAAAGGAATTGTTATCTTGTCTTCACAGTCTATAGAGGATGAGAAGATGCACTTGTTGGTAGTTCTGAATGGTGTGCATCATATGACTTCATAAGTCTTCGGTCAAAATCGAGAGGTTAGAGACAATTGAAATATGTGATATGCAATTATGTCCTAACATTATCATAAAATGTTATTACTAAGGGATTCAATAATAGATCAATTCACTAATAAACAACAAGACATGATTGTCTATTGTTCATAATTTTACATGGATATATTCATTTCAATATGAACTATCATACATGTATTAATTATCCTTGATGGACTTTCTCATTTCTTAAGAAAGTTTCATTTTATTATAAAATTATTTGGCTTATTTTAAAAGTATGAAGGATAAAAAAAATTATTATATCACTTTTTTTCTATCACTTTTCTATCCAAAAGAGAATTCAATTTTTAATTATTTTCTACGTTCCTTTCTTTTATTTTAATAATCAAATCAAATTAATTAATAATTTACTCATTATTTTTATTATTTTTTCATCGTATATTTTTATTCTCACATTCAAACAAAGTAAACAATCCATCTATCTATATAAATAGATGGATAGATATTTTTCTTTTACATATATACAATTTATATCCTGTTCTTCTATTTTTTTATTCTATTTATATTCGAATTTATTTTATTAATTATACTCAAATGAAATAAAACAATATTAAAATATACTAATTATAAAAATGGGAAAGTTAAATTCTAAAGTTATTAAATGATTAATCAATTTTTTTCTACTTGTTCCTGGAGTAAAAAGAGTTCCATATGTTCCTGAATAGCTTCCTTCAAAAGGTCTTCTGCTTCCCCAATGAATGTCTTGGTAGAAGATATGATTTCTTTGAATTGAGGTTTATTTGTCTTTAAGTAAGCGCACGTTTATCACCTACACCCAATAAAAAATATTAAATTTTCTTCTTCTAACATTTTATTATAAAATTATTTTAAAAAATCTTATAAAAAATATATCATTAATGAATTAATATTTACTAGCAACAAACTTTTTTTTTTAAGAAATACTAGCAACATATTCTCTAAAATATTTTTTTTAATGTATTTCTTCTAATTGGTTAGAACATATTTGAAATAAAAAAAATTATATGGGTCTCATACCCTATTTAATTAATCTATCTTAATTTTATAATCAATAAATAATTTTAATCGATAAGAAGGAGTATGTTGCTAACACTAATATCAATAAAAAAAAAATTAAAATAATAATCATTATAGATAAAAATGACATTAACTATCTTCTATTGATGGATCACAACATCTCTCTATAAGAAGTCCCTTCTTGCCACGTTCAATTTTTCATCATTCTTTTGCTATAGAGAGAGGTTTCGATGAGTCATAAGGGATAATGGTGGCAAATGTGAGTAAAAAGAACCATCATGAAAAGGTGTCTTATCGAGGAATGAGGAGAAAATGATGGAAATCCACTCTTGGAGACATTATTATAAATAGGAGAGCAGAGATGGCTTAAGATAAAAGGACAAATAACTAGAGTAAGAAAAGAGAAACTTCACCCTTATAAAGGGCATGAAGACATGTGGAGAAAAGATAAATACTAGAAATGGGGTTGAATAATGTGTATAAAAAATTCACATTTTTTTCATAGTGAAGTAATAATGTTAGTCAAATGAAATGCGAAGAGCAATCAGATGAAACATTAGGTATTTTTATACTAATTCGTCTTAACCACCGAGACTACGTCCAGTTCTTAATTCAATCATATTGTGTTCCACTATCTTTAAACAAAGATATAGCAAGTCATTTCTGTCTCAACCTTAAGTATTCTTTGATTTGCCTCTTCAAGTAAGTACCCAAGTATTCTTTTAACAACAAATCTCTTTAGGCTTAATACCCAAATATTCTTTTATGGTCAAGCATCTTTAAACTCAAAAGAAGTATTTTATTACAGTCAAACATCTTTATGCTCAAAACAAGTATTCTTTTACAAACAAGTATCTTCAGACTCGACCTTATAACAATGATTATGAAGGTTACACAAATGTTGTGTTTGTCTCACTTAGACGTTATATAACCAATATGGTGTAATAAGTTTTGTAAAAGAAAGAATGAAGTATATACACACGTATAATTTATAGAGTGTGTCTCTTTTGAATATGTCTCTTGTCTGTATTTGTATGTATATATCTTTTTTCTTAAGCTTTAAATCTTCTTATATAGTAGCTTGAAGAAGATACTATTAATTGTAACACTTTGAGTCTAGCTCACAAATTTATTTCATCTGTCTTTATTATTTTTCCTTGTGGTGGAAGGTGATTTTTAACTCATTTAATACGAACATTAAATGCATTTCACCAAATGATACCTTTTATTTGATCAATGAGGCTATTTATCAACTTTTCATACCAAACAAAACTTGCAAAAACAATTTCAACATATAGTAGTTGTAGTGGTGACTTTATCTATTTTTCTCTGTGATTTCATGGATCTTTGTTCTAATAGAAAGCATGATTTTTCTCTTTAATAGATTTGTGAATTTCAAGATGGTTTTATGATTCAATTTGTTAAGCAATGAAACATTCAATACAGGCTTTGTCATTAGTCTCAAAAAAATATAATCATTTAATGTATAAGAGACAAATTATATATTTCATTTAATTTATATCATTCTATAAATAATTGTGTCTTACACTTCGTCTGATAAACATTTTCAAAGATATTTTCAAAGATGTTTTTGAAAATATTTTCTCTTATAAAAATATTTTGTTTGTTAATATTAAAACTCTAAAACTTGAGGAACTTAAGGTCATTTTTTGACTTAACAAGAACATATTATGCTTGTAAAATGACTTCATATAATCCAAATATTATATTAGGATTTGTAATTGTAACTTCTTTTTTAATTAAGCCTATATTGGTTGTTGGACTTTAGTTTGAATTAGGCCATGTTAGTATAAAGATCCAACATATAAATCCAACATTGTTGACTTTTGTGCAAAAGTTACATTTTAGGAAATAATGGAGCCATTTGCTTGTGAGATAAGTTTCTCTTATGTTATTGAGTATAACCTTTGAGGCTTATCAATAGGTTTAAAAGCATATAGTTACCCAACAAATAACATAAGAGACCCAAGGTTTGACCAGATTAATTATCATGCATAACACTCTAAGTTTTTTAAAAAAATACTTAATAAAAAGTATTAATTAATTAAGGGAGTTTTATGAGAAATAGTGCAGTTAATTTATTTAATTATATATATATATATATATATATATATATATATATATATTTCAAATAATCATCTAATTAAGTGTATTGGAAAATAAAATATGATTTAGGTTGTAGGTTATTTGAGAATATTTTATCTAAATAGAAGATAAGGGTACAAACAAACTTATAAATTAGGGTTGTGAACATATCAGGGTTACACTTGTTATTTAACACTTATGCTCTGCCCTCTATGCTTAGAAGAAATTGAGGAGCTGTCGAGAGATCTAGAAGACGACTGAGACACCCTCTACTCCAAAATTTATACACAATAAATGTAAAATAAAAAAAATTCTTTTTCTATTTGAGTAAATAAAATCTTTCATAATTAACAACCTCTTTCATGGATGAAATATTTGTCTCAAATATTATAAGGTAGAAGATTCACATTCGTAACTCATAAATCATAAGAAGTCAACATATAAGTATCAAAACTCAAAAAATCATATAAAGGAAAATAAAGATTAATTCCAGCAAAGGTGGCAGTGCCTCCTAGTTAGGAATTAAATTATAACTTTCAAATCATATAATAAAAATAATATGACAAAGATGTACATTTTGGTCTTTTATAAAAAATGTTCAAAATTACAAAAGAAGAGAAAAGGCTTTTAAAACAATAATATCCCAAACTAAGCCTAGCTATGCCCGATGTCACATCCTATCAGAGCATGCCCAACTGAACCCTTAAGCCTCATCACCAACATCCTCATGATGATGATCACCTGCAACATAATTTAAACATATACAAGAACAACAAGGGAGTGAGAAACTTCTCACTCAGTTTTAGGTGAAGAAATAAAGGTTAGATAGCACTCATACACACACAACAAATATAAGTCACATGTAAACAATACACATACATCATCAATATTACATATACACTCATTTATCATGCAATGATGTCATAAACTCGACTCATAAATGCATGCATGTGGCGCCATACGGAAGTTTCACATATCATCACTGGTGACCCTAAGGTACACCTGGTTATATCACTAGTGACCCTAAGGTACACCTTGTTAGCATGTTACATCGTGGGTGACCATAAGGTACACCTTATTAGCATGTTACATCGTGGGTATGCGACCTCAGCGGCACACCTAGAGTAATATATGCATATGATGCATGTCATACATTCATAATCTCATTGACTCAACATTTAACTTATTACATAATTTTATTTAGTACATCATGTCATTATTTTTCATATTATCATAATCATAACTTATCTCAATAGTTCATTCTTAGGTCTCATGTCATTTGTCCATATTTCACAAGGTCATGTCATCAATACTCCTCACAAGGTCCGCACAGGAATTTACAGAGAACATTTTTTTTCATATTAAAACTAATTTATTTTTAGCATTAATTCCATATTCATTTATTACTTTCAAGGAACAAAGTAACAAGGAACAAAGTAGAGCAAACAGAAAAACAGAACAACAGGCAAGGGATTGGGGGCATATCCGACAATCAAACTATCCAACAATTATCCCCACACCCCCGAGCGAGGTTTCTCACTCCCCCCTTACCTGGATAAGCGGAGTTGAAACTTGGGCAGGACCTCCTCCTCTGGATTCCCTTTTTCTTTCTTTCTCTTTCTTTCTCTCTCTCTCTCTCTCTTTCTTTCTTTCTCTAAGATTTTCACTTCTCACTCAGTATAATTTTTTTCACCCCCCCTTGCCCCTATTTATAGGCCTTCTGACGCACCCGGAACGGCCCGTACTGATTTCGGAACGGCCCGTTCCGGATCCTTCAAACATATGGAAAATTCTTAACTGGAACGGCCCGTTTCAAAAAGCAGAACGACCCGTTTTAAAAAGCAGCACGGCCCGTTTCAAAAAGTAGAACGACTTGTTCTGAAGTTCATTTTACACACATTGACCTTTACTGGAACGCCCCTTTTCTAACTAACCTTTTTAGACATTTTTAGAATTCCGGAACGGCCCGTTTCCCTTTGGGAACGGCCCGTTCTGGAGAAATCAAAATGAGTCTTTTTACTAGATTGAAACGGCCCGTTCCACTTTTGGAACGGTCCGTTCTGCCACTTCAAAATCAGTATATTTTCATTGTTTGGAACGACCCATTCCACTTTTGGAATAGCCCGTTCCAACCTAAAGAAACAGAATTTTATAAAAGAATTTCATAAATAATTTAAATTATTAAAAACCTTTACAATATTTTATAAAAACCCTTTTAATTAACTATAATAAATATATGAAAATAAATAATAATCAACATTGTATTAGTAGAAAATTTGGGGTGTTACAACGACCACCTAAAAGGTATGTGGTTGTCCACAATTGCTTATCGAGGTAAAAGGGAGTGAGTAGCTCACTTTAGGATGAGGGATATCCGCAATGTAGTGGGGTTGACCCTCAACCTTGTTGACTATTCGTATAAATGATGAGACAAAAATCTCAATTTTGTTGCGATATGTAAACAATTATATGTATTTTTCTTATGCACTCTACTATGATTGATAGTTATAGGTGTTTGGTGTGTTAATTTAGGTGATTGTGAATCTTTCGGTGCTTATGGGTTCCTATAAGAACCTTAAGGATAGAGCTAATAAGATATAATTAACATTGAATGAGAAAGTATGTAATTAGTGGTTATTAATGTATGAGTAAGACTTTAGAAAATGTTTATGATTGAAATTTATAAATTGAGTTTCATAAATGTATTATGTGATTCTCCCATTTTTGTAGTAATGAAATTTCTTATATGACATTAGACATCATAAATGGTCACTTGGCATGAGATTGGTAGCGAGCTTAAACTATTCTTTGTGTCACTTACGCTGGGTGTGGGAGCTCCAAGGGTTCCTTGGTATGTATGCATTGGGAGTGAGTGTAGTCACGCCAGACATGTTTCTTCTAGAGAGCAATATGTGGTCTCTACTTGGGTTACATTTGGTGCAAGTGCCCTACATCGAGCATTACCCTGCATATGTTCAATTGTTAGTTCAATTGTTAGTTTTCTATATATTGTGTTGTGCTTTTGTATATGTAACAAACTGAATAATCTATGCCAAATAATCAATTGTATCATGTTAATGTATTATGGAAGTTGTATGTAATTTCATGTAATATTATTCAAAACAATGATATTGTAATAATTGATTTACATATAGTATGATAATTGTCTTGTGTTTTATTTTTACTTCACTATTTACCTACTTCTTTATTCAATAAATACACCATTTTTAATTTAAACATTATTTTGAAAAATGTTTCATTTGATTGTCATTTAAATTATAGTCAATTCCTTGGATTTTTCATTCAATTAATATGATATTTTTTAAGAAAAATATATTATAATTCAAACATTTATTTTAAAAAGAGTTTTTTTAAAATTTAATACTCTAGAAAAATTATAAAAATTTACATATAAATAAATATATTAAATTTATAAAATAATCTTTAAAACTAGATAATAAATTTTACTATAAATAATCGAATAATGTTCAAAAGGCATAACATATTAAACAATTAATTGAATCTTGATTTTTTTGGTTATAATTTTAAAATAAAAATATTCCTATATAAATTCTTCTTTACAAATATTACTAAAAGGTTTAGTGTCCTATTAAAAAAATGAATTTATTAAATTTAAACAACAAGAATAAATATTTTTAAATTTAGTATCTATTAAATTAAATATTGAAAACAATTTACATTTCATATTCATTATAATTCCATTTCAATAAAATTAAAAAATATTAATATCAATAAATATTAAGTAAAATATTTCTTTACTTTTATGTTTGAAAAAGTAAGCATATGCATATCTAAGAAAATTGAAAAAGAAAAAAAAATAGAACCATTTCAATAAATGAAATGGTAGACTCTTACCTCTCCAACAATTTGGTAATAAAAAAGAATAATCACTTTATGACATCAATTTTAAGTTATTCTTTATTTAGGATAAATCTTGAAGATGCAACACATTTTGTTGGCACACATTTGACTAATTAAGATCTTTTAAGTGCATTTTGATGCAAAAATATGCATATAAATGAAAAAAATTTGAAATTTTTTAAAACAATTTATAAATAATTTTATTTTAGAGAAATGATTATAAAATTAAAGTGAAAGAAAAAATTAAGAATATAAATGAGATTTACCATACAATTGCATAAAATAAATTAAATATTTTTATTTTTGGTGAAGTTGTTTTCAAAGACAAAGGGTGTAGATTGATATATCTTAAACATTGACTCAATTCACTTCTTTTACAAAAACATGAAATTGTCAAGGGTGATTATTTAGTCTCAAAGGTCAATATTTAATTAAGAAATGTTGAATTCTCTTTTAATTTATAATTCAATTATATATTTGTACAATAATTTTTTTTATAGATATGCATATGCAAATGAAAAATATTGTTAATATTTCTCAAATACTTATTATATTGATCATCTAACTACTCATCTTCCTTCCTTTTACCTTTTTTCATTTTTCATGGATAGTCATGTGAAAAACATTATTGATACTAAATAAGAAATACATAGAAAAAAATGTCATTTGAAGAATTGCCTCATAATTTAATAGCAATACAAATATTATTTTATATCAAAGTATATATATATATATATATATATATATATATATATATATATATTTTACCTAAGACCTAATTATTTACGATAATTTTCATGATAAGTTTCTATTCTTCTTAAAAAAAATACATAATAATATTAATTATTTATGTGCATTAAGGTATGTTAATAGAGTGTAAATACTGATGAAGAAGATAAAATTGATAAATAAATGAAGAGGTAATAGAGAAGATGAATCTAAAAGGAGTACGGGTGAAATTTTTTTTTGTAACAGTGCCATTGAAGAAATATACGAGAAGAAGAAAGAAAAAAGAGAGAGAAAAGGAAATGCATCATATATTTATATCTTATCTCATACTTTTCTACTATAAAATTAAAATAATTTTCTCAATGATGTTTTAAGAAAATATCTACAAACAATTTTATAAATAAAGAGATTATACTTTATTGTGAAATATATCGAACATGACAACATATTATTGAGCCAACTATAAAGCTTTGCTTCTTTGTTTCAAAATTTCCTTCATCTAGGCATTATTAAAATACAAAATAAAGAGAAACAATGTGAATAAGCAAAATTTTTGATAGCTTAATAGTATTGAACGAGTCGTTTAATTATAATATATAAAGTATTGTAATTGATATTAATGAGTATAAAAAATAATCATGTAACGTGCATTGTAACAAAAAGATATTCAAATCAATCCAAATAAATTGTATAATAACACAATTATTCTAAAAGGGAAACATGCCAATTATTTTTAACAAAATTGTAGGAAAATTAAAACATATATAATTTCACCATTATATACATTTAAGAAATTAACTACAATAAATTGTGTAACACCCCAGTTTTTATGCTTTTTATGGAGGGTAATTTAGTAATTTTTATAAGATTAATTTAGGGTGTTTTAGTAGCCTAGAACGGGTTGTTCTCAAATTGGAACGAGTCGTTCCAAGCTATTAAAAAGTTTGATATTTAGTAGTCTAGAACGGGCCGTTCCAAATCACAAAAATGGCCTATAACCCTAGCTGGGAACGGGTCGTTCCAAAGTTGGGAATGGACCGTTCCAAATATGGTCGATATGTGTTAAAACGCGAACTCAGAACAGGCTGTTCTAGTTTTAGAACGGGCCGTTCCAGATGCCAAGTTTGCATATGCTGAAAGGATTTAGAACGGGCTGTTCTAGGTTTGAAACGGGTCGTTCTGGCCACTCCTGAAATCTATAAATATAACACTCTAGCACTATTTCTGGACACACTCTCTAGAGACCAAAGAGAACAAGAGAAGGAGATCAGATAAGCCAGATTCTACTCTAGCTTCATCTTTTACTTATCCAGGTAATGGGGAGTGAGAAACCTCGCTCGGGGGTATGAGAATAATTGTTGGGTAGTAGGATTGGCCCCCAATCCCTTGCCTGATGCATGTTTCTAGGAATAGGCAAAATATGAATGTTTTTTGTTTTGCTTTCTAAATGTTCTGTTGTTTCTTATGTGATGTAGAGTGTGAATATGTATTTGATTTCAAAATTAAATACGTTTTGATATGAATTAGAGTGCTCTATAGGTTCCTGAGAGAATCCTATGAGAAACAGACAAAATATGAACGTTTTCTGTTTTGATTTCTGATTCTTCTGTTGTATTCCTTGTTGAATGAGATGTATGAATATGTGATTAATTTTGAAAATAGACAAGTTTTGATATGAATTAGAGTGCTCTATGGGTTCTTGTGGGAAACCCTATGAAGTAAAATTAGAAATATGATTTGTGGATGATTTGAGGCATTATATGTAAAGTTAATGATAGCTTCATGTTTTGGATAAGTTCTTGGTATGATTTATGTACTATTTTAATGTATATAATTACAAGAAGTTTCTTGTATAAGACTATGTGAATATGATGTGAGAATGTGAAAGGTGAACATATGATCTGTGATATGACACCGTGAAATAATGTGATATGAGATATGATGAGATGTGAAACGTGAAATGTTGAGTCAATGAAATCGTGGATGTATGACATGCATTATTTGCATTTATGACCTAACCAGGTGTACCTTTGGTTACCAAGTGATGTAACAAGCTAATCAGGTGTACCTTTTGGTCACCAAGAAATGTAACAAGCTAATCAGGTGTACCTTGTGTCACCAAGTGATGTAACAGGTGTACCTTGTGTCACCAAGTGATGTAACAAACTAACAAGGTGTACCTTGGGTCACCAGTGATGAAATGATGAGAAATAAGATTATAAGACACGTGACTGGCGCCACATGCATTTATGAGTCGAGTCCATGAGATCATTGCATGATGAATGACTATGCATGTGTTACTGTTGTATGTATAATTAAAATTTGTACTTAAATAATGTGTAGCTATGACTATGCTTGTATGATTTGTGTGTGTGTTGCCTAACTATTATTTTTACACTTGGAACCGAGTGAGATGTTTCTCACTCCCTTGTTGTCCTTTGAATGTGTTTAAAATTGTGTTGTAGGTGATCATCAACATGAGGATGTTGGTGATGAGACTTAGGCTTCAGTTGTGCATGATTTGATAGGATATGTGACATCGGGGCATAGTTAGGCGTAATTAGGATTTCATTATTGTTTTGGAAGAACTCACGTTTCATTTTTCCGCATTTGATCATGTTTTAAGTTTACGAATATGAATTCTCTACTTTTATGTTAATGGAACTATTGTTTTTATTCTAAAGATTTTATGCAACCCAAGAATATGTTTTATAATTTTTTCTGTATGTATGTTGGGGTAGAGGGTGTTACAAATTGTCCCATAAATCAATTCTAAATTTGAATTTGAATATATAATTATATTAAAAAAATTAAAAATAACTATCATTTAACTATTGTATGCATTTAATATATTAATCTCATTTTTTTAATAATATTTCAAAATTTCTATGAAAGATTATTTATATCCTTAATTGGTGCAATTTAATTTAGTAATTGTTAATATTTTTATATTATAACTAATAGAAAGTGCTTTAATTTTAAAAGGCGACAACATTTTAGAAAAAAATTGACTCCATTATGTAATTTTGATTGGAAAAAAATCTAGGAAAATATTCTACCTTTGTTTGGATGAAGTTTGCCTAAATTTTCAACTACAAGAAAATTGTAAAGAAGACAAAAAATGTAAAACAAAATGTATAAAAGTTAATTAGTAATGTGCATTAAGGTATGCAAATAGAGTGTGATATGAATAAAGAAAACTTTATTGAGGACCTATAACAATCACTTAGTTTCATTGAAGAAATGCCGGAAAAAGAAGAAAGAGAAAATAAAACGAGAGAAAGGATAATTCATAATATATTTATATCTTTTAGACTTTTTACTAAAACATTAAAAAAAATTTCTCAACAATGTATTAAGAAATATCTACAAACAATTTTATAAATAAAGGATAATACTTTTGTAATAAAATTATGAAGAAAAAAAAAACATATTACCAAGTCAATATTCTTCTCTGTTTCAAGATTTCTTTCCTTTGTGTAATCAACTTAACAACCAGCTAATTGATGCAAAAAAAATATGAACTATTTCTAAATCATCATAAATCACCTCAATAAAATATCGATAGAAAAATTTAAAAGAAAAAAATGAATCGTAAAACTTGCTATATTTATTCAATTTATTTGGATGAATTTTATCCAAAACATTGCTAGAAATTTGGCATAAAAAATATAGAAAAAGTAAAACAAAATGTATAAATGTTAATTTGTAATGTGTATTAAGGTATGTCGGGGGATGAATTTGAAAAGGAGTAATGATAAAAAAAAATACTTTGAGGAGGTTCTATACTAATTACTTAGCATCATTAAAGAAATATAGAAGAAGAAGAAACAAGTGAGAGAAAATGAAATTTATCATATAATATATAATGTGAAACAATAAAATCTTCATATCTTAATTTACCATGATAAAAGTGAAATGTTAATTTCTAATTATAGTTTGACTTTATAATATGAGAAAAAATTGACTTAACTTACATGAATTTATAATGTTTACTTGATTTGAATTTATAATTGGTTGTGATTACTTATACATGTGTTAATTTTTGTAAATAATTTTAATGTGTCAATTATTCAAAAAAAAAAAAAGAATGTGAAAATCCACGTGTGACTAAATTTTTGTGAATGGACATTCAATTTGGTACACTCCTAAAGTTTTTAGAATGTGTGAACAAGAAACATGGAAAAAATGAATTTTTAAAATATGTGGAAAATAAATATGACAAAATAAATGTCCAGAATAAGTGAGCAATAAATATAGGAAACTAAATGTGTTTTGACATTTTTTTTGTTTGAGATTAGGCCAAAAAATAGGATGGGACACTATCCTGGAAGAATTTTAGAAGAAAGAATACTTTAAAGAAGTTGTTCATTTTATACTATTTATTACAAATTATAAATTTATAAATTATAGATGGATTAAACAATGAAAGATATTTACAATTTTTGTTCAAATTTTTATTTATTAATACTACATCCCTTTTTATTGTTAATTTTGCACAAAGTTATCTTTTTTTTTTTCTCACCGAAAGAGATTTATTAAAAAATAGTACAAGGGGTACTCTAATCCATATACAAATACAATAGGCCAAATAATACTTACAACAACTAAAAACACGGTGCCTATTTTACAACCGCAACAAAAGAAGATACAACACCTAAGCAATTACTAAGTGATTTACCATAAATTTCACACAAGGACAATGATTGATAACCTTGATGATAACAATATGTGATCTCCCACAAGTATAATATTGCTAGTAGCTTAGGCACAATCAACTACAAAATCTCACCCTACATACTCAGATGCTCAAAAACCGAATATATGTCGAAAAAATTTAGACAGATAGTAGGGGAACTAACCCATGATGAAAAGGAATATTGGAAAGAAAGATCTTTAGCCTTAAACCACTTCCAAAAACGTATTTGAATCAACTCCAATAAGTCAGAATGTAATGTGACTTATCAGAGAAAATAGTCTCATTCCTAGCAATCTATAGAGACCATAAAACAGTCATCCACATACTTGACCATCTTAACTGATCCACATTAGAGCAAATAGGTAAACCAAAAAACTGTGCTAAGTGAAGGTGACAAGAATTATGGAGCACAAACTTTATACCAAACCAATTTAAACACAACATCCATATGCAATAAGCAAAAGGGAATTCAAAAAATAAACGGGACACTGTCTCCTGATCATGGCCACACAAAATACAGTATCAATCTCCAGTTTGTAGAATAGTTTTGTTTTGTTGGTAATTTATTAAGCATAGATCGCCAAGCAAAGCCAAACACTTTTGAAGGAAGAAACTTGAACCATAGGTAATTATATAGAGGAAATTTAGCAAACATGTCCTTATTCACAATGACATTGTAAGCTGACCTCATAGAAGATTCACCATCTTTCGAAGCTGACTAGACCCAATGGTTGTTGACTCCCGGTTGCAGGGGCAGGAAATCAATGTCAGCTTCCAATTGTTGTAATAGTTCACCTTCCCATTGAAAGAGGTTTCGCCTCTAGGACCAATTCCACACTTCGTCCCCATCCACTATTACCCTCAAATCAACAATGGTGGCACTTTTATTAGTCACAATAGAGAATAGCCTTTTATACTTTACACAAAAAGTTGTTGGGCCACACCAAGCCTCCTACCAAAAACATGTATCTATCCCATCCCTTACAACCTTATTACACCTACTAGAAAACCAACCATCAATAATTAACTCTCCCTTGTCAATTCTCCACAAATCAACCCACCAATTAGAACCCTTACCCACCCCATCTATCTCTCTCTCAAGTATGTTTCTATATAAAGAAGCTAACACCCTATTCCACAACCTCCCCTTATCTACTAAAAGCCTCCACCTCCATTTCCCTATCAATGCAAGATTAAAACCCCTTAAATCTTTGATGCCCAATCCCCCATGCCTTATGTCCCTACACACATCATCCTAAGCAACCCACACAATCTTACTATGATCCTCATCTCCACCCCAAAGAAATCTTCTAAATAAAGATTTTAGTCTTGTAATAATACCTGTCGGACCCTTGAAGAAGGAGAGATAGTAGATCGGGATGGAATGCAAAACAGATTTCAAGAGAACACTTTTGCCTCCAAATGATAATTTTTTTCCTTTCCACTTAGACAATCTCTTTTGCACCTTACTAATTACCAGATCCCACATCTTCAGCAATCTCGGATTTGCACCAATTGGTAGACCCAAGTATGAAAAAGGTAGAGAACCCACTTTACAATTTAAGAAAATAGCCATTCCATCTAACAACTCTCTATTCACATTGATTCCATATAGTTTACTCTTATGGAAATTGACTTTAAGTCTTGCAACTACCTCAAACAACTGAAAAATAGCCTTAATAGCCCAAATATTTTGCAATGAGGCCTTTCCAATAACTAGAGTGTCATAAGCATGTTGCAAGTGAGAAACTAGCACTGCCTCTTGACCAGCCTTATAGCCAACGAACACTTGAGACTCAACTGCCTTAGCCATCAAAGCATGAAATCCCTCAGCAACAATAAGGAACAAAAAAGGTGCTAGCGGATCTCCTTGTCTCAACCCCTTCCCAACCCCAAACTCGCTAGAAGGGCTACCATTCAACAAGACGAAGACTCTGGCAGTACTCAAACATTCTTGTATCCACATTCTCCACTTAGAAGGAAACCCCATCCTCTCTATAAAGAACTGCAAGAACTCCCAATTAACTGAGTCATAAGCCTTTTCAAAATCTACTTTAAAAAGCAAATTACTTGTATGCTATCTTTTGATCTCCTCGACAACTTCATTAGCAATCAAAATCCCATCCAAAATGAATCTTTCTTTTAAAAAAGCTGATTGATAATATGAAATGACGCTACTAATCACCTTATGTAGCTTGTTTGCCAGCACCTTTTCCACAACCTTATAGATGCACCTTATTAAAGAAATAGGTCTATACTCTTCCACTTTCTGCGGACTATAGTTTTTGGGACTAACACAAGTAACGAGCTATTTGACCCTTTCACCAATTTGCCATATATATAGAATTCATGCACCATAGCTGAAAAAATTAGTTTTGAGAATATCCCAAATTTTTTTAATAAAGTTAAAATTATATCCATCTAGTCCTGGACTTTTTGCACCTTCACAATCCCATACAGCTTCCTTCACCTCCTCCTCAAAGAAAGGCATAATCAACATAGTAGCATCTTTCTCTGATAATTGCTGAAAGTGTACCCCTTCAATACAAGGTCTGTAATGCATCTTCTCCTCAAAATGTTGCTCAAAATAACTCTTGATCCCCTCTTTCATTGTAACTAAATCATGATACCACACATTATTTATTAGTAAAGCTCTAATCTTATTCTTCAATCTTTTCTTATTAATATAGCCATGGGAAAAATTGGTATTAGCATCCCCCTCTCTCAACCACCTAAGCCTTGACTTCTAACAGAGCAAACTATCTTTCATGGACATAAGATGGCAAAGTTGTTCACACCATTCCCCCCTTTGAACAACCTCCTCCTCCAATAAGCCAGACTCTTCAACCTTAAGATCTAGCAAATCACCATTGTTCCTAGCCTCTGCAATTTTATGATCCAAATTATCTTATGTTATCTTATGTTGTCATTCTTTTTTTATTTTTATTTAAATTTTAAATCAAGCAGTAGTAATGATTAATAATTTTTATAATTAATAATTATTAATAAAAATGTTAATGTAGCATCCGATAATATTTAATTACTTTAAAAATATCAAATGCATATTTTTTTTTATCCATTTCTTTCTTTATTTATTTTTTAGCACAATTTTTTTTATATGTTTTAGTGAAAAGTTTTGGAGAAAAAGAGTGTGAAAAGAATTGTTAGCTTTACAATTTTAAAAATGATATCAAATATAATAAGTACATTAATTTTTATATAAATTACAATAATTTACATATTACAAATATAAAATATAGTAGCTTGTAATATAAATCTATAATAATTTTCCTATAATTTTTTTATTCACATATAAAATTTAAAAATATAAAATCATATATATTTTTGAAGTATATATATATATATATATATATATATATATATATCTTATTCATATTATGAAATATTTATCAAAAACAAATATTAAAATATTTCTATTTATACTTATTATAAAGGAAATACTTTATTTTTATATACATAATTTTTAGATTATTTTATTCTTAAATATTTAAATAAGATTAAAAATTAAATAAATTCAAGACTTAAATTCATGACCTTATAAACATAATTTTGATTGATTAAACAAATATTAATAATTTTAAACATCTTTAAATCTTTAAATAAATATAAATACAAGAAATATCTCGACCATACTATTCTTATAATCTTGATATTCTTCATTTTTTAAAATGATATTTATTTTCTAATAATTAATATAAATGTAATTTAATTAATATAAAATATATAAATATTCATTTTTTTAAGGGAAGAAGTTGTTCAATAGATTTATAGATTATATATTAAGTTGAAGACAAAGAGACTTGGGCCGTCAATCAAATTTAAGGAAGGTTGATGATATATACACCTCCTTTTTTTTATAAGTATACCTCCTTTTAAAAAAATAATTAAAATTTTTAAAAAAATTTTAATTTTTTTTAATTTTACACCTATAACATTTTATTTAGTACCTTTTTTCACACATTTTTTCTATATTTTTTTTTTAATTTTTATATGTACTTTCTTACCTTTCTTTCATCTCATCTATTTTGTTAATATGTGAAAATTGAAAGAGAACAAAAAGTGTATGAAAAAAAGAAAGTAGCAAATTAAAAGTTGAAGGTGCAAAATTAGAAAAATTAAAAAAAATTACAATATTTTATAATTTTTTTAAAAAAATAAAAGAGGTGTACTTGTAAAAAAAATAGAGGTGTATATATCATGAGCGTATGGATACCTGCGGGTTTTGGTTTGTTAAGCTCAATTGGGGGCCCAAAACAGTGCAGTAGATATAAAAGCCCAAACTGTGCAAAACCCTATCTCTTGTTGTCGTTACCGAGTTTTGCCGTATGTTATAGTTTCCAAACGCACGCAGCGAGTTAGGCGCGGCGAGATCAGGACCAGATTCCAAGATGAAGGTCTTCTCTCTAACCCTAATTGCTTCCTTGTTCGGATTTTCCCGTGTTTGTCGTTGTAACATGTTCCCTTTTTCTGCAGTTTAACATTGCAAACCCCACCACTGGATGCCAGAAGAAGCTGGAAATTGATGACGACCAGAAGCTGTAAGTTTTATTTATTTATTTATTTATTTTTATAACTTTTTCTTTATTTTTCAATTATGTTGCAGAAGAAAAAACGTCACTTTAATGTGGCGATGCTCAGAAACGAAAATTTACTTCAATGTTACTTTGTGCTCTTCCTGTTTGGGACTTTTATTGTTTGTGGTTTCGAAATTGCCATAGATTTTGAGTTTAATCGTTGCATTCTTATTATGATTGCCTTTTTTTTTTTCTTAATTAAATTTGTTAGATTTATATTTAACCTGTTCTATAACTGTAGTGCAAGTAGTTTACTTGCATCTCCATACGTTTATAGATATTCATCATGAACGTGAATTTTTTAGTTGACATGATATTAGTGTCGATATGACTTTAACATTAGTCTGTAGTTGCTATGTGGAGTTCTTTTTTATGTTTTTTTTTGGTGGCTTTTTATTGGATTTGCATATATATTGTTATATTGTTATATCCTGTTTTGTACTGCAGTCGAGCATTTTGGGACAAGAGGATCTCCCAGGAGGTCCTTGGTGATGCCTTGGGTGAGGTATGCGCTCATTAGCTGGAAATCTGAAATCAATGTTTGTTCCTATTTTTTGAGGAGTATTAATAAATGATATACTCACCTCTGTAATTTTGCTACTGAAGGAGTTTAAAGGCTATGTTTTCAAAATCACTGGTGGGTGTGATAAACAAGGATTCCCAATGAAGCAGGGAGTGCTGACCCCTGGTCGTGTCCGACTCTTGCTCCATAGAGGTAGGATTGCTCTACTGCTTCAATCAATTGTTTTCTTGCTTGGTTATAATTATTAACAGATCATGATTATAATTGGTTGATGTTGGCAGCATTGGTATAACTGCCATATTCTACATTTGGCTGCAGACTTGATAATTTTTAGAATGTATTCCTGATTTTCTCTACCTGCTTCTTTTTTGTGTATTTGTAGTCTACTTATTTTGTGTGTATGTGTTGTTATTTGAGGATGCCTATGTCTTTATGCAATGACTTTTAACTTTTTCTAGAAGCCTATTTATTGCAGGATTCTCACGGCTATGTTAGTTTGCAGACTTGTTAATGATTTTTTTTTCATTTGAGCAGGAACTCCTTGTTTCCGTGGATATGGAAGGCGCAATGGAGAGCGCAGAAGGAAGTCTGTTCGTGGGTGCATTGTCAGCCCAGACCTCTCTGTTTTGAACTTGGTAATTGTGAAGAAGGGTGAAAGTGATTTGCCAGGTCTGACCGATGTTGAGAAGCCAAGGATGAGGGGTCCAAAGAGAGCATCCAAAATCCGAAAGCTATTCAACCTTTCCAAGGAGGATGATGTGAGAAAGTATGTCAACACATACCGTCGAACCTTTACAACAAAGGCTGGTAAGTTTCTGAGATCCACAAATTCTGTGTCAGGCTCTTTAGGTATGCTGGGCAGATGGAGAAACATATTTGGTAATGAAAAAAATATTAAGTAACCCATTTCTATTGCTTATCGAGTATCAACTGCCTAGTTCCAAGTTTTGATTCATCTGTCATATCTTGTATTTTATAATGTGGACCTGTAATGCTTTTTTATTTTTGAGTGAAAGCAGAACAGGACTTCCACTGATAGTGTTTCTTCACAATTTAACATGTTCTATTGAGAAGCAATTTCCTACTATACTGTTCCAAAAATGAAACCAAGTAATGCATATTTATGATATATTCCAAATATGAAACCAAGTAATGCATATTTATGATATGGTCTGATAGAGGGATCTATTTGAATAATAGAACTGTTACACTCAGCTATTGTGGACTCTTCGTGGACATTGAATTAACTTGGACATGGTTTGTGATGAATTATAGTCTGAGTAATGGATAATTGATTGCAGGGAAAAAAGTGAGCAAAGCTCCAAAGATTCAACGACTGGTCACTCCTTTGACACTCCAAAGGAAGCGAGCAAGAATTGCTGATAAGAAGAAGAGAATTGCCAAGGCAAAATCAGAAGCAGCAGAGTATCAGAAACTCCTTGCTTCCAGATTGAAGGAGCAGAGGGATCACCGGAGTGAGAGCCTGGCCAAGCGGAGATCCAAGCTTTCCAGTGCTACCAAACCAACTGTCACGGCATAGGCTGCTTTTTGGTAGAGATATGGTGAAGTTTAAACTTCACCGTAGTTTTTGGTAGTCTCGTTTTTTATAACATTTTTGGTTATGCAATTTAAATACATCGAGTTCATTTAAGTATTTCGCAATGATTTTTGCCTTAGTTGGAACTTTTATCTGTTTGATGATGTTGACTTTTATAAACATATTACATTTCATTTTATGAATGCTGTGATTAACGTGAACAAGCCTTTTGTAAGCTTGTAGGGCGAGATGCATTTTATTTTTTCAAACAGCAAAATCGCAAAATTGGAAGGTTGATGCGGGTTATGTTTTCAAATGAAATGTCCTTGAATCGTAGCAAGTTAAAAATTGTAGCTTTATGATAAGGACTGATTCAGTTGCTGATGAAAAAATATCCATTGATATATGTTAACATAATTATGATTTATTATGTTTGTAAATGTAATATCTGTTTATTTTTTCAGTAGTAGATATTTGTTTATTTTAACCATTGATAGTGTTGAAAAGATATCACAGCTAATAATTGTAGGTTACGTACTGGCTACTACCTAATGGTAAGTCGGTAAGTTTCTAAAATTTATAAGATTTAATTTTTTTATTTAGTTATACTAATCTTTTGGTTTCCATATAATTACTTTCAATTTTATTTTGGTCTTTACCGATAAAAATGTAAGCATGTTTTGCGTGTTATGTTGAAGTATTTTTTTTTATTTTTACTTTTTTACATTTTGGTTTCTATAATTATATATCTTTTTATCTTTAAGTTTCTACAATTTAAAAGTATTTTTTGAATTTTTTATACAAATTTTAAATTTGTTTTAGTTATATTTTTTCTTCGTTTATTCTGCCGATTGTATTTCTTTTATATTCTTACGTTTAGACCTCAAATTAGAGTATGATAACATTTAGTATGTAGGTAGCCATTTGTGTTTACACTGGTTGGTTGAGTCTTTTGTATTGTGTTAATCTTAGAATTTAATGGTGATATATTAATAGTGTAAAATGATTTTGTATTGTTACAGTGTAAAGTTAATTTATATTGTTTAATAATTAGATATTAACAATAATGATTTTTTATGTATTTATTATAGAAGTTAATAACTTACCATAAATAGGGAATTGTATTTAGACAACGGTGTAAAGTTGTTTTAGACTTGTATTACCTATTTTCTCTATAATTTTATTACATAATATGATATATGATGCATTAAACAGTTGTATTATTTTAATTATGTCAATCATACAACTTGTAAAACTATCGCATAAAAAGTTGACAGATCAATCGCGAGAAATTTGAAAACAAGTTTCTGCCACAATGCCCTTAGAGGTCACTTTAGGGGGCAAAATGTGTCACAAGTATTATATGATATAGAAAACCAATTAAATGCTAACCTTAATGTTCGTACGTGTAGAATACAGTACTGTTAAAATGATGTGGGAAGACTCTTGCTATCGCATGCAAACATGAATCGTTATCTGCAGCCTGTCATATTGACTGAGATAATAATTCTGCATTCCTAAGATTTTCACAAAGTTGATAGAGATTAAAAAGGGGGAAGAAGAAAGGAGAAAATATTGATAGAGATTAAAGCATAAAATAAGACTGCTTGAATAGAAACTAAAATGAATAATTTATTAGTTTAAAGACTAAAAGGTAAAGATTACGCATGTATTATGATCAAAATGTAAAAATAGTTTACAAATAAAGAATAAAACATAAAATGCAACATACTTCAACAATGTAAAGTGTTAACATTTTTTAACAGTAAAGATTAAAAGAAAACTAAAAGTATTTGTATGGAGACTAAAATGAACGATTTAAGTGTAACAACTAAAAGATAAAACTTGTACAACTATAAGAAGGATCAAATAAATAATTAAACCAATCTATAATTTTAGTCCTTAAAGATTATTAATAATATTTTTGAATATACTTGTTTTTTAAGGAAAAATATTTTTATTGATATTTCAGTATTTTTATTGATATATTTCTTATTCTGATACAAAATTGTTGATATTTCAGTATTTTTTTTTTCAAAAGCATTGATGTTTTACAAATTTTTAAGTCTTTCTTCCTTCAACATACACTCATACCCTATTTGATAATTATGTCTTATTTCGCAAATACTGTTATAGTAATAAATAATAAATATTAAATGAATGTATTTTAGAATAGATATACTGATTTTTGAGTAATATTAAATAATTTATGAGTAATTTTTACCTTAAACATCAATAGTTTTTTTTACTAGAAATAGTATTTTCTTTACGCTTTTAGTCTTTATGATTTTTCTGACTGTGGTCTTTTAAAAAAAATTATTTTACAGTTTTGACGTGTCATTGTTCCCTAATGACATCAATTATCTATTAGACAACAAACTCGATGTTTCTTTAATTAAAGAAATTAAAATAAATATCTTATAATAAAAGAAAATATTAAAAATTATAATTTTATAAGGACAAAAAATACTATTAAGGACAAATCATGAAACAATTTTATTGAAACCAAAATCGTAAGATTTGTTTTTTATAAAAACTAAAATCATAATATGGGTATATTATGTTGTAACATGCCAAAATTCCTTCCTCTCAAATCTTCTGTGATTTAATACAATCAGATTTCAACTTGTTAAAATCTATTACAAAAAAGAAATTGAAAATGAGTTAAAATTCAATGGTGGAACACCGTCACCAATCAGAGTTAAGTATGTCACTAAATGTATGAAATGGTTCCTATTTTGCTTTAGGTTATGTTTAGTAATTATTTTAAAGTTGTTAGATTTTCTGGAACTAACACGTGGCACAGAATTACAAAGAATAAGCCGATCAAAACAAGAACTTCATTACCATTTTGAGTCACAAATATCGTTAAAGGTTTAATTGCTGAAACTAAGGGAAAATAGGGAAATATTTTATTGAGACACCAGGGCTAAGTAGTCGGAATGGTGGTTATTTTATGCAGACACCAAAATTGATTTAAGAAGTTGGAAGTAATTAGTATAAGCATTTGAGGAGCTATCAGCTATTCTTAAGAACTAAAGAATAAACCCTACAACATTGTGATAATTAAATGTGTTATAAGAAGCAAAGGTCCCAATGTTGGAGAATATATATGTCTGATTTTAAGGCATGTAAGATTGACTTTATAAGTACATGTAATTCATCAATAAAATTGGATTTTTAGAACGATGTAAGATGTCTGCAGTGGACAATTACTAGTAACTCTTGGCAAGAATGATAATAATTAGATAGCCCCTGTAACTTTTGCATTACTGGAAGCTGAGACAAATTATTCTTGTTCTTAGTTTGTGCAGCTACTTCTTGAAGACTTTCTTGAGCGAGAGATGATAATATATTTTCGATCAACGAAGGTAATGTTAGTAATGTTATTACTTATGCCTTCATAATCACTTGATGGTTATGTTGATAATGACTATTTTTTATAATAAAGGTTTAGTTCTGTATGGGATATGGAAAAAGGAAGTATCTTGGTATGGAGATGGAGGCCTTATGGACAGGTTGCCAGACCAAATACAGAGTGAGAGTAGTATGTGCAAAGGATATTTTATTTTCTTCTTTAAAAGGATGAACATGCTTGAAAGGTTATGATCGAAATACCAAATTTAATGTGGACTGGATTTGTATATAATAGTTGTATAAAAAGTGACCAGCAAATCAACAGCATGTGCGAGACCTTCAATTGAGCATGCGTAAGTGCAAGGAAAAGCCCATAGTTTCAGGTTCAAGGTTGTTACGAACAGGCTTGTGACACACTATGCTTTGGCAGGGGTAATATTTGACCAATGACACAGTACCAAATTGAGAAGATAAAGAGAAATGATGATGGGAGGACCCATAGTTCATCAGAGGGTGAAGCATGCGTTTAGATCCTCTCCATTTCGGTAAATATCAAGGAGACACGTGGCTAAAAAATCCAACGGCTAGATTATATTTGTTTAACAAGTAATGGTACTGAGTCCTTGGTCTTTATCCATCGATGAAGTGGAGGACGTCAATGCTAAGCATGTGGTTTTAGTTGAGGCTTGTAGTGGGAGTATTTGATTAGAACATGATTAAGAACATCTAGCATTTTCTTTTGCTATTGATGAAATTTGGCCACTTGAATAGGCAATGTAAGTTCTCAATAAGAGAGCAGCCTATATAACCACCAAGCTTGACACTAATTTAAGTTGTATTGTAGTGATAATTCATCAATTATTCACAAGTTGGAGAGAAGTATTAATATTACTGAAATATAATTCAGCAACTATTCACTAAAAAGCAAGACGGAGAATGAAAGACACTAGTAGGGAGAGTGATAATTCAAAGCTAAGGAAGACGCCATAATTTACTAGTTATTAGGAGCATATGCACTTTTTATTGAAGCAAGTTTGCCAACATCAGAATTTTTAAGTCCATATTCTGATATATAATGTATTAGTTTTAAATGAGAAAACACCATCTAATTCAGCTTACGATTTGTCTCATGTTAAATAGTGATTAAAATACAAATAAATAAAACTTCAACCATTCTTGACACAACCTTTGAAAAATAGAAAAAAGAGTACAATTTAAGTTGATTCCTTTTATAATTAGGACAGTAGATACATGTTCACATCGGTAGTACATAAACTCACATTAGTAATAGGAGTATCGTTGAAACTTAAAGCATGTAATTTTTGAAATAACCCAGATATTTGCCCTCCTAAAACAACACATATGAATCGAGCATTTTTTTTTTCTTCTAATAAGCACTTTACTTTCATGTAATAATAAAAAAATCGACATTGTCAACGATGACCGACTCTGGAAGTATCAAGGGAAAATCTAACTATTTACTCATGATAAAGCAAGCAACAGTAACAAGAACAAGTTTAAACAGTTTAGGAATTAATATGGAGCCAAGTATCAAGGGACAATCTAACTATTTACTCATGATAAAGCAAGCAACAGTAACAAGAACAAGTTTAAACAGTTTAGGAATTAATATGGAGCCAAGTATCAAGGGACAATCTAACTATTTACTCATGATTAAGCAATCACCAGTAACAAGAACAAGTTTAAAGAGTGTGGGAATTAATACGGAGCTATAACTTATGAAATTAATCGAACTAAATTCTTATATAATTAATCA
Organism: Cajanus cajan; assembly: GCF_000230855.2. Classification (NCBI taxonomy): domain Eukaryota; kingdom Viridiplantae; phylum Streptophyta; class Magnoliopsida; order Fabales; family Fabaceae; genus Cajanus; species Cajanus cajan. Next base: position 70,000,370 of record NC_138519.1, on the reverse strand, counting down.
GCCTTTTGGAGTATGGCGAATCTGACAGGGGAGGAGTATATTTTTTATATTGGAAATATAAAAAAATAATAATAATAATAAAAAATAAAAAGCATTTTTTTTTTGTTGGGTCTTGTTTTGTGTTTTTCACCAACCAAGTTCAACTATTGAAAAAATATCTGATATTAAAACTTTTTATCCATGGGTCATTATCCAGATGCAGAAACTGGATATCTCCATTTATCTCCCAAATGGAGAGGATCCGGAATACTTGTGTTTTGGAATGGTAAAAGTAAAACCAAACCAACCATTCGAGCAAACAATCATTCCTGTTCAACTTACGCGGTTAAATACAATGATATATTAACCAGAGTAAATTACACTGTCAGTCTAAGTTTTACAAGATTGCAGATAATTCCCTCCTTTTTCTACCCCCTACACTAACCTCCTTAATTATCTGAAAAATATTGTACCAACATTTCTCAGACATTACAATAATCCCTTAATAATTTGAAAAATATCAGTGTGCCTCACTATAAAGGAGGTTGCTGTAAATGTTAAAAAAACAGGAAGGTTATCTGCAATCTCACAAAACCTCAAGAGGTGTAGGTATAATTCACTCTATCAACTATCAAGGTTTCAAGCAAGATGTTGGCCAATATTTTGTGGTATGAAGAGAATTAAAAAGAAAACAAATATAGAACTCATAAATTAAATCAGTTGGGTCTGGTTAAACATGAAAAATACCAAGATTTAAAAAATATATAACAGACAAATTTCTACAGCCAGTACACTCCCCCTTTTATAACAAATTTCTCAAACCTACTGGCACCAGTTTTATGCATAAACAATTGTGTTACAGGGGAGGAATAACTGCTGCAAAAATTCCACTGAAATCACCTAATGAATCATATCTAGATCTAAAAAGTTTAGCACATGATAACTTAAGCCATTTTTGGCCCAACTATAAATATAAAAGAAAAAGCCATGCCCCTAGCTTACAAGTCCAGGACTGTAAGTGACAAACAAAACACTGCCAATCACTGGTACAAGTTGAGTGCACATAGCAGTATACAGTTAGCATTAAAAGCAACAAGAGCAATCAAATGGGCAGAGAGGAGTATTTCCAGCATCTGTATTATTAATACCTAACTCCTCTTCAGTGTAGACGGAAAATCCATCCTCTGTTTTCTTTCTTGGTCGAGAAGGTGGGTCAGCAAACTCACCATCATCTGCCCCATCAGTTTTCCTCTTCACATTCTTCTTTTTCTTCTTTGTTTTATAAGTCTTCTTAGTTACTTCACCAGGTTTTCCAGTCTTTTCCATTTCAGACTTCTTCCTCTTTTTTCCAGCAAATATTTCATCAATTTCATTGCCTGCTTTTTTGGGTGTAGAAGAGGGTTTCTCCTCTTCTGTAACAGTATTCTCTTGCAACTGGCTTGGTGTCGCTTTAAAACTCTTCTTCGTCATTGGAGTTAAAAGAAAGCTGCATATCATGTTACAATTTTTGTGAGAACTGAAATATTCAACAAACATGAAGAAAAGCACTTGCAAAAAGAAGACTACAGGCCAGCTGGCACAAGATTTGAAACCACAGTTGCTAGATCCTTCATTTTTTCATTTCAGAATTCAGATTTAGATTCTCATTTTTTATATTCATAAAAAAGGAGCAAAGGATGAGTCCTGAATGAATACAGTTTCTGTCATCTGAAGGCCTACAATAAAAAAAGGAAAAGTATAGAACCTATACTAGAATCTACAACATCAAATTTAAAAGGATGAAAATTAAAATAAAAAAAAAACAAAAACCAACAAGAGCTCATTCATCGTCGTAAGCCCGTTACTCATTTTGACTCAATACTTGACACAAATCTACCTCAAGCCAAGCCCTTAATTTAACTAACCAATGTAACAATCAGAAGAGCAACGAGTAACAAAAGAAGGCCCTAAACATTAACAATCATTGTTGTAGCACATATACAATTCAAACAGAGCACCAAAGTTTTAAGGAGAATTATGGCATCTGAAGTTGGGAATATATATATTCCCATCATTTTTCTTCTACTTATGTTTCAAGAATTACATGTTAATTCAGCGAATATATATATAATTAGAACGGGTCAATGTATAATCTTACAAGTTGCATTGCTATCAGAGGCAATGTAAATGGATCAAAACCGAAGCTGAAGGGAAGATGATGCTAATTTTCACTACAACAAATAATTTTATTTTATTTTTTTAAAAAAACTAATATCTACTAACATATAAATTTGCAGAAGCAAGATTAGGCATAAAAATGGATATTTATATGAAATCGGGAAGGAGGAAGGGTTCATGCATTCAGAAGGGAGTAACAAACTTTACCTGTGGACGATAGCAACGCGTGAAGGAGGCGCAGATGAGAAAATTTGCAAGTGCGTTTCGGGTTTGGAACCCTAACCCTTGTGTGCCCAGCAAAAGTGCAAAACACATCAAATAGGTAAAGTTGTTTAACCGGATTGTAAAAGAAACAACACCCATCAAAAATATTTTTTTTAAAATCAAATCTTTGGTATTTGATATTAAATATTCGACAGAAAATTTTAACATTAATTATCATCTATGCCTCTGATAAAAAAAATGTGGGATCTAGAAAATCTAATTATTGTTTTAACTTTTTAATAATTAGGATCTGGATTTACAAGATAAGATTAAATTAATTAAAAAATATTTTTATAAATTTGATAAAAAAAATTGGTATAAAATTTAAATTTATATGAATATTAAAAAATTTAAGTCATGATATTTAAGAAAATAAATACCTAAAAACACATAAAAATTTCATCATTTATGGATAACTATTCTTACTTATAATATACTACATTTGTTACCTGTTTAGCCAAAATACTATTTTAGAGGATAGAGTGAGTAGAAGAGAGACTTTACTACCATGGAAAATCCTACCTCAGAAACTCAACCCGCCTTCCTAAATACCTCTTTATCTCTACCTAACCATGTCTCTAGAACTCTAGCACCAAAGATTGAAAACCTAGTTGAATTTTCATATGTCCCTGAAGATGCTCAGATCTCTGAGAGCACTGCCCCCCTTCTAAGTCCATTGATCGTCCAGGTTCCTAGGAATATCTCCAGGGAACAGCTGAAGGAGCTCATCCCATTACAATGGGTGACAAATTATGAGAATCTCCATAAGCACCATGGAAAGCCAATCCAAACGGATCAAGCAACTTTCAGAAGATCCGTCGACGGAACAGTCAGAACAATCTTTCAACAACCTGAGAAAGCCTCAGGTCCAATTTTTCAAACAATGATGTTAGAACCCTTCGTCAAGGAAAAAAGAATTCCCATCTTTGCGGTACATGCAGATGGGAGAGAAATCTATACTGACCAAATTAACGGTCACTTCATCTGGGATGTTGCCCCAGAAATGTGCGATCCTGAGTGCGATTGCTGGATGCACTCAGGAGACACCAGTGAAGAAGATGATAGTGAATCAGACAGTGACTACAGTGACGATGAGGAGTGGAATACACCCTGTAAGTCACCACCTCGACCTAACAAGAGGTCAGATTCACAAAACAAGCCTTCTTTCAACAGACAACCCAATCAACAAAGCAGATCTTCCTTCAGCGTGATCTCACCAAGGTGTTCAAATGAGGTGAAAAGGTTTTCTCCTCCTACACCTAAACCAACACCATGCTTCATGTTTTCTGAAGCAAACAAAGATGTAGAATTTCCTCCTTTGGAGAGGAAAATAAATCCCAACACACGGTACTCCACCAAACCCACCATCATTCCTTCCGAGATTGGTACTGACGGGAAATCGAAGGTGCTGAGTCAGGCAAAAGAAGTTCTTAATTGGCAAACAGAAAATGCTCAAGCACAGAACTCCCTGCTGAAGAGGATTGATGACAAGGTTACAAAAATGTCAAGTAGTATGAAAAAATCAGAAGACAAGCTGGACTATTTCTCATCAAAGATGAAGAAATATTACCAGCAATTGACTGCTGAATTTCTAGACTAGAGAATGAAATAAAGAACATTCCTTTTGGTGCAGCAATTAATGAAAAGGATCGAGAAATCAGGAGTCTAAAAGCTCAACTCTTCCAACTGGAAGAACAGATAGAGCAAAAGAAGAAGGCTTTGCAGCCTCAGCCAGTTCCTAACGATCCATACCCATTCTTACACCCTCTTGCACCCGTGTCTCATTCTCTGTTCAAACCATCATCCGTCTCTTGGTCTAAACCTGAAAGACCACATTACAACTTACCCACCGCCTCTGCAAATTGGCAATGGCGAAAGACGGAATCCAGTTCGCGGAAAATCTCCAAATCAATAGAAGATGACTCTAAATCTTCTACCCTTGCTTCATCCCCAAAAAGGCATGATTCTGGAAAAGGCCATTACTTCCAGGATTCTCAAGATCCTTACTCTCAAATGCCTATTAGCCAAGACTTTGGTACTGTCAAAAGGGATGAACAGTACGCCACCGCAAAATCATCTGAAGACACCAGATCTGAATATGATCTTCTCACAGATATATCTGAAGCCAATTCTACTACTACAGCTTCATCAGAAGCACAGTTAGCAAATCTCTCTATTCTAATGGCATCATCTACCGGACAAGATCCTATTTATGAATCCCCTGAAGAGAGTCCCAGACAGAGTATTAGAAATGGGAATGGAACTGTCAAACCAACTAGGGGCCCTTGGTTCACTCTTGATGATGTTGATCCAAGCCAATGGAGATCTCGACTGATTGAATTTGGTGCTTGGCTAGATACCCGATTCATGAAAGGAGATACTGAGTCATACAAGATCATTGAAGAATTCAGATGTAGGATGACTGGAATCCTAAAGGAATGGTACGCCAACTTGGGACCAGTTGGCCAAAATACATTTCATGAACTAGGAAATACATCTGCAGTCCTAGGTGCGCTCCATGAAGAATTCATAGGAGATAGAGCTCTTACAGACAGAAAGATCAAACAAGAAGTCTTTGAGATGAAGTGTTGTTCACTTAAAATGAAAGATCTTGATAAGCATTATCTCAGAATGCTTAAAAGATTCTATCTTCTTAATGGTCTTAATGATCCAAGTTTGAAGAGCACTTATGTCAGTTCACTTCCTGTAGAAATTCAGCCAGAATGGCTGCTGCCATGAACAAAGACTTTACAGGATTGACGATGGGTCGAATCCACCAGATGACCCAAGAAGTCGTAGACAAGCTTTGTCGACAACATGAATACTTCTCAAACATGCTGAAAGATAAAGGGAAGTATGCCAAAGCTTATAGAAAACCCTTTTTAGAGATTAAATGAAAAGAACATTATAAAAAACCTTATAAGTTTTTTAAGAAGAAAGAGACTCGTGGGAAAACTCCAGGTCAAAGATGCTACATCTGTGGAAAAAAAGGACATTTTGCTAAGAACTGCCCAAACAAAGCTCAAAAGGCCATAAAGATGATTACGTCGTTACATCTAAATGACCAAGATAATGTAGAGTCTCTTTACTCAGAACAGAGTTCTGCAGATGAAGATACTGCATTTGCCCTACAAGATTCTTTCTCAAATGACTCTAGCTGTGATACAAATGACTATAGTCAAGAGGAAGAACCAATTCCTATCTTCGCTGTCGAACAATCCGACAGTATGACAACTATTGTTCCTTCACACCCCAATGTGGAAATTGAAATTCTACCATCTAAGTATGAGAAGCCTATCAAAGTCATAGGTTTCCTTGATACAGGTGCCTCGAAGACTATGATGAATCCAGAAATCTTGCCACCTCATTTCTGGAGGAAGGAAGATACCTTCTTCATAGCAGCTGACAGAAAGACCTTCAGAACAGAAGTCATTTCACGAGCACCAATAGGCATTCGTCTCTACAAAGACTGCATAATTTGGTCTAAAGTCGTTGGAACTCAGTTGCCTAACAAAGATATCTTAATTGGAATGGATGTCTTCACTCAAGCACACAGGTTACTCATTCATCCAAGTGGACTCAGATTCAAAGGAGAATTTAAGCCTTTCGTGCCAACCAGTAAGCTATATTCCGTTTCTGAAGCTCCATCAGAATTGGAAGAAATCAAGATACAATTGAGGTCTTTATGTTCTGATAATCATAAAGATTTCACTCATCCAAAACCACTTTGGAAGAATCCTGATTTCTTTATACAATTGCCATTCAAGCTAAATGAGGACATAAATCCCACAAAAGCATCCCATCCAGGCATGTCTCCATCTGATCTTAAGCTTGCCAAACAAGAATGTCAAGAACTGCTCAGACAAGGTCTCATTGAACATACGACATCAAATTGGGCGTGCCCAGATTTCTACGTAGAAAAAAGATCAGAAAGACTCAGAGGAAAGAAAAGATTAGTCGTTGACTACAAGCCTCTCAACCATTTCTTGAAAGATGACAAGTTTCCACTACCCAAGGCATCCACCCTGCCTATCTTGCTAAAAGAATCAAAAATATTCTCTAAATTTGATCTCAAATCCGGATTCTGGCAGTTAGGAGTTGATCCCAGTGAAAGGCACAAGATAGCTTTCTGCATACCCAATGCACAGTATCAATGGACTGTCCTACCTTTCGGCTTGAAGGTAGCACCATCACTATTCCAGAAAGCAATAACAAAGATACTTGAACCGCTCTTAGATAATGCTATCATCTACATAGATGATATTATCTTATTCTCCAAAGACATGGAGAGTCACAAAAAGCTTTTTAAGCCAATTCCTGGAAAGAGCAAACTTGTATGGTATCATGTTTTCAGAAAAGAAGATACAGTTAGCCCAACAGGAAATTGACTTCCTGGGGATGAAGTTCTTTCAAGGAACTTACCAACCTCAACCTCATATTGCTGAAAAGTTGCTCAACTTTCCTGAAGAAAATCTATCTGTCAAACAGATTCAACAATTCCTTGGAATCATAAACTACATCAGAGATTTTATTCCGAAGGTTGCTAGATACACAAGCCCTCTCTAAAAAATGTTGAAGAAAGATCCCCCTCCATGGGGACCAGAACAAACCCAGGCTGTCCAAGAAATAAAAAAGATTGCACAGAATCCTCCTGCATTAAAGATCCCAGGAGATGGAAAAAGAATCCTCCAGACAGATGCAAGTGATCATTACTGGGGTGCTGTTTTCATTGAAGAAGTAAACGGGAAAAAATTCTATTTTGGACATGCTAGTGGACAATTCAAAGAAGCAGAAAAGCATTATCACACCACCTACAAGGAAGCACTGGCTGTAAAGAATGGAATGAAGAAGTTTGATTTTCACCTGCGAGGATATCATTTTGAAGTTCAAATGGATAATTCCTCTTTCCCCAAAATTCTGGATTTCAAAAACAAACTGCCACCTGAACCTCAGATCCTAAGACTGAAAAATTGGTTTTCTAGGTATGACTTCACTGTTAAACATATCAAAGGAAAACACAACCTCATTCCTGATTTCCTGTCGAGACCTCAAAACCCAGTCATAATCATATCATCCACCTATAGCTTTCCATTAATCTTCATGGTGAAACCATTACCTGATACTGCAAAAACAAGAAAGCTATATCCTCCTGGTTTTAAACCTAATAGTCCTGAAGAAATTATCCAATTCGCTAAAGCTCATTATTTTTATTATCTTCATGAGACTTTAAAGTTTAAAATCGTCCCTCCATCCATGTTTGATCCAACAGAAGACCATCCTGGAATTTTTGAATTATTCTGTGAAGTTGGTTGGGATTTGTGTGAACCAACTCTCTGGGCCTTATGGTGTAAAACTGTCCAACATCCAATTGCAATTGCCCTGAAGACGCAATCAGCTTACAATATTCTGATAAATCCAGACAAGGCAGAATTTTTATTTTGGACTTTATTAGAATGGTTTTCACCTCTCCCATGGTGGAGAAGTGAGTTAAAAAAGGTTATTGATTTTCAAAAGAATCAAATGGGGAAAAGCAAAAAACAATGTGAGTCTTTGACTTCCATAGCCATCATCAGCCGCCCTTATTTCCAGAAACCAACAGGAAAACTGTGGTCTAAGAATGAAACTTATTTCTGGGGAACCTTTGAGGCATATCCACCAGATCAGAGTTACAGGACACAATTGATCAACCATCTCAAGGAAGCAAAAATCCAACAAAAGAGCCAAGGAGAATCCAGCTCATCACAAAGTCGGTTCATTCCTACCCAGTCAAGCCATCAGGGTATCAATTCTTTCATGAGCAGAACTGAGTATTACGTGCCCGATGAACAGTTCCAGACAGCTAATGATCTAGGAGAAAACAACGAAGATGATTACTATGCTGAATTGATGATAGACAACTGTTCCGATTCAGATGCATTAGATTCGAATCTCTCTCCTAGTCACAAGCCCATTATCAAAAGGGGCTAATAATGAGAATCTACTTTTAGTACTGTCTGCCCTCATGTCTGCCATCAGTGTGTAATAAGTGTATGACAGCTTGTATTTTATATGAGTCATGACCATGTAGGTCCTCTGTTTGTACCCGTTCTTATCGTCTGAGTCATAATAGTTTGTCTAGTTGTATGAGTCACACCCCACGAGGGTCCTTTATTGTATTTAACTTTTAGTGAGCCAATCAGAATTGGCCCATGTGTAAAATGCTTGTTGTTTGTAAGCCTCACGAGATCCCCTCCGAGTCTATATAAGGAGGCTCTCTTTCAGTTTGTAACCAAGTCGAGTTTACAATAAAATTCTCTTGTGTGTTTATTACTCATGGATTGCTAAACCTCTCTTCCTCTATTTCGAAAACTCTTGATCCTATTATAGTATTATGCTCTCAGTAGTACATGTTTGAGCAAGTATGCTCTGTACTCGCCTCTTTAAGAGGATCTTGTACAACAGAACGCTATGAACCATTGATCCAATATTTTCCGATCCTTAGGATTTATGATTAATTTGTTAAATATAAGACAGAGGCTGAAAAGAGTAGGCGAAGGATAACGAATAAGTAAGCAAGTTCTTATATTTTGATAAATGAGTCATAAGTCTCTAAGGCTCTCGGCCATATATAACCTTTGTGTGATATGATATTTAAACATTTTCTATGTTGTATAAGTTGTATTAATTTTTATATTGTATAAGTTAATAAAATTATGCTTAATTAAACAAAATAATAATTTTTTTAAAAAAAATCTCAAATACATTTTTTTTAAAGGATTCTTTAATTTTATTTTTTTTCTCAATTTTATGATAGAGGTTATTAGAAGAAAAAGAGAGAGACTTGATTTTCTCCTAAAAAGAACTCATTATATGAATTATATAATAATAATAATAATAATAATAATAATAATAATAATAATAATAGCGCACAAAAATAAATATCAAATTTATAATTTCAACGGTGTGATTCTTGAAATTCTAACAGCCATAATAAAACAATCTTAAATATTATATCATGTAATTTAGGCACAAATGAAAAATATTAAAATATATAAAAATTTAAGAATTTGTTACTTTTTCACCGTAAAGAATCATAATATATATATATATATATATATATATATATATATATATATATATATATATATATATATTCTAATTCTATTCTTTTATTTTATAAAGAACTTTTATAATATACAAGTGACCCTCATTTTGGGGAGAAATGTTGAAATAATTTCATTACACTATTTGTTTTGAGCCAAATGACGTGGAGAGGAAATAACTTAAATGAAATTTTTTTTACTAGGTTGTTTAATAAGAGTTGTGTTAAATAAGAAATTTATGGACTTAGATTCTACATTTGTAAATTTCTTCTCAATGAAAATGACGAAGAGAGAAGAGAAGTTATTTTTTCTTACACTTTTGTACCAAAATTTTTTTTCTCCCGTGCCTGTGGGTCTTAAATTTGAATGTAAGTTTTTTTATTCGAACTGGTATGTTTGTTATTTGCGGAGTTTGCATTTATTAGACTTGCATCTCAATTTTATAACATTATTTTTTTTTCAAATTAAATAAATTCATTTTTATCTTATTTCTTATTTATTTTTACTTACTTATTTTATTATCTTCTATTTCTTTCTACTCTATTTCTCGTTAGCAAGAAAAAGACACTCCGTGACTTCATTATATTAAAAAAAAATTAAAAAAAATGAGAAATTACTCATAAAAAAGTAGTTATTAAAAAATAAATAAAGAATAAAATGATTCATGTAAAAATAAAAATCAAAAGTTTTTATTGTAAATATGATTGATTAATTTCAAATTCTTAAATTTAATTAAAAAATAATTTTTCTAATTTTTTAAAATAAAAAAGTATAATGGTCCAAAAAAAAGTGAAGACCAAGGTAGTTACCAAAAAGGGTATCCCCTTTATATATTAGTATAGATAACAATTGGATTCGTATATACACGTATGAAAAATATTAATATATATTCCAATTTTTAATTGTTGAATATGTTAAAATATTTTAAAAAAATTAGTTTTCTTTTAAATAAAATATATATTTATTTTTATCCAATTGTATTCTTTTAATTTGTGAGATTATTTTTAAAATATAATATATTAGTAATGTAACATTAGACTTTTAGTAGTGTATGTTTAACATTGTTGTTGGAGGTAGACAAATTTTAGTTGAAAAGCATTCTTCTCTTAGGACCCAAAGGTCGATAGGGCGTAATTCTTGATTTGTGCAACATGAGTCCTATCAACTCCTAAAACATGTGTTAATGCTTGAAAAGCATCAATGACAATACAATCATTTCTATTAGTTATTAAGTTGATACACAAAACATTATTTCTATTAACAAGAGCATTATAATTGTCATTCAACAAGGCGTACAAAGATTTGCAGTTATATCACACAACAAAATATTATGTGTGAGAGTACACACAGAAACATAGTAAAAACACATAACACACAAGTTTGATTTGGATTAACCAGATTTTGATACCACTAAATGTGATATCTTTTATCTCACATACATAATTAAATAAATATAATAATCATGAAAAGGAAATATGACATTGGAATAGCTTCAGCTAAAGATAAAGAGTATCACATTTGAAATTCAAATAAAACTAAAATAACGCTTAGCTATTACAAACTTAAAAAGACATGTTTTACGGGAAGCAAACTATATTCTTAAAACATAAAGCATGAAACATAACCTAGGATCCCTGACATCACAAGTATTAGAGTTGTCCCTTCAATCAACTAGACTCTCCCAAAAAGAAAGCATTTTGCAACCACATATAAAACGTCCACAAGGAAAATAGGGGAGTGAGCCGACTACCGATATAGAATAAGGCCAAGTAGCCACACACAACATTATGTAACACCAATAATTAATTTTCTCATCAAACCATATAATAACTTCAACTCAATTTATATCTCATTCCATCATGACATCAATCAAAAAACTATTCAAACACAAGCAAAATGGTATGATCATACATAGACTAGACTCTCCTAAACTATATGCATTTGACACCAATAAAAACACATTTATCCTTGTTCGAAGGTTGAGTAATTTAAGAGTACATGTTGAGTTAAGCCATCACAACGCTTTCACTAGAAGAATATACTACTAGGATCTCATCGAGATAGTTGGACCACGTAAGATATGCCCCATGCACATAATGGACAAGATTGAAGCTTTCCAAACTAAACTCTCCCTAAGGACTAATCCACAAAATTTAACATAAGGGGGCTTTCCCTAACAATGTATTATGTATCATACCCATCACAAAAACACAAATGCATATGATGCATGACATTCATGACTTAATGCATTTATCACGCATAATCACTTATCACTCATAATTCATAAGACATCATGTTTTGCCATTGGTCACTTTATCACCTCACAATTCATCTCTTAGCACTTTATTACTTCACAATTCATCACTCATCACTTTATCACTTATCATTATCACTTAAGTACACAGATACTCTTGCGCATACACACATAAGAACTAAGTTCAAACACAAGGTCACGCTCGACGAGACACATCTTGTGCCCGATATGTATGAGGCCACGAGCCGCTAGAAGGAATCATGCCTGATGTGATCCTTCTTGCACTCAACAAGATGCATCTAGATGACCTTTAGAGTCCTCGTGCTCGATGTAACTACACTCACGCCTGACGTCAATGATGTCCCAAGTATGTCGAGCTTCCACACCTAGAGAGGTCAAGCTCACGTCCGACATGGTCAAGGTTGCAAACATTCTGTGTTACCTGTGCTTAGCGAGCCCAAGTTGTTACCCGACGTGGTATCATTAAAGAAATTTTTTTGCATAATTCATGATTTTTCAAATATAAGACACCTACGATTTCTACTATTTTAATCCGTTAAAAGGGGTTCCTATAGTCTAATTAATCCATGTTTTAGTCATGTAATTTATAATTATTATGAGTTACTCCTAATCAAGATTTTAGATACATCCTTAGGGTTCCTTGGGAACCCACATGCACTCCTCATGATCGCATACAAATTCTATAATTCCCACATCAATACTCGTTTATACATATCCAGAACATCTAATTACACAATAAATTACTCTAGGTTTCCCATATACATACACACATAACCTAATGATTAGGAGTCAATCTTGCTACCCAATAATTACCTTACACCCCGAAACAATGTTCTCACTTCCTCTTACCTTGATCGATGCTAACTCCAAGATTCTGATCTTCGAGTTCCTCTCTGACTGCCTTTGTTTTGCCCCCCTCTTCAGATCACAAAGTACAATTGCATTGCATGTGAGATAGACCTAACACTACTAATGTATTTAAACAAAATCCTATCTCTCACTCACACGCGTATTCTATCAGTAAAAAGCCCAACTAATTATCCTCACATATTTGAATATAAAAATATAACTTCCAGATATTATCTTATTGAATCACTCATAATATTTTATTTTTTAAATAATTAATTAAAAAATCTTTTATTAATCTATTTGGAAAAAATGGGATGTTACATTCTAAAAAGAGAGGGCTTGGTAAATAAGTGTCATAGAAAGATTACCTATAGAGGGCGATTTAGTAAAAAAGTGATGTCTTTTGTTGATTTATATTTTTAAATACAAAAAATAAAATATTATAGCGCTTATTTAAAATGGCATTTTTAGTGTAAACCAATAAAAAGCGTTGGATAGTCAAGCGTCGTGTATTGGGTTATTAATAGAATGCACTTAAATAAAAAAAATAGTGTCTTTTATTTATTTACATTTTTAAAATTAAAAAATAAAAATATCCTACTGCTAACTTAAAGATAGAGAGCTCTGGTTTGGCCAAACGCCTTCTATTTGTAAAAAAGAAAACCTTGCGTGCCTGTTCTACATGCTCATTATTCACGTCCTTTATTACTTCTTATTCTCTTCAACGTTGCACACCCACTACATTTTCCTCCACAATCATGCACATCCACTACATTTTTCTCTAAAATCGTGTGCAACTATGATTCTATTGTTCTTGTGCTTCTTCCATTGTGGTTCACAACACTACAAGGAGCTCTAGTTGTGACTCTATCGTGGTTCTAGGTTTTTATGACTTCCCTTGCCACATAGTGTGTCTTTAGCTTCTCACATTATCTTTGGGTTTATCTTTAGATTTTTACGTTTTTTTTATGTTTCACCATGGAAAGTCTTGTGCTTGTTGTTATTTTTGCTTTTCTCGTGCTTCTTTTTTCTAGTTTTCTTCCCTTGCTAGTTGATAAAGGAGTGAATCGCTGATACTTATTGTGTTGCCTCGACAGTAGGCCCAACCCTACGAGGGTTGCTATAGAAAATTACTTTTTTTTCTTGCTCTAAGCATTGCCATTGATGGTAGGTGTTTCATTGTTGTTGTTGGAGAAAGTGGAGAATAGAAAAAAGGATATGGTGGACTTGCCCCTAGTAGATTGAATTTGAGGGTTTGGATTTATTTCTAAAATGGGGTTGTGAAATTAGTTTTTGGGTCTTCTCCATTTGATGTGTTCTACCACTATTGTTGTGTTTGTGAAATAGGCATGGCTTAGAGAGAGATAAAGAAAAAGGAATGGGAATTGAGAGATTTTTTTTAGAATGAATGTATTTTGATTGATTATTTATTATATTGAAATGATGAGTTTTAATTTGTGGGGTGCCATTTTCTTCTAGGGTTGTTTGGTGCCCCTTTCTTGTCTTGTTGAAATTGTGGGCATATGTTATTCATTACTAGGCCAATTTAAGATACAAAAAGTGGCATAACTAGATGATATAGTCTTTAATACAAAAATATAGTCTTCAATGGTTGTATATTCATAAAGAAAGAATAATATAGTATGTACTATGTAGGAAAGAGATGATATATACCACTTCTCGATGAGGATGACCTAAATACTTTAGTTCATGTATGGATTCCTCTTTGTTTCACAAAAGGTAAAAAATAATTCTAGATTTGGAGAAAATATCTTTATGGTTATAGATTTGAAGTGTTTAGTGACCACAAAAGTCTTAAATATTTATTTGATTAGAAAGAACTCAAAATGAGACAAATAAGGTAGATAGAATTCCTTAAGGTAGATAGACTTCAAACTGAGTTACCACCTAGGTAAGGCCAATGTAGTGATTGATGCCTTGAGTAATAAATCCTTACATTTGTCAACCTTAATGATTATGGAGATGAATTTGATTGCAGAGTTTAGAGACTTGAGCCTAGTATGTGAGATTACCCCTAGTAGTTGAGACTTGTCATGATGAGTGTGACTAGTGACTTATTACTTGAAATTAGGGACAGTTAGAAGGTAAATCCATTTTCAGCAACTAGAGTAGAAGTTATAAGACAAGGAAAAAATATTGAGTTTAACTTGAGGGATGATGGATTGTTGAGATTTAAGGATAGGATATGTGTACCAAGTGACCCTAAGCTCTAAAACTTGATATTAGCAAAAGGGAATAAGAGTAAGATTAACTTCCACCCGAGAACCACTAAGCTTTATTAGGACCACATAAAAATGTTTGGTGGCCTAGGATGAAAAGAGATATAACTAAATTCATACGTGTTTGTTTAGTATGTCATAAAGTTATAATGGAGCATCAGAAACCCTCTAGTTTATTGGAGTCTTTGAGTGTGTCTGAGTGGAAGTGAGATAGTATTTCTATAGACTTCGTAGTTGGGTTGCCTAAAATTGTGACAAGATTAGCTTCCATTTGGGTTATTGTGGATAAACTGACTAAGTTTGCTCACTTCATCCCTATTAATATAATATATTCCCTAATAAGTTATCTAATATCTACATTGTTGAAATTGTTAGGTTACATGAGTTGCCTTCTAGCATCGTTTTTTATAGGGATCCTAGGTTTACCTTAAGATTTTGGGGGAGTCTTCACTAAGCTTTAGGAACCAAGCTTAGGCTAAGTTTAGCTTGTCACCCACAAACTGATTGCTAAACCAAGAGAACCATCCAATTTGTAGAAGACCTACTTAGAACTTATGTTTTAGAGCAAGAGGGTAGCTGGGATAGCTTCATGCATTCAATAGAATTCACCTACAACAGTAACTACCATTCGAGCATTGGGATGACACCCTACGAAGCCTTGTATAGGGGGAGGTGTTAGGCATTGTTGTGTTGGTGTGAACCAAGTGAGAACCTTGTGATAAGACCTGATGTAGTACAAAAGACTATAGAGAAGGTCAAGATGATACATGATAAAATGAGAGTAGCTTAGAGTAGACAGAATAATTATGCAAATAGAAGGAGAAAAGACTTAGAATTTCAAGAAGGCAATAATGTATTCTTGAAAGTTACTATGTGGATTGTGATTTATTGAGTCTTAAAGTCTAAAAAGCTTACCCGTTGTTTCATTAATTTGTATCAAATCCTTAAAAGAGTCAGTAAAGTGGCTTATAGTTACTCTACCTCCATACTTGTCCAATCTTCACAATGTATTCCATGTGTCCTAACTCCATAAATACATTCATAATTCTTTCACATGTGATCGGATTAGATCATCTTGAGGTTAAAGAAAATTTGATGGTGAAGACCATACCCATGAGGATTGAGGACCAAATAGATAAAGAACTCAAAGGCAAGAATATTCCTTTAGCCAAGGTTACTTGATATTTATTTTAAATAAATAAATGAATTTTAAAACATTTTAATAATAATTTCTATTTATTCTAATAACTTCTTTAAAAATAATAGTTTAAAAGTTAAAAATTAAATTATTAAAATATTATACATAATTTTATTAACCAAGATTTTTTTATTTAAAAATTAAATTTAATTATTAAAATACTTCATTCTCAATTTAATATATAATTATGTAATTGAATTTAGTTTAATTATCAAACTAAATTTAAGTTTAAACATATTTAATATATAATTATATAATTAAATATTAATATATATATACATATATATATATATATATAATATAATACTCATACCCTTTCATTAACATTTAGATATTAAAAATATATATTTATTACCTACAATTATTTCTTTATAATATCTATTTTCTACTTATAACAAATTTTATTTATCTGCGAATGTGTGTTAGTAGATATCGCCAACTTAACAGAATTGTTGTTGTACAACATAATCAAAATTTGCCATCTGTTGAAATCCCAAACCACATTACTAAAAGAGCTTATGATTTTGAGTCGCAGTATGACTTGAGTGAGTTTATGTTTTAAGTTGACTTGCGCAATGCGGTGACTTTTATATTTCTGAATGGACAGTGAAACAAATAGTGAAAGGAAAAAAAATGGTTAACAACTATAGTTATGAAAATGAGATTTTAGTTTTTTTTTTTAATTTAACTTAAAAATATATTTTAATCCTTATAATATGATATTTTGTTTTTTAAGTACCCATAAAATTATTTTGGCATTTTAATCTTTATAATTAGATTTTTTTAGAACTCTATAATTTAGTATTTTAACTTTTAGTCTTCATTAAATTGATTTTGTTATTTTAATCCATCAAATATATGCTTACTTGAATGACACATGACATGGCGCTCATGTCATCATTTAACATAACTTTTTTAATACCAAAGATATATATATATATATATATATATATTACATGTACTAAGATGATCAAATTAATTTTATTGAATTTTAAAAACAAAATATCTAAATTATAAAGACTAAAAAAGTTTAAAATTTAAAATTATTATTTAACATATACTTACAATTTTCTCGCATTAATTATTTATTTTTAACCATTTCATTTCTTTTAAAATTATTAAATAACTTCAATCCATTTTTATATTATAATTCTGAATCTTAGTCTTTGGATGGAAATAATTTTAGGAATTAAGTTATTTTTAAATGAAAGAATTTTTAGGAGTTATTTAGATAAAAGTAAGAATATTTCTATAAATTGATGCAATGAAGATTAAAAAACCTAAATAAAAAAATTGAAAAAAATTATTAGATAGGATCGTATTTCAGAAATTAATTTTAAAAATCATTCCAATTCAAATCATACTTATATATATATATATATATATATATATATATATATATATATATTAATAAAATTATGATATTTTCTTTCATTTTATGACAATTATTATATATGTGTTTGTCAAATTTTTTACTTAAATAATATTACTATAAACTGCATAATGTATTTCTGATAATAAAAAGATTTAAAAATAATATATCTTTCATAATTTTTCTCATAAAAATTTAAAATAATGAAAAATCACAGTGTAATAATGGATATGGATATAGAATGACAAAAGAAAGGAGAAAGAAAATAGAGCAAACAATAATTATCACCACACTTTTAGATCAACTGACATAAAGTTAATTCTTTCTTGTAATTTTTCTTTTTATCTTATAAAATATACCACTAAATAAAAATAGATTATCATTAAATAGATACACTTAATTACTTTAAAATGTATTAAAATATTTACTATTATATACAAATTTTTAAAATAACAAAAAAGGAAAGTACTAGTAAAATCTATTAAATATAACTAAATTATCATTTATGTATGATCTCAATCAATCTCTATATAACATTGTCAATTTTTAAAATTTACATAAATAGTTTATTGCACTTGATTAGATTATGTGACATGTAGGGATCATTAAGAACAACTCTTCTGACATAGATTTATTTAAAATTACAAATAATCATAAGTTACTCTTCATATTTATTAATTTTATATTAATTTTATAATTTTTAATAAATTTTAGTATATTCGTAAATTTGATTTTAAATAAAATTGAATATGTAAAATTGTTTTTGATTGAAATTATTTTTGAAGTGATAGATTTACAATTAAATGTTTTTATTCAAAAAAACAAGTTAATAGTAAAAGTTGTATAAAATAACAATAATTGATATTTTGATGTGATTTTGAATGAGTTAGGCTTAATTTACTTTCGGTCTCTAGTAGTTTTATAAAAGTACCATTTTAGTTTCTTAAATTTTTTTGTTACAAATTTAGTCTCTCAAATTTTTAAAATTAAACAATATTAGTCTACCATTAAAATGTCATTCGAACTAAAAAAAAATGTTTCTATTCGTAAGTTACACCACTTAGCTGTTACTTAATTAGTCACTTAGTTTTCATGTAAAGAACATCATTATTAATTTTTTACTATAGATATGTTATGCTTATTTTTTATTTCCATTAAAATTTACAACTCATTAAAATATTTTTTATATATATTTTAATACTACTATTTTCCTAAGTGACTAACTAAACATAAGTTATATCACTCACGATCACTTGTCACTATTTTATATATGTTTAATTTTGAATAGCATGTTATATGTTCTTTTACATAGTATGATCTAGAACATAATTTGAAAGTCAATCTCAAGATCAACCTTCCACAATCCAATTTGTATGATGAGGTATCGTCGCAAGCAATACTACTATTCTCTCATCCTATCAATCTTCCTAGTGAGAATCAATTCATTGGCTTGGCTTGCTTTATTTTGCACTGATGAAGCCGGGAAAGATTGAGTTCAGGCAAGCAAGTACACAAAAAGGCTATTGCTCATTTGTTGCAACTAATGAAGGTTTAGTTGGAGCAATTACTATAGCATTTTGCAATTACAGGTGATTGACTCTTTCCTAATAGAAAATAGAGTATATACACACTTGCTAAGGATAGGAATATCCAATACTTCCTCTTTGGTGAACTACTTGTTGGAGTCAAACACCAGAAACACTTTATGTTAGTCCCTTAGCCTCGTATATAACTTAAGAGGGGGTGAATTAAGTTTTCTAAATTTTCCTCTTATAAAAACTTTTCCAATTACTTTCTTATCACTTTATTTTCTTAGACAAATTTGCATGTAAAGAATGATGATGAAGAACAACTCAAACACAATTAAATAACAAATAAATAAAAGTGTAGGGAAGAAGAATTGCAAACTTGATTTTATGCTGGTTTAGCCAAATCCTGCCTACATCCAGTCCTCAAGTCTCCCACTTGAGAATTCCACTACTCTTGTAAACCTTATAAGAAAATGAATCCTCCAACACCTCGAAACTCCCTTTCCTTGTGTTGAGATTCAAACACCAACAAGGAGAAAAACCTTTTCTCCTTTACAGATCCAATGATCTATTAAGTAATACAAAATAACTCTCTGGAAGAGTGGATATTACACTTTCATGATCTTTGATGAACTCTTTAGAGATTTTGCAAATGATTTTGGCCAAATGATTTGTAAAGATAATTTTTCACAATTGAGTTCGTCACCTTTCTCTGAAAAATTATAGGTATTTATAGACAATTGTATCTTGAGTTATGTCTTTTCATGAAGAGTTGTAACTCTCTATAATTTTTCAGAAAATAGGCTTTGGTAATCGATTACAAGTCTTGGTAATCGATTACAACGGTTTAAGTTCAAAATGTTTGAAACGTTGTATAGTTCAAATTTGAATTTTGAGATTTCTCTTCTGGTAATCGATTACAGTCAGTGGTAATCGATTACCAGAGAGCATTTTAACATTTTGAAAGGTTTCTTTCTCTGGTAATCGATTACAGCAAGTGGTAATCAATTACCAGAAACATGTCACTTATTTTGGCTTATGAAAACCTAAGATATAAAGAGCTTCTATTTTCCAGTTAAAAATATTTTTATTTAATCTTTTGAATACTCTTTTTGCTTTCTTTTCAAACAACTTATTCTTATATTCAAAAGTATTAAGTTTAGGTTTTCTTGAAATTCTTATTTTAATGGCCAAGTCAAAATTTGCAAATTCTAAAAGTTCATTTTACATACTAAGCTAAGCAGTCAAGACTTATCTGGTTATTACTTGAGATCTTGCTTCTTGATCAGCTTGCTTTAACTTGACCTTTATTTTCTTCAATGCTTTGGCATCATCAAAACTTTGTGCATATTTTCTTCCACACTTTACAATGGGTGGTGAGAGAATCACTTAAGTGAACTTGACACCACGTCATAACCCAAAATCTTAAGGCATTAGGTTAATGGATCATTGTCACTTATATACTAATTAATATGTCAAACTCTATCGGATGTGAGACTCTTGTTCAGCTTAAACTCTATCACTCTTCCTCAAGTGCAGGTCTCTTTCACATGATATGTTCCCCCTCAAGCAAAAGTCTTTCTTATCATCCACAAGTATTTAATGATTGTCTACTTGCACCATTGTTGGCACACATCAATAGGACATGTCGCCTACATCACTAGGAAGACTTTCGATGTAAAAGATGACCTCATTCTTGGATCTCTTGTCTATTCCATTGTTCGATGTATAAGGTATTTCACTCTTGGATCCATCGTTAATTCTATTGGTCAATACTTGTCTTTGAGTTGATTACTTGGTTGACTCAGTTCTAATACCATTGTTGGGGAGTTAAACTTAGGGAATCATTCCAATGGGTATGATATGGGTAAAGCACACAAGTCAGTTTAACACCACATCATAACCCATTTGAGTGCTCTCGATGTTTAACTCCCTAATAATGATATCAAAGTTAAGTCAACCAGGTGACTGACTCAAAGATGAGTATTGACTAATAGAATTGACGATGAATTCAAGAGTGAGATCTTTTATTGATTAATGGGATTGGCAGGAGATTCAAGAGTGAGATCATCCCTTGCATCAATCCGATGTAAGACTCCTATTTACACTTGAACTCCAACAAAATTAACATGAATTCAAATATACATTAAATCAATAATAAAAATTAAATAAAAGTATATTTTAAAGGAAGTGTATTTTTGTAAAAAGAAGCTAAACTATATATATATATATATATATATATATATATATATATATATTATTTTTTGAAAAAATTATTTTAGTTATTTATCTTTTTAAAAAAAATATTTTGATCTTTTAACTTTTAAATTTGAGTTAATAATAATGGCATTTTGAAACAATGATTTTCCTCCAAATTTGAAATATAATATTAAATATTTTTTTTATTAATTCAAGATGTGAAATTCATCATATTAAAAGTGTGTTCAGTAAAACCAACTTATATTAATAATTGGTTGAAAGATTCCTGAAATCTTATAAGCCTTAAATTAGGAATTGAAAAGCTGAAAAACTCATAAACAAACTAATTGAATAAACTAATTGAATTAAAAATGTTTGATAATATTAATGGATAATAATGTAAAATGACTTATTTATTTATTTAATAATGAAAGGTAAAGAATAATATGTAGGTAAAATAGTTTCTAAATTAAAAAATAATAAAAATAATTTCAAGTAAATTAATAAAGATTAAAAAGGAAGGAGAAAAAAGTTAATTAACTTATAAAAATAAATTATAAATTCCTAAAATAAGCTGCAGTACTAAATAAATTTATTTTCCTTAACTTTCCTTATAAATTAGTTAAAAAATGTTATAAACTTTTAAAATATCATACCAATCATACTCTGAATTTATTCAAATGAAAACTATGGAATTCTTATGATGTAAAGGTGATTATTTCTAAAGATAAACAATGAAAAGTAATATTTTATAAAAGAAAAGAAAAAGTTATGGAATATTATTTGAATTAATTAATGAATATTATTTGAATTAATTACTTTTGTTCTTGTTTCATCGTCCAACTGGTTGTTACTTGATTCTGAGTCAGAGGTGATAGGGAAAGATCAATTGTGTGAAATAAGTTTCAGGTGGTGCTTGTTCCCCTTTTATTTTCCAACGTTTCCCCTCATGAGCCTCACCATTTTTTCAGTGCATTATTTCTATTCCCTTTTCGTCTTCTCTGAGTTGGTCAGACAAGGGTCTCCACAGTGATCATCCCATTCATTTTGGTTCTCTCTCTCTCTCACCAACTTCCCATTTAAACCCTCTCTTTCTCTCTCTTCACCCCAGATTGAGACTGTTCATTTTTGGACTTTGTACACGTTTCACGTCAATCCCCCATCACCCATATTTGTAGAAACACCCAGTTTCCATTCTCTCATCTTTTTCTCATTTGGTATGCACAACACTTGAATCCCCTATAATTAATTGAGTGTAGATCGCCAGAATCCCTCGAGATTTAGTGGAATCCTAGTGAATTAATTCCAACTCATAGTTTCAGATATGCTCATAAATCACAATGTTATGATGAAATCTAAGACACGCACCTAGGTTGCTTTTTGAGTTTATTGTAGGTATGTAATAAAACATGCACTAAGTAATGATGGTCGTGGTTTTGGCAAGTATAGAAGAATCTCGAAGACATCGGACACGTGGAGGCGTTACACAACCCCCAAAATCTGAAACTCAAACGCGCTTTTAATTCGTATCCAAGCCACCAACCATTTCATAGTACACGTATAAATGGAAAGCAAAGTAACCCCATTCACAACACTAGAGAGACATAGATATGGAACAAGAAGGAGAAAGGAGAGAGGAGAATAGACAACAAGTCCAACGTGCAGCACAACAACAACAACAACCACCGCAGCAGCAGCAGAAATGTCCACGCTGTGATTCCATGAACACCAAGTTCTGCTACTTCAACAACTACAGCCTCTCACAACCTCGTCACTTCTGCAAAACATGTAAAAGGTATTGGACACACGGTGGAACCTTCA
The DNA here is from genome assembly GCF_000230855.2 of Cajanus cajan. Taxonomy (NCBI): domain Eukaryota; kingdom Viridiplantae; phylum Streptophyta; class Magnoliopsida; order Fabales; family Fabaceae; genus Cajanus; species Cajanus cajan. The sequence continues at coordinate 69,977,405 of NC_138519.1, read as the reverse complement.
GGAACATACCCGTAGGTGGTGGTTCCCGCAAGGGGAAACGTGCCAGAACTTCTGCGTTTTCCAACGCACTCTCCCTCACGCAAGCACAGCCAAATTTGCTGAGGCCTTCACCTTCTCCACCCACCATGCTTCATTCAGCTAGCTCCTTTTACCAACTTGCTGGTGCTGGTGTTGGTGTTGGTGTTGGCGTTGGTGGAAGTGGGTTTTTGTCTTCTCTGGCAACGCTTCACTCTCTCAACTCTTCACGTCCTTTCAATCATCACTATCTCAAAGTTGGGGTTGCTGGGGATGTTGCCGGTTCTTCTTCTAACTCTTCTCTTCTCTCTGGCTTCAACGCTGCTTCCAATTCCCTTCCACCGCGGTTCCACCACATGGGTAGGGTGGAATCTCTCTATCCTACACAACAACGTTTGGTTATTCCATCGAACGTGGGGGCTAGTGCCACTGGCTCTCACACTACTCAACTTCCACAAAGCTTGATCGTGAGTAATAATAATGCTACCAATGCCTCTTTGTGGAGCACTACTACTATCACCGCCAACGGTAATAACTCTGATCAGAACAATGTCAAAGCTGGTGGTTCTTCTTTGATCCCAAATCATTGGCTTCATCTCCCTGGGTATGCTCCTCCTCAATAATTCTATATCCTTGGAGTTGGAATTTAGAGGGTAATTTGTTTCGTCTTTCTTTGTTTTTCCTTCTAGTATATCATAATAAGGTTGCGGGATATGTATTTGATTCATTATCTGGTTGGTTGTGAAAACATTGGACGGAAGAGGATTTTATTGTTATGGGGTGAAGTTTCCTTTGTCTTGTTCAACGGAAGTGGAACTGCTAATTAAGGTGGCTTATATGGTGAAGATAAACGAGGTGAAAATCTTCGTCTAAAACTTGATGGAAGACCTGGTTCCCCATGAATTGTGCATGTGGGGGTTACTAAATCCCTTCTCAATTTCTTTTTAGCTCCAGAATCTAAATGCTTGGTCCCTTATTTTTTTATTTATTTTGCAACATAATTGTGTGCTGCTTAATGTTGTGATTACGCTTCCAAGTGTACTTTCACAACTGAATGTCAATTTTTTCCCTTGAGTTATATTATTTGAATAATATTCTTTTATTTCTATTCATTAATGAGATCATTTCTGCTTTGCATATATTGGTCACAAGAATGTTAACTCAAATGATTATGTAGTTATACTTCTTAGGTAGGAACTGAGATTTGATTTTTAGTTTGAGTGTAAAATTACCACAAAAATATCACTTTATTCTCATTAGGACTGAGGAGTTATATATACCTCATATTTAAAAAAAAAAAAATCACTAACATTATCCATTCAAAATATTTTTAAAAGTTATTTTTTTTATAAGAATTGTTTTTTTTAGAATTTTCTTACTAAAAGTGTTTTTAGTTATAAAATTTTGAATTTTTTTCCCAATTTATCCTTCACATCTTTATTTGTAAATTGAACTTTAATATTATTTTTAAAAATTATTAAAGTTAAAGGAAACTTTATATAATAATATAAATTCTTTTATCATAAATTTTAAATATAATTCATATGTTAAAAAAACTTGAATAGTTTTTTATCTTTGTTTGTACTTAGAGTTAGAGATATGGATTCAAGCCAATACTTAGAATTACAGTTGTCAATTTGAGCTAGTTTGACCCATTCAAGCTGAATTGTGATTAAGTCGAATTTGGACAAACCAATTTAATGTCACGATGAAATTTTCATAACCCAGCCCAATTCTTAGCGATTCATATGTCAAACAACTTTGTCCATGGGACAATAATATATTTTTAAAAGTTATTGAAATAAATTTTTATATAACAAGTTAATAAAATATTTTTAATCATTCTAGACTAAAATAAAAAATATATAAACTGTTATTTGTACTATAAAATAGCAAACTATAATAATAATAGTAAAAATAAAATAAAGTATATCAATATAACAATAAACAAGTGATAGAAATTAAAAAAAAAACTAATTATGAACAAAAATTATGGACATTAACCAATAACCATATATGTGTATGAAATTTATCATCTATTATTTTATCGATTATAAGCATATTAAATAATAAAATAATAAATCTGATCCACAACTTATCTTAACTCATCATAGGCCAATTTGTTTTGGGCTAATAAAATTTAGGGTCATGTTGGGCCGAATTAAGGCTTTTTGATATATGCACTTCTTATATTTAACAATATGTCCTCCTTTTTATTTTATTATTTATCTATAAATACCCTTATATTTCATTTTTAGTTGAGAGTTTCTTCTTTATAGAAACTATTTCAAACTCTCTTTCCTCTAGCACTCACCTCATTTCACTTCATTTCTCCCCGCCCTCGCCTTTGATACCCGCTGGAGGTAAAATTTAGGTACCCATTCTTGTCTTTGGTGGGGATCGGGTTTCCCCACCTCGCCCCCGCTCTCGCTCCCGCTCCTACTTTTTTGTTTCTTTTTTTCTTTTAAATAAATATGAACAAATTTAAAAAAAATAAAAAAAAGTAAAATAATATAAATTTTTACATATAAATAATTTTAATTTTAGTTTATATATATATAAATAATTTTTTAATTATATTATTAAGCGAGGTGGGGACGGGGCGGAGCGGGTATTAACATCCCCATCCTCGTCCCCGCTCCCGATTTTATCAATCAGAAAAAATCTGAACCCGATAAACACAAGTTTTTTCCGTCTAAATCAGGGTGGGTTTGGACGGATATTCACGAGAGCGGGTTAGATTGTCATGCCTACACTTCACGCATTCCCTTTCATTCGACCCCAACTAACCTTGCAAACAAGGTCTGTCTTGGCCCACCGAGCTATGATAGCGGCCCAAACAACACAACCCAACGTCCGTTACTGGGCTAAAGCCCAAACGAATCACAGACCCTCCTAAGTGGCTCGTTGACTACATATAACAACAATTTGGTGTATTAGCCGCGAATGGCCTAAAATAGAGTTACCGTTAGAGGTTTCTTTCTATTGTGTCTATTCAGAGGATCACGAAAGAAATATATTTATTTATTTATTTATTTTTTTATAGGCAAAGAGAAATTGATATTAAAAGAATAATCATTTTTTAAAATTTATTTTCTTGATCTCCAAGTAGGTCCAATCCCTATTTAATCTAAAAATACCACCTTCCACCCTTTTGTTGGTTGTGTTACGAATCTTCGCGGCCAAATTAGAGGTTGCATAAGTTTGATTATGCTATCGTAAGTCATAACTTAGAAGGCTTGAAACACACAATCATAGTTTAATACTTTAATTAGTTGTTGTTGTTGTGTGACCAAAAGGATATGCTAGGTTTTGATGAAATCGATCGGTCCACTTAATTATAACCACACAACAACACGTCTGGCTTAGGGCTAGTTGTCGTCTTTCTATTTGTCTTACATTGCATGGAGAATGATATGGTCTTTGTATAGTAAAATAATGTTGTTAATGGACCTCAAAAGAAATGTTGTTAGTGAATTTGGTGGGTGGACTAACATTTGTTAGGCATCACACTTGAGGAAAAATGTTAATAACTTAATACTATAGAATAGACTCTTGCTTTATAAATTATAATCAATAGCATTAATAATTTAATGCTATAGAGTAGACTCTCGTTTTATAATCGATAGAAATTTATTATTGGTTTTGTATTATTATGTTAGATTGTGTTGGTTGAAAATAATAGAATTAAACGGTCGCTGTTCTCGATTAAGTCAAAGGTGAAATTAATTAAAAATCAATCATACCCACCGTTATTAAATCCTAAATCCAACTAAAATATCATACTTCAAATTATTTTTTGTCTAAAACTTTATACTATTATTAAATTAAGTATGTTCTTTGGCTCATTCAATTAAATATAGAGAAAGGGGTGGAGCGTATAAATTAATATAAATAAAAAAAAAATTTATTTGAGTGTGATGTAATTAAGACAAAACATTATTTATTAATTATTTAAATATGTTTTTAATTTTTATAAAATAGATAAGTTTTAATTTTGGTTTTTATAATTTTTTTTGTTTTTTTTCTCTTTAAAATTTAAAAATATTATTTTTAGTCTTTATTATTAAGTAATTAATTATTTATTTATTATAAAGTTAAGAGACAATTTTATGTATTATATCCATAACTTTTAGTAATATCATGTTAATATGTGACACTTGTAAAATTTTTTTAGGTCCTTAAAATAAATTTTATTTATCTACCTTAAAATCATTGGTAGAGATAAAAAAAATAGTAATTTTATATTTTAGAGAGATAAAAATCAAAGAAAGATACTTTATAAAGACCAAAACTAAAATTTACACTAACTTTATAAGGACAAAAAATATTTTACAAGGACTAAAAACGTTGTTTACAAATTTTGGAAAAATGAAAAACAAAGAATATTTTTTTACAAGGATCAAATCAAAACTCGTTTATTTTACAATGTCGAAATATTTTTTTTATATAGAATTCTATTTTTTTTTGTGAACTCAAGTATCCCACATCGACTCAAAGGCCAATTCCTCAATATATTGATATCTATTTAACATTTTTCAATAGATGTTCCTCCATATACACAAAATTAGGGATCGAAAACTTGTCCATATACTTATGACACAAACTTTGTTAATCAAACACACTATATGTCACTATTACGATTTAGATTTTTTACATTGGTTGTTGAATCGATGTAGAATCAACCAATGCAAATTTAGACATTTCTATGTTGGTTGTTAATTAACCGATGTAGAAAGCACTTGTGTCAAAATACAATTGTACTATTATGATTTAGGGGTGGTAAAATAAGTCAATCCATCTTGTTATGACTTGCCTCACCACTAGCCCTCCAAAAATAGGGTGGGATAGGCTAATCTACTTGTTGAAATAGGGTGGGATAGGCTAATCTACTTGTTGAAAGTGGGCCAAAAATCTTGATTTGTAACTTAAGGGTGGGTTGGTGGTCAGTGAGCTAGCCCGTCAAAACTTCAACTTTAAGACTATAACACAAAAATTTTAAATTACAAATTGCTAAAAGTCTTTCTCTTTCAATCAAAACTATTACTAATAGTTTTTCAATAACACACAATTATAATAGTCCTTAAAAATCACAACACAAATATTAATAGTTTTTCAATAACAAGGCTATACTACAACACAGTCTACAAAGTAAATATAACTGAAACCATAATGTCATGAAATAAGTTACAAAATAAATTAGAATAATATTCAAAATTAAATGGATAGGCAAGTCAACCTGTCCTATCATTTGGCTTGGTGGGCTAGGCGAGGTAGGTTTGAATGTCTACCTTACTCGCTAGCCCATTGGCTCAAACTCACTACTATCCCTACTGTAAACAACAACCAACCCTCAATCACTATCAAATCTGCCACTGAGTGCATGTATGTACTTCTTGCTCACCTCCACACTCTCTTTTTGTATCTCCCTCACTAGGTGCTCCATTGACTTATTGCACAACTCTTTCACAGCAACCGTCTACATACCAAATCATTTGATCACATATCCCAAAATTAGGTAACCAAATTGGAACATTTACTAAACATTTATACTTGTACACAACAATAATAAACAAAGGACAACATACCTAACCTAATATATAGTAGTGACAAGGATGACGACAAAGTCACCAAGGGCTTCCAACAATAACATCATCAAGAGGTTAGGAAATGCTTAGAGTTACTTAATACACCTTTGTCGACATTGAAAATTAATGGGGTAAGGAGACATAATGGGGCAAGGAAGCCCAACAAATGTTAGAGAAGGGGTGTGATTGCACAGGACTCGTGAGGGAGACAAAGAACATAAACATGTGATATGAAAGTGAGGCTTGCATTGTAGGGCTTAAAAGCGCATTTTACATCAGTTCAATTTTAAATTGATATAAATTGTCCCATTTCACATTGTTTAAAAATTGAACCAATGTAAAATGTTCGTTTACATTAGTTAAAAAAGAACTGACATTGAAATATTCTCTTAAATTTCAAAAATATCATCGCATTAATTTCTATATGAGTTACTGAATAAACAACAACCATTTTCATCATTGAAACTAATGAACACTATCACATTAGTTCTTAAAGTTAAAATTTTAAAAATTATCAAATAAATTCTTAAATTTAATTATTTATTGTCATATATATATATATATGTGTGTGTGTGTGTGTGTGTGTGTGTGTGTGTGTGTGTGGGTGTGTGTGTCTGTGTGTGCATGCGCGTGTGTCTTGTGTTAGTGAGATTTGTTAAGTTAATTATACCAATTATATTTTACAAAGAATAAGTTAGTAAGTTATGTGTGTGTGTGTGTTAAAAATTGAACTAATGTAAAATGTCCTTTTACATTAGTTAAAAAAGAACTGACATTGAGACACGACAAGAGCATGAGAAGACAAAAAGAGACACGAGAAGAGTATGAGAAAACGAAAACGAAAACGACAACGAAATTTACATTATGGGAAACTTTAGAAAATGAGAGCGCGAGGAGTAAAAAAAGGAATGGAGGGAAAGATTAAAGAGAATAAGAATGGAGGGAAATATAAAAGGTTTCTGACGATACTTTTAAAATCGGTTATTTAAGAACTAATTTTGTATACTACATACAAAATCGGTTCTTAAATAACCGATTTTAAATGTAACATTTTTAAAATTGATACTTAAATTTTAAGATCGGTTATTTTATGACCGATCTTAAAAGTTATGTTTGATATAACTTTTAAGATCGGTTGTTTTGTAACCGATCTTAAAAGTTGTGTCAGACATACCTTTTAAGATCGGTCATAAAATAACTTATCTTAAAAGTACTTTTAAGATCGGTTAAAATTTAACCGATCTTAAAAGTTTTCATATTAGTTACAAAATTGTCACCGCGTCACTTTTAAGATCGGTTACCTTTTAACCGATCTTAAAACTCTGATTTTAAATCCATATTTTTCACTTGTGATATAATGTAAAACACCGTGAAATGTTAGTTGGACAATTGCTCATATTGTCTTCCAAGTAGATTCATCACTATTAACAACATTATATATACACTCTTTATTTATTTGTTTATTTTTAAATTGTATCCTTATTTAAAACTTTTAAACAAAAATAAAATTATTAAAATTTATTTTCCTTCCATGTTGTATGCAATACATAAAAAAAAGATAAAAAATTAAATATTGTTTGTGTACGCCATAATTTTTTCCTTTTATACCTATTTTGTGATATATGTTACATATATATATATATATATATATATATATATATATATATATGTTGTGTGTTGTCAGAAATTGGTAAAGTTATGGGAGAACCGTATACTTAAGTTATATGGTTATGACTTAAGCATGACTAAAATTAATTAGATTTGTATATGGATGATAAACAAACTTGTATTCATGAGTAATATCTGAACCTGTTCTAACTTTGATTGAGGATACCTGATTTGATTGGATATGGATATGAGGATATCTAATTTATAGTAACATATCTGTCTTGTACCCATACCTGCTTAAAATTTTTAGAAACTTAATTTTTTCTTTTAGAATTTACTTGACATTTACATTATTCTTATTTTATTTTAAATTTATTTAAGATGAAACTTAATTAATGTAATATTGTTACTTTATGTTAAAAATTATTTATTTTTATTTTTTTAATAAAAAGTATTTAATTGATTTTTGAGTTGGCATGAGATGGGTACAAATATATCCAATTCCTGATGGAGATGGGGATGAGGATAAAAATTTCATACTCATTGAGTATGGAGACAAAGACAAGTATAGGATACAAGAACGGGGACGAGGATGGGGATACTCAAACATGTACCACCCTACCACGTCTCATTGTCATCCTTAGTTTTATAAGAGGTTGAAGTATAAATAGGAAATTTTGAGTGAATCTAGTTTTCATAAAGTTACATAACGAGATAAACTTGAAAGAAAGGTTCTAAAAATTTAGAAAATTCTTTTTGAGGGATTGACTTTTAGCTAAAGGAATAGGAGGTTGTTAACATTAACAAGGAAATCGACGACTACAAAGTATGACATGAAATTGGTGAAGTTAAATGACTTCACGATGTTTAAGATGCTGAGTTAGGGTAATGCACAAGGTGACAAGATAATTTGAAGTAATGCACAAGATCGACTGAGAGATAGGTTGGGAAGAGAAGCGAAGGTTCATGCAAATTGAAGAAAGTGACATATTTTTATCTCATATATTACCATTTAAAATAAATTCTAATGACCCATCTAATCATTACACTTACTACAGTCCAATAACAATTAAGTGAAACTACAAGCATCAAACATCTGCTTAAGAGATCATGCAAAAAGTAGGTAAATCTCATGCAAGCAGTGATATATATAAGAAATAAAATAGATGTTCCTGAACATATATGCATATTTCATACAAAAAAAAGTAACTACTGTATACAAAATAAACACAATTGTCGGTCAAACATCTATACAAGACCTAATTACCTAGAGATAATAACCTCCAAAAAAAGGTCACCTCTAATGTGACTCATCACTGGACAACACAACTCAGCTCCCTAATCTTGTACTACTCTCATACCAAGTATGATCGTAATAGTCCCAAACCACAAAGGAAAACATAGGGTAAGCTTGTGATACAAAAGTAGTGTCATCAATAACGCGCAACATAAACAACTTAAAAGGAACATCATATCAGGTCAAACAACTTAAGGCACTCAAACAATGTGTACAACTAGGCAACATTGTTATAGATACAATATAACACATAATCATTACACAACATCACACTCATACCTTAGCAACTTATACATTTTTACATCTTCAACTTAATCGCTTTCAATATGCAATATACATATTATCGGAAAACATGTACATTTATGTCATCAATACATCACAAACAACATGGAAAAACACATACTCATTCAATTATCATCCAAACACCTTCAACAAAATGACATAATCTACATACATATAAATACAACTAATGTATCATCACACATATCAATTACAGAGATTTCCTACAACTAAGGTGATGCAGTTTAAGTGTCTTGACCCTACCAAATTACAATGGCTGGTATAAAACCAAAAATATCAGCTGACACTATGGTCAAAAACATTGTCTAGCACCAAGTCTAAAAAACCATAGGTAGGACAAGGCTAAAAACAACGACTAGCATAAGCTAAACTAATTTCTTTGATTTCACCACTTAAATTAGGAGTATGATACTATGTCAAAGTAGAACAGTGAGTATGGGTCTACCACAATATTAGCTTACAACACTAAACCTCCTATGGGATTAGCCCACCGACTAGCCTCCAAATACTATAACCCTCTAATACTTGGTTAGGGACTAAGTTCTCAATTTCCTACTTTACTCGATTGATCACTTATAATCAATATATAGCTCAACCTTGCCCCTTATACTGTGGTCACTTTATACATGTATGCTTTGACCTCACTACTAGAAGGATTGTATTCTAAGTCGGTTATTTTGCCATATCTACATCGGTTTTAAAACCGACTTAGATATGGCCGTTGTAGATGAATGAACATATCTACGTCAGTTACGTAAAAACCGACTTAGATGTATTTATACATCTAAGTCAGTTTTAAAAACCGACTTAGATGTATTTATACATTTAAGTCGGTTTTTACAAAACTGTCTTAGATGTGCACATACATCTAAGTTAGTTTTTATGTTTATCAAAACTGACTTAAATGTATATATACACATCTAAGACGGTTTTTATTCAAAACCGACTTAGATGTATATATGCACATCTAAGACGGTTTTTATTCAAAACTGACTTAGATGTGCATATATACATCTAAGTTGGTTTTTGCTTAGAACCGCTATAGATTGTATTTTTTTTAACCAGGATAATTTTTAAAATAAAACTAATTCAATTATAAATAACCTGCAAAAACTGATTCAATTATCCAATGTAAGAGAAACCAACAGAGACCAATTTGGGATCGTTATCATTATAGAAATGGCTCAATTACATCATTATATAATATATATATAATACTAAAGAAACAATATACTTGGAAACCAAGAGAGGCTAATCTAGTATCCATAAAGAAGAGTTTTTCTCTTACAAGGAGAAGAGAAGATCAAAAAAATTAGGTCACACTACATTAGACATACACTGGGCAGCCTAATACTGAAACCATATTCACCTATTTCTAAATTTTACATGTAATACTAGACCTTTCAACATGATCTATTTCTAAATTTTTCTAAAAACAAATTTCTCCAATGAATCTGAATGTCTTCCAATTTGGTTTCCCTAATCGTGTATTGGTTTATTGCTGAAGTAGTTAATTTCAGGAAACAAATTTAGCTGTAATGTATAGTAACTATTGGAATTTCCCTCTGATATGATGTATCTGTCATACATACAATTTTCTGCATTTGATAATGGTCTAAAACTTCCATTTTCTTGCTTATAGAGGGAGGTAACTTCCCCGAAAGTGCACTAAAAGAGGAGCAGGTTCAGACATACCAGGAAGATGAAAGGCAACGCATGCATAGGACACTAGATGAATATCTCCGTATCTGTCTACAGATAGGGGTAACTATTGCAATTCTATATGAATATGTATTTAGCAATTTATTTAATTTTGCACTAATAACTTTTTGATACATGTGCAGTGCGGGTAGAGAAACTACAAATTGAAATGGATAGCATTGAAAAAGGAATTTTAGAACTTGGCTCCCAGCATGGCACCCGAAAGCTTGTTATGGGTGCAACATCTGATAAGTTCTATAATAGGTAAGAAGCCAAATACCCCCGGGTCCCCAACCACATTATTGTTTATAGAAAATTTGATGATTAAATTGTAAAAAGAATTGAAGATGGTATATTAGTATTTCGTGAGGAATAAGATAAATAAATTGCTATATATCCGTGGATGACCACAGTGGCAAAACTTCTGAGCAAAGCATGATATAACTTTTCTGTTTTCGATTACTAGTTCAGTGACTTTCTAAGCTCTGGAGCTGAATCTATATCTCTCCACTATGATTCTATTGTTTGCAAGGGTTGCATGCATGGAGCAATCATATGACTCATATTCCTTTCTAATCCATATCCACATCCTCGCACAGAGAATATCACACTCTACAAATGCTACGATGTCTAGGACTCATTTTAGATTTGAAATGAAAAAACCAAAAATGTGTTCTCAATTAGGTTCGCAAATTCAAAACGAAGAATAAAATTTCCACTAATTCTAAGAATAATTCCAGGTAAAACGCTCTCGTGATTTCAAACAAAAAAAATAGACTGAATGAGAAGAGAATGAAAAAAAAGCGAGATTCACACGACAGAGAATTTGCGGAACAGAGAACACGCATGCTTAATCTGATAGGGCTTGGAGAGTGAGAATCAATGAAGGTGAGTACTACAAGGTTATAGATTCCTTGTTTAGCAAACACTATACAATACAAACAATCAAACTACAATATGTCAAGGTTATAGAAATGTATATATTTGATGAAATTACTTAGAAATCTTTATAAAAAAAATAAAAATTACTTAGAAATCTAGTGCATTGTGTTACAACTTTATTCAATGATATTTGGTAAGGAAAACTATGTCAACTTAGAAAATTTAACGTCCCATCACAAATAAAAATGTAATCACAAACAATTATATAAGAATATCAAGATATTTGACTTATTTACAAACATCGTTATGGTACTAATTAAAAGGAAATTAGTTTGTTTAGGATATGCATATGTAAAAGGGAGGCAACAATGCCTTTAATTACAACAGGAAAATCATTATAACCTATCAAATAATGAATAACACATCTATAGGCAGCAACACATCATGCTTATTATGAACTGTGGTTGACATTTCATAGGTTATTAGGCTTCATTATAAGGATGCCAATGCTAGTTGTTAATGATAAATTTTCCTCGTTTATTAAACTTCAATCAATCGACTTAGTTAGAACAATAGAGTCAATAGTTGAAACGCAATAGCAAATTTATAATAAACACAAGTCCATCTCCTAATCTTTATTAAACAATTGCACTTGAGATTGCAATCAGGGGTTACCATCAGTTTCCCCATTGACCATGTTTCTAGAATCCTATGCCACTAAAATATAACCACATGCACGTATAACCACTAAAATATATTAGTAGTGCATACAAGCTATCATACTCCTTCCATTTCGCTTTATCTATCCATTTGAGAAAATTAGAGCTGTCAAAATGGGTTCAGCCCGGTGAGCCAACCCGGCCCACCACGGGTTCGAGCCGAGTTGGGCTAAAAAAAATTTGCAAATTTCAGTGTGGGCCAATTTTAAACCCGGCCCACTAACAACCCGGCTCACCCGGGTTCAACCCGTGGAGAGCCGGGTTGACCCACCAGCCCATAAAAAAAAAAAAAAAAAACTTCTGCTATTGGGTTGGGCCAAATAAAACTTCATAGACCATCATAGGTTCTCAATTTTATGTATTTTTTCTTCAAATTATGTAATTAGTGTAGGAATTTATTTACTTTTCTCTAGAAAAGCTTATGTGCATACTATTTTTGCAGGATTAGGCATTAAATTTGATTACATTTTTTTAAATTAGGTGATTTTTTTAAATTAGGTGAGCCAACCCGTTTAGCCCACCAACCCGTGGTGGGCCGGGCCGGGCTCAATTTTTTCCAGCTCACCAATAAACGAGCCGGGTTGGGTTGGCCCACCAAAGGCTCAACCCGTGGTGGGTCGGGCCGGGCCGGGTTACCCGTTTTGACAGCTCTAGAGAAAATAGTCAACAGATTTAGAATGTAATTTTCAAAAAGTATTTTTAACTTCTTAACTTTCGGCCACTTTTTCTGTCTTTCCTTTCTCTGAATTCTAACTACCCACCTTGTTCCTGTGCAAATCAGGGAATTAACTAGTCTGAGACAAGCCCAGCCATTATCCAAAGTGTGTGCGCATGACCATAACTTTGTGTTAACCACTCTCCCTTGGTCTGTCATTACAACTTGCAATTATTCTCAAGAATTCAAATAGTTACAGGATTTCAACTCAAATGTTAATAGTATGGTAGTTAAGGGTTGAGTTTATTAGAAATAACTAGTTGAAGTTTGTGACACTGCCCCATTAGTTTCTTAAGAAGGTATTGTTATACATAATCATAATTGTGTTTTGGTGTTTACCAAGTACAGGGAGATATTCATCATGAGGGGAAGTATATTTTGTTATTTATTGAGTTCATTAAGTTACAAGTATGCTAAGTTCTGTCAATTAAATAATAACAAGTTAAAAGTCTAGCACTAGCTCAAGGACTTTAATCAAATCGAAAATGTTTCTGTTTGTAATGTACCTTAAGGTAGTTTTCCTTAAGGCACAAGTGAATTCATAGAAATGACACAATAACATATAAAAATACAGAAGCAGACTTATATACAATGTAACTCTCAGACTGTTATGGTAGTCATTACTCATTAGATCTCATTAAACAAAGTAGACATGTGATACCCAACAACAGACGCTGCATAATTTAATGTAAGTGGGAAATGAATTCAATCATATGAAGAGCAAATCAAATTCACAAGACACTTACATGTTCTTAAATAGAGTTAAACCAAAGCTAGGAAAGTTGTCAAATCCGCATGAATCCCCAATACCACTGAAGAACCACTTAAAGTAACTCCAGAAGAAACTTATGCTTAGATATTTTCCAAGATGCCGAACTTGATTCCTGTAAGATTCTCATAGACAATAGATTAATATATATTAAAAGGAAGAAGATGGAAACAAAATAATCAATGCATAAAAAATTTAGAGGTGTTGAAGCAGGGGAGAGTTGCTTTAGGTTTAATGTGGGTTTCTAGGAGTTCAACTCCAACCCAAACATGTTGTTAATCGTTACTGTGGCTTGTGCGATGCTTGCTATTTTTTTTATACAAATTAAATAATTACATATTTAATATTAAGAAAATAAAAACTCCTGTCCTTAGACTTATTTCATTATTTAACTTCCCAAAGCAAAAATTTAGAGAAACGCAAATTTGCTTTTAAATGCAACCCAGCAAACGTAGAGAAATTTCAAATAAATGGATCTTTTACATTTCCTTTCAGGAGGCTAATCATCTTTTTTTTCTCAAACGAATTAAAGAATAGTATATAAGAAACCTAGTTGACTGAGCCAAAATAAAAAATTCTCCAACTACTTAGTAAAATGATCTGGAATAGAAATGAAGGCATAAATAATTATGAAAGCTAACCAAACTACTTGAGATCTTTATCAATGCTACTGGAAAACTTCAGGGGAAAAACTTCTTTTTGCCTAATTAGCAGGCTACCAAAAAGCCAAAAGGATACTATTCAGCCATATCCAGAGAGAGAACCACATAAAACCAAGTTGAACGTTTTGATTAACAATTAAGAAATGTTCAACTTGAAGATTCAAGAAAGGAAAAAAAGATACTGTACCAGTGCTACAGCAGAAAAAATGACAAAATTATTTGAATGGAAAACCAACCCACATAATAAGCAATTTAACACGTAACAAAAAGAATTGGTTCTTAAGTACAATATTCATGTACACAAGTCCTTGAAAAATCACTAAAATATAAAATGGTTAATACCTCAACAGGTGTCGCTAAAACTAAAAGATATTGCATAGCTTCAACAAAAACACCAGGTTTTGATTTTGCAAGACCAACAGCACAAATAGCTTGCTCCTTCCCGCTATATTCAGGACATTGGCCATCCCTATGGAAGCAACAATGTCAGGTTAGAAGTAATGCAGTGAATATAAATAGGAGTTCCACTAAATAGTCTAGAGGTTTTTAATTAACACAATAACAATTAAAACAACATTTTATCTCCCTAAGATCATCCCTTACAAATTTTTTGTACATTAAAAGTTAAACAACCAAAATAATTATAGAACATATATAGTAGCTCAAAAAAACTATGAGTTCAAACAGAAACTAAATGCATAGGAAGTTTGACTTCTAACATTTAGTACCCCTAAACCTTATCAAATAGCTTCGCCAAAGTTATCTCAGTAACATTCATAAAATAATTATGGAAACTAAAAGCAAAGACTATTGCGAAGGAACTGTGAAGAACACCTAACAAGAACAGAGAACAAAGAACAAAGAAGAATAAAGGCCAGAAGAGTCTCAAACAATCGCTACCTTACTGGTGCAGGAATTGTTGAGCAAGAAGGCGATGGCGGAATCGTTGACGCAAGTGCAATCGAGCTTGAGAGCGGTGAGGTAGCAACTGGGGCAGAGGAAGTGAGCGGAAGGGGCAATGTCCTGCGGAAGGGTTAAGGGCAGTTATAGTTATGTGGAAAGAGGGGAGGAAGGAGAGGATGTGGCGGGCGCAGGAGGCCAGAGAGAATGTGGCTGGGAGACTGAAGGGCGCGCATGAATTTAGAGAACGCGTGGGGTTATTTTTGGGTCTCCATCTAAGTCAGTTTTACATAAAAACTGATGTAGATCACTTAACATCTAAGTCGGTTTTACTAAAAATCATCGTAGATATATTTGTGTAGGCTATTCTACAACGGGTATTGTTTAAACCGTCATAGATTACATTCCTTTTATTTACAAAAATGCCGCCACGTCTTATTTTACATCGTTTTTTAATATACCGACTTAGATTGAGCGACTTAGATTACTCTTTTTGTAGTAGTGCCTTACCTACATAGGAATATCATATAAAATCTAGAGGATACATTAGAAAACAACTTACCCATTTAGAAGTCAACTTACTTATTGAAGGGTTCAACATAGTGCATATATCTGCGTAATGACATATTAAATTTTGAAAACATCATTTACTCTCTGTTAGTTCCTATGTATCTAAAGATATACATGTATCACAACTACATGCTTAACAATTGAATTGCTTAACAACTTATCATCGTAAATTATTACAACTTAAACATCATTCATCTTACATCTTAACCATACAACAACATAACATGATATCATCTTACTTCTTCACAACTTAATCATCTTTTAGCATACTTACTAACTTTCAACTTAACAATAATAATAAACACAAAATTCTATACACAACAACTTTGCAGCTTTCGACTTTAACAACTATCAACATCCGTCTTACAACTTATATATCGTCATTCAACATAAGACAACTTAAAACATCAAAGCAATATAACAACTTAACATCAAGGTAACAAGCAACTTTAAGCATACGTCAACGAAATCAACATCTTGACAATCAACTAAAAACAACCAAGCAACTTATCAACTAAACAACTTGAATCACAATTTCCAATCACTAGTACAACTTACAACATGTATAGTAATCTCAACATGACGAATTTAATCATCCTCATACATCATCATCATCTATATCAATAATTCATCATATTTCAACATTTAATAACTTAGGACATCATATATTACTATATGTTATAAGAGAATCAACACATCATTTTCAACATGTGATCATCAACTAGCATACAACGACAACTTCCACATAACACAACGTAATTGGAGTTCCACTAATCCAATCAAACTCACCTTTATCTCATATGAAATATAAAAAGATTATATGCAAATCTTATGAAAATTTCAATTTCTAACACCATCATATACTATACTAAAATTACAAAAATCGTAACTATTAGCCTAATTGCTAACAATTTGACCTTTACTCACTAAAAAGTTCATAATTGGAGTTGTAGACCTCCTTTGTAGATTCCAAAGCCATTGGAAAATTATTATCCAAGGCTACAACTTTCATGAAGACCCTAAAGTCAAATTCAGTCATCTACCTCCATTATTGTAATGCTCAATCCAACGCTTCAGCACTAGATTTCCATTACCCAATTTTTTCCCATTGCTACAAAGCTTAACTACTATTGCAATGCTGGATCTTAGCCAGACCTCCTTCTTCACCATTGTAGCACTTATAACATCACTGCAACGCTAGATCTCAATTTGAACATCTTATTTGAGGTATTTCTAATGGTCCAACGTTGAGTGTAGAGTTTTTTCTGCATGTTCTTGGTTTCTCCTTCATTTCTCACTTGGACTTCATAATTTTTCTTCCTAAACATCATCTACAACTTGTTTTCACTTTTCACTGATTTATCCACACAAAAATGACATGCACCCAAATTTACACTATCAAGTTTATACCTTTTGCATTCAAACCCAAACCCTAACTTCAACATGCAAACAAATTCAAAATCAGCCACTATAATGAAAACCACCATCTCATCTTCCTTAACAACAACAAGATGAATCATACAAGACAATTTACACAAGATTTACAAACAACACAAGCTTCCCTTACCTCTTGTAGAATCAAATTCGTAAGAGGAAAAAAGAAGTCCAAACTTCGTATGACCTCGAAACTGAAACCCCAACTTCACCAACTTTGAATCTTCCAATCAGTGACTTTGATCGGTTACAAGGGAGAAAGAAAAGAGCTTGTCAACCAAAGAAGAAAAGGAAGAAGGTTTACTTCAAGAAACCTTTCTCTAATCCTTCTCTCTAGATTTTCTGAAATGCCACTACAAAAAATATACAATTTAGCGACCACCAAAATCGGTCGCTATTTACCTTAGCGATTGAATTTAATCAGTGGTTAAAACCCTGGTCGCTAAGCTATTTAGTGACAAAAAAATTTTCGAAAATTTTGGTCGCTAAATGGTTGCAATGATTTTGGTCCTGAAGTGTATGAGACCAAATTAGTGACCGAATAAATCGGTTGCTAAACCGGTCGCTAAATATTTATTTATTTTTATTAAATTTTATAGACGTCGCAAATTTGGTCGCTACGAACCACTCATATTTGGTCTCTTAAGGATTGTATTTCACAATACTTAACTTTTTAGCATGTTTTGTCCTTAATTACACAATTTTTGGAAACTTCCCAAAAGGTCACCCATCCCTATATTACTCCAAGTCAAGCACGCTTAACTGTGAAGTTCTTATGAGATAAGCTACCAAAAAGTAGATGCATGTTGTTAGTATAAGTAGTACAAATTAATTCATTTAAGTCATCCAAAACTATCCAATCTCATACTTATATTATCTTTGGATTCTTATCATTTTGGTGTATCCAGACCGTTATAAATATATAATAATATATATAATAATTATATTACTAATAATAATTATTATATTATATTTAATTAATCTTTATTTTTATATATAATTACTTTTATAATTAACAATTTACTTATTTTTATTTAAAATTAATTTTATGATGCAATTTAAATTATTTAGTAAATTTAAAAGTTTAAGTAATAATTTATATATTTTAAAATGAGAAGGGTTATAATAATACTGGTATAACTTTTACTAAGTATTACACTGCTCAATAACTTTATATTAAATGTGAATTTTGTAAATCCAACCATTAGATTGAAAGTTCATATCACTTTATATGTTTATATCATTTTTTGTTAAAATTGAACAACAACTTAAAAGTAATCAAAGTGCTCATATTTTATTTGAAATATATATATTACGCCAATTTTGTTTTACAAGAATGAAGTATCAAATCATCTTGAATTCATATAAAATTTTGTATATATGATCTAAGAGTGAAAAACATTCAATCTAATGGTTGAATTTATAAAATTCACATTTAATATAAAGTTATTGAGTGATGTAATACTTAGTAAAAGTTACACCGATGTTATTATAACCCTTCTCTTTTAAAATATTTTTATAAATTAAATTTTAACATTTTAAATAAATTATTAATTAAATTAATATATTTATTCATCTTAAATCTAAGATATAAAATTCAAAATATGTATTTATTCTTGTTTTATTTTCTAATTATCAACCATTAATAAAATACTAATTTAAATCTTATCTAGTTATATCATAATATTTTCATATCAAGTTTAAAATCATATATTAGTTATACAAAAATATTAAAATCATATAGTAAATTATTAATAAGATTCTAGTTAAATAATTTAAAATAATCAATAATAAAGAAATACTAATAGTTAAGAAAATACATTTGTACTCTTCCTATTAGAAAAAGAGAGGACGTTATAATTCTTTTTTTCCTTAAGATTACATCTCTTCTATCAATAAAATTTAAATATAAAAATTTATTTAAAAATAAATTTATCATAAGGTAGAAATATATATTATAAATATGGATCAAAATAAATAAGAAATTTTAAAATTCATATACTCTAATTAAAAACTGCCTAAAAATCCAATCATAAAAAAAAACCTCTAAATATTTTTTCACATAAATAACTATTGATATTAATTATGTAGGAGTGCATATAAATATTTTTTTATTATAAATTAATGTCTTGCTCTTACAAAAAAAGAATGGAATTGATACTCAACAACAATATTATCATCACTTTTAAACAATTTATAAATTTTTTTAAGTTTTACTTAGTGACCGAATAGAATTTTGTCGCTAATTTTAACTAATATTTAGCAACTGAATAGAATTCTGTTGCTAATTTTAACTAATATTTAGCGACCTAATAGAATTACATCGTTAATTGTAACTAATATTTAGCGATCGAATTTAATTCCGTCGCTAAAAAAATCAAAATTTCTGATTTAGAGACTGAATTCAATTCCGTCGCTAATTTTAACTAATATTTAGCAACTAAATTTAATTCTGTCGCTAAAAAATCAAAATTTCTTAGTAACCGAATTTAATTCCGTCGCTAATTTTAACTAATACTTAGCGACCAAATTCAATTCCGTCGCCAATTTTAACTAATATTTAGTGACCGAATTTAATTCCGTCACTAAAAATATCAAAGTTTCTTATTTAGCGATCGAATTCAATTCCATCGCTAAACTAAACTAATATTTAGCGACTGAATTCAATTTCGTCGCTAAAAAATCAAAATTTCTGATTTAGAGTCCGAATTAAATTTCGTCGCTAAATATTAGTTAAATTTAGCAACTGAATTCAATTCGATCACTAAATTTAACTAATATTTAGCGACCGAATTCAATTTTGTCGCTAAATTTAACTACTATTTAGCAATGAATTCAATTCCGTCGCTAATTTAAACAATATTTAGCGACCAAATTCAATTCCGTCGCTAAAAAAATCAAAATTTCTAATTTACCAACCGAATTCAATTCTGTCGCTAATTTTAACTAATACTTAGTGACCGACTTCAATTCTGTCGCTAATTTTAACTAATACTTAGTGACCGACTTCAATTCTGTCGCTAATTTTAACTAATATTTAGCGACTAAATTTAATTTCGTCGCTAAAAATATCAAAATTTCTTATTTAGCGACCAAATTCAATTCCGTCGCTAAATTTAACTACTATTTAGCGACCAAATTCAATTCCGTTGCTAATTTTAACTAATATTTAGTGACCGAATTAAATTCTGTCGCTAAAAAAATTAAAATTTATAATTTAGCAATCGAAATAGTGACCAAATTCAATTTCGTCGCTAAATTTAACTACTATTTAGCGACCAAATTCAATTCTGGCGCTAATTTTAACTAATATTTAGCAACCGAATTAAATTTCGTCGCTAAAAAAATCAAAATTTATAATTTAGCGACCGAAATAGAGATTGAATTTAATTTTATCGCTAAAAAGATTAAAATTTATTATTTAGCAACCGATTTTCTAGCGACAACTTATTTTGATTGCTAAATCGGTCGCTATTTTGATTATTTATAATCGGTCGCTAAATAGCGACTGATAAATTTCGGTCGCTATTTTGTAATTTTCTAGTAGTATATAGTTCAAAAATCTAAGAAAATCCTTCTGTACCTCTCCCTATCTGACTCCAACAAAATTGACACAACTTAAAACAAATACCTATAAATATGAGAATTATATAAATAAACATCACTTTCAAAAAAAAATAATGATAAAAGTTAATTAAAAGATGATACATTTTTATTATTTAATATTTTATAAGAATTACTTAAAATAATTAAATCATTAATTTAATCTTTTTTTTTGGGAAATATTTTAATTTCTTAAGTTTATGTATAAATAAAAAATGAGTATCTTAAATTGCTTCAGATTTAAGTATTGAAACAAAAAAAAATAGTAAGTTGTTTAAAAATAAAGTTACAATATATAAATTAAACATATTAAAATACAATAAGATACCCATTTAAGAGGGTTAAAAGATGCTCTAGGCTTCCAGTTTTAACATTTGGTCCTCTTTTACTGTTATAGAATAGTAACATTAACCTCCTCAAAAAATAATTAAAAGGAGACAAGTAGTTTGAATTTGTCAATGTACATACTTGCCACACACATCCGAGATTCACACTGATTTTGATACTGACCACTGAGAACACATGTAAGCTATTTTCTAACTTTAAAAGGCTTTTCAGACATGTTCTGACATTTAGCCTTAGATTAAATGGAGAAATAAATCCTAAATTGAGAAACGTGAATTTTCTCGGAGACTAGACTTTTGAAGCGGGTTACTGGATTTGAATAGAGACAAAGATTCTAGGTGAAATATACTGATCTACTTTAGAAGCTTAAAAAAAGGATAAAAGCTTATACATTACGTTAAGCAATTCACATTTGTGTAAGGTGGTAAAATGCAGTGAGTGTGCAGGAAACGAGATTAAAAAGTTATAATTAATGAGGTAATAAAGCTAAATAAATATGAGATGAAGAGTGTATAAACATGTATAGATAACATTATTTCTTAAAAAAAAAAAAAAAAACTAGAATGCGGTCGCACATCGTGTCGAAGAAATTCTTTTTTTTTTCTTCCCCTCTTACCCTCATTAAGAATTATAATAATAATTTAACATAATGCAGCCTGATGGAGATGACAAATTCTTATTTTTAATACTATTTTGTAATATTTTAAAAAATCTGAATATTTCTTTTAAAAAATTAATTCTTATTTTAAAAACTTTTTTTAATTCTTATTTTAATAATTTAAAAATCTTATCTATTCGAGAAATATTTTAAAAATTTCTAAGTGGGACGGGATTTTTAAAAACATCATACTATTAATAAAAGAAAGTGAGCTTGTGTACACGTGTCATCCTCTTAAAAAGATTCCAGCTTAAAATCTTCTACTTTTCTTTTTTACTTTTTCTTTTTCCTCTCTTACTCTATATGAAGTTATTCATTCATTAAAGATTATAATAATAACTTAAAGATAATCCAGTCCAGCGGGGATGGCAATTTTTTTAATATTAATATTTTAAAAATTTTGAATATTTTTTTAAAAAACTAATTCTTATTTAATTTTTTAAAATTCTTATTTCAATAATTTAAAAAATATTATTTGTTTGAGATTAATATTTTAAGAATTTCTGAATGGGACAGGATTTTCAAAAATAGGGTGGGAAAATTTTTTGAATTCAATTTGTTAAGAGAGACGAGATGAGACAGGACAAGATGAACTTCTAGAGTAGGACATGGGATATTGTGTGAGATCCCCTTTCTCCCATTTTTCCTCCTTCACTTTCCCTCACTCATTCTCTTCACTCTCCCATTTTCTCAACTCCCTCTTTTTCTCCATTGTTGAAGTTGTGGACTCCTAGAGACGGAGATTCTCGAACGCAAGCCGTGTGGAGCTAGCTGGAAGCCGAATTCCTTCTCCATTGTCTTCTTCCCGGAGCTTGGATTCTTCACCGAGGTAAGGGAAGTTAGTTTTCATGATTGATTTTTGGTTGTGAATGAGTGTTGAAAGCTCTTTAACTATTGAAATTGGTGGATGTTTGATGATTGTTGTTGAATCGTTGAGATTGGAAAAAATTGGGGTTGTAGTGGGTTTTGAGAAATCTTGGGTCTCTTGGTTGTTTTATGGTTGCATGTTGAGAAAGAATTGATTTTTGGGTTGTTGGATGAAAATGGGGTGTTGTGAGTGGATTGCATGTGCTTAGATTTCTTGTTTTTGCAGGATTTGTTGTTCAAAAATGGTGGAGGGTTTGTGGTTGCTGTCACTAACGGCTGAGCCGTTTTGAATGGCTGAGCCCCTTGGGAGTTTCGTGACAGGGGAGGGTTTCTGGAACCAAACCGCTGAGCTGTTTTAAGGCGCTGAGCGCTTTGGGGGCAGAGAGCTCCCTAGAACTGAATCGCTGAGCGGATTTAAAGCGCTGAGCGCATTGGGGGCAGAGAGCTAGAGGAGAATTTCTGGAGGCAAAGCGCTGAGCGCTTTGGAGGCGCTGAGCGCTTTGGAGGCGTTGAGCGCTTTGGAGGCGCTGAGCGCTTTGGAGGCGCTGAACGCCTTTGTACTTTCAGAATTAGACCTTGTAGTCTTCATGAAAGTTGTAGCCCTGGATGTTAGCTTTCCAATGGCGCTGGAATCACTCAAAGAGGAGTTTTAGAACTCCAGATATGGCTGTTTTAGTGAAGAGGGGTCAAGCCGCCAGCATTTGTTGTAGCTGTTGCGGTTTTTAGACTTTTTAACAAGGTAGATGAAAGAATTTGGACTTAGTGTCTTCATGAGAGTTGTGGGAAACCTTCTTATCTTTCATATGAGATAAGGATGAGTGTGGTAGGAGTAGTATAACTCCTAATGTGATGTTTTCTGTGAAGGTTGTCATTTCACATTTAGTGATTTGGTTAGGTTGAAAGTTGTTCTAAGTACTTAGGTTGATTGGTGTTGTTTGGGTGAGTAATTTGACAAGATAGATGAGTTATAAACAAGGTGGATGAGTTGTATTATGTGTAGAATATGTTGTATGTCATGTATGTTATTAATGAGGCAATACTACGATGTAATAGATATATGTTGTCGTGCTGAGTTGGGCTGACATGGATGATTTTCATGTTGAATTAAAATATTGTTGTACTATAGACTGCTGAGCTGAGCTGTAGTTGTTAAATATTGTTGTTGTACTGACTAGTTGATAATGTGAGAT
Source organism: Cajanus cajan (assembly GCF_000230855.2). Taxonomy (NCBI): domain Eukaryota; kingdom Viridiplantae; phylum Streptophyta; class Magnoliopsida; order Fabales; family Fabaceae; genus Cajanus; species Cajanus cajan. The sequence goes on along the minus strand of NC_138519.1, from coordinate 69,953,582 downwards.
TATGAGGTTGAGCTGAAATTGATGAATATGTCGTATTGTTATATGTTATTGCTGATTAAGGATGTTTAGACTGTGCTGTGAGCTGTGTTTAGATGTTTAGCCGAGCTATAAGCTGCTAGTTGTTGTATGCTAGTATTGCTGTGTTGTAAGATGTTTAGCCGTGCTGGATGCCAATACTGTTGAGCTGTAAGCTGTTTAGCCGCGCTGTAAGCTGATATTGTTGTAAGTTGCTATGTTGAGCTGCATCAGTTGTATACTGTTGTGAGATTGATATGTTGTGTTGATATTGGATGTGTAGGCCGAATGGCTGTGTGGGCCAAAAGGCTGAGGTGTGTAGGCCGAATGGCTGTGTGGGCCAAAAGGCTGAGGTGTGTAGGCCGAATGGCTGTGTGGGCCAAAAGGCTGAGGTGTGGAAGGAGATCTCCTAGTTGATATGCGTGACGACGCATTGTGTGCTTATTTCTGATTATGCTGTAAATTCGATGAATGGTATACTGATGATGTGAGATGTGGGCTGTTATTGCTGAGTGTTGTGGTATATGGAGTTGATATTGTTAAGCTGGTTGATGTGCGGATAACTATAGCTATATTTTTCTTATTATTTAATTACATATTTATCTATGTATGTTATTTCCTTTCACTAGTTTACCCTTTGTGTTTCCATGTGGTTTGGACTGCGATGATCATACTATGTATGGGAGCAGAGCAGGGATAGGTTGGTGGCTAGTGGTGAGTCTACAGCCGGCAGGCGGAGCTAATCCTTGTTGATGCTTGTTTGTTTCAGCTACTCGGTGTAGTAGTTCTGGATGAATTCTTGTACATTTTGAATCTAGTCAGATCTGGACATGTATATATGTATATTCTAGACACTATATGTATACACTTGTTCTTTTCTGTCCGGTTTCAGGTGTACGGTGTAGTGTGTAGTGACCAGCCGGGTCGTTACATATTGTGTCACTCTTATTTTCAATAACTTTTTATTAAGGTTAAATTACACTTTTAATTTCTCTATTTTTGTTGATCCGTAAATTTTGTGTCTTTGTTTTAAAATTAAGACATTTAGTTCCCTTATTTAAAAAAATATGAAATTTTAGTTTTATTATCAATTTGATATATATTGATCGTTAGATTTTGATGTTATTTGGTGAAGTGATGTAATATTTAGTAATGTGACATATAAAGGTAAAATTATAAAATAACATACAAAGATCCCTATACTTTTATTGATCCATGTGGTCCCTTTATTTTAAAATTGAAACATTTAGTTTCCCTATTTAAAAAAAAAATAGAATTTTGGTTCTACTACCAATTTGATATTCATGGATCATTAAATTTTGATGTTGTCTGATGATCTGTAGCCACTTAAGTGACATAATATTTAGTAACATGACATAGAAATACAATTAAAAATAACATTCAAAAATCTTTGTTAGTATTTATTTTTACGGGTGATTAATATTTATTTTATTAATAAAAATATTATTTACAAATTTTTTAAAATATTTTTTATGTTAAATATTATGTTATTAAACGTCATATCACTTAAGTATAGATAAACATTAAAATATAATCATTAATAGATATCAATGTGACAAGAAGATCAAAATTTTGTATTTTTAAAATTAGAAAGATTAAATATATTTATTTTAAAATAGAGGGACTAAAATTACAAATTAATAAGAATAAAAGGTTCAAAAGTATAATTTAGCCTTTTATTAATCTATGGAAGATATTTAAAATATTATTTATAAAATGATAAATATTATAAACATAATAATTTCTTATTTACAACTTAGCTGTGAAATAATTAAATACATTTCATTTCACATTTTAAAATTATAAAATATTTAAATTTAAGATAAGTTAAATTCTTTTTAAATTTTAAAATAAATTTTTTATATTGTTAAAAATAGTATAGTTTATAAATATTTAAGTAAAATAAGAAATATATAAGACTATATTCAACTTAAACATTTCTATTCTTCTATATTTTAAAAAATTCAAATAATTAATTATATTATCTCAATATAAAAAATAATTTTATAAATAAATATATTTTCAACATACATAAATAATAATTAAAAAAAAGAGTGACTCGTGTAAATCACTAGTACAGAATATACATTTTACGTCTATTATTTTAGGAATTTTACGTCATAAAAACCTCCGATGTCGATGCGGGAGACGTAAATTTACGTTGATTGTGATGGTCGACGTAAATTTACGTCGAACATGGCAAGAACCGACGTAAAATTATTGTGATGGCACAAATTTAATGCATCTGGAACGGGTCATTTTGCAAGTAGAACGGCCCGTTCTGCTTGCAGTCATTGTGTGTTAATTATTCATCTGGAACGGCCCGTTCTGCTTGCAATCATTGTGTGTTAATTATCCATCTGGAACGGCCTGTTCTGGTTGCAGAACGGCCTGTTCCAGATGCAAAATCAACAAATTAGCAGAAAAAACGAGAGGGTGCAGATGGAAACTAGTAGTGAAGATGGAAAGTAAACAAAAGGAGGTTCACTTCACTTCTGCCTTGAGCTTCTTCTTCTCTGGCCACCGCTCTTAATCTCTGAAAATGATAACAGCCTTGGGCCTCTACCACGTGCTGACCGCCGTGGTACCTCTGTACGTGGCCATGATCTTGGCCTATGACTCCGTGAAGTGGTGGAAGATCTTAACGCCATCTCCCTGCTCTTGTTCCACTTCATCGTGACGAACAACCCCCATGCCATGAAGTACAAGTTCATAGCGGTGGATTCACTGTGAAAATCCATCGTCCTGGGCATGCTCTGCCTCTGGTCGAGGACCAGCTCGAGAAGGTCACACTCTTCTCCCTCTCCACTTGCTCAAGGGCATGTATGGTGATGCCTCGGGGACCCTCATGGTTCAGATAGTGGTGTATATAGAAACCACTTTTACGTCGGATATAATAGAGGTCCGATATAAAAAAGTTTACAAAAATTACAAAAATGTCACCGCGTTTTTTTTACGTTGATTTTTGTTATGATCGATGAGAAAACAATGACGTAAAAGACTGATTTTCTATTAGTGAACAGATATCGTTTTAGTATGTTTTAGTATAATAATAAAGTGAAAGTTTAGAAATGTCAAAACACCTGGGAAACACCTGGGAAGAGCAGTGCCTCACATCAAAGAAAAATAAAATTAATAAGATAGAATTTGATTATATTCATCAAGAGTTTTTGGTGTTACCTATTGTACAGGAGTAACCTTCAATTGGGCATACCTTGTGCATAATTTAAGCCTTGTTCTTTAATTAATGATTTTTTTATTATTAAAAAATTACAATCAAGAGTAGTAGTCATATAAAATCAATTAAAGGGATAAAAAATATACATGACAATTTTTTAAAATAGCTACTAATTTATCAGTATATTACTAAATAAAAAATTGTCTGCATAAAAAAGGAATCTAAAATAGCCAACTTTCTTCTTCAAGAGTGAATTAACAAAAATAAGTAATATTTTTAGTAGCGATTTGTAACGTGTGAAATCTTCTTATAATTAAACACAATTAATCAAAATTGAAAATAATATTAAAATAAATTTCTTCTTGACGTTATATATGTGAATCCCGCTAACTAATAATATTCTTTAGAACATTAATCATATTCTATTATAAATGTTTAAATTATTTAAAAAAATATATATATTTCTAACTGAACAATTGTTTTTCTCTCAAGATTATTTCATTTTTCCATATTTTAAAGAAAATATTAAATAAAAATGAATATATTAAATACCTAACAAAATTTATAACTATTTAATACCTTCTTATTATATATTCACTAAGCAGAAAATTAATAAAAAGCATTATAAGAAGATTTTGAATTACTCTTCCAACTTGGTGCAGCAATGAGCAAATTCATGGGAGATAAGAAGTGTAGAATTTGTTTTATGAAATGCATGCAGTGTCTAGTTTGAAATTTCAGTAGCTATTTACGAACTAGTTCTAGACACACCTGAAATGATAAATAGATGAAATGTCTTCTGTCACTAAAGGACAACGACATATGACTACGAATCCTGATTAAATTCCTATTGTGAGTATAGTTTTAGCCAGACTTCCTAGCCCACTTACAGTTATACACCATTTCAGCAATCAGCATATATGGTTGGTACCAGTCTTTAACGTGAGCAATTGAATTGTCCTCATAGATAATTTAAAAAAAGATAGCAAAGTTCTTTGCATGGACCAAAGTATCTCGAATTACCAATAGAGTAGAACCACAGAGCCAAACATATATGACCCAAACCAACCCCACATACATTAATCACCCAATCCAAGTAATTAATTAATCTCCCTCTCTCCTATAGCATCATTAATCATACCCCCCAATAATAATTCTCCTACTTTGCCACATTCCCAAACAAAGGTAGAGAAGTTAACAAAAATGAAACCAATAATATCAGCATATGCCGAGTAAATTAAACCCCCACCTCTTGTAGCTAATCACAATACATGAGAAAGTAGAAAAGAAAAAGAGGACATGTCATTGCATCATCGTATATACATTAATGAAAGACCACTTACTCAACTATGGAACTTGCACCAAAGGGATCGATCTCCACAGGAAACAAACAAACACTGTGTTGGCACGATGAGAGAAGAGGATCCGAGGTTCCTCTCAGCGCAATGTAACCAAATTCTCAACCTTGACTCATAAAACTAACAGGCTGAAGTGTAATATTCTTGCAGCTGACATGATCGCTCCGATCCCAAACTCCTCTCATCTATCTCAAGTATCTTTTTTTCTTTTCAATGTAAGTAAACCCAACCCACTTTGACCCTAAAAGGAAAAGTAGCAGTAATAAAGAAAGTTAAAACCTAAAGGACCAAAAGATGACCTTAACTAAACAAGGGAGAGAGATTCATATATAGCTTTGAAAACGATGCTTCATCTTTCTAGATCAGAGAAGTGACTGAAGGACCAATGTTGGGTTGATCACTCCAAGCACCCAAACCCGTTGCAGCGTTCCAATAAAGCGAATTAGGATCAGACAAGCCCACATGCTCCATCTGGTTTTGACAACCACCCCCACCATTATTATTATTACTATTATTATTATTATTATTATTATTATTATTATCATTATTATTCCACCGAGCCAACCTGTTTTGTCCTTCAGCCACTTCCTTTGAGCTATTCCCTTCCATTTGCAACCCTTCTAGCTGCGCCAAGCCCTGGAAACTGTTGCCACCTTGATCACCCTTCACCCCACCACCCATAAATTTCTCCTGCAGGAGAGTTGAGCTCAGCAAGGAAGCCATAACAGGAGTTGAGGGTGCACAAGTTGAAGAAGAACCACCAAATATGGAACTATAAGCAGAAAGAAACGAGTTATTGTTATTATTTGAATTTGAAGTACTAAACCCACTTCGGTAACCGTTATCACTAGCTTCACTTGACATAACCCCAGATGAAAAACCTAGCCCAAGGGCATTCATCTGAGACTGAAGATTAAACCTTGGGAAAGGAACATTCATGTTACCGTTACTAGTTAACCCATAAAACAAAGGGTTTATATTGATATGGTTTGAGGTGGAACTAGAAGCAATACTATCGATGTGGGCCTGGGAAGGAGGGTTTGAATTGGCGCTGGGAGTGGAAGATGATGGAGGAGAATTAGCAGTAGCAGAAGCGTCACCGTTTGGACGCTTGACACGCTTGTTTTTTCTGCAACCGCCGCCAACGGGAACGTTTCTGAGAGTTCCACCTCTTGTCCAGTATCGCTTGCAGGCTTTGCAGAAGTGCCTAGGCTGTGACAAACTGTAGTTGTTGTAGTAGCAGAACTTGGTGTTTGAAGAGTCGCAGCGAGGGCACTTGAGGGCTTGTTGTTGCTGCTGAAGAAGATCTTGGCTTGGCTTTTCCATCACTCTTCCCATAGAGGCTTTGTGATCATCTATCTGAGCCTACAAAAAGAAGATAATTGAGAGAAAAAGAAAAGAAGAAGAAGAAGAAAGAGAAAGTGTTTTAAGTTGGCGTTCTAGGGTAAAATAACAACACAGTGGAGATATTCTCTTCCAAAAGGAAAGCAACAAAATTGGGGTGGACATGTATTTGTCTAATAATTAAGAGAGAGACGTGAACCTGTGTCCATTTGTTAGACGCTGTTGGAGGGTTCATGACTACCGTTTTCTCACACTTACCCAACATTTTCTTCTCTAAAATGAACTCAAAGAGAGTGTGGCGCCTTGAGTTACGCTTCAAAATTGAAATGGTTGTGTTAATCGTGGCTATGTGGCTGAGAGACAAGGTTAATTATCTGTCATTATATGGTGAACGTGGTTAATTGTTAATTAATTAATACCTAAGCTAAGAATAATATATGTAAAAACTCAGTTGTGTAGTTTCACGTGATGGGTTGGTCTAAAATCCAATTTAGGTGATTAATATATTAATGGAAAGGAATATAAAAAGAACATTCGAAATCCAAGAACAGGACATATAGGTAGAGTGGAATTGGGGATGGATCTTGAGTGGTTCAAGAAAGAAAAAAGAATGACACACACATATGTATATATATATATATATTCCAATCTTACATTCCCTTGTTCAGAGAGAGTTTGAGGATCATATAGATAACCACATAGAGGGAATCCCTAAGAGCTAGCCCGATGCCCAAAGCATGTATTAGAGCAAATCTCACTTCAATTTTTTTGCTCCAATTGTTAATTAATTAGTAGTAATTCTAATTAATAATATAATTGAGTTTAATGTCAAAATCATTCTTTTTCTTCAAGTCTTGATCACTTGAGCAAAAATGTGAGAATTTGCATGAACTATTTCCGGATTATTAAGTAGATAAACCCGCAAGTACATTAGGGAATATAGATAAATGCTTTACTCTTTTTCGGTTGGATTTATATATTAAAAAAGTATATCATGGTAGAAAGCGAGGAAGCGAGAACAATAAAATTGTGTTAAGGGCTAAAAGCTCCAAATGAAAAGGACAAAAAGGCACCATGTGGTATTTACGTTTCAAGACCCGAAATGAAGACCACGCTTCGCAATGAAGACCCTCTAGCTTGTTATTTCTTCTCTCGTTCATATTGACCCAAAGAGTCTTTTGTTCTTCTCTTTTTTTTTAATCAAAGACAATAAACCGTTAATAGTGTGAGCGTGTCAGAGAGAGAGGGCGGTGAGAGTCATGAGATGGAGGCATGGAACCTTAAATGTGCACAACCATGTGGTGTGCAGCTCAGCTTCGAAGGGAAAAAGAATAAAAGAAAGATAAAGCAAAACACAGATATGGGTGAATAAACAGATTTTGTAGTTCTCCAAGGGATCTTCTCATCCTCCCTACTACTCATCATTATTCTTTACCTGTTAAATTCTCCGTTAAACCTTGATAACTGGTCGCCAAAATATTTTATTTTAGTTAATACATATGTTTGTACATCCATTTTATGGATTCGTCATAAAATACAAACTATACAATTAAAAGATAATGAGTCCATACATTGTATATTATATATGTATTTGTACATCAAAGTTAAGATATGATTCTTTTATTTATTTATTTGTTATTATAATGCGATTCTTATATGTTCAAAGTACAAAAAAAAAAATTATTTATGTAGTATTTTGGTAAAGTGGATTTGTAAAGTGTAATATCGAATATGACCAAGACTATTTTATTTTCAATACTTAATTGAGATAATAACTCCATCAATTAACAATAAAATATATCATAAATTGTTAATTATATAATTATTGTCATAAACGATATAATATAGTTCTATAAAAACAGAGATATAAGACTGTTTAGTAATTTGGAAGAAAGACATGCATAAAACTAGAATGATAAAAAGGAAGTGGGTTTAATTCGATTAATATACCATACGTATTAATTACTAACATTTACTTACAAAAAAAAACAGAAAACAAGATGCAGAATATATATATATATATATATATATATATAGCATTTGTAAATAATAATATTAACTACCACTATCATCACTAATTGAGATCAATCACTATGGCCTATGGGTCATGATTTAAGCAATACTATTTTCACGTGAGTGAAGAATAATTTAACCCACCTAATCAGCGGTTACCATACACAGAGAATGAGAGACATTTTGGTGTTAGATTCTCAATTTATTACTAAAAAATTTAGGGTTGAAAAACATTAGTTAACAATCGGCGTCAATGTAGAAAGTGAGTGGGACCGCGTGTTGATTTTAAGAGCAATGTTATATACTTTTTTATACAATATTTTTAAATGATTTTCTTATTATTTTATAAAACTATTATATATATATATATATATATATATATAATATCTTAAGAAACAAAAACTGATAAAAAAAATCCTGAGGAACAATTTTTTTAATAGTTAAAATATTGTTAGAAATATGTCCTAAAGGAATCTAAAATTATTATTATTAAAATTATTCATTAATTTTTTTAACAATCATTTATTGATGTGAAATATCTTCCAATTTTGTTAGTGACTAAATTTTATTGACTAATATTTTTAATGAAATCTCTCATTTTAACTATATTTTTTTTCATCTATAAAATTAAAACTAAAAATATTAATTAAGGAGATTATCTCCAATTTTACATACGATTTTGTTACTATATACAACAGTTTTATAATAATAAATATAATAAAAATAAAAATATTATATAAAATATTGTATATCTTTCTATGACGAATAATTTTTTATATTTATAACGATATATAAACACGATATAATCTCTTATGTACACATTTTTTTTTATAGCATTGTTATTTTCACAAATATTCTTAAATAATTCATTTTATATAACAAACTACTTACTATTTTGCAACTTCCATTATTTTTATTTCTTAGTCGGAGGAACCGGAAGCAATGATGAGATTTTTCTTTCTTTTTAAAAATGAGTTTGGGTTGAAGAGTGAAATTGATTCACACTTTTTTTCATCTTTAAAAAATACACATAGACACGTAGTGTTTTATTTATTTATTATTATTTTTACGTTGGTTATTATAATTATAATAATGTGAAGTAAGAAGAAAGAAGGAGACGAGAGTATATGGAGAGTGACGTATGAAGAGATTCCAATTTGAATTTGGCAAAGCATGAAATGAAAGAAAGAAACCCAAGGCGAAGGAGCACGTTAAAGCAGAGAGTAGACGTTTTGGGGGACCAAAGCATCAAATCAAAAGCCGACCACACTGCACCCGCAACGATGTGCAGACATAGATCCATCTCTCTCCACTTCCTAGATTACCGCCACGTGTTTCATCTCTGCACCTCAAAAGACCATGCTACCCTCACTCTCTATTTTCTCTACCTTGCAACACCACGCACAATTATATATTAATATTATACATGAGGTCCAAATCACTATCTTTTTTTTTATTTTATTTTTTTATATCAATATCTTGTTGCTTTAAAATGCCCACAAAATATTATCAATTCTGTATTACCTATTAGATGAATGTTAAAAATACACGTGTTTAATATTTATTGATTTTATTAGTTAAGAAAGGTACCATACCCTTTAAATTATGACGGCAAAAAAGAATATAACTTTTCTTTTTTTTCTTTTTTCTTTTTCTCTCAGTTATCTGTGTACACATATTTTATGATAAAATCTTATAATGGCCTAAGAAAGAATGTGAATGGAATTTTGCGGAGCTTCATATTCCATGTATATGGTGGACTCATACATCATGTACCTCCTGTACTTATGCACAGATGGTGATTGCTGTCCTGTAATAATAATCCAAAAGCCATTACACCACAAGAGAAAAACACATGCCATGGTTCATCATGACTTAACCATAATTTCACCTCATTGACAATCTGGGTAGGTTATAAATCAAGGGAAAAATTCATATATCATATGATTGCACTACAAACCTTAAAAGGTTTAGAGCCTCATGTAAAATATATCCGCCATGAATGCAGTATGACTTTTGGGGTAATTCACCAAGACTTTGCAATGCACGTCATCACTCTCATGTTGCCCTAGCCCAGAACTAATTACAATTAATGACTAAATATAAATAAAAAGTCCTATATATCCTAGATACATCATACATAATGTATATAGAATTGATATCGATGCTGTCCACTTTCTATGTACAGTCATCAATAAAAACAAAACACTTCCGCTGGAAATTTCCCATTATTATTTATTTTTTTCTTTAAGTTTCTTTTAAGTGTTTGTTATTTATGTTTTTTTTAACAATATAATCGGTAGACGACTCAGCCAGAGTACTATCTTAGTTAATTAAAGGTTAACTCACTAAGTCACTAATTCATCTGCATAACTCAATCTATATTAAAAAATTATAAATAATTAATAACATATAAAATTTATATTTCAAAAAGATATTATAAACAAGTAAAAATATATTATAAATTTTTTTATGAATAGGGACATTAAAATTTTTAAGATTATAAACATTTTAATCAAATCAAAATCACAGTAACTAAATAACATAATAAACAAAAATTAAAAAATTAAAAACTCATGCACAAGTAAGTAGCAACAGAGTAGTCATCACCTAGTTCAACTAACAAACAATAGACAAAATAAAAAGTAAAATAAAATCATGTACTAGAGCAAGGTCGCGTTGTTGTGTGATGAGCAGATAACAAACTCATCGTCGTACGGGGATAATAGATGATGAATGATGACAAACACTAAAGGTTGTGCCGGTGTACAATAAGAAAATAATGAACGGATCGAGCTAACAAGATCACATCGTCGTTGTCAAAATGCGTGATTATGAGAGAGGAGAGACAACAAACATTGTACAGCGCAATTAGAATTGTGCGATAAAAGAGAATCACAAATGAAGGAAACGAACAAATAAATGAAAGCTACAAATGTAGTATTTAAAAAAAAAATGCATTGACTCGAGTCAACCAAACCCGAATCACTAATTTTTGATCAAACTCATCAAATGAGTCCGAATCATAACGGGTTGAAAGCATTCCCCAATCTATTAAATTCCTAAACCCTAAACCCAAACCTAAATTACCGATTTTAGCCCAAACACATAGAAACAAACCAAATCATAGTGAGTTGAAAGCATCCTCAATCTATTAATCAGCTCAAACAAATTAAATAATCAATTCTTAGATCAACGGATCGAACCAACCAGTCCAAACCGAGTGTAATAATAATACTACTTATATTACATGTATTTATGTATGTTGCCACCACGGTACACTTTCAAATCCCATCATGACATGCATGAGAGATTGGGAGGGCTAAACAATCTTAGTCCAAGGTTTGATCGTCAAATTATTATAAAATTTAATCTTCCTTTACATGTTTTGGAAATTGTTTTAAGTATAGAGCTGATCTGGTTGGCGTGGTAATTAATTAATATAATAATTGACCACTTGATGATAATGAAAAGTATTTAGTCAGCAATGGTGAACAGTAACACCTGGAAACTGGACCAGCAAAGCATAGAAAATTCCAGTGAGGAACTGGTCATACACGGTCTTTTAACAACAGAGAATCTACCATTTAAATCAAATACTTATGGCTTGGACGGTTGCTTATGGAAGTTTCAAATCTTCAATCCTGTGGGACCTTGAGAATGTTGGGGAACCACTCTTCATTATATTATACATATATATATTGAGATGCAATAATCACTATTTTAATATTTTTCTCCCTTGGAATGGGTGCGGGAGCCCCATTATGTGATCTGGTCTCAAAACTAAACGTTACAAATCAATTTGGTTTGGGATTCTTTTTCTTTGGAAATATTGATCGTATAATTGGTTTATTATTACAGTATGAAAATGAAAGGAGGAAGAAGAATTAGATAAGACTCATGGTGGCAATCTTGCAAGAGAGGTTTCTAATTAATACTAGCTCCCAACGTGTCCAGAGTCATATATGCAGTTATAAAATTTATATTTCATATTTTTTTTTATATAACCATAATTTTAGAACAAAGTATCCGATATCAAAGATTAATCTTTATCGAAAATCGTAAATATACATAAATTAATTTTTTAATTAATATTTCATACTCAATTTGAGAATTCAAAACTATACAATTTAGTTAATAGAAGTACACGAACAAATGATTTTAATGATGATACCTTGGTAATTATGTGATTACATTCCCTTTATTTGTAGTATACTTACCGTTATAAACTGTAGCTGCTGAGCATAGGATGTGTTTGTGTGGCCAGAGCAGTTTTCAGAGCATAATAATTTTTATAGGTTCAGCTTGCTATGGGCCCTGATTAGGATTTTGGAGGAAAGTGAAACAAATTAGGACCACAAGACTTAAACATCAAGGTTCCATGAAAAATCCACCACTTTTGCTGATGGGGTGTAATCCTATCCGAATTCAATCAATTAGCATCTTTTATTAGTTTATTTTTCCATCTGTGACAGGGAATTCTCTGGCTAAAAATTACAACTTAATGACCCCAAAAAAAAATAGGATGAGTGCAGAGATGAATCCATAAATTTATGAAAGAGGGTCGAAAAGAAATAAAGTTTAATAACACATATTAAATAAAAATTAAATTATAAAGTACAAAAAGTAAAAACTATCATAGAAAAATATAAAAGATGTTTTCCTTTTTTATGTAAACCTGTAACATATTATATTTATATTATAATATAATATGATATAAATAAAATATAAAATAATTTTATATATGTATACGTTGGTTTTTTAGTTTTTTTGTTTTTTTTCTGAAAGAGTAGGATCCAGGACCCTTCCTTGACAGAGCTTTAATCTAATTATTGGTCTGGAATGTAGCAAACTGCATCTTAACAATGAAATATTGGATTGGATCATTCTTCTAATTTTATTCTTTTAGAATATGATTTCACATTCTATAAAAGAATATGAACAATGAGAGAACTACCTTAGCGATTTATACGAATATATATTAAGAGTAAGAAAAATAAAAATAAATACAAAATGAGATCATCTCATTTATTATTAATATAAATATCCCAAATTTATTTTAATTGTAACTCTTTTGGATAAATTTTGATCGTATCTACTTATCATTTTTAATTTCTCAAGTACTATAATTGTCACTTTTAGTCCATTAGAACCCTTTTGCCTTCAACAATTAATATTGAACCACTGTGAGTTTTTTTAATATATAAATGAAATTTATATATATTGTAAATAGAAACAAAAAAAAAACTTATATTAATTACTAATAAAAAAATTACATATATATATATATATATATACTTTTTTGGATGAAAAATTATTACATATATTATTAATATTAATAATATAATTCATAAATAAATCATTAATATTTATAATATTATTATTAATTATTAACAATATTATCAATATTATTGATATATTATAGATAAATTAATAATTTTTAAAAAATAAAGTTACAAAAAAAGTTAATTAAAATATTTTATAAAAATAGAGTATCTAATTTTCATATTTTATAGTGAATAAAATTAATATATTTATATCTATATTTCTAATTATCTCTCTTTCTAATATATTTATATCTTATCTAATATATATTTTATATTTTCATAAAAGTATATTAATATATACTAGTTTACATATAGTCAATTATTAATTTATTTTATAAGCATACTGACAATATTATTATAAATATAACTTTTTTTACGTGGTAATCATAAATATATTTTTTATACATATGAATGGAAAGTAATATATATATATATATATATATATATATATATATACTAATAATACTACTAGTATATAACTTAAACAGGTAAATAATTTTATAATTTTGAAATGTTATAAAATATTATATATTTATAGTATATTAACATACTAATAATACTATTAGTATTATTATATCAATTATTTTGTTAATACTAAGAATATATAGGATTTATTTTATTTAATAATAATGAACATATGTGCAATTTTTTAATAGTATATGTAAACCTTAAAAAAAAGTTTATATATTATAGAAATTTGTTCAACTTAGTAGTAGTTTAATATAATTTTGTTGATGGAAATAGGAATGGGCACTAGTCTCATCTTTAAATATTTTAAAAGTTTTTTATTTTATTTTTATATGTTACATCATCACCTTATATCAACATATTATGTCATTATGTTAATGACGAAATTTTTTATTCCTCCAAATTTACGATCAAATTTAGTGTAACATTATTTTTGATCTATTAAATATAAAATCATTTTTAATTTTTTATAATTTTTAAAAATATTATTTTAGCGTCTTAAGTTACTAATAACACATTTGAAAATATTAAATTGAGACAATTATGTAACATCAACTGAGTTTAATATTATGTTTTCATTAACAAAGATACTGATAGATAGATTGTATGCGATAATATTTAATATATTTTTTAAAAAATTGAATATAAAGACTAAAATAAGATTTTTTTTTAATTATAAAGATTAAAAAGATCGATTTTAAATTTGAGAGATTAAAAGTAAATTTATCTTAATTTTAAAAAGATTAAAAACATATTTAAACTTATTTTTTTAATTCACTCAAATTGCTCCATCCAAGCAAAGGGTAAACATATTTATTATATTGTAACCAAGGAATTGGACAAGTGGTTAATATGTTAAACCAATGTTGGATTAATTGTTCAAATAGTATCTGAGTTCAATCTTTGGTAAAAATAATTCTTAGACAGACTTTACTTACTTTCCGATTGAATCAGAGAGTAACTAAGACGAAACCTTACGACATTGGTGCAAAATAAAAAATACTTATTATATTATATTTCTTCTTCTTCATCTTCTTAATTAACTCTTTTTTAATTTTTCCAACTTAAATTGCTCCATAAAAAAAAAGTAAACATACTTATTATGTAATATTTTAATATAAAAGGTTTAAAAATATTTTTGGAATTTAAATATATTTAAACGTAAATATAGTTATTATAGATATTTTTCAGAAATGAAAAATCTTAATGGAATAATATCTAGAATCATGAGAGGATTCTTGTGCCAAGTTTCCCACTCCTTTGAGTTTGGATTGTAAAAATTCTCATTGAGTCGAAGTGAGCATAATCGTTGGATTTATAAATTTCACGTGTAATATCTTAGGTTCCTAAGTTAGTAGCTCTTTCTCTAAAAAAAAACACAATGTTAGTAGTTCTAAGATTTAATTTCTTCTTACTTTGAATATTAAACTAAGATTTGTGGCTATAAGACGACATTATTGGATTGCGCTGTATTCCAGATTTTCTCAGATCTGATTTAGATGTTTTTATCTTTGATCTGTCTTCTCATGCTATTCATGATGTGATTTTCTAAAGTAATCTGTTTTGTGGACCAAATTTTCAAGTAAAATCCAAATGTCTCGTATTAAAAGAGTGAATTTGAGAACAAAATCTAAAATGTACTTGAAACTATTTAAAAAGTCTCAAAATGGTTAGAAATTAGTGAAACAAATCCAAAAGGTTAGGTAACTAAATACGCAAAGGCCAAGACTGAAGAGCGAGATAACTATCTGAAAGGACAACATTAAGTTTGTGTGTAGTAAGAAAGGGACAAATTAAATTAAGTTGTGGAAACGAACTAAACATAGATTAAGTACGTAGCGCAATTTATGTATTATTAACGTAAGTATGACATGGTATTGATATAAATTAGCAGAGGAAAAAATATATAATTTATTAAAATTTGAAAACAAAAAAGACTTTCGTTACATTTTTTTTATTTTAATACTTTATAGATTTTCCTTTCCTTGATCAATTATATAAATTCATTTATGTCACACTTTTATATTTACATTAGTTATTTGATGAAATATAAAGTGCAGAAGTTGATTTTAATACTTGAGAAATAATAAAACTTAAATGCAAGTAATTAGAATTAAATGGATCAAAATTTTACAATATGACTAATAGGGAGGAAACTACTACATATGGTTAGTGAAGTAGTTGATGAAGCGAAATGAAGAAAGAAGGAATGTCTCATCTTTAAAGTAGATGACAAGAAAGCATATGTAAACTGAAATTTTTTTGTCATATATGATGCAAAAGTTGGGTTTTAACCATACATGGATTGGGTGGATCAAAGGGATGCCTTCAATAATCTTTTGTCTATGCATTAGTTAATAGGAGTTCATCCGAGGAATTCAGGATACAAAAGGGCTCCACCAAGGCAACCCATTAGCTCCATTCTTCTTCAATATTGTGGTTGAAGGCTTATGTTGGCTAAAGAGGGAAACAACTAAGAAGGATTGTTTATAGGATACAAAATCGGTGAGCATAAGGTTAAGGTGGATTTGTTACAATATGCAGAGGATATAGTTTTCTTTGAGGAGGCTTCGGTGAGTAATGTAATGAACATAAAGGCTATCATGAGGTGTTTAGAGGTTGTGTTTGGACTAAAGTTAATTTTCCAAAAAGTAGTTTTGGTGGGTTTGGATCATATAGGGGGAATTCTCGCATTGGGAAAGTTTCGCTAATGAATGAGCCTCCTTCTTCCAAGCTCTCACAAACTACACCTTTTCGGATTTTCCACTAATAAAATGAAAACCCTCAAGATTTAGAAAACAAAATTTTGTGGTGTCTCTCACAAGCCCCTTCGAATTTTTGTATTGGAAAAATTTGGTTAGCAACTCAACAATTGATACTTCCCACTCTCCTGACTCACTAGTCACCACCACGTTTAGCTTCTTCAATAAATACATTTCTTATCTCTTTTTTATTTGTTTATTAATCAAAAGTCCTCAACTTTTCACACCCACAAAGTTTAGTGCATGTGGGTAGAAGTTCTTTTTCAATATTCATTTCATAATAAACCAGTACTAACGATTGGAAGAAATAAAAAATCTCAAATGCTACAATATGACATGAAAAGGTAGGTTAAGAAAGATTGTTGACATAAGAATAGTGGAGGGGAGAACTCTTAAGCATCAAACTATCAAGGTTGTGTTTTGAGGATCTCAGATGATGCAAAAGTTTTGTATAGTAAAGCAATAGTGAGTTCTAAAGGTGGGAGACAACTCCATGATTGTTGGATATTGGATTCAAGTACAACTTGACACATGCTCCCACAACGAGATTGATTTTGCACTTATGAACCTATCTTGAGAGGATTCATGTTCATGGGAAATGATCATACCTTAGAAATTTCCAAAGTTGGTATTGTCAAATTGAAAATGTATGATGGTGCAATTTGAACAATTCAAAAGGTATGACATGTGAAGGGCTTGTAGAAAAATATATTGTTCATTGGACAACTAGGTGACCACAGGTGCAAGATCGACATTAAAGGTGAAATCTTGAAGGTAGTTAAAGGAAATTTGGTAATGATGAAAGTAGAGAAGACCACAACCAATCTATACATGCTTTTGGGAGACATGTTGCAAGAAGTAGATGCATCAGTTGCAACAAGTTAAAAGGAAGCAATGATCATGTAGCATCATATACTTGGTCATATGTCAAAGTGAGGCCTAGAAATTCTTGCCAAACATACCTTAAAGCATAAGTCATATGTATGGTAATCACCAAAAGTCTTTTTGGGAGGAGCAAAATACCTTATATCATTCACTAATGATTACTCTAAAAGATTGTGGGTGTACCCAATCAAGAAGAAGTCCAATTTCTTTCTAGTATTCAAGGGATTTAAAGCATAAGTGAAGTTTGAAACTGGGAAGAAAATCTAGTGCTTAAGAATAGACAATTGAGAAGAATATGTAAATGGTGGTTTTTTGACATTTTGCAAGCAAGGAGGTAGTTTAGGGAAATTCAAAGTGTCACATATGCCTCAACAGAATGATGTAACAGAGTGGATAAATACAACTCTCCTAGATAAAACAAGATTTATGTTGAAGACAATAAGGGTTGCCAAATCTTTTTGGACAAAATCAGTTAAAACCACATGTTACATAATAAATCGATTACTGTCAACAAGAATTGGTTTGAAAACACCAATGGAGATGTGGATAGGCAAACAAGTTGATTATTCTTCTTTACATGTGTTTGGATGTCTTGTGTACATGATGTAAAATACCCAAGAAAGAACAAAGCTAGATCCAAAATCCAAAAAGTGTATATCTTTTGTCATGTTGACAATGTTAAGGGGTATCACTTGTGGGATCCCATTGCCCTCAAGGTTGTTGTTAGAAGGATATAGTCTTTGTAAAGAATGAACTACAACAAGAGCAACAAAATGACAACACTACCAAAGACACTGCTACAATGGTGATAGATAAGAAGTTTAGAGAAGACGACTCTTCTAAAGCAGAACAAAAACACAAAGATCAAGAACTAGATGAGGCCAATAATGGAGAAGCTCAACAAACAAGACATGAGATAAGGAGATCATCTTGACACTTAGATTATGTCATGGAAAGCCATGATGCATATTATCTTCTAACTAAAAAAGGAGAATCATCAACCTTTTAAGAGACTTTGAGGAGTTCAGATGCTTCTCTATGGATGATAACAATACAGAAGAAATAAAGGCCTTAAATAGAACTAAGACATGAGAATTTGATGAGCTTCTAAAAGGTTGAAAAACCATTGGGTATAAATAGTCTACAAGATCAAACGAGATGACAATGATCAAGTGGAACAGTATCTTGCAAGATTGGTGGTTAAAGGATCTGCTAAAAAGGAGTGCATTGATTTCAACAAGATATTCTTGCTAATTGTCTGATTGATCACAATTAGAGTTTCTTTGGCTATGTGTGCTACATTTAATTTACATCTTGAATAACTTGATGTAAAGACTAGTTTTCTTCATGGAGAAATTGAATAAGAAATATATATATATTCTCTAGCTATAAAGCTTTAAAGAACAAGAAAAAGAAAATTTGGTTTGCAGGTTAACCAAATCTTTATAATGTCTAAAATAGGCATTGAGATGTTGGTATAAGAGATTTTATTCCCTCATTATTAGCCTTTGATGTAATAGGATGAGTTCAAAGCATTGTACTTACTATAATAGGTTTGATGACAATGACTTCATTATTTTTTTGTTGTATTTGGATGACATGTTAGTGGTAGGCCCCAACAATGATCGGATCCAAGAATTGAAGGCACTATTGGCTAGGGACTTTGATATGAAGAATTTGGGACCAGCAAAAAAGATTTTAGGGATGCAAATATTTCATAAAGGCATAAAAGATAGGAAGATTTGACTTTCTTAGAAGAATTATTTAGTAAGTCTTGTGGCGCTTCAACATGAAAGATCGTAAGCCAATTTCTACCCTACTTTACTTTCTGTCAATTGTAAATTATAAGTATGAGTCCTAACAATGAACCAAAGAGGAAAGAAATGTCTCAAGTGTCGTATGCATCCGTGGTTGAAAACCTTATGTGTGCCATGATTTGTACAAGACCAAACATTGCACAAGTAGTGGGAGCGATCTATAGATTTATGCAGATCCTAGTAAAGAGTATTGGAATGTTGTTAAGAGGATTCTTAGATACATCAAATGAACCTCAAATGTTGCATTATGTTTTGAAGGATTAGAATTTATTATCAAGGGATATGCCAATTCAAATTTTGCAGGTGATTTGTATAAAAGAAAATCTACTATTGGTTATGTGTTTGCACTTGTTGGAGAAGTAGTAAGCTAGTTGTCCAAGTTACAGACTGTTATGGCTCTATCTAGTACAAAAGTTGAATACATGATAGCTACTAAGACATACAAGGAAGCAATCTAGATTCAAAGGCTAATGGAGGAACTTGGACACAAATAACAAAAGACTATTGTGTATTCTGACAATTAAAGAGCCTTGTACATTGCAAGGAATCCAACCTTTCATTCCAAAACAAAGCATGTAGACATACATATGGATCAGAATAGGTCAGACTAGGACATACTTTTTAATATATAGGCTATACCTATTCTATAAAATTAAAGTTTAAACCTAACTTATTATCTATCATAAGTTTTTTTAATAGGTTTGACTTAACATTTTTAAAGTCTGACTTAAGCTATTAATCTATTTATATTAATAATGTTAATTAGGTCAATAAATTTAATTTTTAAAAATCAACAAATTTATTTTTAAAATATAATTTATTCAATATTATTAAAATTTAAATTTTAAAAAAAATATAGGGAAAAAAGTGAACCATTTTCTCTTAAAGGGACAATTCATGCAAAAGACAATCTAGATGACAAAGTCGATCAACACTAACAAATTTACATGGTGCCGATCTTTATATGACCTATAAAAAATATAAGCAACATGGAATGATAAAAAAAAAGAAAAAGTATTGTAGGAAAGAATAGTGTGAAAATTTGATTAACTTAATTATAATCCTCGAGTGGAAGAATTATTAGGAAAAAAAAAGTCACACATTAGTGGATTTATTTTGTAATTCCAAACTTAGTCTATAAAATAAGGCTTAGTAATCTCTTTAACAATCATCTTAAAATTTGTTCTCTTCTTTTTTTTTTTCTACTTGAAAGTTTTTTTTTTGTTGATAATATTATCTTATTTTAAGAAATGAATTTTAAAATAAGGAATGATGTAATTTCCTCCTTCAATAAATTTTTTTCTATACACTTATTATCTCTTTTTACTCTTATTTTCTCATATCTTATTTTACCGATATTATTATCTTAGTCTATGATACTAATTATATACCAAAATATAATTGATGGGTTTTCTTTTTTTTTTTTTTTGTGTTAGAGAATTCATGGCTTCTCGTGCTGATAAACAGTAGGGATTGACTTTTCAATCCTCCATGACGCCACCAAACTTCCATGTTTAATAGAAAAAATTCTTCAAAAAGATCGTAAAGATTAATTGAATTACTTTACGTCGTGATATTAATATTTAAAATAAATGAATAAATATTTAAAATATCAAATAAAATCAAAAAATTTAATTATTTACTGTCATTTTAATCCTTAAATATATATATATATATATATATATATATATATATTAATATTATCATTTTAATCACACTATTTTTGGTTTTAAAATTAATGTGATTGGTAATTTGTATTTTTAAAAATTCATTTGATATTTTTTTAATTTAAAAAATTAATATAACGTCTTCTAAACTCAAAGATTAAAGTGGGTATTTATGTTTAAATAAATACTATTATGATTTTTAAAAATAATTATACAAATTCATGTACGCACTAACAAAATAACTAGTTATTTATTAGTTTAATCAACACTTATATACTTATGTAACAGTCTCTCGTTTACTAAATTATATCTTGTCACGTCATGATAATGATAGTAGGAACCATGTTTCCCTATCAAAGAGCTCAATAGAAAATTTCTCACTAGAATATGTAGTAGACTAGTAGCAGGTAGCCCTACCTCCCTCTTCAATTTTTAATATGGGGAAAACAACAATCAATAACGTGACATATTGGGCAATAAAATAAGCAATGCTGGCAGATATTGGCATGCCTCATCCTCTGCCTCTGTTTAATATATGTTTACATACTAATTTAAAATTATATTTAATTAAAAATACGAATGTTGATGAAAAAAAATAAAAAAAATTATGAGCTTAATTTTGTTTTCAGTCTCAGTTGAATGGTTGCTAAACACTCCCTAAGAAATGAGATTACCTTGGACCAATTGCAAAATAGAAATCTATATGACTAATTAATTTTATATGTAGCTGAAAAGTGTCAACAAAAAATGAAACCTCATTAATATAGGAAGAGTCACAAATTAAGCAATGTCAAGCTAGCTACTTGCAACACCATAATGGGGCCCTTTAAGACAGTACCCATTTACGAAACTTGGGCTACCAGATAACATGTTTGTTTATTTTTATTTTACTTTAGAGCTCAAGTTACTGTGGAATAGGGGTATCCTTTAAGTCTATGCCCATTGATCAAACATGGGCTGCTAGATAAAAATTTGCTTCTCTTATTTTAACCCTGTTATGGGCCAACAGTACAAATGGGACTGAAATTGGATTCAGCTTTAGCACATGCAATTTTTTTTTTTTTTTTTACTATTGTGAGAGTTATGATCGAATTAAGATGAAGTTATTTTGAAACAAATTCCTACTTTGGAGTAGTAAACTTCCGGTATCACTAGTCAACTAAGCGGGACCAGTGTCACAATTTTTTTTTTGAATTTTTTTTAAAATGGCTCAAAATTGGACATTTTTGACATTGATCATAATGTCCTTAGAATTGATTGATAGATACATAGTATTGCAACTAGTTCTAACAACACTACTTTTTTTTTTTTTTTTTTTTTTTTTTTTTTATAATGGTTAGTAATATTGATTACCTCAAACTTTATAATAAGTTTCCATAATAATTCTACAATGATCAAAAAGGCACACATGCACATATCTATCTCTCTCAAATGTTTTTTTTTCTTCTTTCTTTGTTATCATGGGAATCAAACATGAATGCTACGGGAGTTTACAACACTCAAATACCCAACTTTTATTTTATTATTTTATTATTATTATTATATTATTAAAGGTATTTTCGTAAATTTATTAAAGTTATAGGGATAATTTGGTAACTTGGAACGGGCTGTTCCAAAAATGGAACGGGCGGTTCCAAGCATTAAAAATGTGTTGTTTTTGTTGTTGCAGAACGGCCTTGGAACGTGACGTTCTGGTATGGAGAACGGGCCGTTCCGGAGGGAGCACGAGCCGTTCTACTGAGATTGAGAACGGGCCGTTCTAGTTTCAGAATGGGTCGTTCTGCTTTTTGGGAACGGGCCATTTCGATTTTGGAACGGGTCGTTCCAGCTGAAAAATTTGCCCATGTTTGAAGGATCCGGAACGGGCCGTTCCGAAATCAGTACGGGCCGTTCCGGGTGCGTCAGATTGCCTATAAATAGGAGGCAGGGGTGAAAATTTTATACTGAAGTGAGAAGTGAAATCTTAGAGACAGAAAGAGGAGAGAGAGAGAGAGAGAGAGAGAGAGAGAGAGAGAGAGAGAGAGAGAGAGAAAGAAAGAGAAAGAAAGAGAGAGAGAAAGGAGGAGGGAATCCAGAGGAGGAGGCTTTGCCCAAGTTTCAACTCCGCTTATCCAGGTAAGGGGGGGAGTGAGAAACCTCGCTCAGGGGTGTGGGGATAATTGTTGGATAGTTTGTTTGTCGGATTGGCCCCCAATCCCATGTCGTTGTGCTGTCTTATTTTCTGTTTGCTCTACTTTATTCCTTGTTGGAAATAATAAATGATTATGTAATCCCAATCCCTTGCCGTTGTTCTGTTTGATTTTCTATTTACTCTACTTTGTTTTTGTTGAAGGTGCCGTTGTTCTGTCCGATTTTCTATTTATTCTACTTTGTTCTTTGTTGAAAGTAATAAATGAGTATGAAATTAATGTTAATAATAAATGAGTTTTAATATGAATAAGAATGCTCTCTGAATCTCTGTGAATACCTATGTGGACCTTATGAGGAGTATTGATGACATGACCATGTGAAATATGGACAAATGACATGAGACCTAAGAATGGACTATTGAGACAAACTATGATTATGAGACTATGACAAATGAGGACATGATGTACTAAATGAAATTCTGTAATAAGTTAAATGTTGAGTTAATGAAATAATGAATATGTGACATGCATCATATGCATATATTACTCCAGGTGTGCCGCTGAGGCCGCATACCAGTGATGTAACTTGCTAACGAGGTGTACCTTAGGGTCACCAGCGATGTAACTTGCTAACGAGGTGTACCTTGGGGTCACCAGCGATGTAACTTGCTAAAAAGGTGTACCTTAGGGTCACCAGTGATGTAACCAGGTGTACCTTTGGGTCACCAGTGATGTAACCAGGTGTACCTTTGGGTCACCAGTGATGATATGTGAAACTTCCTTATGGCGCCACATGCATGCATTTATGATTCGAGTTCATGACATTATTACATGATAAATGAATGTATATGTGATATTGATGATGTATGTGTATTGTTTACATGTGACTTATATTTGTTGTGTGTGTGTGGGTGCTATCTAACCTTTATTTCTGCACCTGAAAATGAGTGAGATGTTTCTCACTCCCTTGTTGTTTTTGTATATGTTTAAATTATGTTGCAGGCGATCAACATCATAAGGATGTGGTTGATGAGGCTTAAGGCTTCAGTTGGGCATGCTCTGATAGGATGTGACATCGGGGCATAGTTAACTTAGTTTAATATGTTATTATTTTAATAACTTTAGTTTCTTTTCTTTTGTAATTTCTAACGAAGAGACAACGTAGATAAAGTTTATAATTCAAGGAAAATGTATGTTAAGAATTGTAATTTAAACGTTCTTGATAAAAGACCAAAATGTACATCTTTGTTATATTTTTATTATAAGATTTGGGAGTATAAATTAATCCCTAACCAGGAGGCACTGCCACCTTTACTGGAGTTAATTTATATTTTCTTTATTATTATTTGTATATATATGATTTCTTGTTTTTCACTAAATTGTATTGAAAATCTTAACTTCTTTTCTTTTATAATTTCTACATTGGAGTTATGATTTATGAGTTACGAATGTGAATCTTCTACCTTGTGATATTTGAAATATTTGTCAACTATGAAAGATTTTATTTACCCAAAAAGAAGAAAAGAAATATTTTATTGTTACATTTATTGTATATTAATAATGGGGTAGAGGGTGTCACATTTAGTGGTATCAGAGCAGGTCGATCTAATCGACCGTGAGTTATGAGTTTACTATGTTTATTTGGTTTACTATGTTTATTTGGTACATGAATGATGGACTGAACTGATTGTAAAACTTGTTGGTATGCTAGTATGATGATTGATTATGTTTATTAATTGTATTATTTTGTTAGACTATGGCTGGTAGAAATGATCGTGTGATTGCTGATGCTCTTCAAGCATTAGCACAAGCTATGAATAATAACAATAGGACTGAAGTTACTCCTAACTGGTTGGAGCAATTTCAAAGAAATCACCCACCTACCTTTAAAGGAGGATATGACCCAGATGTTGCTATATGAATTGGCTAACAGAAATAGAGAAAATTTTCAATGTTATGGATTGTCCTATCGCTCAGAAGGTGAAGTTGGCCACATTCATGTTGACTGCTGATGCTCACTTTTGGTGGGAAGGAGCACTTCGGAGGATGATTGATGGAGGGGTGCACTTGAATTGGGACAACTTCAAGAAGGTCTTTCTTGAGAAGTATTTCCTGGATGATGTGAGAAGTCGAAAAGAAATGGAATTCCTTGAGCTGAATCAAGGGAACGACACAGTGGCTGTGTATGCTGCCAAATTTGATGCTTTGGTTCGTTATTGTACACACTACCATGGTGAGGGTGGTGAAAGAGCTAAATGCATAAAATTTGTAAATGGTCTGCGTCCTGAAGTGAAAACTGCAATTATCTATCAGGAGATATATCACTTTCCCACTCTGGTCAATAAGTGTAGCATTTATGATCGTGACAACCGTGCTCGTGCTGCTTTCTATAAAGGAGTTGGAGGTCTTATTCGTGCTGTGAGTTCTAGTACCTCGGGTAAAAGTAAGCCTTACTCTGCTCCTACTAGATTTCAGGGGAATACAGCTGCTGCTAATAAAAGCAAGTCATTTACTAGAGGATCTACTGTTAGTGCTACTGGAAGTGTTGGAGGGTCTGTGTCCACTCCTTCAGTAAGATGCTGGAAGTGTGGACTTGCTGGTCATAATCAGTCTGAGTGTCGTGACAGGGAAGTTACCTGCTTCAACTACAATGGTAAAGGTCACATCAGCACCCAATGTCCTGAACCACGAAGAACACGTGTTATTGGATTGGATTCGCAAACTGAGCGTCCAAAGACTGTGGGGAGAGTATTTGCTCTTAGTGGTACTGAAGCTTCTCGGTCAAAAAATTTGATACAAGGTACTTGTTTCATAGCTGAGACTCCTTTTGTTGTACTATTTGATTCTGGTGCAACTCATTCCTTTATTTCTGTCTCTTGTGTCCAAAAATTGAATTTGCTTGTGTCTTTGTTAGATTTTGATTTAGTTGTTGAAACCCCTACTAATGGTCCTGTGACTACATCCTTAGTGTGTTTAAAATGTCCTTTGACAGTTTCTGATAAGCAGTTTCTAGTTGACTTAATTTGTTTGCCTCTTAGTCAATTAGATGTAATTCTTGGTATGGATTGGTTATCTTCTCACCATGTCCTTTTAAACTGCTTTGAGAAATCTATTTCCTTTGGTGAATGTAAGCGTACGGAATTTCTTAGTTCCGCTGACATTAAAACTTGTTTAAAAGACAATGAAAGAGTGTACATGATCTTAGCTTCTTTAACACTTGAGACTGATAGTAAGCTAGATGAGATTCCCTTAGTGAGAGAATTTCCAGAAGTATTCCCTAAGGATGTGTCTAGTTTACCACCTGAGAGAGAGATTGAGTTTAGCATAGACTTAGTGCCAGGTACCTCACCTATATCTATAGCACCCTATAGGATGTCCCCATCAGAGTTAGTTGAGCTTAAGAAACAAATAGAGGAATTACAAGAAAAACAATTCATTAGGCCTAGTGTCTCGCCTTGGGGAGCGCCTGTTTTGTTGGTTAAGAAGAAAGATGGGAGCATGAGGTTGTGTGTAGACTATAGGCAACTGAATAAAGTGACCATTAAGAATAAGTATCCTCTGCCTAGGATAGATGACCTTATGGATCAACTAGTTGGAGCTTGTGTGTTCAGTAAGATAGATTTAAGGTCAGGATACCATCAGATTAGAGTGAGAGCTGAGGCTGTTCCTAAGACTGCCTTTAGGACTCGCTATGGGCACTATGAGTATTTAGTTATATGCCGTTTGGTGTGACTAATGCACCTGGTATTTTTATGGACTACATGAATAGGATCTTTCACCCTTACTTGGATAGATTTGTAGTGGTCTTCATAGATGATATCCTAGTGTATTCCAAGACTAGGGAAGAGCATGTTGAGCACCTTAGGATCGTTCTTCAAACCCTTAAGGAGAAGCAGTTGTATGCTAAATTGTCAAAATGTGAATTTTGGTTGGATAGTGTGAACTTTCTAGGATATGTGATATCCAAGGGTGGGATAGCTGTAGATCCTGCTAAGGTAGAAGCTGTGTTAGAATGGAGAACACCTAAATCAGTATTTGAGAGTAGGAGTTTTCTAGGACTAGCTGGTTATTACAGAAGGTTCATAGAGAATTTCTCTAGGCTAGCTCTTCCTTTGATTAAGCTGACGAAGAAGGACCAACCTTTTGTGTGGGATTCTAGGTGTGAGGAGAGTTTTCAAGAGCTTAAGAGAAGATTAACTAGTGCCCCTGTGTTAGTGTTACCTGATCCTAGTAAGACTTTTGAGGTATTTTGTGATGCTTCTAAATTGGGTTTAGGAGGAGTGCTTATGCAGGAAGGTAAGGTAGTAGCCTATGCTTCTAGACAACTTAAAATTCATGAGCAAAACTATCCTACCCATGACCTTGAGTTAGCTGCAATAGTATTTGTGCTTAAGTTGTGGAGACATTACTTGTTTGGATCTAGGTTTGAGGTTTTTAGTGACCATAAAAGCCTTAAGTACTTGTTTGATCAAAAGGAATTGAATATGAGGCAGAGGAGATGGTTAGAGTTCCTTA
Organism: Cajanus cajan; assembly: GCF_000230855.2. Classification (NCBI taxonomy): domain Eukaryota; kingdom Viridiplantae; phylum Streptophyta; class Magnoliopsida; order Fabales; family Fabaceae; genus Cajanus; species Cajanus cajan. The sequence continues at coordinate 69,926,083 of NC_138519.1, read as the reverse complement.
AAGATTATGACTTTCAATTGAATTATCACCCTAGCAAGGCTAATGTTGTAGCTGACGCTTTGAGTAGAAAATCTTTGAAATTTTCTTATTTGATGATTAGGGAATTGCATATGATTGAGGAGTTTAGGGATATGAGTTTAAGGTGTGAGTTGACCTCTAAGAGTATTAAGTTGGGAGCTTTGAGAGTGACTAATAGCTTGATAGATGAGATTAGAGAAGGTCAGAAGATGGATCCGTTCTTATTGAGTCAGGTAGAGAAGTTGAATCAAGGTGTGAAAAGTGAGTTTAGAATTGGAGTGGATGGAGTTTTAAGATTTAAGGATAGGTTGTGCATTCCTAGTGTGCCAGAACTTAAGAGAGCAATCCTAGAAGAAGGTCATAAGAGTATCCTTAGTATCCATCCAGGAGCCACTAAGATGTACCAAGACCTTAAGAAGATGTTTTGGTGGCCTAAGATGAAGAGGGAAGTGGAGGAATTTGTGTATGCTTGCTTAATATGTCAGAAAGCTAAGGTAGAACACCAAAAATCTTCAGGTTTGATGCAACCTTTAGATGTGCCTGTGTGGAAGTGGGATAGCATCTCTATGGATTTTGTAGTTGGGTTACCTAAGACTGTGAAGAACTTGGATGTTATATGGGTCATTGTGGATAGATTGACTAAGTCTGCCCATTTTATCCCCATTAATATTAGGTACTCTTTGGAGAGGTTAACCAAGTTGTACATCAGTGAGATCGTGAGGTTGCATGGAGTTCCTAATAGTATAGTGTTTGATAGAGATCCTAGGTTCACCTCTAGATTTTGGGAGAGTTTGCATAAGGCTTTAGGTACTAAGTTTAGATTGAGTTCAGCCTACCATCCCCAAACAGATGGCCAAACTGAGAGAACCATACAATCTTTGGAAGACTTGTTGAGGGCTTGCATCTTAGAACATGGGGGTAGTTGGGATAGTTTCCTACCTTTGATAGAATTTACCTACAATAACAGCTACCATTCCAGTATTGGGATGGCACCCTATGAAGCTTTGTATGGTAGGAGATGTAGAACACCTTTATGTTGGACAGAACCTGGAGAGAATGCCATGTTAGGACCTGAGATAGTTCAACAAACTACTGAACAAGTTAAGATGATCCAAGAGAAGATGAGAGCAACCCAGAGTAGGCAAAAGAGTTATAATGACAAGAGGAGAAAAGACCTTGAGTTTAAAGAAGGTGATCATGTATTCCTTAAAGTCACTCCTTGGACAGGAGTAGGCAGAGCACTGAAATCCCGTAAGCTTACTCCACGTTTCATCGGTCCTTATCAAGTTCTTAAAAGGATCGGTGAAGTAGCCTATCAAATTGCCTTGCCTCCATCTCTTTCAAATCTCCATAGTGTCTTTCATGTTTCCCAACTCAGAAAGTATGTCCATGATCCTTCCCATATCATTGAGTCTGACAACATTTAGTTGAAGGATAATCTCACTTATGAAACGGTTCCTTTAAAAATTGATGACACGAGAGTGAAACAACTAAGAGGAAAGGAAATCCCTTTGGTTAAGGTCGTTTGGGGAGGAAATATTGAAGAAAGTGCTACATGGGAATTAGAAAGCAAGATGCGAGAAGCTTATCCATTTCTATTTTCAGGTAAATTTCGGGGACGAAATTTCTAAAAGGAGGGGAGAATTGTAACACCCAACTTTTATTTTATTATTTTATTATTATTATTATATTATTAAAGGTATTTTCGTAAATTTATTAAAGTTATAGGGGTAATTTGGTAACTTGGAACGGGATGTTCCAAAAATGGAACTGGCCGTTCCAAGCATTAAAAATGTGTTGTTTTTGTTGTTGCAGAACGGCCTTGGAACGGGACGTTCTGGTATGGAGAACGGGCCGTTCCGGAGGGAGCACGGGCCGTTCTGCTGAGATTGAGAACGGGTCGTTCTGGTTTCAGAACGGGCCGTTCTGCTTTTTGGGAACGGGTCGTTTCGATTTTGGAACGGGCCGTTCCAGCTGAAAAATTTGCCCATGTTTGAAGGATCCGGATTGGGCCGTTCCGAAATCAGTACGGGTCGTTCCGGGTGCGTCAGATTGCCTATAAATAGGAGGTAGGGGGTGAAAATTTTATACTGAAGTGAGAAGTGAAATCTTAGACAAAGAAAGAGGAAGAGAGAGAGAGAGAGAGAGAGAGAGAGAGAGAGAGAGAGAGAGAGAAAGAGAAAGAAAGAGAGAGAGAAAGGAGGAGGGAATCCAGAGGAGGAGGCTTTGCCCAAGTTTTAACTCCGCTTATCCAGGTAAGGGGGAGTGAGAAACCTCGCTCAGAGGTGTGGGGATAATTGTTGGATAGTTTGTTTGTCGGATTGGCCCCCAATCCCTTGCCGTTGTGCTGTCTTATTTTCTGTTTGCTCTACTTTATTCCTTGTTGGAAATAATAAATGATTATGTAATCCCAATCCCTTGCCGTTGTTCTGTTTGATTTTCTATTTACTCTACTTAGTTTTTGTTGAAGGTGCCATTGTTCTGTCCGATTTTCTATTTATTCTACTTTGTTCTTTGTTGAAAGTAATAAATGAGTATGAAATTAATGTTAATAATAAATGAGTTTTAATATGAATAAGAATGCTCTCTAAATCTCTGTGAATACCTATGCGGACCTTATGAGGAGTATTGATGACATGACCATGTGAAATATGGACAAATGACATGAGACCTAAGAATGGACTATTGAGACAAACTATGATTATGAGACTATGACAAATGAGGACATGATGTACTAAATGAAATTCTGTAATAAGTTAAATGTTGAGTTAATGAAATAATGAATATGTGACATGCATCATATGCATATATTACTCCAGGTGTGCCGCTGAGGCCGCATACCAGTGATGTAACTTGCTAACGAGGTGTACCTTAGGGTCACCAGCGATGTAACTTGCTAACGAGGTGTACCTTGGGGTCACCAGCGATGTAACTTGCTAACAAGGTGTACCTTAGGGTCACCAGTGATGTAACCAGGTGTACCTTTGGGTCACCAGTGATGATATGTGAAACTTCCTTATGGCGCCACATGCATGCATTTATGATTTGAGTTCATGACATTATTACATGATAAATGAATGTATATGTGATATTGATGATGTATGTGTATTGTTTACATGTGACTTATATTTGTTGTGTGTGTGTGGGTGCTATCTAACCTTTATTTCTGCACCTGAAACTGAGTGAGATGTTTCTCACTCCCTTGTTGTTTTTGTATATGTTTAAATTATGTTGCAGGCGATCAACATCATGAGGATGTGGTTGATGAGACTTAAGGCTTCAGTTGGGCATGCTCTGATAGGATGTGACATCGGGGCATAGTTAGCTTAGTTTAATATGTTATTATTTTAATAACTTTAGTTTCTTTTCTTTTGTAATTTCTAACGAAGAGACAACGTAGATAAAGTTTATAATTCAAGGAAAATGTATGTTAAGAATTGTAATTTAAACGTTCTTGATAAAAGACCAAAATGTACATCTTTGTTATATTTTTATTATATGATTTGGGAGTATAAATTAATCCCTAACCAGGAGGCACTGCCACCTTTACTGGAGTTAATTTATATTTCCTTTATTATTATTTGTATATATATGATTTCTTGTTTTTCACTAAATTGTATTGAAAATCTTAACTTCTTTTCTTTTATAATTTCTACACTGGAGTTATGATTTATGAGTTACGAATGTGAATCTTCTACCTTGTGATATTTGAAATATTTGTCAACTATGAAAGATTTTATTTACCCAAAAAGAAGAAAAGAAATATTTTATTGTTATATTTGTTGTATATTAATAATGGGGTAGAGGGTGTCACAGTTAGTAATATTGATTACCTCAAACTTTATAATAAGTTTCCATAATAATTCTACAATGATCAAAAAGGCACACATGCACATATCTATCTCTCTCAAATGTTTTTTTTCTTTCTTTCTTTGTTATCATGGGAATCAAACATGAATGCTACGGGAGTTTACAACACTCAAATACCCTGCTCAACTAACCAAGCTAGATCTCTTAATTATCAAATATATTTTAACATCTAAATATTAATATTAAACTGATTAAGTTTTTTTTTTCTTCTATAACTGTCGAGAATGAAATGACCTAATGAGTAGTAGGTAACCAAAATTTAGTATAATATTTGAGAGTCGTTATCAATTGTTTTATTTATTAAAAATGAAATTTGGTAATTAAGTATCATAATTTAGGTTAGGATTTGATTACATGAAGAAAAGATATCAACATCTTACACTGTCCATTGGTTATATCAATTTATTTATAAATGGAATACGTACTTTGATAGGTACTTTGATTGTTTGTGTAAAGGCTTTTAATTTTAAATGTCTCATCTTGTTTGCATTTTAAAATGACTATAATAAGGATTGACTGGCTAAATAGTCGATTTATTACATATTGTGGAGCTTGATGATTTTCAATTAACCTTTTTTTGGCAAAAATTTTCAATTAACCTAGTAAATATAAAGTTGGTATTATTTTAATTGTAACACTTTTCAAACTCGAAAATGGAATAAAATTACATTAAAATAATATAATTCGAAAACAACATCAATTGTGCCAAATCTGTTCAAATTTTGCTGCTTGCTTTAATTTAGTACTTTGTTAAATTTTCTTTGATTCAGTTGACTAAATTTTTTCATAGTTATATAAATATTAAATCTTATTCTTCAAGGAAATGAAACTCATCGCTTTTATTTTTTACAAGAATGATTGTTGTTATCTCTTGTCAGTGCCAATGATTCTCCATATAAAGATAATTAATCTTGTATGCTGACATAGGGAACATGGTTGCACAAGAACTTTGATCAAGGTAGTTGTCACTAACCCTAAAGAGTAGCCATATTTTTAAGTTTCCTTGGCATTTACAAGGAGGCTCAACAAGGAGATCCAATGGCTTTTTCATCTACATGTATAAAGGGTCTTTGTCGACACTATTTTATCAGCTTATTTTGATTGTATTGCATGTCCCATACTAGTTTACCTATAAGAGAGGTATTAACATCCCTTGCTCTTCTAAGCCCAAATCCTCCAAACTAACAAGGTGCACTCCATGTTGATTTGTCCCTTCCAAATAAAATCTCTAGTGATGCAATCAATGTCATCACTCATCACGAGCATTCATAGGCAACCAAAATATTTGCATTGGTAGGAATTGAAACTAGGACCAAATTTGCAAAGGCATCCTTCCAACTTTATTTAAAAGATGGTGTTTCCATGATGCATATTAAACCCCAAATAGCGGCCAAAGGCATTTGTACTGCGAATTGTAGTATTTGTGCTCTTTATGATTTTCCTTCTAGGAATGTCATTGGAGAAAAAAGCTCGGGATTTAGTTTTGTTCATCTTGATGATTTACCAAACAAATCCATAATAAAAGCCAATATCCTTGCCAATGAATTCTTTATTTTCAGTTTTAGGAAAACAACACATCATAAAAAAAAAAGGGAGAAATAAGGAATCATTTGCGAAATAGTAATTGGAAGCATAGCTCCCACTTTTACCTTTGCGGTAATTACTGGAGATAATTTCTCCATAGATGCCACAAAAAGATAGGATGAAAAAAGGTCTCAGTGTCTAAGACTTCTATTAGGGTAAAATTTAAGTCTGCCCCCACTTCAATGTAAGGAGAGAAACGGGGAAGTTACACAAAACGTGATTAAATTTACTATAATAGTGGGAGACCAATCAAGCAAATACTCTTTTAAATACCTCCAATCAACATGGTCGTAAGTCTCTAATTCCAAGTCATTTTATAGACTACATCACTTATTTATTATTATTTTTTATTTACGCCTGCTATGAATAATTTATTGAATGACAACTATAATATAATTATTATAAAAGTTAATAAAGTTAATATATATATATATATATATGTACTGTCCGTACACGAAGCCGAGCTCCGAGCTCGACATCACAGCACAAGATGAGGTCGGGCACGCGCTACGCAACGTCAGCTCGGCATTTAAGCAGATCATAACTGATCTCGAAGGATCTCGCTTCAGACGAGATCCACTACCTAATCTTATCATATCTTATTTCAGGCCCAAGGCCCAAAGCAACCCTAATTCACACTAAGGTACGTGCATTACTTATACGAGATTCATACTCCCACAAACATTAACTTTAGCATCGGAGTCTCTTTTGCAGGTACCACCCCCATCTTGGAGTACCAGCGTACCCGTGAAGGAGGCTCACCGATCTTACCTAGCGGATCAGCTCTACAGCAGATTTCCGGTAAGAACATTTGGCGCCCACCGTGGGGCCGATCAAGACAGCTCTTATTGGCCACGCTTATGATATTCACCAGAAGTCATAGCAGACGCGCAACAGACGACACAAACCACTCAAATACCATGGACAACGAAGCCACATTGAGGAGACTGATCGACCAGGTCGAACAGATGCAACAGCAACACGACGCCGATCTGCGAAACATGCGTGCCCAGCACGAAATCGACCTAGTTGCGATGCGGACCGCCAATGAAGCAGATCTAGCGGCGCTACGCGCTGAAAACAAGCGGATTCGCGCCCAGCTCCCTCGGCGCCCCTCTGATCATCCTCCTGAGGCGAGCAACCTCCACGAGGAAGAAGGGCACTCGGTCTCTCAGCCCCGAACTGCGACTAGGGCACCGACTCCACGACCTGCCACGCATCGGTCTCATGTTCCGACGAACAAATCGGTCCATGAAGTCAGCAAAGCCCCGACTCATGTCACAGGGGGTGAAGTAACTTTCCGCCGTCATCCTTTTGTGGACGGCATCATGGAGACACCACTCCCTCAAGGGTGGAAGCCTCTCCACCTCGATCGCTATGATGGCACGACGGACCCCGATGAGCACGTTGACCTGTATGCGACCCAAGTAAACCTCTACACTAACAATGATGCTATCTTGTGTAGGGTTTTTCTGACCTCGCTCAAAGGGGCCGCACTCAACTAGTATACCCAGCTACCTGCCGAGTCAATTGACAACTTCGGCACTCTGGTCAGACGATTCACGGCGCAGTATGCAACGAGTCGACCTCACCTCGTAACGTCGGCTGCTCTGGCCAGCCTCAGACAGGGCGACGACAAACCACTACGGGCGTTCATGGAACGTTTTGCTGGCATCTCTGTGAAGATTCGCAACTTGAATCTCGAGGTCGCCTTACACGCCATGCTCATGGCACTCAAGCCGGGACCGTTTGTCGACAGTCTGTGCCGAGAAGCCCCTCGTGACATGGATGAGCTTCGTGCTCGTGCTACTGGCTACATCCAGATGGAGGAGCATGCCGAGTTCCGCAAGGCAATTCGCGACAAACCACAAGGAAAGCAAGACCAAGGTCAGGTCACGAACATTTAAAGTTGGCGACCTTGTTTAGCGATTACGGGGAGAAGCAAGAACATACCCCTCCAAAGGAAAATTTGGAATCTGGAATTCCACCCACCTCAAATTTTATTTCTCTTAACTTGTAAATTCAGGTGATGTACTCTTTTTCCTCCTCGGCCTTTTTTTCCCACTAAAGAAAATGGTTTTTGGCCAAGGAAGGTTTTAACGAGGCACACCTTAGAAATAAAGCAACAAAGCAACTCCATTCTCATACATTTTCGGTATTGGCACATTAACCATGACGACTTGCCAAGGTCGAGTCCGAACCTTGAGACTACATTTTCTTAACCAAGGTCGAGTTCGAACCTTGATATGCCAAGGTCGAGTCCGAACCTTGAGATCATATTTTCTTAACCAAGGTCGAGTTCGAACCTTGATATGCCAAGGTCGAGTCCGAACCTTGAGATCATATTTTCTTAACCAAGGTCGAGTCCGAACCTTGAGATCACATTTTCTTAACCAAGGTCGAGTTCGAACCTTGTTATGCCAAGGTCGAGTCCGAACCTTGAGATTACATTTTCTTAACCAAGGTCGAGTTCGAAGCTTGATATGCCAAGATCGAGTCCGAACCTTGAGATCATATTTTCTTAACCAAGGTCGAGTTCGAACCTTGATATGCCAAGGTCGAGTTCAAACCTTGAGATCACATTTTCTTAACCAAGGTCGAGTTCGAACCTTGATATGCCCAGGTCGAGTCCGAACCTTGAGATTACATTTTCTTAACCAAGGTCGAGTTCGACCTTGATATATGCCAAGGTCGAGTCCGAACCTTGAGATCATATTTTCTTAACCAAGGTCGAGTTCGAACCTTGATATGCCAAGGTCGAGTCCGAACCTTGAGATCATATTTTCTTAACCAAGGTCGAGTTCGAACCTTGATATGCCAAGGTCGAGTCCGAACCTTGAGATCATATTTTCTTAACCAAGGTCGAGTTCGAACCTTGTTATGCCAAGGTCGAGTCCGAACCTTGAGACTACATTTTCTTAACCAAGGTCGAGTTCGAACCTTGATATGCCAAGGTCGAGCTCGAACCTTCAAACAACAAATTTGGGAGCTCCTCAGAAGCCCCTTCGCTCTTACATCACTCGGTGCTCGGGGGGCAAGTGTACTGGCCAGCCAAGTTGCCGACTTGTCCCTCACCAATTTATTGACTTAATCAAAGGTTTACCAGCCTGACCAAGCAGTAAACTCATCATTGCCGAGTTCCTCAGCTCGGCCATGAAACATGGACATCGGAATACCACATCGGCCCAAAGAGGCCACGTCATCAAACTGTTAAAAATACAATCTTGTTACCATGCCGCTTGCACGTTTTCAGAAAATGAACAGTTACGACACATGGCATCTCAACAGGCAAAAGTACGCGAAAGGTCACTTCCCCCCAGCGAGCTCGGTCTTAACTCCTCGACCTACGATCTTCGGAGCTCGGGGGGCTAGTGTACTGTCCGTACTGCGAAGCCGAGCTCCGAGCCCGGCATCACAGCACAAGATGAGGTCGGGCACGCGCTACGCGACGTCAGCTCGGCATTTAAGCAGATCATAACTGATCTCGAGAGATCTCGCTTCAAACGAGATCCACTACCTAATCTTATCATATCTTATCTCAGGCCCAAGGCTCAAAGCAACCCTAATTTATACTAAGGTACGTGCATTACTTATACGAGATTCATACTCCCACAAACACTAACTTTAGCATCGGAGTCTCTTTTGCAGGTACCACCCCCATCTTGGAGCACCAGCGTACTCGTGAAGGAGGCTCACCGATCTTACCTGGCGGATCAGCTCTACAACAGATTTCCGGTATGAACAATATATATAGAGGGAGCATATCAAGTAAAAGAAAATTTATTATGAAAGATGAGAGGGTTAAAATATAACCCTTAGATTAATCAAGTCAGAGAAAATTTGAAGTTTAATCAAGTGAGAGGAAAGTGTTCTCGTAAAGGATGTTGGCCTAGCTACCATGATCCATGAGGGTTTTTTGTACTTTCCAATTGGCCATGATGACCATAAGGTCGTCTTGATTTGGATCCATGCCTAAGAAGTCTTCGTTAGTAAAAGTAATGGGAGGTAGGGATTGGGGTGACTTACTGTATGAAGTAGTAACACCATTGATGGTCTTGAGATAACTTTCACATAAAGAGCTAGCGTGGCTACTGCCTATGAACCCATTGACTATAATGTGTGTGATACCTTAGACTCTTGTGGTGTCATTATTGGCTTGGGTAGGGGTATTTGCTTTTGGTGGGTTGTGATTGCGCCTATCTTAGTGGTGTCATTTATCTTTCTCTGAACTTCGTGCTCAGTTGCTAAAACGATATTCACCATGGGTATCTCACTGTACAAATTGTTTAATGTGGCCTACTTAGATCAGTTCCTTGATCTTGTCGTGGAAGGCCCAACATTCCTCGATTGTGTGACCAACGGTCCTATACCTACAATGTTTACTATGGTCAATGTCTATGTGAGGTCGACCAAGCTCAAGAAGAGCAAGTATCTAAATATTGAAGGCCTCGTCAAACACATTCATGTGTGAGGCAGTTAAAGGGGTGTAGTTGGTGTATCTTGGTGGCCTAGAGGGGTCAACAACTTTTGAACTTGTTATCATTGTAGGGATGTAACCTATCCAACCTATAAGAGTCTTCCTTGACATTGGCTGACGATCAACTTTTTCACTAACTTGCCTTGTGTTCCTCCATTTCGATGAAACTGATAACTCAATTTCTTGAGTCATTCATATCTCCTGGCATCTGGAGATAGAGATCATTTGAGAATGGTCTTAGTTTTGGTACGTTCAACATGGTTGTTAGGGTGACCTGGGGGTGGAGGTCCCATATCTTATTGACGATTGTGGAGAATCTTTCCATGAAGGTCCAAAGTGGTTCATCATTGTCCTACCTCATATTGAGTAGTACTAGTGTGGAAGTCTTGCATGGTTGACTAATGATGAATCAGGCACTAGAGAATCGTATGAGAACGACGTAACTTGGTACACTAAAAGATGGTAAGCAGGTGTACCATAGGAGTGTGGGGCCTTTAAGGGTTATTGGAAAGATTTTGCACATGACTATGTCCTCTTGGGTATCAAGGTGCATCTAAGTTTCGTATGTTGTTAGGTGTTCATTTGGGCAAGTCAGGTCATACATTTTCATGATGAGGTGCTTCCACCCTCTAGAGAATGTTATATCAACTATAGTGTCAATGAAGGGGTGACCTCGATGGTCGCCAGTGAGGCATTTAAGCGAGATTCAAGGGGTGGAGTGGCTTTCATTGCCAATTTGGGATTCTCGCCTAGTGTAGAACAAGCTAGAGGGAATTTAGTCCTCGGTTGTGGAGACTTAGGATCTAGAGCAAGTATTATTGTATTCCTGGCATAGGGTTTGGAGTTATTGTTCACAGCGTGCAAGGGCAACTAATGTTTCTTCATTATGCTTTTGAAGGGCTTCCATTCGTTGGAACATTTTGACGTTTGATGGTATTATTTTTGTCGCAGTGGTTGGTGTAGGGTTCTCTGGTTGGGTTAGTGCAATTGTGCAGACAAGTGGCAGTTGCCTAGGAATTACGTTGTCGTTAACTATGGAGGTTCCTATCGTATTGTTCATTGTTTGGTTTCAGGTGGGGACCATGTGTAGTCAGAGGATAATTTCACTTCGGCCCTACAATGAACACCAAATGTTCTTACCAGAATCTTGTAAATGCTCTCATGGCGGTGCAAAGTCTATATTGCTCCGATACCTATTATAGGGAGGAGGGAGAGGACACCTGCAAAGACACCTTGATGCTCAAGTTAGAAGGGAGTTTAGGTGAAGAATTATGTTAAGTTAGAATGATACCTAGTGTCCCTATATGTTTGTTTGCCACATAATTTAAGGAGATGATCTTGCATAATGATTATAGGGTGTCCCCGTGATTGTGTATAGGATTTATTGCATGGAGATATTATTTCCTTGTTATTCTTTAATGTATTCCTGTATTTTTGGGATCAAGGTGCTAGTGTTGTCTTGGCCTATTGTATCATGGGTATGTCTATTCAAGTTTGACCAACTGAGCTGGCTAGATCAGCTTGGTGTGGCATAGCTCGGTAGGGTGTGACTAAGCTGATAAGATCAGCTCGACATGGGATGTCCAAGCTAGGTAGTACATTAAGTTTTTTTTATATATATTTAAGAATAAATTTTGTCATATAAATCAATAAAAAAAATTCATTATTATATACTTATATTTTAAATTTTAAGTCAATTCCAAATGCATTTTTAATTCCCCCTACTAAATACTTTCTAATGTACCTTTTTATAATAACTCTTAGTCCTTCAACATTCTTATGAGCAATAGGGCAAGTAAAATTCAAACATATATCCCACACTTTTGGTGAGTTAGAGTATCTCCGACACAATAAATTAATTGTGTTTTTAACTCTTTTTTAGTGGATTTTTTATTAGCACATAATATGTTTTTTCTTTTTAATATATAACAATCGAACTTAGCACAAACTCACTTGTGTAAAAATGGAATACCATATCAGAATTTAACATTGATTATCCTTTTCCATAATCTTTTGTACAATGCAAATTTAATCAATCGAGTTGTTAAATTATATGATACTATACTCAGAATTATGTATATTAAATTTCACATTATCTGAACTTTTTTAGATATGTTATCCAAAAATGAATATTTATATATATTTTAAATATCCTATTATGCATTAAAATAAAATAATATAGTGAACTACTAAATAATTTTAAAATCATGTGTATATATTTTATTCCCTATGTATGTGTGTGTGTATATATATATATATATATATATATATATATATATATATATATAGAGAGAGAGAGAGAGAGAGAGAGAAGATTTCATGCACCGTGAGTGTAAATTAGTTTTACACAGTTATCAAATCACAAACAAATTAATCATCTTGTAAGATACATTTTTAACTTCTACAATAACTATTTTAAAATGAGAAGGTATCCACTTACTTCAAGAGTTAGTCTATTAAGACTTGCTTCATTTAATAACTCATATTTTATATCAAATTTTAACGATTCAACTGTTGAATTAAAAGTTTGTAATGTATAAATCAAGTCTAGAAATTTTAAAAAAATTTAAAAATTATTTAATACTTCATTTCATTAATTTAAATTGACGGATAATTATAAAATATTTTAACATTGATTTGAATTTATATAACAAAGTATCAAATAGTTTTCAAATTTCTTAAAAATTAGCATACTTGATCTATACATTAATAACTTTTAATTCAATGGTTGGATCATTGAAATTTGATGTAGAACATGACTTATTGAGTAGAATAAGTTTAAGTAGACTTACTCTTGATTTAAGTGGATCCCTTCTCTTTTAAAATTAATACCAATAATGATTTTTATTAGTTAAATGTGTATAACTATTTTACATTGTTAGTGTACTAACAATATAATTTTTTTTATATATTTATTGACTTTGTATAAAAACTATTTAAAACTTTTACATACTATGATTTGTGGTTGATGTACAAATAATATAAAATAATTTTATTATGGACCTACACTGCATTTTTCTTTTTTATTTGTATTTATTGACTTTTATAAGGTCTATTTACAAGTTATACTTATACATATCATAATTTGTGATCATTAACAAAAAAATTTAGTCCATGTGTGATTAATAATGTAAAATAATTTTAGTATATGAGTACATGATTATTAAAAACTCTATACCAATAGTCATTGGTTGAAGTGGTTTTGTATTTGTACTCTTTAATTAAGGATTGGTATTTGATACCTACCTTGAGCATAGAGTTGTGACTAAAAGTACTATTTTATTCCTATAAAGACTGGCTCAATGAAAATAAGTTCTATTTCTTTATCAAGCTTAAAAATAAAAATTAATATATATAGTATGAGTAAAGTACCACTTTGTTAACTTTGTAGATTTAGGGTTTATATAAAATAATCTAAACTATTTTAGAAACTCAATCATTTTTTTTTTGTGAATTAGAGGCAAATCAACCCCAAGAAACTAGAAGCCTGAGGGAAAATGGTTCTAGTTACATCAACCATAAAAGCAAAAGAAGGAATCACAAAAAAAAATTCTAAATTGATAATTAATGGAATATGCATAGTTAGTTAAGTAATCGGATACTTGATTAGTTTTTCTTAAAACATGAGACCAAGTGATATGAACTTCATCCTTTATGAAATCTTGAATCAAACGGACAATGCCATAGGCTTGGTGAGACTTGCAGCACTTCTATGTAAGGAGTTAAATACCTAAAACGGGGTCAAATTCAATGGTAAAAGTTCAAAAGCCATGGGACCAAGCTACAAAAAAGTCTTTAAAAATGGACTATAATTCAAAATGCAAAGTGGAGCAAAAGCCAATATCACCCGCAAAATCAAAACAACACAAAGTTGCATTGGTTCCAAAAGACTCCACCAAACAGTTACAGAATTTAAAGGTTGTTGAATAAAGGCATCATAGTTAAGCTTAAAGAAACCATTATTATGAGGGCTCCAAGCAATAAAATGATTAGATCACTCCATGGTAGAGATCACTCCATGGTAGAGGAGATAGCAAAATAATACTTATGATGGATGTTAGAAAAGATGACCTAACCAAAAAGGGGGAAGGTGAATTGGTTGGTTAAAAATTTCTTACATAGCTATCTTGGTTTTGAAAGACTTCTAAATCTTTCATAAAAACTGTATTAATCTATAGCTATGTATAGGATACTTAGTTTAGATTCAATACAATTCTAAATCCACTTAATTCTTTATACAATGTTTATTCCTCACAACACATATCAACAAGCATAGAAATAGAAATTAATGCAAGAATGTAAAGTCAAGTATAAGGAGAGAAAAATACATAACCTATTTATACTAGTTCAACTACATTCACTTGTAACCTACATCTAGTCCTCAATCAACTCGATTGAGATTTTTCACTAATCTTTAATATCAAAAGTTTTACAATCACAATACCACATGCAATACACTCATCTTGCACTCCAAGAAGCACTCACTTGTAGCATCCCACTAAAAGATTTTCTCTTCTTAAGAAACCTACTTAAGAAAACAATCAATACAAAAGTTTAAGGATCGAATTCACCTAATGTACAAAAAATATCAAAGTAAGTGAATCAATCAAGTAGTTTATCCTTTCACTCCATGAATATGATGATAAATTCAATTCTTCAAAACTTTCTTGAGGTTACCACAAAGGTTAAAAAACCCCTTTTTGCAAAGAAAAATGTTTCAAAAAAGATATCACAAAGAATAAAGTCTTTGTGTTCAAAGTGTGAAAAACGATATATTCTGGCTAAAATAATCAATTATTTATATAGATAATCGATTATTTTGTTTTTAGCAATTTTGGAAATCAACCAAGAACATTTTAAACAATTATTTTGAGTAATAATTGATTATTACAACAACTGCTCCTTAGGTTACTGAAAATAAAGTAAATAATCAATTATTACTTTAAATAATCGATTATTTTAAGTAAAAATTTAATATCTCAATTTTTCATACAATTTTTCTTTACAATTAAATTCTAATACATATCTAAATCATCAACCATCATCTAGATAGAGATAAAAATCTAAGTCACTTACCAAAAACACACAAACAACAAAACTTAAAACACACAAAACAATATACAACTTGCACTCTTATATATCAAGAGGCTCAAAACTCAAAATTAACTACAACTTGCACTCTTATCTCTCAAGAGACTTATTTGTAATTATCAAAACCAACTAAGATCATGTCTTCATCTTGAACTTGATCAACAATGGAGACTAATATATAATAAATTTGGATGAAAACACAGATTGTAATATCTTTGGCAGACAAGTAAGTATCATTACAAATAGTGTCATTTCTATTCTTCCAAAGATTATCTAAGATAACTGTAAAAAAAATTGGCCAGGTTATACCTTTAACTCTACCATTAGCATTAAGATGTTGAAGAAACCAATCATAAAAAAATAACAGTCACATTAAGAACCTACTAAGCCTCTTTTGCCACATGATAGAAATGGAAAACATGATCCACAAATTCCGCATGACTACCACATACACCATAGATGTCATCATCAGTGACATGTCTTTGCCTCCTCTCGAAATTGGTAAGCAAACCAAAATTAGTTATTTTCCACAAAAGGAAGCAAATCCTTTCAAGCTCTTGCCACTATCAAATGGTTTTAAAAAAAAATGGGTCGGGGTGAGGGGGATGGCCAACATGAATACTTTTATATGCACTAGACAAATAGAAATCTCCACCCAAAATCCCCTGAATTGGTAATATAGTTTGGAACATAAATAGGAAAATGGTCCCCAGGATCCATATTACTAGCATGATGCATCAAAAGGCCTTGATTTGGAATCCACGTATCATCCCAAAATCTAACTAAACGATCGTCACCAATGTTCCAACACATATTTTGCTTAACATATTGCTAATTATAATGAATGACCTCCATATATTCGAGCCAACTCTATTAACATCCACCATAGGAACCACATTTTGAACCACATTTATACTTTGCTATCATCAAACGAACCCATAAATCATGCCTTATCATGAAGCTTCCATCTTATCCTCATCATGAAAGCATTGTTATATTTTTTTGCATCTTTAAGACCCAAACCACCATGAGCCTTTTGAAAGACAAATTTTCTCCCAAGCAATAGTATGAATTTTCCTACTAACATCAAAATCTCCGAAATACATTGCCTACATTTCCTATCAATGTCATTGCAAATGGAAACAAGCAAGTTCATAGTTTGCACAATATAAGAGAAAGAGCCTCTAACATAGATTTAACCAGAGTAGTTCTTTTAGTAAATGACAAATGAGAATCTTTTCAAGATGCCAACCCTTGATTAATCTTAGAGATAAGAATTGGTATCCTTAGAAACCCTTTTATGAAGAATAGGGAAACCAAGATACTTATCTAGATCATTAGTATTTCTAAATCCAGAAAGATTGGTCAACTCTTGGCGAGTTCTCTAGGCAACATTCTTTAAAAAGAAGATTTGTGTCTTCTCTTGGTTAACTCTCTTAGTTGGACTAGCACAAATAAGTTTAGAAATTGATTAATAACCTCTATCTAATTAGAAGATACCTCCACAATTTATTATCTATAGTAGAGTAAAAAATGGAAAAGTTTTTCTATATAGAGGATAAACAAGTAATGGGAAATGGGATCTCCTTGTCTCACACCTCAAGAAGGATTAAACTCATCAAAAACTCCACCATTCCAAAGTAAGTGCAATTTAGAGGAGGAAATACAATGTCGAATGAGGTTAACAAAACTATCAGGGCTCCTAAAATCAATTAGAGTATCTTTTGTAAAATGCCAACTCAAGTGATCATAAGTTTTCTCCAAATTAATTTTAATAGTCATCCAACCCTTTGTTCCTTTCTCCCTCTTCATAGAATGAAAATTCTCCTAAATAATCATGATGTTATCTTTTCTCTAGCGATTGAGAATAAAACTACATTGGTAAAGACTCACTAAATCTTCTATAATAGCTTTCAATCTATGTGACAAAATTTTTGTTATGGTTTTGTAAGACACATCACAAAGACTAATAGGATGAAAATCCTTTATAAACACAAAATTACCCATCTTAGGGATGAGAGCGATCGGTGTATCACTAATCTCTCCTATTGTAGAATGATTTTGAAAGATACCCTGGATAAGGCTACATAAGTCCCTCCCAATAATACTCCACTAGCTTAGGTAGAAAATAGCTTGAAAGCCATCCAAGCTAGGAGCTTTATAAGCACCCATATTCCTAATCACATCATAAATATCTTGAGAGGAGACAAGAGCACTAAGAGCATTTAACTTGTTACTATCAATCACTAGGAAGGAACATAAAACATAAAAGAGAACTAGAAAATTCTTCAAAGAAAAGCTTTTTATAAAACTCAATCGCATGAATTTTTATCTCCTTTTTGTCAGTCAAGTAATGCCCATCTTCCTCTTGAATAGTCTCGATTTTATTTTTCCTCCTCCTAATAATAATAATGCCATGAAAGAGTTTATTATTACAATCTCCATAAGCAATCCATTTTGAATGAGACTACTTTTGAAACCACAAAACCTCTTCTTGGAATAAAACTTCTTCATATTTTTTCCACACTATACTAGCCTCATTCATGATGCTAACAAGATTTTGATCATTCATCTTGTTATTGAGAGCATCCAACTTCCTTATCAATCTCCTTTTTCTAGCAAAAATATACTACCAAAAACTTCTCTTTTCCATTATTGTAGATCTTCTCAAATTTTTTTGAGATGTGTGTTCCAAGGAGTTGAAGAATTATAATGCTATCTCACAAACCTATTAATATCAGCATAGGTAATCCAAGAATCTAAAAAGTAAAAAGGTTTTCTATGATTACTATACTACCAATTTGTCAAGAAATTTATCTAGAGGGGCTTATGACCAGACTTGAACAAAAAGAAGTGAAGAAAAGAGCCTTAGGAAAAAGAAGTCTCTAATGAAGATTGATTAGCACTCTATCAAGTGTTTGTTCAAAATCACCTCTTTTCTAGATTAAGGGATACCATTGAAAACTTGTGCCAATCAAATCACAAGCATCCAAGGCTTGATGGAAACCATGAATTCCTCCAAGAGAATGAGCCTCAACCTCACCTTTCCTTTCATGAGCATGTAAAATAGAATTAAAATCATCCAAAATCGTCCAAGCATAATCAATATCAACAACAAACTTCTTTAAATCATCCCAAAGGAATAGTATCTTGAATGACACAAAACTTGAATTCTCAAAACATCAAGATCCCAAAGACACCAAATACTACTAGAATGGCTTGAAGCTTCCTTAATCAAAGTGTCATCCAACTCAATTCTTTGAATAGTTTTATCAACCTTTTGACCACTAGAATGAGTCTCTAACAAGAAAATGATAGAAGAAGAATATTTTCTCGTAATATCATTGATAAGAGACCTATTAGAAGTCCCTCTACAGTGTTAGGACAAAATATTCACCAGGAACTAATACAGATGTTGACCTAGCCTAGGTTGATTGGGCTCACATAAAGCCTTTACTTCAATATCCATACCTTCATAGTCACCTACCTTATCCTCTTGAAATCCCAAGGCAGTATCATGCTCACTATACTCTAGTGGAAGGGTAGATGCGCCACTGTGAATAGATAAGGCATGTTTTTGTCGGATGGTCTCCTCATTAAGAAGACAAATACTGGTTGTCAAAGGGTTTAACACAATGTTTTTTTTTTCAAAATCAAAACCTGATCATTTTTCTGTAAAAATAATGAATCAATCTCAAAGATTCAAATTCCATATAAGGTGAGTTTGTATTATGATTCAGCGCATCCACTTCAATAACTTTGCTCTTTGAGTTTTCCCCAAAATTTCCAACAATGCTTGTTTTTGAAGTACTCATTGGCTTTTCTTACAAAATATTACCTTTCTACCCCTCTCTGGTAAACAAAGTCATCTTGCTTTTGGCCCTATCATTATTTTTTTACCTATAGGTCCACCATTGGCTCCAACCTTCTTATGACCAAGTGGACCATTCACTCTATCCTTCTTTTAACTAGATGGGCTAGGATGTGCAGTTCTATATGATTGTGTTTGTCCAAAGATCATGGTGTTTGATAAAGAAGACTTTTCAATATCTACTAGTTTCTTTAAAATATCAAAATTTGGACCTATCATTAATCTTTTGCCTTTTAAAGTCAACTATATTTGACCTCTTTAGAACAAAATCATAATTTATTTTATTATTGCCTACCATTTGTTTTCTCTTAATATTCTTTTTCATTAATAGACATAGGTCATATAATTTCCCATCCAAGGTTTGTGCCTTAGGATTCAAAGAAGACCTGATACCTCCAAAATTAAGATCATTACACACTTACCATTAATATCCACTCTGGCCATTGATTACATCAAAGTATCTTTCACCATAATGTTATTATGATCTCACCTATCCCCTTCCATGCCACTAATTTGACTTATTTAAACCTCTAGAAGCTTGAGAATCACTTTTTCCACCCATACACACATTTTCCTTGTGCTCATACCAACCTCAATTAAAGCATATGGAGTGTAAAAACTCATATTGCAACTTGATTAGATAACCATGAGCTATAACTTTATGTTGGAGCGATTTTTCAAGATCAAGTTCAACATAGATTTGGGCAAACTTCCTTCTTGATTGGATTGTTATCACTCTATCAATCTTCACCATCAATCCTAATGTAGAACCAAGTCTACTCAAGAATTAATCATTAAATAATTCTATCGGTAGTTTTGGAATACAAACCTGGACAACCAACCTACTATCCACATTTGTATTAGCAAGAAAAAATAGTCCCCAACTTTGAACTAAGATATAGTGATTTGCCGCTATCCATGGACCCTCCATAAGGAGTGGTTATAATCTTCATCAAATGTAAATAAGACTTGATAATAATTATGAGGCACATCAATAATCTTAAAGGAACCCTTCTTTACCTAGATGCAGTTGAGCTTGGCTTCAAGTTGTTTGAAACTCACTTACAATCCTAACACTATAACCATCAGCGACCCTTTCCAAGGTTTGCACCATTCTGAAAACTCATCATCCAAAATAGGCACATCTGGAAACCTCTTAGAGTCCTCCTTAGAGATCGAGGGTGGATGAATTTCTTTATTAGGAACCCCAAAACATCTTCCATCAAAAGGTGAGAAAGGGAATGCACCTTTAAGAGCAAGAAATTTCTCCTTATAAGAGTCATTTCCCTTACCTTCAATAATACCATCATCCATCCCTACATTATCTTCTCCCTCATCCATTTTTCTTTTAATCTTTCTAGTGCTTCGCAAGAGTAAGTCATCCTCCTCCTTGGAAGACTCAACCAAAATCCTAGCAGAACTTTTAGATGCCATTTTATGTTTGTTCCTTTGCACACTAGCAAAAGTTAGATACTCAATCTTGTGATCTTGTGTTTGAATATGTAATCAACTTTTTTGTACGCATGTTGAGAATTCTAATATATGCATATGATATTGAATATTTATTGAGTACTCTCCTCTATATTAATACATTATGACATTAGAGACATTTTTTTAACATTATCATTTCAAAAATTTTATTTTCCTTGATCAAAATTTATTAGAAATAGTAAATTTTGTAAATCTTCCATTTTATTTTATTCAGCGATAGGGTATGCAAAAATTTATAACTTTTAATAACAATTAATAATGATAAAGAGTATTGGAAAAAAATATTAAAAGGGGACCAATATTAAATTCGGTAATAAATGGAAGTGGTCCTAGTGGAGGTTATAAGGATGGTAAACCAAGTGGCTAGAGTCAGAAATTTTGCTAAACAGCGCAGTTCTAGTGTTTTTTTTTTAATTTTAATTTATTTTATTTATTATTATTATAAAAAAAGTCTTTTCAATTTTGTTTTACTTTCTAAATTTTTTTGGTTTTGATTTTTAATTCATGATTTAGATAGTATTTAAAAGTGTTGTAAAAATATTTTTTTTAAAAATCACTTTAAGAACTAAAGAAAAGGGTGCATTTTTAATTTTCTAATTAAAATAAGACAAATTTTTAAAAAGTTTAAAATCAAATTTGGGAAATTATAAGGCAAAAGTCATATTTTACGTACTCTATATTTTTTTAGCATATGTTTCAAGTTGGGGAAAGAATTTAAGGGAATGAAATGGAATAAGTAAAAAATAATTTGATAGAAAATAGGTAGAAATTAGAGTAAAAATTGTAATTATTTATTAGAGTAGAATTAGATGAGAAATTATAAATAAAAAAAAACATATTTTTAAATTATATTTAATATAGTTAAATATTTTGAAAAAATAAATATTTTTACCAATTATTATCTTAGCCCTTTCTCTCTTTTGACATATACTATTTTATTTGCATTTTTCTTAATATAAATTAGTAGCATAATTGGTTATACTAGTTAACATATCTTATTATACTACGTTTATTTAGAATGTCTAAGTTCAAGAGTTACATAATCAATTATTATATTAAATCTTTAATAAACTATGCAACTTTGGTACATTTCAAGCATGTCACATAATATATTATACGTCAACTATAATTGATTACTTTAAATTCTCATAGTCTTTCAAACACAAATAACATGTAACATAATACATTAAGATATTGATGAGTGTTTTGTAAGAAGATTATTTTAGTCATTCAATTTGTCCAACTTATTCACAAATCCTCACCCATGAAAAAGATAAGGGGTTACTTGTATGATCTACCTCAAAATCTACTTAATTCTCCACGATTCCACTTTACCAATCACACTTGTATTTTTATTTTTTTTTTAAATCAACCCGGTTTCCTCCCCTCCTCTCAAATTCATTAATTCGCACCCCCAAATACGGTGTTAGTGGAGACCGATGACAAATTAATATCGGAGTGACTAGTGAAGAATTATTAAGCATAGATAATTGTAAACTCTTCTAAATCATGTTAGAAGAAATATACTTATATTTTAGAAGAAAAAAAGGTTTTACAGTCACATGTTGAATTAGTGACTATAAATATAATGACTATGACCAAGGCTACCTGTATTAAATTTCATTCATTTATAAGTATTCGAGTATAAGGACAGAAGCATCAAATAGTTGTAGACACTCGTACAAACACGTGGAGTAGCCAGATAGGGCCAAAGCTCTTTAAATCGATACACCAATCACATATCTTCTTTCCTTTCAATAATGCAGATGCAAGATCTGGTTGTGGATGGAATCGATGCTCACGCCACATCCCACCACTTTCCTCTTGACGAGAAGGACTTTCATCATTGACCCAAAAAGAAAAAAGGACTATCATTAACATCAACGCAGCAGAGAGTAATAGACAGATATAATTAATTCAAGTAAGACTTCTGCTTCTTACTAATCAGTTTATCAATTTCCCTTTTTTTTCTCACAGATTCCGTCTATTTTATAAAGATAAAATAGAACTATTATTGTACTAATAATTTGTGCTATGAATTACGGAGTACAATGCTTGATAAGCACATGAGAAATATTGTGTGTACACTCTAATAATATTGTAGTTTAATTATTAATTATATGTAGTTACGTGTTGGTTTTTCATCTTTTGTGGTCTTAAACATGACTGGACCCTACAATGGAAAGGGGAATAGCAAGTATTATTACATGTCACACTTTAACATAAAATATTGAGAATTTTTTTTTCCACAATTGACAGAAGAGCCACCGAGAAACCAAGTTTGAAAGACCTCAAAAAGTTTTCCGTTAAAAAAATGGAGTTCTCCTATAAGGGAAAGGTATTTAGTTCAAGTTTTGCTTCTTCGTAATGTAGACAAAAAAAAAAAAGAGGAAATTAATTAGAGTAAGTAATGAAACCTTTTATTTGTTGTATTTTGCCCGGTTTTTCTTGGCTAGATTCTACACTACAGTGATGAGTGATGAGAGGTAGCCGCCATGGAAGGAAATTAAGGAGCTGACTTGGACAAATGAGAACCACTAGTTCACCACACAACACAAGGCAATAACATGCTTTTTCACCAAAAGGAATCAGTGTTGCGCCAATTACTTAGCTATCAGCTCTTTACAAAACTCTAGTCTAAGAAAAGTCCAAGGTAAATTAAGAAGAGCGAAGAACAAGGGTTTGTTCCGTCTCTAGGTTTTCTTGCATCGTACATGCCTATATGAAAACAAAGCCTTAGCTACTCTTTTGTTTCCGACCTTTTACTGTTACCCCTAGATGTCAACAAAAAAGATGGAGACCAAGACATTTTGTGTGGTCCTCACCCATTCTCTCATGTCCTATTTACCCTTCTGGGTTTTAACTATTTATATCAAAAATATTTATGCTCATGTCCTCCTTTTATAGCTATTCTCAGTCTTTTCTCCCATAACATAACCTTCTTCTGGATCTCTGAGGAGCTTATGGACAGGTCTGAGGGAAAGAGGGTCTTGAGGTACAAAGAGGAGGAGGAGGATGAGGATGAAGAAGAAGAGGAAGAGATTGAGATGGGTTTTGGAGAAGATGGAAGGAGGAATAAGAGAGCAATGACAGATCTCTATGGAAAGAGAGGGTCCAAAGGTGGAAGCTCAATGCCACCTTCTTGTCAAGTGGATAACTGTGATGCTGATCTCAGTGAAGCTAAGCAGTATCACAGAAGACACAAGGTTTGTGAGTACCATGCCAAGGCTCATTCCGTACACATGGCAGGGCTTCAACAAAGGTTTTGCCAACAATGCAGCAGGTTGACAAACCCTAATCACTTTGGACTTTGGAGTGAAATGAATTTTCTGAATCTCATTATGCGTGTACTTATTGTTTGCATATCTCTTATTGAAGGTTAATCTTTGCTGTGAACTGCCTGAGGGAAGAGGTTTGCTTAGAATTTTCTTGGTTATGTGTATTCTTTTTAATTTTCAAGCAGCCCTAGCTAGTTTGAGGAAGGGAAAAAAAACCCTTCAATTTTCAATGACTTATCTTGTGTCTTGCGCCAAGGCTCACCCTCTGCTTCTTTTGTTTCCTTCCTCCGATTATTTAGCAGACTTTGCTGTAATAAACTATTCATGACTTGTATTGTTTTATTTTCAAGAAAGATTTAGCAAGTCCGAAATGAAAATTTTGGGTAGAGGCTATAGAGTATAGACCATAGAGGATTCTATTCCCCCACATTATACTCTGATTATATAGTGCAAATTGTTGCTATCATTTTACAAAGTTAGAAACCAAAGATGGATTGAATGTGCTCAAAGTAAATCCTATTACTATAACATTCTTCACTAAAGGTAGAAATCATAGTTGACTAGTTGTTCATGTTAATATAGGGACTGATCTCAAATCAATATATATCTCAATTAGCTGATAGAAATTTCTTTGAATAGCATTTTCTAATAAACCTAGTATTGGTCCAAAATTTACTTTAACTTTGATCATTTAGACTATTGGAATCACCCTTTTGATCTATCAGGTTGACAATATATATTATTGGTTAATTTTAACCAGTACCATCCAATATTTTTGACAATCTTGATGCGTTATTTAGGGTAATATACCCATTCATCAGCACAAGACACGTTTTTCTTTCTAATCTTTTGGTACATTGATAGTATAGTTGCACAAACACTCTTTTAGACTATTGAAGGGAAGATTTGATCCTGTCCTGGTGAAAACTAAATCAAACGAGAGAAACATATATTGTTTCTCCAGTGGAGAAAAATCAATTCAACGTCTAGAAAAGTTTCAGTGTCAACTAACTTATCTTCAAAATGTTGCTTTTCAGATTCCATGAGCTATCAGAATTTGATGACACAAAAAGGAGTTGTAGAACGCGGTTGGCTGGGCATAATGAGAGGCGTCGCAAAAATGCAGCTGACTACCAAGGAGAATGACTTCTTCTATGAGATGGACATTAATAAGCATTGAGGCAAGCATGTGATTGAAATAAAATTTCCCATTGAAATCTTCATACTCAAATCATCGTTGCTGGTCTCTAAGGGTGCTCTCTTTCTTCTGTCAATATTTTATAATGCCAAGATTGCTGTTGTTAGTTTTTTATTTTTATTTTTATGGGGGATCGTTGCTGTTAGTTACAACTATGAAATGAGATTTCACTTGGAACTTCAATTATATTTTGGTTTTTGAGGAAAAAGGGATTTTAATTGAGTTTTATGGTTTGGTTCAAAAATACTAAATGGTGAGAAGGGGAATTTTAGTTCCTTTGTTTAGCTAAAAAAATTAAGGGAGAAGAGAGATTTTAATAATCATTCAATTCAAAAATTTAGAACAAAGAAAGAAAAGGTAAGGATTTATATTAATAATATACTTTTTTAACACACTTTATATTATTGATTAAAATTTATTTGAAATCACTATTATGGATTTCACTTCTCAGTTGATGAACTCTACTTATGATTTTCATTCATTTTTAACAAATGATTAAAAAAATATGTGAACAAGAGTATTAAAAAATATGTTGTTAATAAATATCAATTTGTCACTGCCTTTAATATGAGACGAATTTATAGATGAGAAAAGTCATCTTATCTAGTTATTTAATAATTTATTTTCTTAGTTAAAAATTTCCAACCTAACCTTTCCTTACCTTACCATCTTCACCTTTAAACCAAACCCTACTTGAACATGACTTTTGAGAGTAACGGTTTATTTTGGTTACTTCAATTTATTACCATTACAATTTCTCTGGTATCTTGGAAGGATTTTTTTCCCCGGTTGTATTGCCAAATTCCCAAAATCTTACTTGTATCACAAATTTTGTCAAAATGATGGGACAATTCAAGTTAGCACCATCACATAATTAATCGAATTAAAAAATAATAAAATTGTGAAAATGTGTCAAAAGAGAATATCAAAAGTATTTTGACATGACCTTTCTTTTTAAAATATATCGGTAGTGATGGCATCCTTGCTAGTATTGATGGATTGGTTGATCAATGTGAGGACACCTTGACTCCTTGGATCAAGTTCTTCAAAGGTGGCGTCTTGTTTAGAGAAGGAATATGGTGGAATGGATAAAAATGGAGAGTGTGAGTGAAGTGTTTGATGAAAGGTTTGAGAGGGCACTCTAGGGTTTGGCTCACTTCAAGGTAGGTGAAGGTCACTTCTAGGGTTTTGCTCTCAAGGTGGAGATAGGATGGGAGGTGGCCGAAAATAACCAAGGTGACTAAGGATGATATAAAGGTAAAATGCTCTCTTTATATTCAATTTCCAAAGTATTTACATGATGCCTAGCCTAGGGTATTTATAGGAGTGGGAGGCATCTAGGGTTGCATTTGGAGAATGCATGGCCGAAATTCACAAGACAAATGCACTCCAAATGAAATGCAAATTAACCCTAGATGCAACTTGGTGGCCAAGGATGGAATCTTTGGGTTTAGATTGGCTACATCTAGGTGCATGATAAGACCATGCAACATTTGCCCTCCACTTGGGCCTAAGTCTTTCTAATACCAAAAATAGGTCCAAGAACACCAAAAAAATGCGTCACCTCCTAATTTAAAATCCTAGCCCAAAATTAAAACCCTAATCATCTAGAACACCGCATAATACAAGGGTAAAATGAGAAGTACAAAAGAAAATAAATCCTATGACTAAGATATCCCAAAATATAATGGTAAAATTAGAAATACAAGTAAAATAAATTCTATGACTAAAATACTCCAAAGTACAAGGGTAAAATTGGAATAAAGTAATAAAATTCTATACTACTCAAATTGGGCCTAGGAGATGGATTCATACATGGTATCTCTCCATTCTCCTAGCCATGAACCATGTGATGGGCCTCACATGAAGTACCAAGGATAGTCCTCCATCAGGTAGTTTGTTAAAATATAATTTATTGAAATTTGTATGTAAACTTGGAAACTTTTTTTCATTAATATGGAAAAAAAAAATTTATCAAACACATGACTAATCTCTCTTAAAAATTTGAGTAGAGAATAAGTTGACATCTTTTCTTAACTTGAACTTTATGCATTTTTAAGACTCTATATAAAATATATATAAAAAAATTAATGAATGAAATGAGATAAAAAAAAATAAAAGAAAATTTGGAAAATTCTAAATGAATAAGAGTATATTATGGATATTGGTATTAGTTGACACTGATATATAAGTCATGTTATATTGTTGAATTAAAAGTCCAAAATTATCTAGTTATAGAGAATTTTTGTGTTTGGGATAGAACCAAAATTTTATAATGACTGCAATTTTAGAGAAGGTCTGAACTCTTTCCTGTTGGGAACAAAAAATCTTCTTTTCTTTTACGCACAATAATGATGATGAAAAACATATAAAAATAATACTATAAAAGAAATAGAAAAAGATCACACAAATTTATTTAATGTAGTTCAGCCCCTCATGCCTACGTCCACAAGGATGTTCATTATTTATTTCAAAATATCTTACATATATCTTGAAAATCCTCCCTTCAAGTTTTGTGGGTTAAACTTGAAAAACCCTTCTTCACAAGTTTTGGTGAAACTTGAAAACCCTTTCCTCACAAGTTTTATGGGTGAAACTTGGAAACCTCTTCCTCACAAGTTTTTTAGCGAAACTTTAAAACCATCATTCACAAGTTTTTTGGCAAAATTTGAAAACCCTCATTCATATGACTTTTTTTCTCATTTAAGGTGGTGACCCCCTCTACAAGTTAAGTAGTTCTTCTCATTTAAAGAGTCTCTATTTATTGACTTTACATCACTGTTTTAAAAAAGGAAACAAATCTCTAAAATAAATATAATATATTTTAATTCTAAACAATATCCTAAAAGAATTAATATCTTTTAAAATCTAAATAATATCTTAAATATTTGAATTTAAAAATTTGAATTGTTTTCCGTCTTAAATCTTTTATCATTTGACTCAACAATTTTGGTATAATTAAGTAGTATATAGAAGTACTTTTCGTATTCATAAATACTATTGGGAATTTTTCCACCAAATGCATAAGTAAATTAGCTAACAGGGACTATTAAAAATATCAGAAAAATATTTTTATTTTATCTATAGCAATCGTGTTTTACTTGATCTGGATTAGTTCAATGTGCATGTAGCATTTAGGTATTAATAATTTTAGGAAAAAAAAAAGAATTGTGTTTTAATTAGGGATGTTAATAATCGATCCAGTTTAATGTAAACTGTAACAACTGAGCTGAAAAATTGAAAATAGAAAAAACTGAAATCAAACAAAGTGATTTTTTTTTTAATTGAATTGGATCAGTTTTCGATTCCAATGAAAAAATCGATACAATTCAAACCAAAAATATTTTCTTATAATAAAATATACATCGTTATTAACCTATTATTAAAATGAAATTTCACATTTACTTAAAATGATGTGTATCATTTTTATCTTTATTTTTTTAACTGATTAAAATAATTGTCTAGTGTTAACGCTGATCACTTACCGACTTAAATTATTGTTTAATGTTCATTATTAGGTTAAAACCCTATTTTGGTCCCTTATAACCTTTTTTGTTTCAATTTAGTCCCTCATTAATTTTTTGTCTCAATTTGGTCTCAAATTAATTAATTGGTTTCAATTTAGTCCTAAATTAATTAACTGGTTTCAATGTGGGACTTTCCGTCCAAATTGCTTTAACGTGTTAACTTTTGGCCACGTAGATGCATACGTGGCATCCACGTGGATGAGAATTTTTTTGAAAACACCTGGACCCAGAACGGCCCGTTCTGGGTGCACTTTTGGTGTGTTAATTTTGCATCCGAAATGGCCCGTTCCAAGTGCAAAATTAACACACCCAAAATGCACCAGAACGGCCCGTTCCAGTTTCAGAACGGACCGTTCCGGTTTTATTTTATTTTTTTATATATAAAATATTAATAATTTTATAAAATATATATTATTAATTATATTTTAATTATGTTATTATATCCAATAAAATAAATATATTAATATTTTTTATATATTTTATTTTATTATGTTTATCTTATTAATTTTTATCATTTTATTCCTTTAATCTTAAATAAGTTGCAAAAAATTATAAAGTGATATTCCTTTTATCTTATTAATTATTATATTTTTTTAATAAAATTAATTAAGAATATTGGTTTAATTGCATTTTTTATCCCTCAAGTATTAAAATTGTGCAGTTTTGTGATCTCCAAGATTTTAATTGCATAATTTTAGTCCTTAAAGAATTGCAATTGCGCGATTTTGGTCCTTCAATTTTTAATTAAACAATTTTAGTCCCTCAAATATCATAATAGTATGATTTTTGTTTCTCCCATTAAAAATTAATAATTTTAATATATATATATAATGTTTTAAAATTAAATAATTATTTATCTATTCAAATTAACGTATATTATAATTTTCGATATTATATCAATAATATTATTAATATATTTATAGATAAACTAATAATTTGATAAATATAACTTGTTATATATTAATATACTTTTACAAAAATATAAGTATATTAATTAGAAATATATATATGATCTTATATATTTATATTTTTGTAAAAGTATATTAATATATATTAAGTTATATTTATCAAATTATTAGTTTATTTATAAAAAGGGTAAAAATATTATTGATATTAATTTATCAGTAATATTAAAATACTAATAATATATAAATTTTATTCATTTAGTAATAGTAAATATATATCATTTGATACATTAAAAAAAATAATATACGTTAATTTAAATAAACAAACAATTATATAGTTTTAAAACATTATATATATATATATATATATATATTAAGATTTTAAAATTATTAAATTTTTAATGAGAAAGACTAAAATTCCACAATTATGATATTTGAGAGATTAAAATTATTCAATTAAAAATTGTGAGACTAAAATTACACAATTATAATCTTTTAAGGACTGAAATTACTCAATTAAAACCTTAGAGATCAAAATTGCATAATTATAATATCAAAAACACAATTAAGTAAAGAATATTTTATTCACAGTTCTGGAACGGGCCGTTCTGGTTTCAGAACGGCCCGTTCTGATTTCAGAACGGTCCGTTCTGCTTCACTGGTGGTGTTTTAATTTTGCAACCAGAACGGCCCGTTCGGGTTTCAGAACGGGCCGTTCTGGGTCCAGGTGTTTTCAAAAAAATTCTCATCCACGTGGATGCCACGTATGCATCTACGTGGCGTCCACGTGGCCAAAAGTTAACACCGTTAAAGCAATTTGGACGGAAAGTCCCACATTGAAACCAATTAATTAATTTAGGACTAAATTGAAACCAATTAATTAATTTGGAACCAAATTGAGACCAAAAATTAATGAGGGACTAAATTGAAACAAAAAAAGATTATAAGGGACCAAAATAGGGTTTTAACCTCACTATTATGACATAAACATTAAAGCTAATCTCAATCTTTTTCCTAGGGGAAAAAATCATTTGATTAGTCAATGCAAAATTTTTCTAATTTGAAATGGTATTTTATAGCGTGGTAAATTAAATATATTAACTATTAAGGTACCTAAAAATTGAAACATTTGGTTGTTATTATTATTTTTTTTAGTGATTTTGTGATAATTATCTTATTATTATTATAAATTTATTTTGTCGATGAAAATATTATAACTATTTTTAAAAAACTTTAAACTAATTTAATTTGAATCAAAATATATTTAAATTAGATTTAATTGATTTAATTTTTAAAACTAAATCAATTGAATGATAAAAAGTAAAAATTAAAGAGATTGGATTGGTGTTATTCAAGGAGTTCAATTTCAATTCACTCGAACGCACATCAAAATGTGCTAGAAGGAAGATCAACCAAGTACATTAGTATCGAGTAGCAGTTACAACAATGACCTAGCGAAGAGTAAGAGGAAGTACTCGAATTCTAGACGAGCAAGGAAGCAATTTAACATGGACAATCCCATAAAGAAGGTTCGAAGGTATAACTAAATGATAAATCAAAAGGAATGGTTACGAGAGATTATTGATGGTTAGGAGAAGTTGACCCATGACGCCTAATGCACAAAACAGTTATACGTTACATCAAGATCATACGAAGTAACCACCATTTCTCGCTTTTCTATAAATAAACAAACCCTATTCATGCACAAGGTCGAAAATTCAATACTTACATGCTCATATGCAATTATTGCCTACGTTTATGGATCTAGTGCACAAGATCGTTGAATATGATTTCGTGGTCACTCTTTTTTCTTTTCTTTTCTTAGAGAGTTATTGTCTAGTTAGCATAGTGTAGTATTGTAATTTTGTTGCTTCTCAGAATCCTTATGTACTGTAATTCAGCAATTATTGGAAGTAAACAAATCATGATTCTTGTTATCAATATATATGTTGTTCACTCGATTCGTTTAAATGTTTTCATGCATGAATCTCGTTTCATGATAATCATCAAAGAATATTTAGAAATCTTTGCATGCTAAATCACATAAAATTGAAAACTGCTTAATATAGAAAACTAAATTGAAAACTTTACTGATTCAAATAAAAAGAATTTATAAACGAATTTTTACCACAAACAATTAGATAACTTTTTCTCGAAAAACCAATTCAATCCAATGGGGTGAAAACTCTAGTTTTAATCTGATATCTCAACCTAGGGAGTGCTAATTTAATCTTCATTTATGTATTTATCATTGTTAGACAAAACTTGATTTCAAAATTTTCCTATCGATGTGAAGTTACATTGGAGTAGTAATAACGCTAGTACGAATTACGGAAAACGAATGAAAAAAAATGGCTATGTGCGTGGTAACAAAACATAAATGTGAGTACATAAGTGCATTGTTAGGTAGATGTCACTTAATTTTGTTCTCATTCCTACTTTTGTCTATTCATTTTGCTTGCTTGTCATTCACATCTGCGTACATATTTTGCTATCAAATTAAAAGTGTCTTTAAAAATCACTTGAATTAAATTCAACTCAACTTTAAAAAAAAATAGTTTACATTCACAAGTTTTTATTTTAAAACATATATTTTCTATTAAACGTAATTTTAAACTAGCATTTAAACACACACTAAATAATGTAGATATAGATATAGATACATCACCAAAGGCACTCATTCCTTTCAAACAAGTTACAAGGAAATTTTTTGAATTTACTAATAATGTTAAAAGTTGAATTATTTGATTACTAAATTTTTGGAAAATTTCAAATAGGTATTTAAATATATATATATATATATATATATATATATATATATATATAACCAACTCCTTTAGCATGTAATTTTTTTAATTGAGTTCTTATTGTCATGTAATTTCAAGTTTTGTTAATGAAAAAAAAAAGTAATTGAGAAGAGAGATTTACTAAAGATGACTAACAAATCCTTCAATAAAGATTAGTTGTTGACAAAATCAGTAAATATAGTTCGTATTAATAACATAATTAAAAAATTATTAAAATAAAAAATGTACTATTACTTTTAGTTTAGGATCTAATTAAAAATTAAAAAAACATGCTTAAAAATTCCTAAATAGTTTAGGGACCAAGAGAAAAGTAAACAAGTCTCACTTAAAAAAATTCTTCAGTAATAAGGTGTGAAATAGAAAGAAAATGGTTGTGACGCTCAATATTACCTGCAATATTCCTCCTTTTCTTTTTACCTTATTTTATATATATATATATATATATATATATATATATTATTTTTTGTGTTTCTAATTTATTTCATGCTAATGTCACTGATATAATTTGATATGTTATGAATTAGTGTCGATTTTGTTAATAGATTTATTAGATCACTCGTTATCTAATCATTACCAGACCATTCATAAATATTTAGTTATATTCGAGATATCTAATCATTCATAGATGTTCAATCCTACAAATTTCATACTCAAAATGTACAATCATTGACGTGAAGTGTGTTGAAGATTTCACATCAACATAAGTAGAGAATAACGTTTCATCTTATAAATTAATTTTATATGATTGAATTAAATTTTTAACTTACTTTCTTAATATTCTATTGTGTAGATAATAAATTGTTTTACATTTAATCCTTTTTCACAATTGTGTTGAACTACATTCATAATGTGATTTTGTTACTTCATATATAGTGTTGGTTTTAGTAATAAATTATCTTCCCATTTTAGCATGAAATTTCCATTTTAAACCTACAGTGTTTCATAATATATAATTGGTTATCTTTTAACAAGATTCGGTCATGAGATAAATAAAACTTGACTAAAAATTATTTTTGATAAAGATTAAACTTAAATATTGTTCAAACAATTTAATTTTAGATTCAGTATATTAATCACTTGTATCTAACTCTCTAATTTTCTTTTCATTTTTACTTCTATTTCTTTTAAATTAATTAACAACTAAAAAAATAAGATGTGATCCATTTGACAACTTTACTAATAATAAATTAAGATTTGAAACTCTATTTTTTTTTTATTAGCGAATTAGATATGTGTTTCCTGGTTTGCCCTGGCTTTTATTTATCTTTTTTAAAAAAAACAATTTTAAAATAAATCTTAGAAAAAGTTTTAAAAAGTAAAGCTCATAGAAAAATGGTTAGTCTGTCTCCAACCCAACATCCTCTTTTTTACTTTTTATACATTTTAAACAAGTCTTATGGTTACACCTTAATCACTTATCTTTTTTTTTTTTTAAGTAACTATTCTCTCCGACTCAACAACTTACAAAAATAAAAAAATTATTAAATGAGTCCCAAAAATAAAATTGTATCTTAATTTATATTTCATCAATATTAATATTTTTTTTTAAAATTTCACATGTGACTCCACAATAACTATTTTTTATTATATAAACTTTTTTTTCTTCTTTTAAATACTCAAGTACTGGTGCTTAACATGTGCATGTCTCAACTGTGAAATGTTTAACTACCGTTCTTCATAAGCACCAACCCTTTCATAAGCAGTGCATTGGAGTTGGCCTTAGAGGAACGTCTGCCCTTAAATAAAAGAAAAGAAAAAAAAAAAAATGTTCAATCGTTACTTATGTATGAATAAATATTTTAATAGACATCGAATGAAAGAAAAAGTTATATCAAAATCAATTTTAAAATAATTCTTAGAAAAACCTTTAAAAAGTAATCAAGCCTACTGAAAAATGGTTAGAGGAACGTCTGCTTTTAAATAAAAGAAAAGTCGAAAAGAAAAGAAAGAAATAAAGAAATGTCAAAAAAAAAAATTGGTTCAAACGTTACTTATGTGATGAAAAAATAAGTTATGCAAGTGAAAAAACAATTTTATACTATTATTAAATCACATTATTATTATGATTTTTTTTTTACAATGAACACCAAAACATTTATATAAATGATGATTTTTTATTGATTGACTGTATGAAATTTTTTATTAAACTCTTTGATTATATAATATATACTTTATTAATGTAGACTAGCAATAGATATACTAGTACTTTAATTTTTGCAAGTAAAGACTAAAGATCGTACTATAGAGGGCTAATCGCCTAATAGTTCAGAACCATTATTATGTGACATTTTTATTGCCACGGTAGTATGCTACTAATAGTTGAGATTTGACATTAAGTTTTCTTCAAAATCTTGATAAAACTTTGGGGTTACATTCCTTAATCTATGTTTCTTTTTTTAAGAAATCTATGGGTGTTAGTTTAACCTAATAATTTTCACCAAATCAAATAAATTAATTCAAATTAGTTTAGTCAACTGATTCATTTCACTTTAAATTTAAACCTTATTAATAACAATGAGTTCAATTTTCAAATTTATTCCTATTTAACTCGAATCGTTTTGATCACTAACAACATTTTTTTTAACTTTTAAAGTTATATATTTTGTACTTAATTAAACATTTCCTCTGTTTTTTCATTTATTTCGATTTTTTTAGTGTCATTAGCTATATTTATTATCTAAATTCCTTGTCATGGTGAATTTTTTACATAAATAATATTTTTTAAAAAAAATTACAAAAGTAACATCTGTGCAACTTTATTTACTCAACTAGAACCAATCATTGTTCATGCTCAGAGTGTTATTTTTTAAATTGCAACGGCCCGTTCTGAGCATGAACAGTGATTGGTTCTAGTTGAGTAAATAAAGTTGCACAGATGTTACTTTTGTAAATTTTTTTAAAAAAATATTATTTATGTAAAAAATTCTATCATGATTCAGGTAGATTAATAAGATATGTAAAGTTGTAATTGTAAAAAAAAAAGTTATATTAATTTAAAACAATACCAACGCTTGGAATTGATTTAGTTATTGTATAAGATTATTGAAGAATAAAAAACCCTTTTAATAATTTGTAGTAATATAAAAATTGTATTTTGTAAAACTAGTTTATAAGTTAGGAGCTAAAAAAATGAAAAGCTTATAAGTTAATTAATTAAATTAAAATGTTTAATAAAATTAACTCATAAGTTAACTAATAAATATAAAATAATATATTTGCTTATTTAATAATGAGAGTGAGTGAATAACATAGAGAAAAAATAATTTCTAAATTAAAAAAGATAAAAAAAATTATATATTTCAAGTAAATTAAGAAGGATAAAAAAAAGGAAAAAAAAAAAGAGTTCAGAACTTATAAACTATAAACTACTTCAATTAATTTATAATATAAATAAATTATAAGTTTCCTACAATAAACTCTTGTACCAGATATGAATATTTTAGTCAAATTACTTTATAAACTAGTCAAATGAACTTATAATTAGTTTCTCAATTGTCATGCCAAACACTCAAAATTTAAGGTTTTATATAATTAAAAAAAAAATAGATAACAAGTGAGGATAAATTTTTTTTAAAAATAATAATTTCTTTAGCTTAACTCAATGACTAGAATCAAAATAACAGTCTCAATTACAATTATTTAGTTAAAAATAATTAAAATTTAATAATAAAAAATCAATCCATTTAAATATGATTGAATTAGATTTTGTATTAGTATAAATTATAATTATTCTTATCTTATAAGTTAATTTTATAAAATTAAGATTCATCAAATCCATGTTGTAATATCTTGAAGAGTGTGATGAGTCCCCAGCAAAATATCATGAAGAGGAAAAGGTAGGGTGTGCAGAAGGTGGTTGGTACTTCGGAGCTTGGATCACATGGGTAAGGTTTTAAGAGTTACAATGGCATCTCACATTCAGGATCAATTGGGCCTCCCTTAGCATAGCCCGTTGTGCTTCTGTTGGGCTAATATTTTTCTTTTGCCAATATTAGTATAAAAAAGAGTTATTTTCTGCCAACTTGTCTTATTTTTCTCTTTCTTGTTATTTGTAAGTCAAGGTGACGACTGGTTTTAGCACTTCTCCCCTTGTCAGGATTTTTAAAAAAATAATTCAAATTTTTAAGTTCAAATTT
This sequence comes from Cajanus cajan, assembly GCF_000230855.2. NCBI lineage: Eukaryota > Viridiplantae > Streptophyta > Magnoliopsida > Fabales > Fabaceae > Cajanus > Cajanus cajan. Next base: position 69,889,830 of record NC_138519.1, on the reverse strand, counting down.
TTATAATACTGTTTAAATTTTAAAAGATATTGATTCTTTTATGGTATTATTTAGAATTAAAATATATTGGATTTATTTTAGATATTTTTTTTCTTTTTTAAGATTAGGATGCTAAATTAATAAATAGAAATTCTTAAGATGAGAAAAATCAGTAGAGGGTGTCACTACCTTAAATGAGAGAAAAAATCATATGAAGAAAAGTTTTCAAGTTTCATTAGAAAACTTGTGAGACGAATTTTCAAGTTTTACCCATAAAATTTATAAGGAATGAGTTTTCAAGTTTCACCTATAAAACATGTAAGAAATTTTCAAGTTTAACTCATAAATCTTGAAGGAAGGATTTTCAGTGGATATATATATATATATATATATATATATATATATATATATATATATATAATACATCTTGATATATATAACAAACATGCTTGTGGACATAAGCATGAAAGGTCAAACCACATTAAATAAATTTTGTGTGATCTTTTTCTATTTCTTTATGGTGTTGACTTGTTTGTGTTCTCTCATCCCTATGTTTAAACAAAAAAGTTTTTTTTTGTTTTTAATAGTGGTATCAGAGCTCATGGTTCATGCAGCCTGGTGACTTGTCACTTAAGTATTGAAGATTGACATACGATGATTCCAGTACTCACAGAATGGAGACAAGAAATAATACTACAGAGCAAAATATGATTGAAGATGATTGTGATAATCATCCAAGACAACAAGAAGATGAAGTATAAAAATTTTAATTGAGGGAGGAATTGTTGAGAAAACAATTCGAATTTTCAAGTTCAAATATGTAAGATATTGTTAAAATTTTAAAAAATATTGATTCTTTTAAGATATTGTTTAGAATTAAAATATATTGTATTTATTTTAGATATTTGTTTTCTTTTTTAAGATTAGAATGTTAGGTTAATAAATAGACGTTCTTGAGATAAGAAGAATCACCCGATCTGTAGAAGGGATCACCGCCTTAAATGAGAGAAGAGGTTATATGAAGGAAGGTTTCCAAGTTTTGCCAGAAAACTTGTGATGGAGGATTTTCAAGTTTTGCCAGAAAACTTATGAGGGAAGGATTTTCAAGTTTCACCCATAAAATTGGTTAGGAGGGATTTTCAAGTTTAACCCACAAATCTTGAAAGAAGGATTTTCAAGATATATGTAATACATTTTGAGATATATAATGAACATCATTATGGACATAGACATGAAAGGTCGAATTACATTAAATAAATTTTGTATCATCTTTTTCTAACTTGTTTGTGTTATCTCATCCTTATGCATAAAATAAAAAATTCCTAATAAGGGTGTTACATGTAATAAGTTTGTTAGGAATATTGGTGGGTTGTTATTAGTTTGTTAAAAGGTTGTTATATATATTCTCTATAAATAGAACACTTATTTACTACTATTGTATCTTTTATCTATCAACTACATAATGATTTTCTATGGTACTCTTTTATTTTATTTTGAGGTTTAAGATGTATTGCGACATGATGCTAGTGTTACTTGTATTTTCTCTCAATCTCCTTCACCTCAAATTTCTAATATAGTATCATAGTTTATCCTAACGATTCTTGTTGTTGGGCTTATCAAACAACCCACTATTAGGCCATTATTAAACCACCTGCAAATGTCTAATCCTGCAAAAGATTACGTTCGAGATGTTCAATTCTCAATGTGAGGTAGTGTTTTGGATATCCTACATCGAGTAGTGATAAAGCTAACCAAGTGTATATAAATGGGGTAATCCTCACATTACAAGTTGATTTTGTAATGTTGAGTTAGACTCTTAACTCATTTTCTTAAGATGATATCAAAGTTTATCCTAATAATTATTGGTGGGCTATTAGGTCACTCGTTATCAAGCTATAATCAACCACCCACAAATGTGTAGTCTTGCAAACTTTACATTCAAAATGTCTGAACCTCGGCATGAAAAGTGTATGTTGAGTTCTACACCGATTAAAGATAAGATCATAATAGTGTATATAAGTAAAGAGCAATCGTTGTCTTACAAATCAATTTTATAAGATTGAGTTAGACTCTAAACCTATTTTCTTAAATCTAACATACCATATATGATGTATTAGGCCTATGCACGAATCAAAGACTATTAAAAGCTCCCTAATAAATTTAGGAATTTTTTCAACCACTTATTTTCTCTTTCCTTCTTAATTACAAACTAACTTAAACACTTGAGTTCTTATAGACACACCTCCAAAACTCACACCAAATCACCGTCATTAATTATATTATAAATAAAGAAATATTTTTATATTTTTTGTAGGAGAAGAATATAATCAATAAAGAGTTTTAAATATTTTTATATTATGAGTTCATATTTTTGCTCCCAAGGCTTAAAATAAGTACGGACACTTGGGAGATTAGTATATTATTGGAATATAATGCATCAAAACATCATATGCCAAGCCTAATTTTTCATCTTGATCTCCAAAATTGGCAAGCATCGTTATTTTAGTCTTTAAATTTAACAAAAAAAAATCTAAATATAGTTCATCATTCAAGTAACTTTAATAGATCATCTTATATGGTACATTAGGTGCTTATTTGACACACATACATCCATACAATCTATGTTCACAGACTATTTTAAAGAGTTTAGGCCAGATGTGAAATGTTTAAAATTTAGGGTTTAAAGACTAATTTTTCAATTAAATCCATGCATTTGGCACCCACAATCATGAGTCCCTAAATTTGACAAAATTAAAAATAAAAAAAAAATTCCTGACAATTGTATTAGTTTGTAAGTTATGCTAAGTTATGCTTGTTATCTTTAACAAAATATCCTAGTTATCACTTAAGTGTCTTCTTAGAATACATGTTGAAGGATCTTCATATCTTAGTTAGGGTGACTAGGATTCTATACCTTCATATTTGTCACCACACCTCTACTTTCCACTAATTATTTTAATTAGCTTTTATATTAATCATTCATTTTAATTATACACGTAATATTTGCTTCTTCTACACTCGTTTCTTACACATTTTCTTCTCTCTTCCTACATGTACTTGTGAAAATCCAAAAACTCAATCTGTTCACTTTTTTTTATTCTTTCAAATTAGATTTAGTAATACATGCAAACGGGTATTTTTCTTTTTTTAATAATGTAATTCACGTTGGGGGTTGAACTAGAATAATGGAGTAATTTGCAATAGGGGTGAAAAAGTCCAAAATAATGTGGGGATCATATGGAAACATCCTTTTATTTTTGTTATAAATTAGTTTCAAGTTGGATTTATTTGTACATGCAATTAGGATTTTTTTCAATAATATAACTGACATTGGGGGTTGAAATAAAATAATTGAGTGTTTTGCAATAGTTGAGTGTAGGTGTGTTCAAAATCGAAAACAAACACAAAAAATTTGAAAACCAATGACAAACTACAAACTAACTACTTTGTTTGATTCTTATTTTTCTAAACTACAAAGTTCAATTCGGTTTGCAGTTTAGGAATGTGAAATCAATCCAAATCAAACTATACTTGTATGTAAATATATTTTTTCTCTTCTAATTACATAGTGTAAATATACAACATTGGCACCTAAGATATAAAAAAAAAAAGTGTTTTACAAAACAGTAAACTAAAAAAAATTTCTCTTTCAAATATTCATCATAATATTTAATATATTTTATTTAAAAAGTATTTTTTATAAAATTATAAGCTACTAAACTAAATTTTAGATTAGTATATTATGAATCATTTATAATGTTCAAAAATAATTTTATCTTAAATTACACACTATATGAGAAAAAATATTTAATACAATAACTAAAAGTATATTAAAGAAATATTTTTATTAAAATAATAAGATAAGAATTAGTGTTAAATATATTGAATGACCAAAATATTTTAATATTTATATACTTTTAATTTTATCTTCGGCGTACATATTTTAAACAAATAATATAATATTACATATTTTTAACTAATTTTTAAATAACAGATTTTCAAAACCACAAAAATTGAATCAAACTAAATCACACAAGATTAATTTAGTATGGTTTGAATTTCATAATACATTTAAATCAAACCAAAACGAACCACACTTAATTTTTTATTTATTTAATTTGAGTAATTTTTAAGCTAAAAATCAAACCAAACCATATCATTAAAATCCCTAGTTAAGTCTAAATGACATGGAAACCAAATAAGAATATCTTTATTATTAATGTAGAATAAGGATATTAATGTAATACACATCATCTGCAATATAGATTCAATATAAGGGAATTTTCCAATGATCGGTTTTACAGTCTTTTCAACCATGAAAGTAAGAGAACAAGATTTTCTTTTGTGTTTATTTCTAATTAGAAAATATCATCTTATTTTCCTTTATCTACAATTTTCAAAATTTTATATGGGAAATAGTAAAAAATAAATAAATAACAAGGATAGAAAATATTTTTAATATTTTTTATACAAACTATTTGAAAATAAGAAATAAAATGAAAATAAAGTAATATTTTTATTACTAAAAAATCTGAAATCTAACATTCCTTAACACTAAAAGGAAATCTTGTCCAACTATCGGCAGTTTGCACTCCAACTTCATTTTTATGGTTAAATTTGGCAATGGGCCCTCCCCATTAATAATTTCCTCAATATCTCCTTAATTGAGCAATTGAAGTAGCCTAAATTGGAAGCCCAAGAAACAGATTCATTTTTGTTTTGTATGTGTAGTCCTCCAGCACCTCAAATAGGAAGCACGCTACCAGCAGAGGTGTTGGGGATGTTTGACACTCCTCCAATACCAACACACAATGAAGGGAGTGAATGTGGACTAGAGTTGATCGGTTTGAGTGTGTTAGTTGATCCGATCAAAATTCAATGAATTGAGTTTAGTTAAATTTGTATATTCTTTTTTGAAATTCAATCCAATCGACTGAATTTTATTAATTATATTAATATAATTAAATTTATTCATTTTTTATAAAAATTTAAATGTTTCATAATAGATGTATATTATTTGATATCTTATTATAAATGTAATGTTATCACTGATAAATAATGATACAAACTAAATTTGAAAATAAATATATTGTATTATTACAATATTATCAACTCAAAAATACAATGCTCATTACTAAACAAAAGTGATAAAAAAATATTATTCTAAATAAATGATTACACTAACTTATTATTATAATATATATATATATATATATATATATATATATATCCAAATCAAACAGGTAAAAAAACACAAACTTGCTATCTGATTCGTATAATACTGAATTTTAATCGAGTCGGATTAGAATTTGATCTAAATACTAAAAAAAAAATCAATCTAAACTGATTAGATTAATTTGAATTCGTGAATTACTACTCACTTACACCCCTAAAATCATGAACATTTGTCAGGAAAATTTTTGTGGTGTACTTTTTTTTTTTTAAACTTCAACGCTACTCGAACACACCTTAAATGACTCCACACAGTTATAGACACAATTATTATTGTTGTACTAATCTTTTTAAAATTAAAAATATAATTGTAATAAATAAATAAATTTCTTAATTTGTTTTTTTAAGTATTTTGTATGTGACTCTTTATTAAGGGTCTTAACAAGTTAGTTAACTGTTTTAATGTAATGCGACAAAGTTCTAGTGCTGCGAAATTTTCTTTTCAATGATAATGATACCTGATAATTACAAAATATTGATCAATTTAGTAACTTTTGTGTGATATATGTGTGTGATTGTCAAACTCTCGTGTCCTATATTTTAAAATTTAGACGTGTCTTGTGTCTTGTGTTGGTGTCAATGCTTTATAGAGTATTATAATAGGTTAGACATACAACTCAAAAAAAAATGAAGAAAAAAAACCTTAACAAAAATTTAAAACTTGTTTAGTAATCAAAATATGATTAAAAAAAATGTATGTATATATATAATCAGTGTTTACTTTTCAAAAGATGTAAAAAAAATAAAAAGTGTTATAACTTTTAGTAATATATTTAATTTTCAAATGAAAAGTTATTCTTTTGTTAAAATTACTTATAATTTTCTTCAAAATAAGTAAAAAGTAACTTTTGACTATATTTAATTTTTATGAATTACAAAAGCATTATAAAAATATTTAATGTTAACTAAATTATACAAAATTATTTTTATTTATAAAGTTACTTTACTTAATATATATATATATATATATATATAATAAAAATTTAATTATCATTTAAATGTTTATTAAAAATATTTGAACAGTATTTTAATTTAATGAGAATAACTTATGTGAAAATAAAAATCAATCCCAGTCCTTAAATTAAAATAAAAGCATAAGATTAAAAGACCCACTTAAAATTGCCATTACCAATTCACCACATGGATGTAACAATAATGATGATAGAAAAATAAAGTCATAGGAATGACGATGAGAAAGGTAGTAGTGATGACTATGGTAAGGAGGTGATTTGAGGGAGGGATTCAAAGGGGGAAAGAGAGACTATCCTATCTTATTATATTCTGACTCGGCTTCCCTCTCGATATAAGAAATACACTGCATTAACATAATAGGATGGCTAGTAAGATTAAAAAAAAATCATATCTTATTGGTGCACTAAACAGCTTATTCCAACATAATAGAATAGTTCACCAAATATAGCTCCTTAATCATCAGGACCTTTTTCTGTTCTTTTTCCTCTCTCTCCCCTACTTTTTTTTCTTCTTTCCAACAGCGCCCATATTCCCTGTGTGGTTTCTGTGTAACTCTTTAAAAAATTTAACCAACTGTCCCCATTATAGTTTTACTGAACTCATGTTGCGGAGAGGTCATAAAACCAATAAAAGGTAGCAGCAGTTAGCACTTAGCAGTTTAATTGTCCAAAAAAGTGAGCTTTTCTGTCTTGGCCATACCATACATTTCCAAAATATTGACTTCAATGGCCATTAACAATATAATTTCATGCCAGTGATAGAAATGTTCTATCCAAAAAAAAGGGTGGGGAAAAAGCATATAGAGGGCAGCTAAAATCAAGGCCCCTGGTTCCAAGTTCGTCAACCAAGCTCTAATAAAAAAGAATTAGCTTCAAATGCAATGCTGAATGATGTCCTAGTAAAAGAAAAAAAAATGGAAATTAGAAACTCTTCCGAGGACAAATGCATTCTACTAAAAGCATTATTCTCTTCTCAACACTTAGCTAGTGTGTGACATAGGCTTCATGAAAGCTTACCTGAGCTTTGTTGTATTATCCGCAATTTGGTAGACTCTACAAAAGTAACACAACACCAATCACCACTTAATGCGAGTTAGATAATAAAATGTCATTATATTGGAATCCAAAGGAACTGACCTCAATCACGCTTAGTGCCTAGCATTTTCAATGCTAGCTCCCATGCGACAATTGTCGCAGCATTAGCTGGAAATGCTCGACTTATTGTAGGACCCAAACCCGTGTAGCACCCCTTCAATCCAGCCCTTCGGTAGACCTACAAATGACACCACTTTTGGTATATCTTTTATATATATATAAATGATTGGAAATTAAAGAAGCAATATAGAAAGCTTTAAGAAAGCTTACTGAATGCAAGACCCGAAAAGGATTTCTTGGACAGTTTTTATCAGGGTCTGTCTGAATTAAAGTCTTTGCCACGTCAAGAGGCAAAACCGTCAACCAAAACTGGTAGAACAATAGAGAAAAATCACAACAAAAAAAGATTCAGTGGGGTATTTAGTTCTCAACCATAGCAGAAAACAAACATGTTTAGTTATCAACATGCTTACAGCCACACCACCGAGGCCACCAGTAACGATCCCAATTCCAATATCAGCCAGATTGCTGTAACTAGATGAAGAAGCTTTGATATTTGAATGCATGTGATAACGAACATTTTCGTATACACTCAAAAAGACAGCATTCCCTATAGATTCTCTAAGGAATGTTGCACAACCTCCACGAAAAATTCCTTTCACCTGAAAGGAACGCCATCAGCTATAACACATTAATCACGGTGTTGCAGAATGTTGTAGAATGTTCTCACCCCTTCAGTTTTTACTGTTTTAAGGGCACAATCAAGGGGACTACTATATCTACTGGACATAGGAACCAAAGAGTCGGTGCCTTGTATCTGCATCCTACACTGGAGAAGTCCAAATTTAAATTAGCATTGTTGTTAGAGACGATACAAGTTACAATGATACACATACACTACAGGTTCACTTTACCTTTATCAGCTCTGTGGGACCTAATACAAAACTGATGATGGCACCACTAAAAGCTGCAGATGGAACTATCACTTGAAGCCGTGGTTCCCCACTTTGAACTCCCCCCTGGATTATTGTAGGGAAACAAAGTAGAAGGCATGAACTAAAGCACACCAAGAAATAAAAGATACACTCACAAAACCATTAATTAAAAAGAATATCATAAAATTCTATCTCAAAACAAGTTGTGCTGATTGGTGCAATGTCAAATCAAGATAAACCTCATTTAAGTCATTTCATGCACACCTGAAGATACAGTTTTGTCTGAGAATAAATGCCAAAAAAGAGTGAGCCTTCGACAGCCATCCCAATAAAAGATGATGTTGCTCCTCTATAAAGTCCTTTGATCTGAAAGAGTTATTACAAAATTACATATGGAAGTCTCAAACCAATCCCCTCAAAATCTCTACTTAAAACTAAAAAGAAAACAAAGCATTACATATATTGTTAGAGATATTAAAATCATTTATAGACTCTTGGAGTTTTGGACATGCGACTTCTGATTTTATAGAATAAGTGAAGTTAAGCCTAGCTAAACTTTTACAAATAATTAACCAAATATGTCATAGTCACAAGGTTCTGTGAAATATAATCTCAAGTTCAGACATGACATCCCTTCTTCTCTAGGAAGATAGTTCTCAAAGCAATTTATTTTGTCCCTATAATAAGACTCTAGAAATAGAAGATAAACCTTAGATGGACAGATAACTTCATTACTTATCAGATGATGTGATGTCTCATAATTGATAGAATGTTCAATGTAAATTACCGGACAAAAAGTAATGGCCCCACTACATGCTTATATTGTGATATACTACGATTGACCAGACTTAGATCTTTTATACACAAGAAAGCTTATACACCAGCATAGATACAAATTAGAATTTATCTAATATATCAAATTCCTATGTGGAATTTGAATGAAAAACCCAATTTCATCCTTTGAAAGTTAAAGATCAATAGCCATACTCCTTCAGTCTTCAATATCCTAGCAGTGCAATGCAATCCGCTTCTATAATGAATCATATGTGCTTCTGTATTGTGCTTTTGCAGCTTCACCTGATAAATAGGGAAAAAATAGTTTACGGATGGGCTAAAATTTTGAAAGTAGATAACAATTAAAACATAACATAATAAAAAAATCATCATGGAGTCACCAACAAACATGCAAGGAAGAATCTAAAATAGATATAAATGAGTATGATGGATAAAGATACTGTAGAAGACTGTGGACCTAAAGAAAATAGGAAAAAAAAAAAGACCAATTCCTCTCTGCAACTGAAGAACCATGATATAGAAAAAAATGTTCAAAACTTGGTATGCTTATGTTCTCTAATGCATAAATTTAAAATTTCAGAAATTTCTCATCTTTTCTTAGCTTAGTAATATTATCCCCCTTCCAAAATGCAACATATGAGAAGTCTTAATGTTAAGGAACTGTAAATCTTTGTAAACCAGGATCATATTCTCTAGTGCATAAACATGATACTGCTGATCAAATGACTCTATGCATAACATTAATGTAAATTATAATTATATATGTTTTAGCACCATTCCCTGTTCAGCAACAAGTCATATTATTTTCCTATAATCCTATTCTTGCTTATATTCCACATATTATTTAATCATGATAATTTTTTCAGACAACTTTAGACTCCAATGTTTCTGCTCTGCATGTTTATCAATTTATGCTACAAACCACAGAAAGGGATACCCTTTCATCATAATTGCATTTAGAAAAGCTTGATTCTATGCCTGAGGGCTTTTCAAGCTTTCTTCAGGGCTTTGGGATAATGATCTTATTTGAAAGTTCATGGGTGCCCCCCCCATGGAGAACCTGTCATTATCTATAACAAAAGCAAACAACTTGATAAGGAAAGCAGTCAACAACATCGCACGTGCCAAGTGATGAGAAAATTATTATCATTTTCTTCCTAGATCACTTAAAAATAATAAAATTCTTAAATTTTCCAACAAAAAGAGAATTCTAAAATTTGCTATTATTTTCTCCATTATTTGTTATGAGGGTGAGCCTTAGCTCAATGGTAAGGCTTCCTTGTGACCTGGAGGTCACAGGTTCAAATCTTGGAAACAGCCACTTTGCTTATGAGAATAAGTTAGCGTACATCTACCCTCCCAAAGCCCACTAGTTGTGAATCTTGAGCACTGGGTCACTAATGGACCAAGTTCTGAATAGGCAGTAATAATTCTGTGTTAGGATGTTATTAAGCAGTATATTAACAATTTTAATGATATATATAGGCTGTGTGACAGACTTGTTGAAGACAATTAAGGTGTCAGACTGTTATTTATGGTGTTTTGAAGCAAGAAACTCCTTGTTAGGAGGAAACCCTAAATTTATTAGGAGAAACCTTGTGTTTGATGTTTGTGGTCAGATCCGACCCAAAAACCAGATTATTTCTACAATTTATTCAGACTTCAGTGCATTTATTCCTTGAGTCTAATAGCCACCCATTTTTTCTCCATTTATTTGTTATCATAGTCATACTAATTATACATGCTTGAATTATTTGGAAAGGTTAACCATAAAGCACTGACATGAATTAAACAAGCAAATCAGTAATACTTTAAAAGCCCTGAATCATCATATCATCCCTATATTGCGTATAAGTTAAGATCTATTATATCATCCTATGCACAAACCAGCAATTCTCAAAAAAGACAAGAACACTAGAACTTAGTCATTAAGCTAGTTTAAGTAATACGTAGAAGCTCAACACAATCCAACACAGTGCTTGTTTTTATACAATCTCAGAAGAGCTTCTGAAAGGTTTTTTCTACCCAAAAATAAAAACTAAGCTTGTATTCAAACACGTTGATACTATACCCACTTTACACACAGTAGAATGAACAAATGTTTAGCTGCTCAATCAACCATGAAAATGACAAACAAAACTATACAACAGTAACCACATTAGGTGTCAGGTCAGTAAAAACATAAATGAAAATGAAGCCATTGAAAATTCAATTTATACACTTGCTCAGAACAATGGAGGGTTGAAACTTGAAATTAGTTCACCCCATTTTGAAGTGCCCTAAACAAGCACAGGGCATAACAACGTAAAAACAATTACTATGAAATAAAGCAATGGGGTGCATAAAAGTTGAACCTTGACGGTGTCAAAGGGGTGGCCAGTGGCTACAGCGGCAACACCGGCGAGCAAGCCAGCCACATACTCCTTGTACCCTGAAGATGAAATCTCCGCCGCCATGCCTAGGATTGGAGTAATCAGCTACATACGAACTACGTTGTTACTGTTTGTAACAAGTGTGTGTGCCCGCGCGCGTGTCTCCACGAGCGAATCCTTGACCGCCAGAGTGTGTGAGCGTTAACGCCGCGGTCGCCGGAAACACTGACAAGGTTACTGAATTAATGTCTCAGAGAAACACCGATGGTGGCCCTCTGGCAAAAATAAAACTTATTATTGGGATAAGAACGATTTTATTTTTTTAGAAAAATATATATATATATTTGTTTTTGGATAACTCCTAGGGATGTACTTTGATGACTTGTTTGGTTTACTAAAGATAAAAATAAAAAGTAAAAATAAGATGATTGAATAATTGTTATGTAGAAGAAAAAGAAATAAATGAACGAATCTAATATATTTAATTTAAGGTTTAATTGTGTTTTTAATATTTTTGATTTGATTAATTCTCTTTTAGGTATTAAAATTTAAAATTTATGGTTTTAGGTTTTTAAAATATTAAAAATTAATATTGTGGTGTCTTAAATTTAAATTTTATTTTTTAATTTTTGTAACTTAAAAATATTATTTTAAATTTTTTTGTTTTTTAAATTTAAAATATGTGTTTTTAACTATAAATATATAAAAAAATTATTTTAATTTCCTGCTCAAATGTCATTAGTAATTTTTTAAACATAATTATTATACTAATGTTATTATTAGTGAAAATATCATATTAAAACAATTGATACAAAATTGTTTTAATCTATCATTAATAATTATGTTATTAGTAATTTTAAGAGTCTAAAATAATATTTTTTAAAATTATAGAAATTAAAAAATAAAGTTTAAATTTGAGAAATTAAAATAATAATTTTTATATTTTAAAAATTAAAATACATATTTGAGGGACAAAATAATATATATATATATATATATATATATATATATATATATATATATATATATATATATATAGGGATTAAAACTGTGAGACCCCATTTCTTTTCCGCTTCTCCTTTCTCTCCCTCACTTTCATAACTTTACTCTCTTATTCTCTTCCTTCCCCATTGACAAGCTTTTCCCCCATTCTCTCTTCTAATTTTTCTTCTATTCCTTGCTCTCTCAAGGTGCTAAGTAGTAGTGTTGGAAGCTAGCTGAGGCGTAGATTTCCTTTTCTTCTCCTTCTTCATCACTTTCTCCTTCCCAGAAGCTTGGAACTTCTCCTCTGAGGTAAGGGAAGTTAGATTGTTGCTGGTTGTTTGGAATTGAGTTTAGAAACTCATGTGTTGGTTGCTTTTAGAAGATTGATGGTTTGATGGATGAAAAATGTGTTTTCGGGTTTTCGGGGTTTTGGAAAAAAAAATGGGGTTTTGATGTTTTCATGGTTGCATGTTGTTAAAGCTGTGATTTTTGAGCTGTTTGATGATAATGTGGTTCATTGAATGGATTGCATGTGGCTTAGCTGGTTGTTTTTGCAGGTTTTGATGAAAATTTTCAAAGTTTGAGAGTTGTTGCTTGATAGGGCGCCGGGCGTAGTTCTTGACGCCGAGCGCGTGACCATCAGAGGATTATATTGGTCAAGCCCGCCAGGCACAAGGTTGTGTGCGCCGGGCGAGCTTGAGAATGGAAGCCCCTGGATGGCTCACGTCAGGCATGGTTGGACCGCGCTGGGCACGATATCAGTCAGGGACTCACCTTGTTGGGGTTCTGGTATGGCACCGAGCGTGATTACGTCTCGTCGGGCGTGGAGACTCCTTGGGAGTCTTTGCCAAGGGGGCGCCGGGCGCAATTGGTATTGCGCCGGGCGTGAGACCTTGGAGAGGTCTCTTCCTTCCCTATGCCGAGTGCGGGTTTGGTACGCTGGGCGCGTGAGACTCCTGAGAGTCTCTGCCTTCGTTTGCGCTGGGCACAATTAGTATTGTGTCGGGCGCGTTTGAGCCTTGGAGCTCTCTGGTTGGTCCACGCCAGGCGCAAGTACTCTTGTGTCAGGCGCGAATGTGTTCTTTCTTTAATATGCTGATTTAAGCTGTTAATGCTGAATGTTGTTTAAGCTGATTAATGATGAGTTGTGCTGTGAGATGTTCATGCTGAATTATGATGTTTAAGCTGTATTGTTGTAAAAGTTAAGCTGTGTCGTATGTTGTATGATGTTATTGCTGCTATGTTGTGTTGTGCTGAATGTTGAATATAAATTGTTATAGGTCGTAAGGCTGAGTTGTTGTATGTCGTAAGGCTGAGCTGTTGTAGGCCGTAAGGCTGAGCTGTTATAGGATATCTTCGAGCTGATATGCGTGACGACGCATTGTTTGTTTAATGTTGTTTTGCTGAATGATGTGAGGTGTATATATGATGTGTTGTATGTTGATCTTGCTGAACTTAATGATGTGCTGATAAGCTGTAGCTGTTTATAATTTCTGTACTTATATATATATATGCTGATTCTTTTCACTAGCTTACCCTTATTATTTCCATATGGTTTGGATTGCATGATCATACTGTGTATGAGAGCAGAGTAGGAATAAGCTGATGTATTGAGGCAGGTCTGCAACTGACAGATGGAGAGGATCTGTTTTGTTGTTTTTGACTACCTAGTGTAGTTAGGCTGATGGTTGTTGTATATTTGACTTTGAGCCCCAGGCTAGACATATGTGTATATATATTCTATTTTTATATATGTATGCTCTATTCTGCGTGGTGTTGTTTGTTGTGTGACGGCTAGGCGGGTCGTTACAAAAACAATATCTTTTAAAATTATATGGACTAAAATACAAATTTTAAAATTTTAAAACTAAAATAATAATTACTCCAAGTTTAGAGGACTATTAAGTCCTATTTAATATTTATAAAATGCACAAATGTTTTAAAATAAAAATAAGATATAATAATTTATTTTTTAAATTGTGATTACAATCATAAAATGTATAATAATATTTTTTTTAATGTTTATTTTTTTATATTTTGTTTGGAAAGAAAATATTTTGGTGTGAGATTTACTATATTCTTTATTATTATTATTTTCTTTATTTTTTTTTTGGTAAAATAGGGGGCTAAAGCCCAATCAAATAATCAATAAATTGAAAGAAAAGCAGAATTATCTGCTAATAACAAGTGATAAATAAAAGACGGAGGAGACTCGTAAAAAAAAAAGTCTTCCTCTAAAACCATCCCGCGCTTAGCAAGAGTGTCCGCAACTAAATTTACTTCTCTTGAAATATGGTAACATGAAAACAAGGAGAATTGATTACTCAGCTCTCTTATCTCTTGAACAAGGTCAAAATATGGGTGAGAACCAAAGCAACCTTCATTAACAAGCCTCACTGCAGTGGAAGAATCCGACTCAATTATCACCTGACGACCCAAATTCCTATTAACTAGAATGCGCAATCCATGTAGAATGGCCTATAGCTTCGATTTAAGGATGGAGCACATACCTAACTTCCTTGTGAATGCCACCACGAACCTGCCATCTGAGTCCCGGATCACTCCTCCACATGAGGCCATATTCTCTCTAGACACAGCCCCATCACAATTTAGTTTTAAGATACCTTCTGGAGGTTTCATCCAACTGAGTCTAGAGTTATAATTAACTTCCCCAACTTGTGATTGTTGATTAAGACCATATGTGGTAGCAGATATCATTCGAGCATTTATTTCATCTACTACTTGATTAGCTGTGATGGATTGGCCTTGAAAAATGGCTTTGTTTCGGTGGTGCCATAATGAATCCAATGTAATAGCAAATCTATAGTTCCACCCAGGAGGGGAACGATTAGAGTTTGATAAGTTCTTCTACAACCAGGGTTGTAAATTATCTTGATCTGCAAGCATCCAAGATGGATCTCTACATGACTTGAACCACACTTCTTGGGCAAATCTGTAATCCCTGAGCACATGTAGACTATCTTCCTCACCTTGTAAGCAGACACTGCACAATGGATTCATTGTCATTCTACGTCGAGCACGACAAGAGTTTGTCAATAAACTTCCATGTGCTACTCTCCATAAGAATACACGAACCCTTTCAGGGCCCTTCCACTTCCAAATAGTTTTAAACAAGGGGGATCTAGGGGGAAGGGAAAGATTTGCAGCAACACCATAAGCTGATTTAATTGTAAACTCTCCATCTAAGATCTGATTCCAAATCACCCTATCCATTCCAGCATCATCTGATGGCGGAGATTGACTCTGAATAGCTATCCATAACTCATGAGGGATCCATGACTCAATCTGCGACAGCTCCCATTCCCCTTGTTCATTTGTGTAGTCTTTGACTGATTTGAATAGGTCAACTAGGGGAATATCCACCAAGGCCTTTTGAAGAAGAGGAGGGTTTCCAGATAGCCAATTATCTAACCAAAAGTTAACTCTTCGACCATTACCTACTCTCCACCGCACCTGATGGATCACCAAATTCCATGAATCACATATTCCTTGCCATAAGTTAGACATTCTGGGTCTCCTCTCGACTTTTGGGATAGTGTCATTTGAACATTTATACTTAGCTCTGATAACCTTCACCCATAGTTTGTGAGGCTCTGTTATCAAACTCCAACAATTTTTCATCATGAATGATGTATTGACATCACGCATCCGTCTCAAACCAAGCCCCCCATGTTCCTTTGGTAGACATAATTTCTGCCACCCAATGGCATGATGTCTCCTGTGATCTACATTATCTCCCCACAGGAAGTTACGAAAAATACGGTCAGCCTCATCACACAACAAACGAGGGAGCTGAACAGTTTGCATTGTATAAGAAGGGAGCGCTGCTAAAACTGATTTGGTAAGTGTAAGCCTCCCTGCAAAGGAAAGATTTCTAGCCTTCCAACCACTCATCCTTTGATGAAGTCTGTCTATAATACCTTGATAGGAAGCCCTACTCACCCTACTATGATGAGTAGGGATACCTAGGTACTTACCTAAGTCATCTATTTGTTGGAAACCAAGTGCAGAACTAATAGAGGTTTTGACAGAAAAGTCCACGTTCTTTGAGAAGAAAACACATGTTTTCTCAATGTTAATTTTTTGCCCTGAGCTTGCATAGAAGGCGTTCAGACAAGATTGGATAATTTCTGCTTGCTCTAAAGAAGCTTCAGCAAACAACACTAGGTCATCCGCAAAGGCTAGATGTGACAAAGCAGGCCCTTCCTTAGATAGTTTAATAGGCTTCCACAGATTCTCAGACACCTTTAGATTAATCAGCTGGAAAAGACGTTCCATGCATAGAACAAATAAGTATGGGGATATGGGATCTCCTTGTCGAAGGCCACATGTGGGTTGGAACTCCTCAAGGGCTTCTCCATTCCAAAGCATGCGAAGATTTGAAGTTGAAATGCAAGCCCAAACTATATCAATGAATTTTTGGGGCAAGTGAATGTCATGAAGGGTCTCTTTTACAAAGCTCCACTTTAGACGATCATACGCCTTTTCAAGATCAATCTTGAGAGCCATCCAATCTTTTCTTCCGGATTTGTAGCGCATAGAGTGTACAACTTCTTGAAAAATAATAACGTTGTCCTTACTATTCCGATGTGGAATGAAGCTGCACTGGTTGGGATGAACTAACTTATCCATAACCTGTCGAAGACGATGAGATAAAACCTTTGTCAGGATTTTGTAGGACACGTTACATAGTCCTATAGGTCTCATCTGTCTTAGATGTGTTACACTTTCCATTTTAGGAACTAAAGTAATCAAGGTAGAATTAATATTGGCAACTAAAGATGGATTATCTTCAATATCATGCAGTAGGCGACAGACTGCAGATCCAACAATGTCCCATTGGGATTGGTAGAAGATTGTTGGAAGGCCATCAGGTCCCGGTGCTTTTAATCCCCCCATCTGTTTGACCACAAGCAGTATCTCTGTATCACTAATGGGTTTCCCAATCTCTTGCAACTCTTCTTGCTCTAACAAAGGAAAAGCATGTGAGAGGCAAAAAGGAGGCGAAACAGTCGTATCAGAGAATAAAGCTTTATAGAAGTTTGTTACCATTACTTCTAAATCTTCCTATCGAGAAACCCAATTATCATTCTCATCCATTAACTTTTCAATACGATTCCTTCTTCGACGTACAATAGTCGTTCCATGAAAAAAGCGCGTGTTCCTATCCCCCAACATAAGCCATTTACATTTTACAACGAGATTTCTGTAGCCAAAATATTTCTTCTTGCACCAAGATACGATCCAAGCTAGTCCATAACTCAGCTTGTAATCTTTCTAGATAGTGGTTTGGACCCTTTAGGAGTTCACGAGCAATGCCATTTAGCCGACGTAGGAGACGGTGCTTAGCATGAAAGATATTTCCAAAGGTGGCCTTATTCCACTCCTTCAAGGCACCCTTAGTATGATCAATACGGAGACTCCAATTATAATGAGTATTCCATTGTTTTTTCAAAAAGGCTGAAAAGGAATCATGAGTAAGCCATGCAGCTTCAAAACGAAAAGGCCGTCTACCACTGCGAACGTAACAACCCGAAGAAAACTTTACGAGAATTGGAGCATGATCGGACTTTAAGGGGTTAAGATGAGTGAGAGAAGCCTCCGGAAATAATATACGCCAATCAAATGAAGCTAACGATCTATCCAACCTTTCAAACACTGGACCCCTACGCCAAGTAAAAGGAGCTCCATTATATCCAATATCCAAGAGTTGACATTTATTCACAAACTCTCGAAATGCAGTATCACCTCTAAGGCTAGCACTAACTGAACCACCTGAGCGTTCATATGGTCTAAGGACAGCATTAAAATCACCTATTAAGTTCCACGGCCCATCAATCAAATTTCCAATCCTGCTAAGGTCATTCCATAGAGAAATACGACCTTGAGGTTGAGGGCTGGCATACACTAGAGTACAATACCAAGGCTTTTCCCCATTGAGAATCTTTAGGTGAATAAATTGTGAGTTATTTTCCAGAATATCAAGGTGCCATTGGCGTGAATCCCATAAACACCAGAGTCCTCCTGCTTGTCCATTAGCATGTACCAGAAAGGATTTATCTAGCGAAATCCTATTTATCACTCGTAAGGCTTTTTCACCACTAATATGAGTCTCCATGAGGCAAAGCATGCCTATGTTATATTCTTTAATCAAATCATTCATCAATGAAGAGAATCCCCGACTCCCAGCACCTCTACAGTTCCAGGTCAATAAATTCATTAAGAATTAGGAGAAAGATGGGGCTTGGAAGCCCCAGGTGAATCATTACATTTATCCATAGTAGACATACCACTTCTATCTTGGTAGCCGGGGTTAAATTGCTTGCTCATAGTTGCCGCAAACGCTTGCATTTCCTCATCAGGACCAACCACATGTGTCATAAGGTTGCTCATAAATTGAATTGAATTTTTTGTATTAGTCACCGATCGAATTCCATTTAACACCTGCTCAGTATTCTTTTGTTGATCCAAGACCGGAGTTGGTTTCATCCCAATGACAATATTCGAACTATGAGAATTCCCATTGGCTTTAATTAGCCTATCTTTCTTTTTGGTGGCCCCCGCTCCATTAGCATTATAATGGTTTGACTTTCCAAATGATGATTGGCAATTTTTCCCTGCCAACGGATCACGTACCTTTATTATATTATGTGAAACCGCATGCTTTGGAATATGATCATTGGTTACCACGTGCATGGGTTGCATGCTTGCCATCTCGTCATGGCCCACCAAGGATGCATCATAGTATGTTTTATCCATATTTTGAGTTGGCCCTGTCACATTATCAATGCTAACCAAATTAATAGATTTTATGTTAGCTTTTGGATCCTTAGATCCCGATGCTTTAGAAGTTGGTTGATAAGTCACCTTATTCTTCTGGATATTTTGATTTCTTCCGTGTTTTTTTCCTTTCCTAACCAACATCCACGGCCCATAGAGATCTTCCAAATTCGGAATAGAATTTTCTTGATCTGGTTCAAGTGATTGATTAGCGATAAGAGACTTTGAAATCTCAGATTGCGTTTCAGCCATACGACTTCCATGAATCCCACTATCAACATCCATCTCACTCGAATCCATCTTTCCACCAACCACAACCCTTTAGAAGGTTGATCCAACCTTGGACCACACTGGTCCTGTCGATGACCATATTTACCACAGTTAAAGCAAATTGCATGTAGCCCTTCATACTCTAACTTAATAATATGGCCCATAACATTGATCTTAGACACCAATTTTTTCATAAGGTTGACTTCCACACATATTCTAGCAAATTTTCCTCTAGAATGAATAGAGGTCGTTTTGTCAATTTTAAGCATTGACCCGAGCTTACTACCCACTCGCCATAGGAATCAATCATTATACAGTTCAATAGGTAATCCAGGGATCCGAATCCAAGCCGCGACCTTCCTCGTTTGAGATGTCGTAATCGAGAAAAAAGGTCGCCATCGTTGTACAAGGATGTAATGATCAGCGATCATCCAAGGACCCTCATAGAGTGCATGACGATAATCATCTTCAGCAGAAAATTGCACCAAGAAGAAGTCATTCGGCATATCAATGATACGGACAGATCCCGTTTTAACCCACTCACGGTTCACCTTACTCTCTAAGGCCTTGAAAGAGACACGCTTTCCTAACACATTTATAACCAAAGCGTTCTTCCACGGTGTACACCATTCTTCAAACTCATCTTGTGATACATTGATGGTTGGACATGGGTCTAGCTCATCCTCATCATTGTCCAGAGGATTAATATCGGAAGAGAACTCATCCTTGTATTCTTCCATCTCCTTCAATAAACTATTGTAATCGGTAAAGACTTTACCTCCTCCAACAGAAAGCACGCTTTTGACATAAGATTTTTTAGCACCATTGTCTTCTTTTGTTTCAGCCACCTGCACTTCCATCGTATCATCCAGTTGTTCGTCCACAGCCAGTCCCCCAGAGTCATCCTTCGTCTTGACTTTCTTGGTACAACGAAAAACCCCATTCTCAACCTCCGTCTCAGAAACCCTAGCAGAGCTCATCGTATCTTTTTTCTCTATTATTATTTTCTTTATAGCAAAGAAAGAAAACATTTTTAATAAGTGTATTTTTTTTCCTTTTCTTGATTTTCATGCATTATAAAAGTATTTTTTACTCCCTTAAAAAAAGTATATATTTTTTTTATCACTTATAACTCGGGTTATGTAAAAAATTTTATTCAAGTTTAACCACACTTAAAGTTGTTCCCTCTGAAAAAAAAATCCCCCTTTCCCAAACCCCGGCCCAATAATATATATCATGTGGAATTTGAATATAAAAACTAAAATACACATTGTGCTAAACTAAAATACACATTGTGCCTTAGTGTCAAATTATTAATTAAAAGTAGTTATTTAAAGTGATTTGGAATTTGTATTTTTTAATAAAGATCAAAATTTAATTTTTGTCTTAACATATTATTGCAATTAGGACTATGATTTTATTTTTATAGGGGTCAAAAAAATGTTAATTTGTTAATGAGATTAAATTATTTTAATTGAAAAAGATTTTAGGTAATCATATTATTAATTATTTTTAGTAAAGTCTTCTCTCTCAATAATATTTTTTTATATACAAAATTAACTTAAAACTTTATTTAAGGAGATTGAGTCCAATATTACTAGGACCAATAACTTGTTAATTAATTAATTGAAAATTTAATTAATAAGATGATACTTCAAAAATTAAATCGATGATTTATTATTATTTAAATTTTTATATCCATGCTTGAATTTCACGTTTTATATTTAAATTGGGAAATATTTAGTAATTATAGCAATTAAAACAAACAAATACTTTGGGGCTAAAGTTGATATTTATTTATTTGAAAATTTCTTCAAAATTAGATTATTTAATCAAAATAACATAGTTATTAAAAAAAATATTTAATAAAAATAAAAATAAGTAAAGTAATCTTTAAATTTTGATGAAACATTACATTAAATTAAATGTGAATTTATGAAACATTACACTAAATTAAACGTGTGTGCATGTGTGAGTGTATGTTTGTGTTTGTGTCTGTTGACTGTTTATCTGTGCGTTTGTGTATGTGGCTATGTTAACAATGTTGGATTTGTAGAAAAGATAGATAAATAAGTAAGAAAAAGAAGTTAAAGAGAGATAATGTTTTTATTTTTAAAAAAATTAAATTACTTTAATATCTCTTATACTAATTAACTAAATTAAAAGAAATGAGTCATATTTTTTGTCTTAAATTTGTTGTGTAAGGTGTTAAATCTTAAACAGTAAACTATGTAGCACTCATGTTTGAAGTGCCCATTCAGGTGTTGTGATTTAGTAGAGTGTTGGGTTAGTTGTGTGGTTAGGATTTGGGAAGGAAGGATGTGGTGTGGGATATCTCTTAAGGAGAGGCATGGAACTTCTTTTTAGAAGTATTTAGAGAAAAGTCAGAAAATATTTCCTCCTCTTCTTTTAAAAACCTCTCTAAGCATACTAATTAGGTAGAGGATCCAACCTTGTGGAGTTGGAGATCTTCAGTTGAAGTCGCATGGAGAGTCACTTCATTCCACCTTACTTCTCCGCTTGGAGATTTAGTTCTACAAGTGGCAAGGAAAGTTTGTTTTATTCTTGTTGTTGCATTTTGAAGTTGTGAAATCAAGGTTTCAGGGGAAGGTGAACCCAAAACCCAAAGTTGTTGATCTCTCGTTGTTGAGGGCGTGCATGTTGCATTTGAGCTAGTTTGCATGTTGAATACTTTGTTTAAAACTATTTTAATTATTTAGATTTGAGTTTAGAACTTGTAGATGAGCTTGGGACAGATTAGAGAGGATTGAAAACCCCAAAATCACAAAAAATAGAGATTGTCTCTATCATGAAACAATTAAGCAAAATTAAATATGAAAATCAAGAACGTCTCTAAAAGAAAATGGCAAGCCATTTTGAAACGGATGAGCGGATTGATTCTTTCTGAATTAGACTTTGTTATCTTTATAAAAGTTGTAACACTAGATGTTAGTCTTCCAATGATTTTGGAATCACCTAGAAAAGAGGTCTAGAACTCCAATTATGACCTTTTTAGTGGGCAAAAGTCTAGTTGTCAGTACTTAACCAAATTGTTATGATTTTTGCGATTTTTCAATATAGTAGATAATGAATTTAGAACTTTAAGTCTTCATAAGAGTTATAAATAATCTTCTTGTTTTTGATATGAGATAAGGATGATCATGATATGAGTAGTATAACTCTCTATGTGATATTTTATGTGAGGGTTGTTATTATATGAAAGTTGATTTTGATAAAAATTTATGATAAGTTGTCTTATAGTTGAATGAGAATATATGAACTGAATGATAAATAAAGTATGCTTCTAATTATGTTGATAAGGCAAAAGATGGTCTATGGATATGTTGCATATGTTATGAAGAGTTATAATTTAAATAGTGTAAGTTAATTGACGTGTACATTATAAGAATTATATATGCTAATTTGTTGGAGATGTGTGATGAAATGATATGTTGAAAATGTAGAGGGTTGTACCATATTTTTAACCGTGGCTATGGCCAGCGGCGGACCTTCAGCATGACAGGGGGGAGCCACGACTCTCCCAAACTTTCTTAATTTATATATATATATATATATATATATAATATTTATATATTATCAATTATTAATTATAATAAAACTAAAAAAATTGAATAAAAAAAAGAGAAATTCTATTATTTTTTAATTAATAAAAATTTTAATTTATAATTATATATATATATATATATATATATATATAAAATAATTTGGTACTCCTAAATTTTTTGTCTAAGTTCCGCCACTGGCTATGGCTGTGAACCACGACCATGGCTGAAAGTCTTATCTACTTCATTTTTACCCTATGGCCATAGCCATGAACCACGACCATGGCTGTAGATCTCAAATTTTTTTTGCAATTCCATGGATTTCACCTTCGATCCTCTCCTTCTCTTCACCAATCTTCCCCCTAAACATGATCTACACCCATGATTACTACTATACTCGTCTAAGCAACCTAGAAAACCACGAAAATTTTGACATGCATGCATCAAACTCCATGATCACCCATCTTTACCCAACTCATTCAAGAACACCACAACCCCAACATCATGCAACCCACCCAACTCAACTACTCAGCCCCCAAACCTC
Organism: Cajanus cajan; assembly: GCF_000230855.2. Classification (NCBI taxonomy): domain Eukaryota; kingdom Viridiplantae; phylum Streptophyta; class Magnoliopsida; order Fabales; family Fabaceae; genus Cajanus; species Cajanus cajan. The sequence continues at coordinate 69,866,289 of NC_138519.1, read as the reverse complement.
ACCCTAGATGATGATCCAACCACATGCAACCCAAAATGTACAACAATTTCAAGTTCTAGCTTCCCTTACCTCGAAACAGAGTGAATGATAAACTCCGAGCTACTCTGAAGTTGAAGAAGAAGAAGAAGAAATGAAGATGCTTCAAGGAGGAAGACTCCAACAACATTGTTGCTTTCCTTGTTTCTCACCAGTTCATCCTTCTAGATCAACCACCAACACCATGACTCAGCCAAGAAAGGGAATGAGAAAGAAAAGAAAAATGAGAGTGGGGGAAAGGCTTACGGGTCTCACAACAGTTGTATGTGTTGATGTGTTGTGAAGGTGCTGTTGAGATGTATGTTGTCTATGTGTTGTGTGTTGCATGTTGAATAAACTGTTATTGTTGGTAGTGACATTGTGTTGCAACTTGCTTTTATATTCATATGTTGTTTTAATATTATGTGCTATATGTTGAACCAATATGATGATGATAATAGCGTTGCTAGATTACCTGTGTTATAAGTTGCTTTTAAATATATGTATTGTTGAGAGGTATGTAATACATGTGTTGTTTGTTGTTGTGATGAATATGGTGACTATTATGATGAGTTGTATAGTGGTTTGTGTTACCTGTTTTAAACATATATATGTGTTGATGTGTTGATCAACGTTTAATGTGTTGGAATTAAGTTGAAATGATGTTGAGATGTGTGGTATATGTGTTATTTGTTACTTGTGTTGGATGTGAAGATGATTATATAGTTTTTGTGTTGCATATTTAACTATTATGAGTTATTTATTTTCTTTAGCCTACCCTTGTATGTTTTTATGTGATTTTGACTGCGATGATCATACAATGCATGAGAGCAAGGTAGAGATAGGCTGGGAGATAATTGTTAGAGGCAATAGGAGCTACCTAAAGTGGATGTTTCTTTGGTAGGCTACCTTATAGTAGCATATTTTGTTGTACACAGTTGGATCTTGGTTGCTGACCTAACAACTTGTATTGTAAATATTCTTATTATACTATTTTAGTTTATATTTTAGTAGTGTGTTGTGTTGTTCCGCATTGTAACGGCCAATGCGGGTCATTACATTATATTTTTCATTTTTATATTAGCAACTATATATATATATATATATAATATTCATTTGATATATTTGTATGAAAAAATAATTATCATAGGATGATATAAAAGATAACGGTGAATAGATCATTTATGTAGTACTTACTGACCAAAACATTTTCGTAGTTATGATTATTTTTAAATATTTTTGGTAAGACTTTTTTTATTGATACTATTTTGATTAAAAAAAAAACTGATTTAGTTATCAAATTTAATTTTATTTATACTAATAAAAAAAGTACCTCACGTACACAATTTTATTTCTACTAAAGAAAAAGTTTTGAAACAATTATATAAAGAAATCCTTTATTGCAATTCAATATTTATTTATTTATTTTTTTTTTTAAATTATAATTTTGGTCCATAATTTTGATCTCTTTATTTTAAAATAAAAATATTTAATTCATCTAGTTTTAAAATTATGAAATTTTGGTCCTCCCATCAAATTAATAGTCATTAATTATTAAATTTTATGTTTATTCATACTTAAATAATGTGATATTTAGTAATATAAATTTAAAATATAAAAAAATCATGTAAATAAGATTTTTTAATATAAAAATACTAATCATTTACTAAAATAGATACAAATAAAGAACTTTTATATGCTTTTTTTATTGTTATATGTTACGCGTCACTAAATATCTTGTTATAAATCACTAGATAATGTCAAAATTTAATAATCAATAAATATCAAATTAATGATACCAAAATTATACATTTTTAAAAATAGAGGACTAAATGTCTCTATTTTAAATAAAGAACAAAAATTATAGATTGATAAAAATAAAGGGATCCAATTTAACCTCTTTTTTTTTTTTTAATTTGATTTTGTGATAGTAAGTAATAATCTTTTATTAATTATTTTAATATTTTTCCTTTTTACCTTTACCTTCAAATATGAATAAGGGAATAATTGTCCCGATTCCTAATTTATAATTTGTATCGTCCATATTCCTAAATTATAATTTTTTTTGAATATATTCTATAATTTTAATCACCAAAAAAGGTTTTTACTAATATACAATTTAATTTAGCATAAACATAGCCCAACTAGCTGTTAAGAATAAATTTTCAGATGCTAAGAATGTGTGTGTGTCGTGCTAAATGAGATTTAATTTGCGTGTATAAAGTCGACATATGTGTAAATGCTCGCCAAGTCGTATATGTATTCGTGCCTCTGTGTATAGTTTTAATAAATAAAAATAATAAATAAAAAATTAATTCAAGTTAAATATATAAGTAATTAAAAAATAAAAGACGATTTTGAATAAATATTTAGAGGGTGAAAAGTTTAAAAAATAAATTTATGAATAAGTAGAAAAAAATAGAATAAAAGCTAAATATAAAAGTGTGAGAGGAAAAAAATGATATTTTGAAAGCTAATGAAAAAAAGTCATGTGTATACTTAAAAAGATATATCATCCTTATTAATAATTAGTTAAAAAAAGACACTAAGTATTTTTGTTAAAAAAAAAGAAAAAATAACAAACTTATTCTTTTTTTTTTTTCGTCCCTAGAATATCCAAACTCAGTGATTAATTTTCTCGCTACGAGGGAGGCACCTCAAAGGGTGAAAATTCGAACCCTTGACCTTACTTAAGCGTGGATCAACCTTTACCGCTAAACCACGCTTGGAGTTATAACAAACTTATTCTGATAGCTTATACAATACAATTATATTAGATGTTATGTATAGTTATAAAAAGTAAAATGAAAAAGGTAAAAAACAGACACCATACCAAAAAATAATTTTTTATTATTGTTATAAATATAAATTCATATATAAAAAATTATCAACATGAAAAAGATAAAATTTAAGTATTATTATTATTATAAATTATAAATTAATTATTATTAAAATCTACAAATTTATCATATATAAAGTTTTATATTTAAATAATAGTGTCAAAAAGCATGTAGGTATACCGTATACACATGCATAATGTTTGTTTAAATTTAAAAATAAGTGAAGTGTTTAAAAAAATAATTCTTTAAGAAATAAATAGAAATTACCTATTAAAAAATTGTTTATTTTGAAAAAAAAAAGTTTAGATAGACATAAAAAATATAATAAATACTTATTTTATTAAAGAAAAACACTTTTGGAAGAAAGTTTTTTTTCTAAAGAAACAGACCCACTATTTATTCCTAAAAAATAACAATCAGAATATGACACTAACTCAAAAAATATTTTTACAGATAATTTACTTATAAAATAAATAATAATAAATAAAGTTAATACTTTTTTTATAACATGAATGAAATATAGCTTGTTTAAGAGTTTCAAAAGTCGCAAAATCATTTGATTTTTCTATAATTAATTTTACTTATTGTGATGTAAAAATATTCTTTTTTATAGTGAAAGAGAAACATTAATTTAATCACACTTTGTCAATTTTTTTAATCTTTTATTTATCTATAGAAATTATAATGTCTGAGATTCATCACTGCTAAGATAATATATTGAGTATTAAATATTAAGCATCAAGTAAACATTAAATATATTTATTAAATATTAACTATTAAATATATAATGTATTAAATGTCATATATTAAATATTAGTAAGTTTAAATGCTATGTATAAAATTTTAAATATTAAATGCTGTGTATTAAATTTAATATTCAATGAATTGAAGTCAAGTGGGATAAGAACGTTATGAACGTTTTTTTTGACCGACGCGGGATTTGAGTAATTGGTTCAATGTATTGTATTCAAATCTTGTTATTGTCTTTTAAAGAAGAACTTTAAAAAAAAATCTCAATTATTTTAGCTATGAGTTAATTATCTATACACTGTTAGTATAAAGTTTTTCTACACTGACAACTAATAATATTTTTTAGTTATACCATACTACTGTTAAGTAAATGTATTTACAGTAACATGACACAATTAAAAGATATAATTAGTTGCCAGTGTAAAAAAACTTTACACCAATAATGTATAGGTGATTAACTCTTTAACTACACCTGATTTTTTTTAAGTTAAAGTAACTTTTTATTACTAGAAAAATAACATTTTTTTAACTAACACTTCGCTAGTTCGAGTAGTAATTTTTTTATATTAGACAGTAACAAAACTAATTTTTACAAATAAGTGACAATAAGATGTGGAAATTACCCTTACACAAGTGAAACATTTTATATTTTTTCACGACAGCTACACCTAAGAAAAAGTAAAATCGAAAATCATTAGCGGGTTTTACCTCTGAAAGTACAAAACTTTCCCTAGAGCATACGTGGCGTGTTCTGGTTGGATAACCAACAACGCGAGTCTCACTACTTATAACGCTCTTGCCACTCCCTAAGATATCGAAAGCTACTTCACCTTTTGTCTTTTTATCGGTTAAGGCATTGCATCACTGAATTCTCACTTCGCTAGCGTGCGTCGTTTTCCTTCGTAGCACCGCACGCTGCGCAGCGTTTTAAGCTTAGAGTTCGGTTGGAGTGAAAACAATGGCACCGTCGAATCACTCTGACGATGATTCGGAAAACGACCACGAGGAAGAGGAAGAGGAAGAGCAAGAGGAACCCGGAGATGAAGTTGGTACGTGTCGTTTTGCTCTTCATTTCTGCGTTTGGAATTGTTTGACTACTTTATCCATTTTAATCTGAATTTCAACGACTTTGTGTGTGTGCACCCGTTTCTGATCATTTTTTTTTCGTTTCTTGTTTATTTTTTGTCTTCAGAATGCGATCGAAGTGGTTCTTCCAGCGACGGGGATGAGAACTTGATTGAGGTCGAGATCCAGGAGGAGAAGGAGGAAGAGAACTTGAACAAGGATGAGTACGCTAAGCAGATTCCTCTTTACGCTTTTCTTCAGTCGTTTGCTTTACGTTTTGTCGTTTTTGTTTCGTTTTGTTTCTATGGTTTTCGTGTGTTGCGTTTTGGTGGTTTTTACTTTTGAGAGTGGTTTTGTGGTTTTCTATGATTTACAAGTGATGCATGCGATCTTTGGCGCCTTATTCACTCGTTTACTTTGCGATTTGTCGTTTTTTTATTCATTTTTTGCTGCTGCTTGAATTTTCATGTTTATTTTGATTCTGCCTGGACCTGGTTCAATTTGTGTCTATGGTTTTCGTGTGTTTTAGTGGTTTTCGCTTATTTATAAGTGATGTATGCATTTGTTTTATTGTGCTTTTCTGGATGTGGATGGTTGATTGAGTTCGGTGTTGAATCCTTCCACGAAGGATGATTACTTTTGGTGACTTTAGCATCAGTTCGTTTTTGTTCATGCTGCTGGATTGAATGTTGCTTCATTATCTATTACGTGAACGAAAAATTGTTGTGGGTGCTGCGGAACGATTTTATCTGATATATTACAATATGTTTTCAAGGAGCATATCAAGTGAGGGATCAATGAGATTGTGAAAGGAAAATGAATGGTTGAGTAAAACAATCTTGATCATCTACATATGATAGTTTGATCAAGATCCACTCCTCTGATCACTTTTCACGCTCTTACTTGATATGTCTCTTATGATTCCTTCCTTGAAATTTTTAATAGAGATACAATGTAAATTTTCATTAGATAGATAACAGTTAGGGATCTGAGCCTACAGAAAACGATGAACTTTGCTTCAATCTTGAAAAAATGTGATGTAGAATCCAATTACATTATGGTTTTTAGATGATTAGTTTTAATCAATTGGTGATAGATTACCGTTAAAATTTTTACACAATTAATTAATTTTATCTCAGTTAAGTTTTTCAATTTTATTTATTTTTTTAGATTAAATTATAATTTTGATCATTTATCTTTTTTTATACTCATTTTAATGTTTTATAATTTTGAAATGTTTAATTTAATAATTTATCTTTATATTTGAATCAATTTAATTATTTTAAAATAATAATAATAAATTTTAATTTTATAAAATAATTTTAAACCAATTATTAACTAATTCAAAACGTGAAACTTGTAAATAGATTTAACCATATAAAAATTACAACATTCAATTGACATTTGAATTCATGAATGTTATAAATATAATAAAAATTGTGTCGTAAATAAAAAATGATATGAAATTATAAATTATAAATTTTTAATTACTTTTTATACTTATTTTTATGCAATTTTTATCATGTTTATAATACTTTTTTTTTTTTACTTTAGTTATATTCAACAATTTTCATATAAGTGAGTTTAATGAGTTAAATTTTGAGTTTTGAATCGGTATAAAAAATCTAAAATGATGTATTAAAATTGAAAACAATAATTGTTTTAAAAAGATCAAATTGGTCCAAATTTAAAAGATAAAAAATTAAAATAAACATTTTAAAATATAAATGACCAAAATAAATATAACAAATTAGATAAATAACAAAAAAAAGTATAATTTAATCTTTTTTTTAATATTAAAACTAATCATCTAACATGTGTGCTACGAGGGAAAAAGAAAATCACATTTTTTCATCTAAGATTAGATAATGGATTTGTTTGTTTAAAGCCTTTTTTTTTACAAAAGTATTTTTTAAAAATAAAATAAGCACTTTTTATGTTATTTTTATTTTTGATGTGCTAAACTTTTTTTTTTTAAAATAAGATTTTTCTATTTTTTTTTAAAAGTAACTCTTATCTACTTTTAAAGAATTTTTTTTAAGAGGACTTGTTTAAAAAAACTTATTTTTAAATTTAAACAAATGTACCACATATACTTTACTTTTACTGAATCCCTGTAAAGTATTTTTTAATATGTATGTTATTTTCTGCTCGCGTGAACATATTAATCGAGAAGCATTTTATCTTGGCTTTAAATTACATCAACTTTAACTGGGTTCTCTATTTTTTCACATTAGGATCTAATGACATTTTTCATGGGCATGCTGCTTTTCTAATGAGTATATGATAGTTTGTAGGCGTTTATATGCTTTCTTTTCTAGCTCAGATCGATGTACCTGGGTGAAAACTCTTAACTCTAATTAAGATGAATCTACTTATAATTCTTTACCCTTCACACGATTTGTGTAGAAAGCTATATATATATATATTAATTCTGAGAACATTCTTTATTACCTGCATCTTTTTTCTTTTTAATTTGTCTTATTCCTTGGATGGACAATTTTGTCTAATCAACAAAATTAAGATGGACTGTATCTGTGCTAAAGACTGCCAATATCTTCGCATATAATACATTGACCTGGGGCAATGACTTAAGAATTTGACGTTCAACAATTATCAATCTCTATAAAATATTATAGATAAATATATTAATGTTTGCTACTTATTGATGTTTATTTACAGATATATACTTGTAGATTTGGCATCAGTACGCAAGGAATTTCAGTGTGCTATCTGCCTAGGTATGTAATTTATAACTGATGCTAGATTCCTCAATTATATTTTTTTGCAAAAAGTTTACTGCTGTTTTACAACACGCTTTACTTACTGTAAGTATGGACATGATATCTATGCATATTTTTTTTAGCAAGATAAGATGACAATACGTTTATAATTAATGCTTTTTACTTGGTAATATAATGGTTAAATTCTATCAATGGAAAGATATTCACTTTAAAATTTTGCATTCATAAACTCCTTTTAATGTGTACTGTATTCTTCCGCCCTCCATGATGCACTAAGATTTTGAAGTGTCCTCATATGTTAGAAAATATTTTATTCAGAGAAAAGAAATCAAAGGAATATTTTAAAGTGCCTCCCTGCCTAATTTAAAACTAATAAAATGTTTGCTAATTAGCTCTGTACTGGTATAAATCTAATAAAGATTTAGATAACAAAACATACCATTTTACTTCTTTCCGGATTTACTGTGAAATATATCAAAAATCTTTTTCATCTATGATGAGCCTTCACATATATGTTGATTTATTATCTCGTTATTGTTTTTCTTTTTTTATCATGCATATGGTTTATATAATAACATGTTAAAAATTCTTAAATGGTATATTAAATTTAACAACATTTTATCATTGTATTGCGAATTAATTCAAGACTTCTGACATCCGAAAATAAAAGAAAAACAAGAGAGCTAAATAAAGTACCAAAGGTTTTTTTTTTCTTTTCGGGGGGAGGGGGGGGGGGGGGGATTTTAGCTTTTATCTTCAATTATTTGTCTAAGTCTTTTTTTGGATATATTTTTAATTAAAAAGTTTTTTCCCCTATAAATAACAAAAAAATATAGGTCCTTGGAAGAAACCTAGAATCCATTTTTTTTTTCTTTTGAAATAGGTTGAGAGTTTTTTAATCCTTAAGGACCTTAACTATTGTCTTAATTAAGAAAAAAAAAATCCTACATTGCAAACTCAACTGAAACTTTTAATTTTGTCAAATGGATACACTAATCTGGTTAGTTTGAATTCTCTGCAGACAATCTGTATAGCAATGAGCCAACGGTTTATCTCTTACAAATTAATTTACCCATTTATTAAATCTACATATTTGTTGTTATTATATTTGCATGCATTAACATTTTGTGACATGGTAAAGATATGTCAAATGCAACATCATAAGCATTTTTTATTTGCTTTCCTAATTATCAATTCATATAGTAAAAAATTGAGTGATTTCATTATATGTATAGGCGTTATTCGAAAAACAAGAACGGTTATGGAATGCCTGCATCGCTTTTGCAGACAGTGTATAGACAAAGCCATACGCACAGGGTTGGTGCTCAAACTGCCCCCTACTCTATTATCTCAGAGTTTTATAGTTGTCAAAGCCTTGGTTTTTTTTTTTTGAACAGCAAAAAATTATATATTGATAAGGTATAAGAAATACCTTTAAGCCTTGGTTTATTATCACTAATTCTAACAAATTTGGAGTGGTTTTACTGCAGTAAGAATGAATGCCCTACTTGCCGTGCACATTGTGCTAGTCGACGCTCGCTGAGAGATGACCCAAACTATGATGCCTTGATTTCTGCTATCTACCCTGATATTGACAAGTACGAGGCACAGGTACGTAAGATGGACATATTGCATGTTGGATGGAAAAATGTATTTATGTGAATGAAAAACTCATTATCAAGGCTTTTGACTCAGGAATTGGCTTTGCGTGAAGAGGAGATAAATCGCAATAAGAAGGTTTGACTTAATTTGCTCAAACATTTTTCAAATATGGATGTTTGTTAAAACTATTTCTATTGATTGTTCTCGTAGCATTACAAGTTATGGCCAGAGAAAACTAATTCCGTGATTGTCAAAGTAGTCTTGTTTTTGGCTAACTATCCACCCTCATAAATTTGAATACTATCTAATGAAGAACAAGTTTTAAAAGTTATTTTTTCTTATAGAGTTACATGACTTTTCCTACATTAATAAGTATATCTTTTATTCTTTATATATATATTTTTAATTTCTCTCAAACATTTTTCTCAAATCTAGCTAATCCCAATTCATATTTGAATTGAACTTTAAATTTTAACACATTATATCATGTTGAAGATATTTTTTTAAAATTATATTTATTTTTATAAAATACATTTAAAGTAATAATTGTCAAGTTACTTTGTTGTCAATACAAAATAGTTCTACATATTAAAATTTGTAATTGATGAATTTGGATCAACACTATAAATTAATAATTATTTAACACAATTTATTTCTCCATTTATGAAATATTATCTCTTTCATTTGTTCCTATATAACAATATTTCACGTCTCATCTCTTTAATTTATTCCTATATAACAATATTACATGTCTCATCTCTTTAATTTATTCCTATATAACAATATTACATGTCTCATCTCTTTAATTTATTCTTATAGGGTATAGAAAGAATCTTATATAGTAAATAAGATCTTTATCCTTAAAGACGAGGACATCTCCTAATTATATATGCTTTATTCCTTCCAAATTTAAAATATAAATATATGTATATTTATATTTTAAATTTAATCTAAATTTAAAATACCGCTTACTAGTTGCCGCTTATATATATAATGAGAAAAACCTTCACACTTCTAATATGCTTTTCCTCATATTCATTTAGGTGCCTAAAATGTTTCTATTGCTAAATGTGCTGTAATGAAGTATTTTATGCAACTTAGATCTCTAACAGTCTAACATATTATTTAAAATTTGGATTATTAATATAGATGCGCTGTATAATGTGTGAAGTTTATATAGGGCAGCGAGCTGGTTTTGCCTTAGTTGTCGATTTCATAAGTGACTTTATAAAAGAAGCAGTAGGGTAGAACATGACATACATAATTCATTGAGAAAATAATCAGACACCAATTCTTCTTATATTTACAATTGAGCTCAGTGTTGCAAGAGGTTTAATCATCAAAAGAATCAAATGCTTTTGAATTGTGGATAGGGTTTTGTTATGAATAGTACTTCCGGTTTAAATCAAGAAAGTTGCTGATCATTGTTCCTGTTTTAGTTATTTATTTATTTATTTTTATGCAAGATTCACTTTGGCTTGTAATATTAATATTTAAAAGTTTTTTGTTTGTTTGTTTTTTTTTGGGGTTTAAGAAGACCCAAGATTCCTTTGCTAAGACTCTCCAACGTCAAACAGAAGCCGCTGGTAGTAAACGGCGGAAGGCTAGGGCAACAGCTGCAGCTTTTGTGAGGTCACAAGGTAATAATGGAACATCTCATGAACTTCAGCAATCCAATGACAATGACGATATGAATAATCATGATGACATGACAGAAACTATACTGGAAGGAGGTGGAGGTGGAGAAGAAGAAACAAAACCTCCACAGGAATCTGCTCCTGTGGCTAGTGAAACTGGTGATGAAAATATTTCAGATGTGAATAGAGAAATAAGTTCACCTGGTACACTTGTTTGTGGAGAAGGAGAAACACAATTTCCGCAGGAAACTGAGGATATGGATGTTGATGAAACTGATGATGAATATATTCCATACATGAGTATAGATATAAGTTCATATGGTAGTGAAGAAAATGATGACCAGAGTAACACCGAAGTCGATGGCGAGAGTGCCAGGAGCAGTCGCATCACCAGTTTAATTAATCATCTCCGTAACTCGGAAGCAGATGAAGTTGAGGTAATTTTTATTTCTAGTAATGATTATTTGAACACTATTGGACTATAGACTACAGGAACTTTTGCTTTCGAAGTCTCTCAACCTGTTTGAGAATTGTAATCTTGAGCTAACATTTAGACCAAGGCTAGAGATTCATCTAAAAAGTTGCCAAACTTTCATTTTTATTCTGTTGTAAATCATCATTCTTTGCTTGGGAACTGGTACAACTGCAATGATACAATGAGGGTAATTTGGTCTTACTTTTCAGATGGAGATCCCCCTAAAGCTTGTCTCTTTGGATGAGCAAAGGATACCAAATTTGCAGGAGCCATACATTTGCTGCAAACCTAGTGTATCATTGAAGACGCTGCGGAAGGTTATTTTCTCTCTATCTTAAGACATATCTAAGTAGCATATTTCTTATTGATTCTAAGTACCACTTTTCTATTTACAGTATGTTGCACTTAAAACTGAGGTGGTGCAAGCTGATGAAGTTGAATTATGCTTGGTAGAAGATCCACAAGCCTATATTCTAGGAGGTGAAAGATCTGTTGATGATATAAACAAGGATAAATTGCGTGTTCTAGGAGATGAAGAAACTTTAGGTGAACTATACACACCCAGTGTCATCAGCCGCGGTCCAATGGTAAACTCTCAAAGAACCTGTTTAGAGAGAAAAAAAAAAAAAAAAAAAAAAGAAGATAAGTTTCTCTTCAGAATTAAATTGAAATCATTTATGTGTAAAAGAATTTATAACTTTAAAAAAAATTAATTTTAACTTATGTACTAACCATTTTAAATTTATAAATAAAATTTAATTTAATTTTTATTTTCTTTTCCTATAAATATTTAAAGGGATATCTTTTTAACTCATGTATGCTGTGCATGAATACCTATTTTTTTCCCTCAGTATTATTGGTTCAGTGTTATTATTCATTCTTTTGCTACTCATTTTTGTTGTTATTTACAGATCTTGGCCTACAAGATGAAGTAGCAGAATTTAGACCCAATGGGTTGAGCAGAAAATTAATAAACAATCACCTGAACCATTTTCTTTTAAGCGCATAATTATACCGAACAGTGAAAATGTATGGTAATTTTATAACTTTTTTAGTACCCCTCTCCCCCTCCCTATGTTAGAGAAAAGGAGCTGAACCTTTTTGGATAAACTCCTAGGAAATAAGAACTTCAAATACTCATGTGGTGACATTTTACAATCTTCAGTTTGGGATTTGTGGTTTTCTTATTTTTTATTACTGGTGCTTGAATTTTCATGTTGATTTTGATTCTACCTCCGCGTGGTTCATTTTGTGTTACGGATTTTAAGTGTTGTGTTTCGGTGTTATTTGAGAGTGTTGCTGTGGTTTCCACTTATTTTGTCGTTTTTGTTTTTTTTTTTTATCATCGGTTTGCTGCTGCTTGAATTTTCATGTTGATTTCATTCTACCTTTCACACGGTTCAATTTCTGTCTATGGTTTTCGTGTGTTTCCGCTTATTTATAAGTGATGCATGCTTTTGTTCTTTCATGATTTTGTGGTGTTGGATGAGTGATTGCGTTCGGGGTCGAACCTTGGACGAAATCATTGTTATTGGTTACTTTTGGTGACTTTAGTATGAGTTCGTATTTCTGATGCATGCGATCTTCGTGCTTTTCTTGTGCTTTATTCAGTCATTTACTCTGCGATTTGCCGTTTTTGTTTTTTGATCAGTTTTGCTGCTGCTTGAATTTTCATGTTGATTTTGATTCTGCCTCGACCTGGTAAAATTTATGTCTGGTTTTCGAGTGTTGTAGTGGTTTTCGCTTATTTATAAATGATGCATGCATTCGTTCTCTTGTGCTTTTTTTGGTTGTGGATGGTTGATTGAGTTTGGTGTTGTTGAATCGAGGATGATTATTTTGGTGACTTTAGCATCAATTTGTACTTGTGCATGCTGGTGGATTGAATGATGCTTCATTTACCTATTTGTTTAGTTGAACAAATATTTTATCTAATTGCAATATGTTTTCCATGAATATATCAGGTGAGATATGAGAACGCGAGAGAAAAATGGATGTGGTTGAGATTAAAACAATCTTCTTAATCATCTATGAATGATAGTTTGACCAAGATTCACTCTCGTCACTTTTCACGCTCTTACTATATATATATGTCTTATGTTTTCCCTTTTTGAACTTTTTAATAGAGATACAATGTAAATTTCCTTTAGACTGATAATAACAGTTAGGGATCTCAGCCTACGTACAGAAAACGAATGAACTTTGCTTCAGTTACAAAAATGTGACATAGAATGCGATTACATCATGGTGCTATGAGGGGAAAAGAAAATCACATGCTTCCTTGTAGAGATTTGAAAAATAGGAAGGTATGTGATGAACTAGTAAATTAGAAAAAAATAGTGGAATGTTAATATTCTGAAAGGAAGTAATTAATGTGTAAATTGTTTCTTCATACATGGGAGTACATATGCAGTACATATGCAACCTATATATATAGACATCACATCACCGCTATCAAAAGGCGGTTTATAATTGAAAAATATTTTACATGTTTAGATATGCTTCTATTACAATCCATGAATTTTTTACTGGAATAATATTTTTTTTAAAAAAATTACAAGAATGATCACTGTGTGCAGGATTATTTACCAAGATAGAACCATTTACTGTTCAAGCTCAGAATTCGGTTCCCCGGGAACCGAATTCTGAGCATCAAAATGTAATTTTTTTTGCTTTTTCAACTCAGAATTCGGTTCCCGGGAAACCGAACTCTGAGTTGGTTTTAATTTTTTTTTTTTCGTGTCTGGGGCAAATGTGGGCTGATGTGGGAAGCGGAACGACCCGTTCCAAAAGCAGAACGGGCCGTTCTGCTTAAAGAAACAGAGTGCAAATTCTGAATGTGAAACGGGCCGTTCTTGGACCGTTTCACATTCAGAATTTGCACTCTGTTTCTTTAAGCAGAACGGCCCGTTCTGCTTTTGGAACGGGCCGTTCCGCTTCCCACATCAGCCCACATTTGCCCCAGACACGAAAAAAAAAAAAAAATTAAAACCAACTCAGAATTCGGTTCCCCGGGAACCGAATTCTGAGTTGAAAAAGCAAAAAAAATTACATTTTGATGCTCAGAATTCGGTTCCCGGGGAACCGAATTCTGAGCTTGAACAGTAAACGGTTCTATCTTGGTAAATAATCTTGCACAGTGATCATTCTTGTAATTTTTTTTAAAAAAAATATTATTCCAGTAAAAAATTCTACAATCCATAGGTTTCCATATTTTTCTAGAATAATTATTAGAAAGGTACAACTTAACTTTCTATAAATTGTAGCATTTTTGTCACTCTTTCTCGATGTAATTTTCAGTAACTTTGATCCTAGTCTGTAGTTGTTCAAATTTTTGGTAATGCTTTCGTAAATATGTTTATAACTTGTTCTTCTATTGTGTAATATTTAAGTTGAATTTGTTTTGTTGTCTCCATTTCCCTGATGAAGTGATATTTAATGGTTGTGTTTTGTTCTTTGGTGATAGACTAGATTCTCTGTCATTGATATTGTTGGTTTATTGTCGCAATAGATAATAGTTAGTTCATCTTGTTGTTCGCCCATTTTTTCAAGAATTCTTCATAGCTATATTGCTTAACTTGTAGTTTTAATTAGCAGCTGTTACATATTCTGCTTCTACGGTAGATTGTGCTACGGTTGCTTGTTTCTTTGATGTCCAAGAGAAAAATCTTGATCCCAATTAAAAGGCATATCCTGATGCACTCTTCAGGTCGTCTATTGATCCTGCTCAAACACTGTCAGTGAAGCCAATCATCCTTAAGTTGGTGTACCATATACCAAACTCCTTTGTGCCCTGTAGATGTCTTAGGATTCTTTTTCCTGTTCCATAGTGAATCTGACTTGGCTTCTGCATGAACCTTGATAGAAGACTTGTGGCATACATGATGTCTGGCTGTATGGCTGTGAGATATAAAAGACTTCTAATCAAACTCTTGTAGCATGATGCATCTGTTTCTAGTGCTTTATCTTCTTTTTGTACCTTCTCATTTACTATCAATGGAGTGGCGACATGTTTACAGTCGAACTTCTTCAATAGAGCTTTGGTATATTTCTTTCAAGAGATAAATATTTCTTTTTTTTGTTGTCTCACCTATAAACTGAGGAAGTAGTTCATCGAGCCAAGGTCGGTCATCTCAAATGTCTTTATCATGTCTTCTTTGAATTCTCTCATCATTGCTATATTGTTTCCTGTGTAGATAAGATCATCGACGTATAGGGAGACAATGAGATTATACTGACTTTGTGTCTTTATATATAATGTTGGCTCACTCTTGCTCCTTTTGAATCCTTGATTGGTGAAGTATTGATCGATTATGATATACCATGCTTGAGGAGCTTGCTCCTTTCTAGTCTTAGCACTTTGCCTTCACTACCTTTGTTGATGAAGCCTTGTGTTTACTTAACATAAATCTCTTCCTCAAGCACTCCATTTAGAAAGGCTGATTTGACATCTAGTTGGTAAATGTTCCATCTTTTTTGTGTTGCAAGAGCTATTAAAGCTTGGCGAACAACTAGAGCAAATGTCTCATTGTACTCAATTCCAGGTTGTTGAGAGTAGCCTTTAGCGACCAATGCCGCCTTGTATTTTTGTATAGTTTCATCTGGATTGAGCTTTATTTTATATACCCATTTTACTCGAATGATGTATTTTCCATGTGGGTAGTCTACAAGCTTCCAAGTGTTATTCTTTTCAATCATTTTAATCTCTTCTTTCTTAGCCTTGACCCATACTTCTTGCTTTGATGTTTCTTCATAGCATTCAGGCTCAATCATGGTCATATTGCAAGTTTTATATATGTCTATCAAAGATCTTACTCGTCTTGGAGTAAACTCTGGTGAAAAATCTTATTGTTGTTGTGGAGAAAGTGAACTCGAATCTTTTGCCTCTCCTTCTGCTTCTTCTTAAGATTATTATATTGGAATTAAAATATTGTTTTTAACAACTTTTTCTTTTTCCCAATTCTAAGAAGCATTTTCATCAACCTCCACATCTCAACTTATGATGAGCTTCTTTGTTTGTAGGTTGTAAATTTGATAACATTTTGATTGTGTGCTATATCCCAAAAATATTTCTCTTATAGTCTTGTCTTCAAGCTCGTGTCTCTTTTGATCAGGAACATGTATGTAGCAAATAGATCCAAATACTCATAGATGTTTGGATGATGACTTTCTTCCACTCCAAGCTTCAATAGAAGTCTTATCTTGGACTACCTTAGTTGGACATCTGTTTAGTATGTAAATTGCGGTGTAAACTGCTTCAACCCAAAAAGTGTTAGGCATGCCTTTCTCCTTTAACATTTATCTTGCCATCTTCATGATAGTGAGAGTTTTTCTCTCTAAGACACCATTTTGTTGTGGGGAGTATGCAACTGTAATTTTTCGTTCAATGCCTTCATCTTCACATAATTTGTCAAACTCGTGTGAGTTGTAATCTTTACCTCGATCACTTTTTAGTCCTTAATTTTATATGCTTTCCTCTTTGCTTTTCCGCAAGAGCTTTAAACTTCTTGAAGATTCCAAAAATTTTTGATTTTTCTTTAAAGAAGTAGAGCCACGTCATTCTAGAAAAGTCATCAATGAAAAGGATGAAGTACCTATTGTTATAAAGTGATGGTGTCCTCATTAATCTGCAGATGTCAGTGTGGATCAACTCTAGCATGTCTTTTGCTCTCCAGGCTTTTCTAGTAGAAAACACTAGTCTATGTTGTTTTCCCAAAAGGCATCCTTCACATGCTTTATTATTTTCTTTTAAAGTTGGAAAATCTCTCATCATATTCTTTTGATATAGTAGCTTCAAAGGCTTGAGTGTTGAAGTGGCCAAATCTTTGATGCCATAGCCACGAATCACTAACTTATGCTTTCATGGCAATGTTAGTAGCATATTTAAAATTTATTAGAAAATCTCTATTTTCTTTCTCCATTTTAACTTAAGTTATCTCTCACCTTTTGTTATCGTAGGTAGTACATATATCTCTTTCAAAGTGAAAAGGATAACCTTTTTTTTATCATTTAGCCAATGCTTAATAGATTTTCTTTAAGATTGGGAACAAGTAAGACATCATTAATGAGTCTCGTACCTTTCTTAGTCTCCACTATGACAGTGCCTTTGCCTTTTGACTCTACCATGACACCATTCCCTGATCGTATTTGAACTTCAACAGAGTTATCAATATCTTTGAAGATGCTCGGATCATTAGCCATATGATTACTACACCCACTATATCCAAATACCATCTTCCTTTTAATCCATTGTTGGATTATTGGGTAACATAGAAAAGATGTTGCATATTGTTTTGCTCTTCGACAAAATTTGCTTGTTGTTGGTCTTTGTTACAAAAAATTTTCTTCACATGTCCAAATTTCTTACAATGTTGACACTGGGGTTTTCCATGATGCCAACAATTTTTTTCCAAGTGACTTTTCTTTTTACAAATGTCTCATGGAGGATATTTTCCTTCATTGATCTTAAAGAAACTTCTAGAATTTTCTTTATTTCTAGAAATATCTCCAATGTTTTTGTGTCCTCCATATACTTTATTCTAAGACCATAATTTTAGCTTTGTTTGAAAGGCATTTTCAACAGAGTCTTCTTCTCTCCTTTTTAGTCTTTATGGCAATGTTAGTAGCATATTTGAAATTTATCAAAAAAAAACCTCTATTTTCTTTCTCCATTTTAACTTGAGCTATCTCTCACTTTTTGTTATCGTAGATAACACACATCTCTTTAAAAGTGAAGAGTATATAGCCTTTCCTCATCATTTGGCCAATGCTCAATAGATTTTTCTTAAGATTGGAAAAGTATGACATCATTAATAAGTCTCATACCTTTCTTATAGTCTCCACCACAACAATGCCTTTAACTTTTGACTCTACCATGTCAACATTTCCCAATTGTACTTGAACTTTGATAGAGTTATCAATTTTTTTGAAGATGTTTTGATCATTAGCCATGTGATTACTACATCAGCTATCCAAGTACCATCTTCCTTTTGATTCATTGTTGGAATATTAGGTAACATAGAAAAGATGTTGCTCATTTTTGTGCACTTCGACTTTGTTTGTTGCCGATTTTTTGTGCAACATTTTTGCTCCATGTGTTCAAATTTCTTGTAGTATTGACATTGAGGTTTTCCATGATGCCAATAATTTTTTTTCAAGTGCCTTGTCTTTTTACAAATGCCACATAAAGGATATTTTCCTTAATTAGTCTTAGAGAAACTTATAGAACTTTCTTTATTTATAGAAAATTTTCCACGATTTTTATTTCCTACATATTCTTTATTTTGATATTGTAATTTTAGCTTAGATTGAAATACATTTTCAACATAGCCTTCTTCACACCTTTTTCATCTTTGTTCATAAGCCTCAAGAGGCAATTAGTTGTATCAATGATAAGGTAGACAAATCTTTTTTTGTTCAATTATAATTGTGATTGCATCATATTTAGGAGGAATATATAGAAATTAGAATTTTCTCAACAATTCTTTTGTCAAGAATATTTTCCTCGCAACCTCACATCTAACTAACTATTTCTTTTATTCTAGAATAGTAATTTTTTATGTTCTCAATTTATTTCATTTTTATTAATTCAAATTCACGTCTTAAAGAATGAAGTTTAAAGTTACATACCTCATCATTTCCTTAAAACTCCTCTTATACTGTGTTTCAAGTTTCATTTGCACTTGTAGCACTCACTATTCTTGAAAAAATTGTCATCAACTACTTGTTGAAAAATAAATAATGCCTAACCTTTCTGTTTGTTTTCCTTCAACTCCTTCCTCTGAGCAACAATAAGAATTGGGGAATCTTCTAGAACAATAAATCCATCTTCTATAATGTCCCATAGATCTTGAGAGCAAAAAAGATGTCTTCATTTTGATGTTCCAAAAATCGTAGTTCTTTTAGTGAAAATAGGGACTAAAATAGATGATCGTTGGTTTGGTGTAGCTATAGGTTGGAAAGTATTTTAGAAATAGTATAGAATATAGTTGAATTTTTTTAAAAGTAGTTAGAAAATTAATTTACATCCAGTAAATGGTTGAACATAACTCTAGTACTACTAATAAATAAATAAAAATAGAGAAATGATCAAAATGAGATTAATTTTGTTTAGAAGGAGGTAAATGACGTAAGATTGTGTGAAAAATGTGTATATTGAAAACTAGAGTTGATAGAGAATAATAACATAGGTTTATTGCATTTGAGAGGTACAAGTAATACAGGGATCATTTACCTATTTATAGACATACAAGGTTGGTGAAGTGAATTTTCTAGATAGAAAATTTTGAAACTATCATGTCTAATACTATTAAATTTTTTCTAAAATTTTCTACTAATTCTACTACTTGCCTGATGTTTTTAGAAATTCACAGCATATTTGTAACGACTCGCCCTAGGTCATCACATCAACAACTAATATGACAATTAAAATAAAATAATATATAATAAAGGAAAGAAAGAGCAAAAGCCAGCTACACTAGAGTGTAAATATACAATAACGTATAAATTGTTTTCATCATATAAAACATAATTTTATAAAAGAGTCATCATCAGTAAGGTTATACAGTCATCCAAAATAATATATGTATATATATTCAACATCATGAAGACATCAAAATAAGACACCCTAGGTGCTGGTCAAGCTCTAAGTCTAGCCACTTCTCAAAGCAGCTACCAAAAGACTCCTTGCCATCCCAAGCATTAACACGTATAAAATCAACCATAGTACAATATAAATGAAATATCATCAAACTAGATATTCATCAACAATATTTATCCATACTAAGGGAATGACAACATTATTACATGTCTAACTCCATACCAATATAAACCAAATCCAAAATCCAATGTATACACATCCATACCAATGCATACATATTCCATATCTAAACAAACGTCACACCGCTGTATAATCCCATGAAGTAGCCAACACATCTAAACCAAATGTTGGCCTCAACACATCCAAACCAAGTGTTGAATTAGTGAACATGTCACCTGCCCATGTCATATACTTAACCTCTCATGGAAAATATACAGTTGGGTTACGTCGTCATGTAACCCTGGTGATCCTGGCCACTTCATCCATCGGTATGACTCGGCCTTACCCTCAAACCGATAGCAAATAAAATGCTTAGAGGAGTACTTCAGAATCCACCTAACATCTGAAGTGGTTTATTATATAATCTTTGGAAAGTTCCATATTGGAATCCTCACCATGGGACTTCCAAATTCCATATTTTTTCAAAGATTATATCCAGATCTCACCAAGAGATCTCCCAATCTATATCATAACCTTACTCTTCTAGACTCTATTAGCTTTCCAAACCAAACACATATAATCACATTCCATAATTACATGAAATCTTTTCCATAACCATGCCACATTCCATACCAAATATATAACATCAAAAGAAGATATAATTCAACATTTAAAGTTTCATAAAGACTCATTTATAAAAGATCTTCCTCAAATAGACCACACGCCCGGCGCAAAACTCAAATAAAGACCTTTAGAGGTCTCAGCACCCGGCGTATTTATCCTATGCCTAGCGCAATTCTAGACAGAGACTCCCAATGAGTCTCCACGCCCAGCGTATTTATCCTACGCCCAGCGCAATTCTAGACAGAGACTCCTAGTGAGTCTCCACGCCTGGCGTGCTCAGATCACGCCCAACGCCATATCAACAACCAAAACACAAGGCCTATGTCTGCTAGTACGCCCGGCGTGGTTCCCTTCATGCCCGACGTGGTCCATCCAGAGACTTCCCACTTCAAATCGCACCCGGCTCAACTAGCCTCGCGCCCGGCGTGATTTGACAATGGTAGTCCATGATGAATGCATGCCCGGCGCCAAGAATTGTGCCCGACGCATTTACAACCAGAAACCCCTGAAAACCTTAAAAATTCCTTCCCAACATGAACCCAGTCCAAATTACATCAGTTCGAACCATTATAAGGCATAACCACTGTCCAAAAACAACATAATAAGTAATAAAATCAAGTCTTAACCATTAATCCATGGAAATCATGGAGAAACCCAACCAAAACCCTTTCCACTCAATCCAGCCTTAATCATGCATAAATCATGGAATTAATGTGATATTTCAAACACATATATACTAGATTAAGTCTTATAAGTACTACCCTTACCTTAGAAACTTCAGAAATGCAAGATTTGAACAAAACCCTCAAATCCCAATTCAAACTTCAATCTCACTTTCCAAGGCTTTAGAGGCTAAATCTCTTGAAATTCTAGTTGTGAAGATTGATCCTGACTTGATAAGCTTCTCAAATGTGTCCTTAGCTTCCCTCTGAACCAGAGTCTCTCTCTTTGCTTCCTCTCTCTAAAACTGTCTCTGTTTGAGAAAATGAAATCCTCCGGTCCTAAGTCCCCATATATAGCCATTTTCCAAAATTTCCAAATTTCACCCTTAGCACCTATTCACCTCAAATATCTTATTCCTTGCAGTATTTCAACTTTCTAAGCTCTAAAACAACCTCAAATTCACTTAGAAAGACCAGATTCATCTTAGGTTCTTATCTTTCAATCTCCTACCAGTCCTATTCTTTTCTATGCAATACTCACAACTCACCACCATATGAAATGCAACATATATCGACACACAAACAAACATCATCTTCAGATACATATGCTTGGAATAATGAGCTGTATGCCATAATACTTCACTTAACTAAGATGAGAAGGAAGGTGATCAATCTTCTTCCCTCTTAGTACCAATTCAGTATAATGGTGTACAATGCATCATTCACCACATTCATGATACACATGCCTATATAAACACCTCAAAACAACAATATCTCATCTCATACTACAAAATCACTACCCTGTTCAAACAACTAATCAAAACCACATAATTATACAACATGTACAAAGATAAGTACATTTCAAATTCACACCTCCATAATCCAATCCAATCCAATCCATATAAACAACATACACATACATACATACGTATATATACATATATGTATATACATAAAGTATATCTATCAAATAGCTCGGTATTTCCATAACATTACAATATTCATCATATATAATTAACATAATTCCTCGGTGAGATTATGTGACATTGTATCTCATACTTTAAAGTATGACTTCTGTCTTTTCATTCCTTTTGGTACTATATATATAGTTTACATGGTATGGAGGTTGCCTCATTCTAAGTTCACTGCATTCCACAAGATTCAGAGAGACTTATTACAATATTGGATCATGTTTGACATGAATATAAATTTTCCAACTAAGCATTACATTATTTGATGAGGTTATCATGCATCTAATTTCAATTAGTTGCAATTATTTCATTGGTTGCTTATGGAAAAGGTGTATTACATTGAATTAGTTCATTAAACTACATGTGATAGTCATTGATTAATATGTTGACATATTTGTAAATGGACATAAAGTATATATATATATATATATATATATATATATATATATATATATATATATATATATATTATGTAAATAGTCATGTAAAAGAACCCGATCATTTTCAATGGTATGTTGCATAGAAATTTTTTTACTATGGATTGGATGTTGTGGATAGAGTGGAATCTGCATCAACAAGGGGACATTTTGTTTATTGTTGCTTTGGATGCTATCTGGATTATGCAAAACAATGTTTTCCATAATATAGATATTAACATTTATGGTTTTGTTATTCAGATTCAGGCTAGGACTTCTTGTATCAATGAGGCCTTCTCTTCTCCACTTAAGTTAAGTCATGGTTCTAACTATAATTTACCTCACAATCATACCTATTGGACTTTACCCCACTGAAGGTGGCTTTAAATTGAACTGATATAGGGGTTGTAGTGGTTGGTTTCAGAGCTTCTTGTGGGGAATCATTCATGATCACCATGGAACTTTTGTTGTGGCCTTCTCTTGCAAGATTGGGTTGTGTTCAATTGTCCAAGTTGAGCTTTGGGCTATTTACTATGGCATCAAGCTTACACATGATATTGGGATGTCTGGAGATTTATTTGTTGAGTCAAATTCTGCTATAACTGTTAATTTCTTGAATGTTAGATGCAACATCCATCATCCTTGTTACTCTCCATGTAATAAAGTAGTTAGTATGATTCATAATGTCCTTCTTGTTAACTGTAGGCATGTATTGAGAGAGGTCAATCAAGTGGCTGAAGTTTTAGCCTAGAGAGGATTCACTGTGTTAAAGGGTATCCAAATTTTTTATATCCCTCCTGCCTGATTATAGTTAACTCTGTTAGCGAATGCTTTTGCAGTGTCCTTTTTCCGTGACTTTTAGTTCGGGTGATTAGCCCCTTTTAGCACAAAAAAAAATATAGTTTGTGTTCAAATGTATCGTTGTTGTATACTATTGGATTAAACGGTTCTTTAATTCTTTTATAGCAATAATTAAGGTTCTTTGGGAGAAAATGAAAAAATAAAATACTTGTATGTTGTGACTTGTGATAATCTATTCAGGTCCTAGGATGAACAAGTTATAGTGTGTTTGGATTGACATTGAAACCCAAAAAAGAGCATGTTAAACTTAAAGCAAGTATCTATTTGCTTCAACATTTTAGCATTGGAAAGTGGGAAATGTCAATTACGTTATTTGAAATGCGTTCCCAAACATACACTTAATCCACACATGCAATTGCCTTCCTGTGTAATTTAAAACTAATACTAAAATATTTGTCAGGCTCATGTTGGCATAAATCTAAGTTAATATTTAGATACTAAGTATATCATTTTATTTATTTCTGGATTTACTGTGAAATGTGACATCTTTGGCAAACTTCCACATCTATGCGTATTTGACATGCATAGCGCATATAGTAACTTGTAAAATATTTCCAACATGGTGCATTTTTAACAGTGTTGTATCCTTATCGGGAAGTAATTCGCGACTTCAATGTCATCCTAAACATGAAAGTAAAATTGTAGAGCTAAATATAGAATAGGATGAATCCAACAGTACCTGTTCCATACTTAATAATTGATCTACGTACATTGCCTATAGTTATTATTGTTTGCCAATGCACTGGTCATCTTGAATACCCTGGCTTCCGTTAGAGGACAAGTCTTCCTTATGAGAATTCTAGATGTTGGACATAAATGGGTTGTGCTTGAATTTGAGGTAGAAGAAGACAACTTAGGAATGGTCTGGGTGTGCACTGTTGATTCGGAGGTGACAATGCACCCAAAGAACAAGATGACTAGAATGTTGGGAATTTTGTTGAATTTGTGGTAGACGTGACTTGTGAATAGACTCAACAATATCCTATAGAAAGTGTAACCGTAGTGGACATGTAGAGGGGTGAACCAAATGAGAAACCTGTGAAATAGATGGTTTCTAATTATAATGCAGTAAATGCATCACTCAACACATTGGTGCCATAAAAGGAACCTCTTTTGGGTAGAAGACATAGAGCAAAACAACCCTTTGTTCGTCCATAAGAATTTGTGACCCACGCTACTATAGAAGAATGAGCCCATCCAATGATTCATCCTCATGAACATTATGCTCAAGTAATCCTTATCTCATATATCACATTATATAAATTACAATAATTTTAATTTCTCTAGCACATCGTGTTTTCTTTGCCTCTATTTCATAGGGAAAGAGACCATTTTCTTATGTTAAAGTAGTAGAGGATAGTAGGTGGATGGAAACTATGACAGATGTGATACAAGCTCTTGAAAATAATAGAACTTGAGCATTGATAATTTTATTGATATAAAATAATGATATATATTATTAGTAACTTTATTGTTGATATAATGCATCATATCATTAATGAAAGCTACGGTGATCCATTTTTATAAGTAGTGTATCGTGTACCATTTATATTTATCGTTAGATTAGGTTAATCCTCATGATTATATTCTAGGCCTTTCACGATAGATAATTCCTCACTCATTCAACTTTTTTTACAACTCTACCCTTGTTTTTTTTAACGGACGATGGCCACCACCACTCCTCCATCATTATCATTTTTTGTTGTCAAAGATTAAAAGAAAATCTTGAATTTTTCCAAGCACGTTGAAAGGGGATTTTCAGAAAGAAAGAGAAGAATATCATAAAAGGGGTATCAGAAAGAAAGATATGATAGCTACGTAAATATTCTCGTTTCCCTCTGTGCTGAATTCATGGTGCTATAAATGCACCTTACATACAACGTGACATAAGAAAAAGGAATAAAAGTTTATTAACCTTGTCCCGCATACAATAACTGAATTACCCCTTGAATGATATGCAGCCACTAATTCATTCAGTCACGTAATCATCAAGGTAAGGTGGTTTGTTACAGATCCTTTGGGGCCTTTCATATGTAATAACTTCCTCTTGCACACTTGATGGGCCTGGTTGATCTGATTGGGAAATGGGCCTAACACACTTAGTCCCAAAGAATCAAGGCTCATGAATATATACACCTCTTTTTTTTATTTATAAGTACACCTCCTTTTTAAAAAAAAATTATAAAATATTATAATTTTTTTTAGAAAAATTTAATTTTACTTTCAACTTTCAATTTGCTACTTTCTTCTTTTTATTCACACACTTTTTTTTTTCTCTTTCAATTTTCACATGTTACCAAAATAGGTGGGGTGAAGAAAAAATAAGGAGGTGCATATAAAAATTGAAAAAAGGAGGAAAGATGTGTGAAAAAAAAGTACTAAATTAAATGTTGTGGATGTAAAATTAAAAAATTTAAAACAAAAAATTATGAATATTTTAAAATTTTATTTTTTTAAAAAGGAAGTGTTCTTATAGAAAAAAGGAGGTATATATATCATGAACCAAGAATCAATGAAGATTGTGTTGAGACATTACAAATTTAGGGTTTAGGATTTTCTACCATGATTAAAATATGAGACGAGAGATAAGAAACTTGAAGAAACATGTAAAGTTAAGGGATTGCGACTCAAAGTGATTGTGCCAAGAGATTACAAATTTGAAAGGCAAATTTGGCAATGAGGGTATCAAATGAAGACTCCATCAATGATCGTACAATAGAAAAAAAAAAACAGCTAGGGTTGCGTTGCATTGAGAGTAGATAGGGTTCGAAAGATATCTTACGTCGACATAAGGTCATGGAGAAACTTCACGTGGTCACACATTGTCCAAGACCACAGATGTTCTTTGATGCTTGTGCAATAAGAGAGAAACTTGTCGAAGAAGCTTATCAGATGTAGGAAGAAGGGGTTGGAGGTTGTCATTAAGGAGATGATTGAAGAGGGAGGAAGAGAGAAAAGAAAATCAATAAAAATTATTACATCTCTTGCAACCATAAAATCTAACGGTTGAAATTATACCTTCCCAAAACACCTTAGAATTTGTCCATGTCATTAGTATGAAAATATATAATGATTTTACTCACACTTTAATTTTTATGAAAATAAGTTATATCAGTAAAAATAATCCACTTTTTTTCTCACTTGTGGGATTAATTACCTAAATCAAACGTTGCCAAGCCATAATGTTTTATACTTTTATATGAATTAAATTAAAAAATATTTTTGCCCTTTATTTTATTATAAAAATAAAAATATGTTTTGCTATTTTACTTTTCAAGAAATTAATTTGATAATTTAACTTTTAAATTTGAGTTAATATTTTTCTAAAATAATAAGCATTTTCAATTTTTGGATACAATTTGTAACTTATTTTTTGATTTATTTAGGATGTGCAACTTGTTTTATTAGATTCATCAATAAACAAATTAAGGCACCTAATTAATGTTTGAATAAAAAAATCATAAATATGATGAAAATATCATTGCAACCATAAAATCTAACGGTTGAAATTATACCTTCCCAAAACACCTTAGAATTTGTCCATATCATTAGTATGAAAATATATAATGATTTTACTCACACTTTAATTTTTATGAAAATAAGTTATATCAGTAAAAATAATCCACTTTTTTTCTCACTTGTGGGATTAATTACCTAAATCAAACGTTGCCAAGCCATAATGTTTTATACTTTTATATGAATTAAATTAAAAAATATTTTTGCCCTTTATTTTATTATAAAAATAAAAATATGTTTTGCTATTTTACTTTTCAAGAAATTAATTTGATAATTTAACTTTTAAATTTGAGTTAATATTTTTCTAAAATAATAAGCATTTTCAATTTTTGGATACAATTTGTAACTTATTTTTTGATTTATTTAGGATGTGCAACTTGTTTTATTAGATTCATCAATAAACAAATTAAGGCACCTAATTAATGTTTGAATAAAAAAATCATAAATATGATGAAAATATCATGAGGAAAGTAAATCTTATAAGTGTAGATTATAATGACGCATAATACATATTAGCATATGTTAATAAATTTATTCTTACAATTACTAAAAAAAATGTAAATATAAGATATAGTGACATAACATATATGTAATTGAATACCAATCAAAATCTATATTAAAATTATGTATAAATATATGTCAAATATATTTATAGATACATATATTATATTTAGAGTTAATCACATATACATTGTTAATGTAAAAAATTTTTACACTGGCAACCAATTAGATTTTTTAATTGTGTCATGTTACTATAAGCACATTTACTTTTAACAATGACATATTAACAATTTTTTTCATTAGTTATTTTTTAACAACATTCATTAAAACACCTGTAATACAGTTAAATATAATACTCTTAATCAAATTCACCATGTTAACTTTAATACGGGAGGGTTTGTTTCAGGGTTCCATATTGTATTTTCAGGCATTCCTAAGAATATTTTAACCAAAATGTTATAACCCTGTTTGATCACACTCTAGTAATCTTGAGAATATTTTTTAAAATTCAAAATAATTTAAATAAAAAGTAATTAGAAAATGAAGTTATAAATGTGTTAAAAAAATAACTTTCTTTATTCTCATGAGAATATTATTTTTTCACTCACTCATCAGGCCAAAAAAAAACTTGTAATTTTTTAAAGAATAAAGGATATTCAGAAATCTCATTGCATAACTTTTTAATAAATATTTAGAATAAATATTTTTACTTTCATATTATCAAGAATAGAAGAAGATCATGTGAAACAAACCTTTCTTATGTATTTTTTTTTTATATACATTGTTATTTTTTATTAGGTTCAATCTTGTTCAAACTGAAAAAGACTATCATGATTACAAAATATCTCTCTCCAAGTATCTAACATGGCTATTGTACATTTGAGACTAGAACTTGACACCACCGATTAAATTGGAATAACTTCTTATTAGTTAATTCACATGTTTATTGATATTGTGTTTAGTAAGATATTTGGGAGATTTATAAGTTCCTATGATTAAATTATATGCTAATTTGACCAAAATAAGTTTACTTAATGAAAACCTTATTTAGGAGGTTATAGCTTATATCCATAAGTTAATTGAAGTAGTTATAACTAATATATTTTTAACTTATTCTCTTTCCTTCTTTATCTTCATTAATTTACTTAAAATTATTTTATTTACCATTTTTAATTTATAAACCATTTTACATGCATTTTATTCCTTACTCTTATTATTAAACAAATAAATATATAATTTTACATAATCAATTAGTTTATCAACTAATATTATTCAACACTTTCAATTCTAACAGTTAACTTATAAATTTGTAATTTTTTTAACTCTTAGCGTATAATTCATAATTTCATATACTTTTAACTTACTTTTAAACTTTTAGTCAACTTATAAACTATTTTACTAAACACACATTTGTATAGTTTAAAATAATCATAAATTTTATTTTTGGTGATATCTTAATAAATTCACGGGAAAAAAGTTGTCTTTTCCTTTTTTAGCTAGTTATCATTGTGAATTCTCTAAACACACCTAATTATATTTAATTCTATTTTCTTTTCTTTATTAATTATGCTACTCTGAAATATTTTATTTTTCAGTTTTTTTGTTTAATATTAACTTTTAATTCTTATAATCAGGGTTTTTCTGTCAATTTTCTTTTTATTATTTCATCTGATTCTTTTGACAATTAGGAAGATATTAAGACATGCAAAGCCGTGTTTGACAAATTATAATTCGCTAACTGATCAATGAGTGGCAACGACTTGAAGAATTTTCAAAGTACCAACTACTCCCAAGTACTAGAACTACCTAATATACCAAAGACTGAAAAAGATGGCTAAATAGTATTTTTGACGCATTCTACCACCGTAACTTCATTCAATGATCTTCATTTCTCTCAACCAATTTAAAGTTAAGATGTCAACATAAAGGCCATTAGGTGCCCTTTTTACGTACCCTTCCATAAACATCCAAACAACTTTGCAGCAAAGCAATGAAATACTTGTGAAACCCTTCCTCGCCCATCACGTGACAGCTATTAATTCTCATCTAATTTCACTTGACTAAAATGCTCCATTCAGTACCTCACCACACCGCTCCCATTCAATCCATTCACGTTTCAATGCCTTTCTCTAGCACACTTCCCTCTATACTAAAGAAAACTCATGACCCCATTTTGAAAATCATGCAGATTCATACACACTCGCACACGAACCTTTTCTCATCAGAATTCACACACTCATGAAGGACATACCTTTCTTTCTCCTCAAGAACTCATTGGGAGCCAAGATGAAGAAAGGCTTCAAAACCTTTTGCAACAACAACGGCTCAACCTCCACTCTCAACCAACAAAACAACCACAACCAAGGTGACTTCACAAGCAAGGTAACCCTAAGCTCCCCCCCTTCAAAGCAAAACTCACCAACACTAGAGGATCTAATACTACAACTAGAATTGGAGGAAGATATGGCTAGAAAAGCCAAGCTTAATGAGTATAGTGGAATGAGGGGTAGGATGTCATGTGTGAACAACTCTGACATCTTGAGATCTGCAAGGAATGCCTTGAATCAGTATCCAAGGTTTTCACTTGATGGAAGGGATGCCATGTACCGTTCTTCTTTTGGAAACATGGAGGGAAGAAGATCAGTTTGCAGTGAGACAAGTTTTGGAGGAGAGAATATTAGTGACTTAGATCATAATAACAATAAGGGTATGTGTTGTTTTCCCCCAACACTAGCTGGGGAGAGTGTGGTGTGGTGCAAACCGGGGGTTGTGGCAAAGTTAATGGGTTTGGAAGCCATGCCTGTGCCGGTGGGTAGCAAAAGATGTCACAACAAAGACAGGTTAAGTGCTAATATTAGGAGGCAGAATCTAAGGAGGGGATTTGAGAGGCATGACTTAGAGAAAAGACTATTAACATTGGAGATGCAGAAGGGTTACCATCATAACATTAGAAGACACACCAAGAATGGATGTTGCTCTAAAAATGGATATTGTATTATGAAACCGGTTTCTCTCAGTCACAGAGATATGCTTAGGCCTAGAATTATATAATAGTTTACTCTATAGAACTTTCTAATCTAGCTAGTAAGGTTTTTTGTTCTATTTGTTGCAGTTGCGCAAATGCAAGTAATGCCTCGTGAGGCTAATAATGACACAAGTATGGTTTTTGAGTTTTATTGGTTTTACCCCTTTGGTTTTTCTTTTTGCTGATGTACATACACAATAACACATATCCTTGTTTTTGTTAATGCAATTCTCCCTATATACAAGCTTTCTGACCCTATGTGAACTGTTAAATGTAAATTTATTTGAGAGGCAGTTCATGTCAGAACTCTATCTTTTTGTTTTATATCCAAAATAGATATTTGCATACATTTGTTAGGAATTATTGTTATTATTGCTTAACGATAACATGGATATTGAACACTTCTAAGCTAATAAAGGAATCGTATTAAACTAAGGAACTTACCTCACAAAAAATATATGCCTAGTGTTCTTGGTGTAGATATTGTCATCGCATGCGTGTGACATAATAAATGGCAGAATCGAACAGCATTACAGCATATTCATACAGAGTTAATTTTGTGCAGTATTTTTTTTTATAAAAAAAAAACAAAAGTTCATGTTAGAGTAAGATATTTATGTGGAGTATTTGTAAAGTGTTCTATTTTTTTTATTTTATTTTTATAAAAGAAATAGGGAAGGCAAGAATTGAATTCTTCACCACTCGATAAAAAAAAATGCTCTGTACCATATGTCAACAACTAATTCTTTTGAAAATTTAATCAATTAGATAAAATTGACTAATAGTTCTATAAATAGCACTATCCACACCTAGATTTTTATTCGTTTCTTCCCCTGGATTTGTCTCTCTCGGAGGAACCAGGGGCTCAGCAGGTTCTTTTTTCTTCTTAACTTTAGGAGATTAACTGTTGTTAACCTTAATTGACATCAGTTGGATATTTGTGAAATATTGAAGTTTTCATACTATATTTATTGAGAATTGAAAGTAACGATGAGTTTCAACTTGACATTAAATTACTGGGACCACATCAATATTATAATGATATCATTTCCACTATACTCATAGAAGTGTAGTACTGAAGAAATCATAAACGCTTTATAAAAAGTTTCATATATAATGCCATTATGCAGAAACATCCTTTCTATTCTAATTCAAATTGAATTGTAGAATTATGAAATGTCCGAGTTTCCAACCCACGCATTAATAAGCCGACGCAGGAGTTAAGCTAAATGATCGAAAGAAATCTAAGCATATTTTTATTATTAACTAAAATTTATTAAAAATTATAAAAAAAAATGATATTATTAGTACCTTTAACATGAGATCTATGAGACTAAATTACAAAATTATGATGTCATTACTTCATTGTGGAAAATTAACAACTAAAACTCAGCAATAGTCATCGTAATCTTGCGCTTTAAATCAAACATAAAGTCATGATAGTTTATGATGAAACTTAATATAAAATAACTTAACAAATAAAAAAATCATGTAGAAAATGTCAATTTCAAATGGTCTTTGTGAAATCATCACAACACAAATAATATATTAATAAAAAATAAATGATAAAGACTAAATAGGAATATTTAAACTATAAGAATTGAAAGTGTAAGTAGAAGAAATTGTAGCACTAAAATGCAAAATAAATAACTCTATAGACACTAAAAATGTATTTAAACAAGATAAAAATCATGTTAAAATTGCTACATTAGAGTGTGACATGTATGTCATCGGGACGAAAATGATGTTAATGAAAATAAACAACAGTGATCGAAAGGAAATAAAAAGTATGTATCAAGACTAAAATTAAAGAAATATTTTAAATTATTAAAACTAAAAAGAAAAGTAAATAAAATTATAAAGATAAAAAAATTAAATTTATTTTAATTTTTGTTAGACCATTTAGCAAGTATATCAATTGTCTTAAGTAGTAAAATAAACATAAGTATAAATATCGAATTTGTAAATACTTATATAACAACTAATTAATATAATTTAATGCTAATTAGAAAAAAATAAAATTATTTGAAGAATGCAATAAAGATAAATGAGATATTTTTAGGGATTTAGAATAATAAAAAGATTGAAAAGATAATTGAAAATTTTAAAATAAAAGATGTCAATGATTGATTTCACTAACTTTTCTCACATATATTTTTCTCGATTATTATTCAATTTCAATAATTATCAAGTTAATTCAACAACCAACAATAATATTTTAATCCTAATTTCTTAGGTGAGAAATTCTAGATACCTTAAGGAAAATCTTAATTATTTGGTGAAGTTTGTTAAGCAACTCACATTAAGATTAGATGTCTAAAATGTTGACTAATAAGACTTATTCTTTTCATAGTAATAAGCAACTCACATTAAGATTAGATGTCTAAAATGTTGACTAATAAGACTTATTCTTTTCATAGTAATAAGCAACTCACATTAAGATTAGATGTCTAAAATGTTGACTAATAAGACTTATTCTTTTCATAGTAATAAGTGTTATTAGTGTTATTCTCCATATCATAATTTTAAAAGAGTTTCTCAACTTCAATTAATTATATAGGATCATATAGAAATACTACAACAAAATTGTCATACAGTGACACACACCCTATAGTGACATTATATATGTCACTAAAAATTACTTTTACTCACACAATAACTACAATATATGTTGGTATATTATTAAAAATTGTGGGTATAGACTATAGTGACACACAAAATATGTTGTTAAATCTCATTCAAAATCAACACTAAAATTGTGTGTAACTATATGTCAAATAGACATATAGCTACATATATTGTACCTATAGTGACATTTTTTGTATGTCACTACATGTAACATTTCTTGTAGTGGTCAAGCCAAAACCATACATAAAGAGAAGAAGAAAACAATTAATTGAATAAAAACATTAATAGAATAAAAGCATGAAGAATTACATGGTGTAGAGTAGCTACATCAATTTCCAACAATGACTCTTTTTATTCTCTCAAACCTATCTAAAATATACAATATGTGAAGTATTTTTTTTATTCTCTCCGAAACCTATTCTTTTAATGTTTTAAATGAGCCTTTTCCAAGTGGATTTGTGATGTCCACTCACTTAAAGCATTTAGATGGTTTGCTTGAATGAACTCTTTATGGTGCTCTAAGAATTTCTTATGAGTTGGTTCACTCAAAGCATCTATTTAGCTCACTTGAGTGAGCATGAAGTTACTTAGAGTACACTTTTCTTTCGCTTTAAGCGAACGCTCATAATGTTAGCTTTTTTTGACATTAGCTCATTCCTCCTACATCTTGAAACTAACAAAAAAACCATCAAAAATACCTAAAACTAAAACAAAAAAAAAAATTCTACTAGTTAATGTGATAAATTAAAATACTAAATTTTGACAAAAGTAGGACTCTAAAACATAAAATATGTTAGATAATGTCTAAATTGGATTAAAGATATTGACATATTTTACAATTATCAAAACACACCAAACTTAGAATCTTACTTGTTCTCGTACAAACATAAACCTAACACAATCTATTCTAAAAAAATTGGATACATTAAGAAAAAATCAAGTTGAACAAATCTCATTATTTATAAGTTCCTTTTCTTAACTATTTAAGTAATCACATCATCCACCATGGTAATGACATCAAATCCACATTAGAAAAATGTATGAAAAATTTTCAAAGAGACTAGCTATCATGACACTCAAAGTTATGAATTTTCAATACACTTGTTCTTCTCACTATTCTTGATTTGTTTAATCAAAAAGGGGTTAATGTTTATCTCAATTCATGCATCAAATACCATCCAATTCAGTTTTGTTCTTCATCTTTTCCTTTTGGAACCACTACATGACAACACAAATGTGCAAGAATCGTAAGAACTTCTTGGCTTATATGGAGTCAAATTGCAAAGGAATTTATTATTTTTCTGGAGTCAAAACTCCTAAGAATAAGATGACACTATTCATGATATTTAAACCTTTTTTAAACAATTTTATCCACATTTTCTTGGGCACCTTCTCATCTTTCACCTTTTATCTATTACATAATTATTTTTATTTATTATATATATATATTAACTTTTATTTTTGCAATAAATGAGCACTTAATATTCCATACTTACATGAATGCCTAGGTTATCTTGCCTTCCTAAAACTTTTTGTGGGTATAAGATACACCAACACCAAACTTAGAGTCTTGTTCTAATGGGTGTAATACACACTTACACCAAATGTATAATATTTTTTATCCTATTATAACTAATTATAGTTCTCCACATCCTAAAGGTGTAGGTTAACAAGTTCTAATGAAATATAAGAAAATTCATTGTTTCGTTCAAAGAGGTAAATAAAAGTAGTTCAAGTAAGTTTTTTGACTAGTGACTCAAAAATTTTAAGAATGCCTTGATCATGTCCTAACACACAAATTAAATTAAATAATTGCAAGATTGAAGCAAAATCAATTGAACAAAATAAAATGCGAACATGCAACATGTTATTGTGGATCTCTCGACTTACCCGTCTAGGCTTTTGAAAAATCATAACACATCATGCCACAATTACCAATCTCAGAAAAATTAACACAAGACACTAAAAATAATACTTTCACTTCAATAATTACTATAGAAGAATATGTTTTTACCAAATAAGGTGTTAATTACTATTAACAAATAACAATATTGTTCAATATAAGACTCTCAAATACAACCCAACAATCACAAAAGAATAGTGCATCATTATTATAAATTATTATTAAATGTAAACTTGTTGCAATATTTAAAAATATATAAAATAATTTTTTAAATTACTTTAATGACAAACTAGCAATTTGGGAAAAAAAAACTTTTAAACAATTTTATTTATGTTAAATTATAATTTTAGTCCTTTATTTTATTTTATATATTCACTTTTTGGTCATTTAGTTTTAAAATATTCATTTTAGTCTTTTATTTCCTAAATTTAAGTTAATATAGTCCCTTTGAATGTTTTTTTTTTACCAATTCAAAACTTCAAACTCATCTTATCATATTTATTTATAAGAAAATTATTGAATCCAAATAAAATTTAAAGTGTTATATGCATGATAAAAATCAAAATTTTCAAAAAAAATCTAATTTCATTCTATTTT
This sequence comes from Cajanus cajan, assembly GCF_000230855.2. Lineage (NCBI taxonomy): Eukaryota > Viridiplantae > Streptophyta > Magnoliopsida > Fabales > Fabaceae > Cajanus > Cajanus cajan. The sequence goes on along the minus strand of NC_138519.1, from coordinate 69,830,699 downwards.
TTCTTGTTGTTCATAAGATATATTTTTCACATGATTTTTACTATATTTGCAATTATTTTGGATTTGACATTTCATAATTTTCATATAAAAAAGTCTAATGTTACAAGTTTCACATCTTGAATTAATCAAAAATTGATTCAAAATTATGTGATAAAATTGAAAATAATTATTTTTTAAAAAGATTAATTCGATTCAAATATAAAAGATAAAATACCAAAATAAATATTTTAATAAATAAAAGATCAAAATAAATCTAAATAAAATAAAAATATAATTAGCCTATTAATTATAACAAATAAAAAATTTGGAACTTAATTTTTATTGTTTAAAAAAATCAAACCTAATTTTTCTAACTTGAGTAAATTAATTGCACATTTATATTCTATATCCCATTTGACGCCTTTTTTGCCCCCCTATATTGTATATAACTGAATCGTCAAGTTCATAGTCGGCTAAATTAATTATATGTCTGATTTAATTACTTTTTAATCAGATATTTAACTATAAATTTAACCTTTATGCAAACAAAATCATTGTCCATTACTTTAATACCTCTTGTTTTAGTTTCTAAAATATTAATTTGACTTAATTATATCTTCATATATTTATTATAATCAATGGACGATTGTGATATTTTAATAAGTACTTTTGGTTTTGATGCTACTTTACGCAACATATTATTAAATTTTTCAAACATGAGTAACGGTATATAACAACAGAGACAACCTGATTCTTATTGGACCGCTTCATCTATTCTCAACCTCTTTTTTTGAAAAATAAGCACTTTACCTTCGTACGTATACGAAATTGTATTGGATATTTTTTCAAAGCTTATGAAAGATCACATATTAGGGCCTGTAGCTCTTCATGGAAGTAAAAACTTGCAGCAAGAATATTTTACTCACCAACACCTTTTGTTAGTGACTTCAATGCAGGCTCTGGATCTGACCAAAAAGCAGATTTGTTGTTCACCTTTCATAAATGGAAGATTAAGAAAACTAGAATAGCAAATTATCAAGCAACACATCATCCTCGGGATATATAGACTGTAATTTGGAAATAACTCTAAAAAATATAATTACATTCAAAACTAAGGATTTAAATTTACAATATACGGTTAGATTATGTTTTCCCCATAACTGTGATTTAAAAAAAATTCTATATGCAATTGTTTGATATGTTTAAAAAATTCTTCAAGATCATGAGCATGATTAAAACCTTTACACGTTATGGAGAATAGTAAATGGAATTCCTACCCCTAATGTTTTGTTGAGAAATATAATTAAAAAAACATTCATGAGAATGTTAGTATACTATATAAACATAAATTCTTACGAACACAAGATTCTTAAAATATATTCTTCTACCAAACATACATATCCGACTGGACTGTTCTCTGGATTAAATTTTGCATAACAAAACACGTTCAAATAAAATACATATTACTTTCCAATAAAATTGCACCAAGTAGCTTGGTTGAAATTCGTTTTTGTACCACTAATCATTACCCATTTAAATTTAACCCTAATAATTTATCTGCAAATTTTATATAGTTTAAGATGATTTTATCTCATAAAAACATTCTTTCAATTCACCTATATATACGTTTTTAACCTAGACAACCAAGTTGGTCTCACAACACAAATCAATGGGCACACAACGTCAAGGAAACAAACTTCCCTCTCATGCTGCAGAAGATAGCATTTCAGCTGATTCACTCTCTTTTGCTGGCCTCGTTTCAATTCAAGAACAGCATCAAAATCCAAAGCCACATGCTCCCAACAACAACACAAACTACTACTATCAGGTTAGCAATCAAGACCTAGATTTCGAATTTTCCACCATAAAAGCAGACTTCAATTCTGGTGCCAATCCATTCAAGGTCACACCTGCTGATGTGCTTATTTCAAATGGCCGAATTAAACCATTTCAACCAAATCGATCTTTCGCCACAGACTCCCCCATTTCCCTAAGATCATTGCTAGCAATTGATCATCATGTCAATAGCAAGATGTCATGTGGACAAACAAGGAAATGTGATGAACAACGTGTCAAAGCAAGAAGCCATAAAAGTAAGGAAAGGAGTGTGACAAGAACATGGTTTGGACAGAAAATGTTTAGGTCTTTTCTATCACCATGCAGGAAATGCCAAGCCACTCAGCCAGGCACCATTAAAGGACAAAAGCTCAACCGTACACTGACATGAAGGCTAATTGATCTCTTTGTAATTTTTTCTTGCAGAAGTAGAAAATATCATATGGGGAGTTTTGCATTTCTAGTGAGTTATGTTTTAGTGATTCAGATGACACGCTCTATTTAGTTTTGTAACAATATCTCCAACATGGTATAAATTAAGATATGGATATTATTATTCTCGTTTTTTTATATGGATTCAATTTTTATGTAATAATGTGAATGTAAAGTATTTTATATTGTCTCAAACTATGGATTGCTGACTATGGTGTCTTTTGATTTGTTGTCGAATCACAATCAACATTAATTAATGTTGTGTGAGTGATTGATTCATGTTCATTGATCATTGGAAAGTAGAAAACAAAGGACACAAATTCAGACAAACTTAGGCTAACACAAACTTTAGACTTGATACCATTTTAGAGCGTGTTTTGTGTCGCAGTTAGAAGGCTCACTGAGAGTTTTTTATGTGAATTTGTCGAACGTGTATTTTTGTTGCTTTACGGTCACGAGGAAATCAAATTGTTTTTTTTTTTCTTATAATGCATAAACTTATCAAACACACACACAATTATTTAATATAGTGTTAAAACACTCTCATAGAGGAAGTGAGCCTTATGACTAGGAGCGCTGCTAGGGTTTCCGAGAGAGATGACGCCGCTAGCGATGTCTCTCTACTACGTAGTACAAAAAAGGTCAAAACGAAAGACGCGTCCGGCACAGAGGGTTCTCGAGTCAATGATGTATGCATGGATGGTGGGGTGATTGATCAAGAGACTGGAAAAAGTCCATCTACATCGTATAAGGACTCCTTATTGAACTCTGATGGGGTAAAACTTTCGCTGATTTTAACTCTCTTATCAAGGAGATGGAGATCCCTGAAGACGTGGTCTATAATGATGATGAGGCCAATCTGTCTGGGGAAGATATGGACCCATGCCCTACTATCACAGTGACTCGGGAGGAGTTTGAAGAATGGTGCTCTCCCTGGCGTAACTCCTTGATTATAAATGTCCTGGGCAAAAGGATATCTTATAGATCTCTGGAGAACAAGATTCAACGGGAATGGGCTAAGGCAGGGTTAGTCCGTATGGTAGATCTATCTCAAGAATTTTATCTGGTGCAATTTGCGGCTGAGGAAGATTACAAACATGCCTTGTTTGAAGGACCTTGGATGATTGCCGATCATTATATAGTAGTTCAAAGGTGGCGCCCTTTTTTCACGTTCACAGCAACGCAAACTCGTAGAATTGCGGCTTGGATTCGGATTCCAGGACTCCCTATTGAGCTGTTTAATGATAGATTCCTCTGGAGGGTAGGGAGCAAGCTTGGAACAATGCTAAAGATAGATAAACTTACATCTATCCAGTCACGTGGTCGCTTCGCCAGGATCTGTGTGGAAATTGACTTGCAAAAAAAGCTGGTGTCACAGATTAATGTTTTAGGTCATATCCTCCGCCTGGAATATGAAGGTTTGCACTCTATTTGCTTTACTTGTGGCAAATACGGCCATAAGCAACAGAGCTGCCAAGACCAGGTTCAGTTTGATCCACAGGTTGAAAATACCATCTCTACAAATCCTAACATGGATGTGGATGATGATGCAAACAACATAATGCCTACTAAGAAGATCCCAGAATTACCAGGAACCCATGAACCCGAATCAGTTAAGATTCATGAACCCCCTAGAATGGAGGATAGATATGGGCCATGGATGATAGTTAAAAAGAATAAAAAACCCAAAAATTGTGGCTTACCTTCAGTAGGAAACCAAAAGCAGGTTGTTCCATCTATCCCAAATTCAAAGATGGGGGTGGTTACAGATGCTTCGGAGACACCCATGGAGGCTTTGGAAATTTCACATGAAAAAACAGAAGACAAAGTAGTGAAGATGTTTCATAAAACACAAGGTGGGGCCCTCAACGTAAGTTCACATCAAAGGGTGATGAAGGTTCGCAATCAGGGGGTTGGCAAAAACCCTCAAAGTGTACGTGCTAAAAATACAGTTCTTTCACCACCTAAAAGTTCAATAGGTAATGGCCCACGTGTTACACTTAACAGAAATAAAGGTATTGACCTTGAAAAGGACACAGTACGTCCAAAGCCTAGTGATGCATGGGCATCTGAACAACATGCAGTACGTGAAACCGAGAATACCTTTAAAGCACTGGAGGGATTAAAAAATACTTCAAAAGATTTTAAAGATTCTTCGAGAAAAATATTTGATGTAGCGACACATGTTCAAGGACCTGATGAGGATACTTTAGCTTTCGCGTATGCACTGCGGCAACACTTCAGGAGCGAGGGAGCTCATTCCTCTACTGTGTTGGAAGAAAGGCCTGCTAGGCCTGATGCACGTACAGATGTAGAGGGTTTGAAACCCAACACCTACAATCACTTATAATGAATGTCCTAAGTTGGAATTGTAGGGGTGCTGGATGCAAGTCTTTTATCCCTCTAATGAATGATCTAATACAAGAGCATGATCTAAGTATCGTATGTTTACTTGAAACTTAGGTTAGTAGCGTTTGGGCGAATCAAATTATTCGTCGTATCAATATGGACAGATCGGTGTTGGTTGAAGGTAGAGGATGTGCAGGTGGCATTTGGTGCCTTTGGAATTCAACTCAATGGAATCTCATAGTTCTTGAGAAATCTTTCCAGTTCATTCATTTTTTGGTCTCTGGTGCTACTCAGACTTGGTTTCTTACGGTGGTTTATGCTAGCCCACATTCGCAAATCAGGGTTGGTCTTTGGAGAGATTTAAAACGTCTGGCAGCAGCTATGGGCGCACCTTGGTGCGTAATAGGTGACTTCAATGCAATGTTACATAACCATGAAAGGAAGGGTGGTGTTTCTACATGGTTGAGAGGTGATCAAGACTTCAGAAATTTTGTTAATGAATCAAATATGGTTGATATGGGCTTCCATGGTGCTCCATTCACGTGGAAAAGAGGAAATATTTTTTAACGCTTGGATCGTGGTTTAGTCAACCTTGATTGGCAGAGGATGTTTCCTGAGGCTGATGTGTTTCATCTAAACCCTCTTAAATCAGACCACTCTCCCATTTTGGTTAAGCTTCAATCCTCCGTAAGTTATTGTAGAGGGAGAAGACCATTTTGTTTTGAGGCCGCTTGGCTCACACATCAGGATTTTCCAAATATGGTGAGACGAAGTTGGTCTAAGCATAACGATTGGTCTGACAGAGTCAGAAACGTCCAAAGTTCTTTGACTAATTGGAATAGATCTACTTTCGGGAACATATTTTTTGCCAAACGTAGATTAAGGCAACGTCTGAATGGTATATCTTGTAAGCTTATGTAGGAAGAAACACCTTTCCTTGTCAACCTTCAAAGAAGACTCTAGTCTGAGTATGAACAAATTCTAGATAGGGAAGAGATCCTTTGGTTCCAAAAATCTAGGTGTAAATGGCTGGAACTTGGAGATAGGAATACTAAGTATTTTCATGGAACGACCCTCATTAGAAGACGCCGAAATAGGGTGGTTACACTTCAAAATGATGACGGTGAGTGGGTTACTGGGAAAAGCAATCTTGAGGACTTGATAAACAATTTTTATACGCAGCTTTTCACAGATCCAGGTGACTATGAACAATTCTGTTTATCTAACTCTTTCCCAAAGTTAGACGCGCCTGATATTGATAAGCTTGCTTGTCCTATTTCAAATTTAGATATTCAGAATACCCTACAGAAAATGGGTAGTTTAAAAGCCCCGGGCCCAGATGGTTTGCATGCCATTTTTTATCAGTCCCAGTGGAACATTATTGGTCAGACCTTTTGTGAGTTGATTCATGCCATTGAAGCTTCCCCGAGCAAGGTTGCAGAGATAAACAACACGCTCATCACACTTATTCCAAAGACAGAAAACGTCTCTTCGCTGAAACAAATGCATCCGATTAGCCTATGCAACGTCTCTTACAAAATTATTACCAAGATCCTATCAAACCGACTTAGGCAAGTGATGGCTGACCTAGTGAGCCCAAATCAATGTAGTTTTGTGCCGCATAGACAAGCCTCAGAAAACATCATTATTACCCAGGAGGTAATTCACTCCATGAAGAGAAGAACCGGGAATAAAGGGTGGATGGCAATCAAAATTGACTTGGAAAAAACATATGATCGTTTGAATTGGAGGTTTATTCGAGATACTCTGTCAGATATTGGTTTACCCCAAAACTTTGTTGAGTTGGTCTGGGCTTGTATTTCAACACCTTCGTCTCGTGTGCTTTGGAATGGTGAAGCTTTGCAAGAATTTCATCCTTCTCGGGGCATCAGACAAGGAGATCCTTTGTCCCCGTATTTGTTTATGTTGTGTATGGAGCGACTTTTCCATATTATTGAAGTTGCAGTGGCTCAAAAGCTTTGGAAACCAATTTGTCTAAACAAGGCCCTCCTTTATCTCATTTGGCCTTTGCAGATGATCTTATCCTTTTCTCTGAGGCCTCTCTTGATCAAGTAGAAGTTATCCAAGCCTGTTTAGAGCTTTTCTGTAAAAGCTCGGGTCAAAAAAGTGAGTCTTGAAAAGACTCGTATTTTTTTCTCCAAAAACGTTGGGTGGTCGGTTAGGGAGGAGATTAGTTCTGCCTTGGGTTTTCAACGAACGGATAATCTGGGGAAGTATCTTGGAGTCTCAATTCAGCATGACAGGGTTAATAGAAGGTTGTACGCCTCAATCATTAACAAAGTCAATCAAAGATTGAGCTCATGGAAGACGAAAACTCTTTCCTTTGCAGGAAGACTCACTTTTACAAAGTCTGTGTTGGCTACCCTCCCAATGTACACGATGCAGACGGCTTTTCTCCCCCGCAAAATTTGTGATGATATAGACAAAGAGTGTCGTTCTTTTCTATGGGGCCACAAGGGAGAACAGCATCGTATCCATGCTGTGGCATGGCCCATAATTTGCAAACCGAAAGCAGAAGGAGGCCTGGGGCTACGGGATTCCCGAAATGTTAACAAAGCACTTATGATGAAGAATGGGTGGTCTCTATGCACTGATCAAAATAAGCTTTGGGTTCAAGTCATTCGCGAGAAATATAAATGTGGACCAGCGAATATACCTATGGTCGTTAAAAGGCCAAACAGCTCAAACTTCTAGAGAGGGATTTGTGATGCATGGGATGATATCCAGAGAAGCATGGCTTGGAATATAGGTGATGGAAAATGGTATCATTTTGGAAAGATTCTTGGCTCCCTTCACGTACCAAACTGGTGGATAAAAGCTACACAGCTTGTTCCAGCAAATGAACTAAATAAGTCTGTTGCACATTATGTTTCTCCTGGAGGAAAGTGGGATTTGGATCAAATCCGAGGCTTGCTTCCTATCTCAGTGCGGAACGAATTGTTAGCGTATGCTCCGCCTTCTCTAGTTCCCGATGAAGATATATTGGTCTGGGGTGCAGCGTCAAATGGTCGGTTCTCCTTAAAGTCGGCCTACCAGTCTCTCCGGGATGCTACGAGTCATGTTCCTCTCTTCCAGGTTATCTGGAAGTGGAAGGGGCCAGAACGACTTTGATGCTTTCTTTGGAGGGTGGCACATTCAAGTTTATGTACGAATGAATGGCGAGCGCATAGAGGTCTCACTCTAAATGGAAATTGTCCTGTGTGCAACAATCATAGTGAAACCATTATGCACATTCTACGTGATTGTAATGAGGCAAAAGAAATATGGCGTGCAATAGGTACGGAAGGCTTTCTCAACGAGTTTTTTAATGTTCTACTAGTGACTTGGCTTCAAGAAAATTTAACCCATGTAGATCCCCGATGGTGTCTTAGTTTCGTGATTGTAATGGATTCTTTATGGCGAGCAAGGAATTCTATTGTCTTCCAGCAAGGAAATTTTCACAGAACTTGAATAGTGGGTGAGATTAAAGGAAGGGTTGATGAAATGAAAAAAGTTTTTCTAAAAGAGGTTGTATGTGATAGAAGGCAAGGTGCTCTTGTTTCGGTTGGTTGGAAGTTTCCTCCAGAAGGCATATTGAAGCTGAATTGTGATGGTGCAGTTGACGTAAATTCTATAGCAGCTTGCAGAGGAGTGTTACGGGATAGTTCAGGTGATTTTGTTTTTGCCTTCACAAGTATGTTGGGGACATGTTCTGTGGTCCAAGCTGAGTTATGGGCAATTTTTCATGGATTGCGGATCATTAATGAGAGAGGAATTTCTGACCCGATTATAATTGAATCGGACTCAGCTCTAGCAGTGAAGTTCCTCAATGAAGGGTGTTCAAGAGAAAATCCATGTTATTCTCTGGTCAATCTCATAGTTAATATGACAGGCAATAATCTAGATGTGAAGTGCAACCATATCTTTCGTGAGGCCAATCAGGTAGCAGATTGCTTAGCTAAGAGGGGTATAGGTATTCTGGATGGGATTCAAATTTTTAGCTCCCCCCCTTGGGTGATGACTCCTTTATTTGCTGATTCTTCTAATAATGTAATTTTCCCTCGTGGATTTTAGTTTAGTTTGGGCTGTTTTTTAGCCCCGTATTTAATCAAAAAAAAATTTAATATAGTGTTCATATTATAAGGTGAGATAAATGCAAGTAAGAAAAAGATAATGGAGGTAAACTACATATAACATCTATTTAAATAAACTTTTCTATAAAGATCTAGAAGAAAAAAATAATAAAAAATGAAAGATTTTTTTATAAGTTAAAATTAATTTATTTATAATTCAATTTGGAAAAATTATTTTATAACTTATTTTTTTAACATATGTATGAGTTATTACATATGGAGAATCTTATTTCATTTTTTTCTATTAAAAATATTTTTAGAGAAGTTTATCTAATTAAACACATAAACTAAATAAAGAATTAAATATAGAGTAATGGATTTTAATCCTCTTTAAATTAGTTTGGCTTAATTGCACTTTTGGTCCTCCTAATTTAATGTAAGAGTATTTTTAGTCCTCATAATTTGAATTGCTTAATTTTGGTCCATAAATTTAAATAATGGACAATTTTAGTCCTACAAACAATTTACCATCCAAAATTTAACAGACGTTAATGATGTGAATTTTATGCTAAATAAACATGAATTATATATCATTTAATTTCTTACGTGTCAAATTATTTAATATTCAAATTTTAAAAATTTTAAATTCAAATAATATTGAAAACAAAATGAAAAGAGTATTGATATCAATCATAGTCAGAATTTTTCACTAAAATAGAATTTTTTAAATATATTTTTTCTTTTGCAATTTTAGATCTGAGCATGGTGTAAAACTAGATCCAGAACGGCCCGTTCTCCTTTCAGAACGGTCCGTTCTCCATGCAGTACTTGCAAAACAGGAGAACGGGCCGTTCTGGATGCAAAAATACACAATGACGAATGGATCAAAACGGGTCGTTCTACTTGGGCGTTCTAGTTTCAAAATTAACAGACTACGCATGCAAACAGAACGACCCCTTCTGCTTGAAGAACAGGCCGTTCCAGTTGCAACATAAACACAACCTGAACTACAAACAGAAAAGAAAAAAAAAATTTAAACACTACTCAAAATTCGGTTCCCCGGTAACCGAATTCTGATCATGAACAGTAAAAGGTGCTACTTCTGTAAATAAATTGGAACAGGTGCTGTTTTGGTAAAAAAAAAATTAAATTTTATTTCAGTAAAAAATTCTCGCAATGATTGTTGAAAAGAGATGATACTGGTAGCGATCGTGGCGGAGGTGCTGGAGGAGTACACGGCGTTGCTGGCGAGGGTGCTGGTGAAGAAACAAAGGGAAGGGTACGACGGATGAGAAAACGAATTTGAATTTAAAATTTTTAAAATTTGAATATTAAATAATTTGACACATAAGAAATTAAATAATATATAATTAATGTTTATTTAGCATAAAATTCATATCATTAACGTCTATTAAATTTTGGATGGTAAATTGTTTGTGGGACTAAAATTGCTCATTATTTAAATTTATGGACTAAAATTAAGCAATTCAAATTATGAAAACCAAAATTACTCCTACACTAAATTAGGAAGACCAAAAGTGTAATTAAGTCAACTAATTTTATATTTTTCTAAATTTTATGTTTCTTAGTCATATAAAAGTCATATGACTTATCATATATGTCAAATTATTAGTTCATGCAAACATTAAATTGATATTTTAAAGTCAATATCTCATTATTATTTGTAAGTCTTAAACTACCATACAAGTTTAAGAACTTTACATTATTCACTATAATGTAAGTGAGGTTTTAATTTTATTTTGTAAATCGATATATGTAACATTTTCATAACACATAAAATAGTAATATTTTCTCACTTTATAACATTTCTTTCTCATAAAATTAGTCAGAACTTGGAAAACAATGTTGCTTATTTAAGTAACTCAAACAAGATACTCATAGATTCATCCACTCCAATGCTAATTTGTTGAAAACACCGGATCTATTATAAACTCTCATAAGAACATGTGCTTTTAGTCCGTGTTCTTGTCAGATACTATGAGTTTACTTGCTGCCACAAGACCAACATTTTGTGGGCATTAATTCACATTTATACTTTGATGTAGAAAAATCCTGTATGCCCTCCGATGATTGCGCACTGATCCCTCCCCACTACTCACTGTAGGCCAAAAGTCAAAAAGCTCAATCAACCCATCGACGACCTTTCTTCACCGTCGGATCTAAAAGTACAAGTATCATCACCAGCAATCACAATCTTCACTTAACCATAAACATTACCAAAAGAAATACTAATAAAAAACAAATTACTATTTGGATGTTTCCTCTAAATAATTTTCTTCCTTCATAAACATTTTTAATTTTTTATTGGCTCCATGAATCTCAATGAGTAATTAATCCACGTCACATCCAATACACTTATTCTATATATATTATAAAAAAAATATTAAAATATTTAATTCCCCATTTTTTTAATAAATCATTATATCTCTTAAATATAAAATAATAATAATTCTTATATTTTTTCTAAATAACTACATAACCTTCTAATAATTCTATTTGTAAATAAATATTAGAGATATGAATTACCTCAAACTTCTATTCATATATAAATAAGATAAGGGTGATGAGTTGGCACTTAGAGCATATCAGCACCGTCCGATTGAAACTGCATCGGTTATGATGAGACTCAGCAGCACGGAAACAAGTGCGTGTTTTCTTTGGCGCCCAGCGAGTAAACTTGAACGAAGAAGATTTTCCAAGCGCACGCCCCACACACACTCTCTCTCTAGAAAAGCACTCAACAAAAATGGGGACACGATGAGTGTGAGAGAGAAAGAGACAAAGAAGAAGAAGAAGAAGTTGTAGAGAGAGAGAGAAGGCGAATCCACCGCAATGCTTCTTCGATTTCTTCTGCTTTGGATGCTCTGTTTTGCTTGTGTTTCCTTTGCTGCACGGCAAGGTGAGGTTCAACTCGCTCCTTCTTCTCCCTTCTCTATCGTTTATACGCATTGAAGTGTATCAATTAAATTTGGATTGTAAAGTTTTCTCACACGTTGAATACTTTGATCCTGAGAAGCTTGTCCAAACGTTGAAACATGTTACGAGTTACGACCTCACTTTTATGTTGATGTTTTTCATTGTTGAAACAGAGGTTGTAATTTTATCACAATTTTTTTCTAGAATTTTTCCGGTTAATGAAGGTTTGTCAAACAGCATTATTCTGAGTGATAACTGATACTGCCATATTGGAATTTGTCCGGTTGGGTTTGTCTGTTATGTTTTAAATGAACACACATGTTGTGGAATTTGGAAACCATTGCTTATAATTCATCAACTTTTGAGACAAGTGATCGAGTTTCATTTTCGCAATATTTTGGGAATGAACGAAATTTATATCGAGATTTACGACTGACAGAGCAGTTTCTACGTGATTGTAGCTGTGTCAAAATTGTACATACTACAAAGGATTATGATTTTCAAAACTTTTATTTGTATGTTATTTTTGTGTTTTCTCCTCTTTTGATTTGGTTGAAATTACTGCAGCACCATTTGCTATGCGCTTGAGCTGTGGGGCTCGTCAAAATGTACAAACAAGAGTAACCAATACCCTTTGGCACGAAGATATTGGGTATACAGGAGGCATAGCCGCTAATGCATCTCGTCCAAGCTACATTACCCCACCACTCAGCACTCTTCGCTATTTTCCTTTGTCTGAAGGTCCACAAAATTGTTACATCATTGATAGAGTGCCAAAGGGTCACTACTCAGTCAGGATCTTCTTTGGACTTGTTGGTCAGATTAGAGATGGCATTGAACCCCTATTTGACATTTCTATTGAAGGCACGCAAATATATTCTCTGAAATCGGGTTGGATGCATCAGAATGATCAAGTATTTGCTGAGGCGCTAGTGTTTCTTACAAATGACTCTATCTCAATCTGTTTCCATAGCACTGGTCATGGGGATCCAGCAATCCTTTCTATCGAGATCCTTCAAATTGATGATAAGGCTTATTTGGTCCCCCAGTTGAGTCAAAGGATAATACTTAGAACAGTTAAAAGACTGAGTTGTGGCTTTGGGCAGTCAAAGTTTGACGTAGATTATAGTGGGGATCCTTGGGGAGGGGACAGATTTTGGCAAAGTATTAAAACTTTTGGTCAGGGTTATGAATCTGATCAACCAAGGTCTGTTGAAACTATGATCAAACATGCTTCGCATTCACCAAACTTCTATCCAGAAACTCTTTATCAGTCAGCTCTTGTTAGTACTAATAGTCAGCCTGATTTAACATATGCATTGGAGGTGGATCCCAACAGAAACTATTCTGTTTTGTTACATTTTGCAGAGATTGATAATTCAGTGACTGCAGCGGGGCAAAGGGTCTTTGATATTATAATAAACGGTGATCTTGCTTTCAAAAATGTTGACATTGTAGAATTGAGTGGGGATCTCTATACGGCCCTTGTGCTTAATACAACTGTTACTGTTAATGGGAGGATTCTGACAATAACATTGAACCCAAAGGAAGGGAGTCTCGCCATAATCAATGCCATTGAGATATTTGAGGTTATAATGGCCGAGTCAAAAACTATATCAGAGGAAGGTACGTGTACTCATCCCTATTAGTGTTACAGTTTTTTCGAAAAGAACGTCCATACTAATGATATATGATATTTAACTATTTATTGTATTATTAAAGAAAACCTACATTGAATTTGGCTCAGAACTTGAATGACTTTGAAATATCCACGATCAAGGTTAGTGTTAGGTCATTGGAAGCGAGTGATAACATTATGTGTATGTCATGTGCTTAGGAGCTGTATTATTGATGTTGGAATATGCAGTTTCTAGCTTCTTTTTATTTCTAATCAATTAAGACATCTCAAAAACTCTAATTTTTGGGTCTATTATAGCTTGTGAAGAGTACACCATGGAATTTATTCCCACTCAAACATATTAGATCCCTTTGTCTCCTTATGCTTTTCCTTTATTGACTGCTTTTGGAGTTCTTACTTACCCATATCAGAGATGAAATTTGTTGACCACTTGGTTTATAATACTTGTTCCGTTTACGTGCTCTCTTATTCATGAACTATTAATGGTAGAAAATGCTGCTTTTGGTAACTCGAATGGATGTTAACTTTTGCAAGTTTATTATTGACGTTTACTCTAGTTCGGGCTTTACAAACATTGAAGAAAGCATTGGGGCTTCCACCCAGGTTGGGATGGAATGGTGATCCTTGTGTTCCTCAACAACATCCATGGAGTGGAGTGGATTGCCAATTAAACAAAAGTAGTGGCAGCTGGGTCATTGATGGACTGTAATTTCTTGTTATCCTTACGTGAAGCTTTTTTTGTTTTATTACATTTAATTGTGTGGTAGTTTTCGTCTTAATAATTCTTTCATTCACTTTCACTTTATCAATGGATAACCTTCTATTAGGAAGAAAAGGGGAAAATTTTTGTGCTTTGGCCGTATGCACAATGACAGCTTTCATGTGAACACTAAGTGAATATACGTCTTTTTCAAAGTGTAACTTCATTTTTACTCTGTTTGGTGATATCAACTTTATTATTATGTTTCTTATTTGAGGATGTAACCCTTGCATTGATCCTCCCCATTCTTAAATTCCTTTGGGAAAAATTCATTTTTAGAGAGGTTAAAATTCAACTTTTGTTCTTATATATGGCTAATTTTTAATTTAGACCCTATATGAAAATTTCTCAATTTAATCCCTCTATGTATAATCGTTTTGAAATGGGTTCGCGTCATTTGTTTGGAATTGTTACATAGCGAAGTGTATGGATCCAATTGAAAATAAGTGCTACATATAAGAACTAGAAATACTATATTTTCGGATCCTATACAGGAGAATTATTTTCAATTTGGCTCCTAGTCATACTTCAAAGTAATACATGTTAATCTCGCTGTATTATAATGGCAAAAGACAAAAAGGATGAGCTAAGTTGAAAACAATCTTATGTTTAAGGACCATACTGAATTTTTTAAATATAGATATCAAATTAAAATTATCACATATAGGGACAAAATATATATTTTAACTCTAAAAAATTGTAGAACTACACCCAGCACTTAGCTAAGAGATTGGTTCCACCGGGTACATAGATATGCGATTTGTGTTGAAAACTGTTTTGAATATTTAATCATGTTGAATATTCCATGTTAGTATTTTTGTTTTTATATTTTAGTTAACGAGTGCTTCGTATGTTGATGAACAGTGGTCTTGACAATCAAGGTCTGAAAGGTTTCTTGCCAGATGATATATCCAGACTACTTAATCTACAAATCCTGTGAGTTCCAGAAAGGTTTTCCAAGTATTTTTGGAAAAGATGTTGTATGCCTAAATATTTATATCAATGCATGGATGCACGTGTTATGCTTGCTGTATTGGTGATCATAAAAACCTATATGAAGGGCTTAATTGAATAACTAGAGACAAATAATTGAGTAATTTCTCATAACTTGGTATTGGTAGGCCGAGTTCTTAGTTAGCCAATTATAATTCTGTACTTGGACGTTATTTAGCAATTATTTATTTTGATCTTGGATTAGGTAGTTATGTGTTATGATATTATAGTGATAGTTATAAGACTGTAGAAAGCAATTAAGGTGTAAGATTGTTATTTCTAGTTTTTAGAAAGCGGAAAGTCCTTGTTACTGGAAAACTTGTGTTTGTTAATGTTTGTACTCAAATCTGGCCTAAAAGCCTTATTATTTCTATAATTTCTTTAGAATTTAATGTGTTTATTTCTTGAGTCCAACAATGGGTGCATCATGTTGGATGCCAATGCCACGGACTAGGATGAACACAAAAGTAGAAGGCTTGGAAAGGCAAGCGGAATTGATCTGTTAGTCTAGTGATGTGAGTAATGCAGATCCAATTCTGACCATCATCATCATCTGAGGACCAAAGGGCAGAATGTAGAAGAAATCCAAAGGAACTTTGATGAAATAAAAGGAAGAATGATAATTTGTATAAGACGCATGATTCATTGATTTGTTATAGAAATAGATGAAGCAAAAGGCTCTGGAGATGTGATCATGATGCAGAAGTCCTAGTTTTACAAGATTTCCTGTAACACAACCTCATGAACATTTGGATGCAAATTCCACAAACACTCAAATAGGCGGAACAGAGAGTTGAATTGCCCAATTTTGGTTTAAGTGATCCAATAGGTTGGTTGGCTCAGACCGAAAAGTATTTCAAAATTCATAACACAAGACTAGAGATGAAGATGCCTCTAGCTTTTGTGCAAATGGAGGGCTCTGCTGTAAATTAGTTTTGGTAATTGAGAAACAGACTGCTTGAGATGGATTGGGAAAGACTGACAGCAAAATTGCTCAACACATATGCTGGAAGTGGAGTAGGGAATCCTTTTGGGCAACTTCCTGGTATCCATTAAACAAGTTGGGTAAGATTATCTGTTGCAGTTTGAAATGTTGTTTGAACATTTATCAATGCATTAATTAGAAGGATGGTGCGAATACATGACCTGCAAAGTGTTCCAAAGGCAATCTTCCTTAAACGACTGATTGAAGGCGAGTTGCTTGGAGAAACTGTTATTTTCCAGACAATTTAAGTCGAGCTACTGAACAGTGTTATACCTACAATTTAAAATCATTGCCCATTGGCCTTGACTGGAAATTCAAATGCCAATTTTAGCATCAACCAGTCTACACAATTTCGTAATAGGGACACAAGGCATTTGCCTTATCAAGAATATATTAAAAGAAAATCATGGTTTTCTATCTGGCCAATCACTTTGCCACTCCATAGGGAAGAGTTCAAAGGGGTTGATTTACTGGAACTAAATTTCAATGCTGATCTACAAGGGACAGTTTGCTTATTTCAACCATGAAGACAAGGCTGCATCTGTACGAGAGGCATTATAATAGGCCAAGTTTTGAATTAAGTGGTTACAAATTATAATTCTGTATTAGGAAGTTGTTAGGTAGTTATTTTTATATTAATTTCAGAATAGGCAGTTGTATGTTATGACCATTATAATGGTATATAGGTTGTGTGACAGTAAAAGACAATTATGGTGTCAGATTGTTATTTATAATGTTTTGAAGGGGGAAACTCCATGTTTGTTGATGTTTGCTAGGTGGCAGACTTGTTTATTGATGTTATTCCTAGTGTTTCATTTCTAGTGTTTTGAATGCGGAAACACCTTGTGAGGGGAAACCTTGTGTTTATTGATATTTTTACTCGTATCTAGCCTAAAATATCATATTACTTCTGTAATTTATTCAGAATTCAGTGTTTATTTCTTGAGTCTAGTATTTTGGATTTTTTTCAATTGTAACTTATTATTCTTCAACATACAGAAACGACCAGCTAGTTCGTTTTCCATTTCTTTGTGCTTATTACTTATTAGCATATGAATTGCAGAAACTTGAGTAGGAACAACATCCACGGAGCAATTCCATCCTCACTTGGTACAATAACTGGTCTGCAAGTGCTGTTAAGTAATCTCTGCCTCTTTCTTTTTCTTGTTTTAAGTTTGTGAAGGTGGGAAACACGTTCTATGAATTGTTGTCTTGGCTTTGGCTATCATGTTATTGTCATTTCTGAGTGCCATGTAATCATGCAGTGACCTATCCTACAACGTTTTCAATGGATCAATTCCAGAAAGCCTTGGACAGTTGACATCATTACAAAGACTGTAAGATTTTCCAGTGTTTAAGTAAACCCATAAAACACATATGAGGACAACAAATCTGTATCCAAATGTCTTCATGCAGGAATCTTAACAGCAACCTCCTGTCTGGAAAGGTCCCAGCAACTCTAGGAGGAAGATTACTGTACAGAGCTAGCTTCAAGTATGTTATCAAATATTAAACTATAGACAATTATATAATACGTAATCACTAGTGCTACGACAGGATATTCCGCATGTACATCTTTGTTCACTTTGTTTTTGCTAAGTAACAAATATTTCTTACTTTAACTTGTGGATGCCTGCAGTTTTACTGATAATGCAGGTCTTTGTGGTATACCTGGATTACCTACATGTGGGCCTCATCTTTCTGCCGGTGGTAAAATCAGCATTGGATTAGGGGTTTCTTTTACATTTCTCCTCCTTATTATCTGTTCAGTTTGTTGGTGGAAAAGGAGGCATAATATCCTCCGAGCTCAGCAAATAGCAGGTAAGGGATACTCATGATCTGTGGATTACAGTTGCGCTAAAAAAAAAAAACACATTGTATGTTCCACTTTCACTTCCATGATTCCATCTCGCATGTTTGGTTCAACTCATTTAACTGATGAACTATTTCAAAAACTTAGTTAGAGCATTTCGAGTTGGGGGTTGCTTATAAACAACTTCATGTACTACATCATTGTCACATCAGTTCTGGTTCACTTTATGGATTGCTTAAATTTAAGCAACTTATAAAGTAATTTTACTAAAATTTAAACAACTCATAAAGTAGACCAGAGCTAATGTGGCAATGATGTGGCACAGGAGGTTGCTTATAAGCAACCTTCACTAGAAATGCTCTTAGGTCGAACTAAAAATGCTTAGAATTAATTTGATGCCAAATACTTTTTAATGGGTCTGGTTGGTCGGCCCATTTGCCAACATGTGCTTGTAATTCCCACGGATGACCTTGTGAAGCAATAAGCATCAAGAAATTATATTGAGTGAAAATTCATGCTACTTTTCTCTTGCAGCAAGAGCAGCCCCATATGCAAAAGCCAGGACCCATTTTTCACGTGACATTCAAATGACAAGGCATCATAATAATCAAGGCAAAACCTACACCGCAGCTGAGAATGGGCCCATTTTGCTTTCATGATGACACACATCATTATATTACCTTTTGAGTCTTGGTATTCCTCTGTTTACCTGCCATCAAGTTGTTTTTTTTTTTTTTTTTTTAATTTAGATTGCAGAATCGCCCTACTAATATAATCTGATCCACCATCTGATGGTGCGTCACTTCCACACCGTATATACTGAGAGTTTCTTGAGACAAGACACTTCTTACACGCTGAGAACTTCCGAAAATTGTAAATCAGAAAATTTTGTTCATTATCGTGTTTACTTTTTTTGTCCTTTTCTAGACTACTTAGAACCTATGATGGAAGAAAAAATTTCTATATAAACGCACTGCATCATAGAAACTAGCCACGCTGCCAAAAAAGTATTGACTTCGTCCTCCATATTTTATAAAAGAAAGAGGTAAAGAGGATGTGAAAGAGGTGATGAAGGGTGAAGAAAGGGAGTTTGGAGTAAGATAAAGTGAAGTGTTTTCCGTAAGGAATGAGTAAAAGAAAAAAATAGAAAAGAACAAAGCAATCTAGAAGAACTTTTATAACTCAGTATCACGGACATACCAAAACAAAATAGAATGTACAATCCCCCAAAACTGTTAAAATTCTCCTCTTCCTCCCTAATTTCATTTTATCCCCCATTTTATATCACTTCTACTATTTTTAACAATTCTGATGCAGCACTAGTACTGGGCCAACTAATTGCACACAAGACCGGCCCGGTCACATTTGAGCTTGTTCCTTATTCCTCTAAACAGTTTCTTAACTAATAAGTTTGGGAGGAAGGTGTGGAGAGGAGAAAAGGATAAGGGGAGAAGAAAAATAGTTTTGAAGGTGAAAAGAAATATAGAAAGTACTTTTTAATCCACAATCACAAGTGTTTGGAAGCCACTCTTTATCACTTGTCCCCAAAAAAATGATAAATTATATTTGTACGTGTCTACAATTTGTTCGAAAGGAAATAGACCGCCAAACTAGTGAGCAAAGGATACGAACATTTCTATTTTTGAACAAGTTGAACGCTACTTGGTTGGGATGCACGTAATTACATAACAAACTCAACTATTGTAAAATTGTAATTGTAAACTTATTGCTAGCACCGTAATCTAATTATCCACACATCTGAATTATTGAGATCAAGCAAAGTAAAGATCTTCGACTCACAATATAAGATGAATATATGCCCTCCATAAATATCTAGAAAGGATTCGATGCGCTGTGACTATTTATAAATGCTGGAAATAAGCTAAGCTTATGTTGCTCTAAGGAGTTTCTATGTAAAATTGCATCTTGATGAATACTAAAGGTATAATATATTTGCAGCCTACGACACTATAGGTGTAATATAATTGCTAGCTACAATGCTTCAAATTCATGAAAGGGAAGCAACTCGCTAAGCGTTTTCTGTGTCACTTGAGCCAGCTTGAGAGCCAGTTTGAGCATCCAAATTTAACTCCTCTTCAACATTGTCAGCTATCCTCCACCTGTTAGATGCATCAACCGTAATTAAATTTTAGCTTAACTTGACATGATCAAATTCATAATCATATTTTGACACTATACCTTTCAAGCACGAACTTCCCTTCTTTGTACATTTCATTCTTTTCATGTGCTAGAACCTGAATATGAATCCAAACTCGTTATTACTTCAAACTGCTTTGAGCTCATAAAAAACGTTATGCTGATATATGTTAATAAGAGGAAAACAGAGAAAGACTAAAACAAGTGGTTGCATGTACACGATGTTATTGTTACCATGGGTGCTTTAATAGACAATCCTTTTAAATGAATCCGGAGACCACATCTTTCTTAATGGCATCAAATGTTTAAATAATTTAGGATTCTCTTTCCATGATAGCTAATTTAATTTGAGTCGAAACATGACTTACATTAAACAAATCCAGTGGGATAGAAAACAACTCTTTGTATTAATTTACAGTTAAAAAGATAATGAGCCCTCTAAATGCAGCTTACTTTTTTCATGTTAGATCATAAATGGATTTATAGACAATAGATTGGGAAAACAGAAATTACTCATCTGTATTATTTTTATTAGCAATAAAATTGTTGGAAACTATAATTAGGGTAAATTTGAGTGTTTAATATGATTTTATGTATAAGATTCATTGTACTCGCAGGGTTATTGACATAAAAGTATCGGATTTTAAATTTCAGATGTGCTCACTTATTTATAGTGTGTTTGAATTGGTGGTAAGAAATCATGATGAGGATAAAATCATGGTGAAATCAACACAAAAGCAACTATTTGTCATACTCACGGTATCACCAAACATGCACTAAATCAACTTCATTGCCAGTTTTAACTTTCAAGACTCACCCAACCACTAATTAATGATCTTGAGGAAAACCCTCATGTATAAAGTATGAAAGAAAGGAAACTAGAGCTGCAAAGGTAAAACTCACATATTTCCATCCAAGAATTTGTCCACAGCAGCAACAAAATATGTCTTCAACTGTGTGCAATCCAGACATCATCATTCTCTCCACCTGAGGCCCAAGGGTTATATTCACCCTATTAGAGGCCAAAAGTTAACAAACAAGGAAAAAATAGTTAGTCACAAAGATTCAAGGTAAGGTGTTGATAGGTAAAAGAAAGGCAATAATTATGCGAGTCAGAAGAAAATCATTTTTTTTCTTTCAATATCATTGACAAAACCATGATGTTTCATTCAAAATACTTAAGGTGGGGGAAGGATCCTGAGGGTGGGACAACTAAATTCGTCCATCACAAAATACTTAACAAATATTGAAGCGGGTTGATATGAAAGTACAATAATAATCTGAAAAAACAAGGAACATGGGATGGGAGAGAGGGCCAGGAAATAGAAAGTGTTTCAAACAACTTACACATTGCTGAAAAGGTATGCTCTCCCTCGACTGCAGTTGAAGTTCTGATAATTGCAGGGAAACATACTAGAGTCAAATAGCTAGAGCATATGGAAACAAACTAGGTACATTTTCAACAGTGGAATAAGTAACAGCAATTTATGATAATTAGCTAAGACAGGACTAAATTTGACTGTTGAACTTATTTTCACGACTTTGGATATCTATAACTTGTTCTATTATATTCTAAATGTAGCCAGCATAAATGTACCAAAAGTATCAAGATATGAAATAACTCAGTTTCCTTTTCAAAGCAAAAGCAATCACAGATGTTGGCCCACTGTCTACTCTTTGCATTTAAGCTCAAGATAAAAGGAAAATTTAAAACGTTATGCATCTTTAATTACAGAACCTTAGTAAAATTTAATCTATGTATCATATATAGCCACAGAAAACAAAATTTTGGCAAAATAAACAAATTCTAACCAACCGTATGGAGACGTTCATTTTAAAACAGAGCTCCCTGTCTCACACCCACAATGGATGTGGTGTAGTAGAAGTGTGACAAAACATAACGGCAAGTGTCTCATTCTCAAAGCTGTCTTATATTTTACACAAACACCTTTTCGTGTGCATCGAGTATTTAAAAAAAAAAAGGCAAAAAAACAAAACAAAACTCCTGCTCCAACTTCCAAGTCATTTCTTTGGTCTCTTGCATGGGAATAAGTGGGGGAAAAAACACCACCCATGTACATCCTTCCACAGGGCACAGGCTCTAGAAGAATACATAACACACATGTTCATTCAATTACTTTCCAAATCCATGGATTCCCTTTCATCATCAGAATTTACAGTGGAGTTGTGGACTGAAACATGATCTACCTCCATATTTACATTTTCCCCCAAATTAAAGTTCTATTGTTCTCTCATTAAAAGTTATTCCAATTTCAACAAAAAAATATCCTCATTAACCTCAATTTGACCCTAAAAGATTGATTTATTTACCTATGAGAAAAGTCAGCACTTCTCACTTCGAAGAATTAACTCTTCATATGAGCTTCTTTACCCACACGATCCAACGTTAGCTCAACATACGGTTCTTTACAGATTTAAATTAACTCATAAGGTTACTCTCCCTCCCTGAATTTTCACCCAACAGCTTCTCACTTCGATGCTAAAAGCCTAAAAAGTTAATTAATTGAGCTCATGAAATAAACATTTGCCCCAATTTCCAACCTAGCATCATCTCATATAATTTAGGCATTTCCAAACTCCAAAAACCAGCACCATGTACAACACGCTCGCCTCAATTTAGAGACTCAAATCATCCTTCTCCAGATATCAAATTAGACACATCATTCCAATGAAAACAAAAAGAACCAATGGATTATACGTTTCCAGAAACTGATTGCAATTCCCAACCCAGATGCATGCAACCAATAATCTACAAAAAGAAAACAACTTTCGAAACGACCAATCCATTTGGTCGTCCTGGCCCTGATCCATTTTAAAAAAGCGGCGAAAATTCAACCTTTAAGCAGCAGAAAAAGCGAGTTTTTAATTAAATTCTTGAAAAGAAAATAATAGAAAAAGAGGGCATTGAAATGGAAGCTAACCCGAGAGAGAATGTTATCAGCGAGGGCAAGAGGGGTATCGCATAATCTGCATCCGTAAGATCTGCCATCCAAATCAAGAACAAAAACCCTTCCCATGCTCTCTCATAAACCCACACAACACAACACACCACAACACCACCCACACACGCGCAATCATATAATGTTCTGTTATGTTACCTCTTCTCTCCTTCTTTTTCAAGAGTTTAATGTTCTTGCGTAATATTCTCCGTAAAATTATTTTATATTATTTTAAATTAATTATTTGCATCATAACTCTATAATCTATTTTCTTCTTTATTAAAGTTCTTATATTTAAAATACATCACTTAAATATTTTAACTCAAAGGAGAAATTTGACATATATGCCCGATGTTGATTTCAATTCAAAATTGCGTTAGTAAATTGTTGAATTTGAATAAATAAATACAAATATCTTCACTACATTAATTAATTAAGCTCTTTAACAATATTAAGTATAAAAGCAAGGTAATTTTCTTGTAATGTTGGTTAGTTGAAAAAAAAAATGCATGTCTTGCATTCTTTTTTTTGAGGGGCATGTCTTGCATTCTTTAGTTATTACAAATATTTTATTTATAAAAAATGAATAAAGGATAATTAAATTCATCAATTAGTATATCTTTATAGGTACATTTGACTTTGACCACCTATTTTTTTATCCATACGTTGACCACCTATTACGCACTTATTCAAGTTTTTTTTAAAAAAAACCTAATAGATTTACAGAAGAAGAAAAAAAGAGTTGGGGGACACAAAATCTAATTCGGTGCTTTTTGAAATAAATTATTATTTTTTGTCTATTGTGAGGATATTTTTGGTGCCTACCACAAAATTTTCAGAAATAAAAGTAAACTATAAATTTCGTTCATAAGTCAAAATAAGATCGGGAGAAAATATTATTAACGTCTTAAACTTTAAAATTAACTAGTAATTAGTATTTTTTTACAAGATTAACTAGTAACTAATAAGTATCCGTGAAACGTGTTTCTTTATAAAAATATGGAAAAATAAATTGAAAAAAATATTATACAAAATTAACTTAATTAATTAGTAATTATTTTAATGACAATATATATAAAGATAAAATAATATAAATTTATAAAATCTTAATGTTTTTTAATGAATAAAAATGTTTAACCATGATTTACAAATTAATATTGACCGAATCACTAAATCAGTCTTGAAATTATAATGTCTGATTAAATTGATCTTAAAATTTAATAAAACAATAAAATCGTTCCTGAAATTATGAATTGCCAATTAATCTAGTTTTAAAATTGTAAATTAGTAGTTAATTTAATTTCTAAAATTCTAATGTTTGGTTATATTGATTCTTAAAGTTCAAAAATAATGAAACAAGTTTTTAAATTTTAAATCTTTGATTAATCTAAATAACTTATTAAGGTTCTTATTTTGCTTTAAATAACTTACATTATAATAAACTCACACTTTTATAAATTTTTATTTATATTTTACTTTTTAATAATTTAAAAAATTAATGTTATTATTATAATTAAATATTAAATTAATTAAATATAATAAACAATATTTTAACATAAAAATTAATAATAAAATTTGCACAATTAATTTAATACGTATAAAAAATATTAAATATTAAAAGAAAAGAAATTACATAACCATGATAAATATATAATTGTGATGGGTGACTAATTTTTAATTCATAAGTGATAAAGGATTGATGATGCATATTTGTTTTTCTATTTGTGGGAATGATTTGTGTTCTAAGTAATGTTGTTTAGTCATTGCTTATTTTTAAGCAATTTCTTATGTCATGTCATTACACTCGAATGCACATTACTATTAAACATTGTTGTTTATTAGTAAGATATGTAACAATATATCAAGGTCCCTACATTTAACAATTTAACTACTCACAAAAAAAATATAAAACATCTGCCTAAGGTTAACATACAAATAGTTCATGAAAAATACATGTAATAATATAGATATATACATAAGGATACAACCAACCAAAAGGTAATTGTTCTTAAATGAAACTACAACTTATCTTGTGCACATATATTTATATATAGTAAAGAAAAAATTAGAAATGTAACCTAAGTTGTCGATCATCTACAAAATATATAAAACGGTAGCACCTAGCTATGCCACCATCCAACATGGTTCTCAACTTGACACTTATCTTCAACTTCTCCCTACCTTACTCTCATATAAATATGATCATCACAATCCAACTACAAAAAAATATTTAAGGGTAAGCTAGTATTCAAAGAACAAAACATATCAAGTATAGAAGTAGCAACAACTATACTACCAATCCACATGGAAATCACACAACATAACACCTCCACATGGCTTACAACCTTAACAAGCACCTCAATAGGACATTCAATGATCTTAAAAAGGTAAATAACATAAGCATATCACCTTATATCAACTTACACCACAACCAAGCAATTTGACAACAAAAAAAAACACATAGCACATGAGCATCGCCATAACCAACACATCATATACATAACACCTCAAATATATTCATCGTCTAAGATTCAACTACGAAGATCTCTTACAAAAAAGATGAGCAGTCTAAGAAGTTTGACCCTACCGAACCAACATGATTTTCATACACCTGTTGGATAAACAACCAATTTGGATACCAATCCATAACATGACTTTTCGGATTTCACCACTTAAACTATAAATTATATTATTACTATCAGGGTAGAGCAACTTAGGTGTGAGTTTACCATGACATTAGCTTGCATAACTAAGCCACCTATAGGATTAGCATGCCGATTACCCTCCAAATACTACACCCTTATAGTACTTAGTTAAGGATTCTAGCTTTTGACCTTGTACCTTACTCAAATTAGTCAACATTGATCACTTGTAATTAGTATGGCTCGACTTGATCCCCATACTATGGTAACTTATAGATGGTATGCCTTGACCTTACCGACATTCCGCATCAACTAAGGTCTTAGAGGATACACATCTATCCACTTTGAGAGTCAACCACTCAAGAAGGGTTTTTAATAATTGAGCTCGTAGAACACCACAACAATATCCTCACAATGAGATATCCAACTTTCTAAAACATACTTTCCTTTAATCCTAAGTTAATCAACACAACATGTCATAATGCCTTAAGTATTCTCAACACCATCGCCTCACCAAAACAACAATAGCATCATCTATATACATTATCTCATATCAATGTATAAAGAACAAACAACATATATCAATATACATGTATTACATTTAACTAACATATACATGTTCACCATTTTATCAAGAAAACAATAAAATTTCATAAGGTAACTCACACCCGATGCCATCCTCCCCGAGCCCAATGCCATTGAGGCATCGAGCTCTCAGGCTACCTCACGTCTGACACCACTTAACCTACACTTGGCGTGAATGAGGCAGCGAACCTCCGTTGCAATCATGCTTGGCATGGCTAAATCCATGCCTAAACCCATTTTAGGTGGAGAGCCTCTACTTAACTCACGTTTGACATCACTAAATTGGTGTCTGATGTTGTCTAAGTAGAGAGTTTTTATCTTGGTTACGTTGGGCATCACTCAACTTGGTCTTGACATCACCAAGTTTAAGGCATTTCTCTCTCATCATGTTCAACGCCATTCAATCCATACCTAAGGTGATCAAGTTGAAGAGTTTACCTCTAACTCATGTTTGACATTACCAACCCCACGTCTGGTGTCATTGAGGCAAAGAGCCTCTAACTTATGTCATGCTTGGCGCCTTGAAGTTGCGCATGATGCAATGGTGAAATCTACGTTCAACAAAATCATGAATTGGCCAAAAACACCTAAAACTTCGAAGTATCCAAGCATGCAACATGTAACAACATATATAGGCATTTCAAATAACCTAAATCCAACATCATAACCAACATGCAACCCCCAATTTGATTATAAATCAAAATTTTCACTTTAACACATCTCATGAACAACAAAAAACCAACTTTAACATTAAATTCTTAAAATTTACCAACATCAACACAATTTGTGGAAATCAATCAACATGCAACTCAACCAATTCAAACATAGGATTTGAGCTTTTCTTACCTCAAAATCTTGAGAATCAAAGAAGAAAAGAGGAAGAAGAAGATGGGTTCTGAGCTAACTTCAAAAAGCTCCATACCACACTGCACCCACTACAATTCTTAGCTTCAACAACTTTGAATCGTCAATCAGTTATTCAATTATGAACTTCTACAACTCTTGGAAAGATAGAAAGAAGAAAAAGAATATCAAAATTCCTAAGTTCTTCTCTCTACTATCTCTCTAAGATTTCTTTAAAAAATGAATTTATAAAGTTTAAGTCATTAAAAAAAAAACTTATATACCTTTTCCTCAAAGTCAAACTAGACTTCTACCTAGAAAAATCCCTAAAAGCCTAAAACTCATAAGAATTACTTAATTCTTAGAGTTTCTCATTTAACTGTTAGTATCATCTACCATGAGAGGGATGAATTGACATGTTAAATACAACTAAAAACACACATGTTACCATGTCATAAAGATGAATACTGAAAAAAAAATAAGAGGAAAAATCATTAAATATTATATAAAATGATGGAATATTAGTTTGTAATGTTGATTGAATATTTAAATATTATGTTACCATGTTATAAAGATGAATACCTAAAAGAAATTAAAAAAAAAAAAACTTAAATATCATATAAAACGATAGGGTATTAGTTCGTAATGTTGATTGAATATTTAAATATATTTAATGTTATAGAATATTTAAATATTATATTTAATGTTGACTAAATATTGAAAAGATAGTATTTATATGATATTTAAGTAATGAAACATGCACGAGAGAAAAGACTTAAAAATTAAGCATGTGTGTTCAATTATGTATTTTTTAACTAATGTTAGAAAGTCCGAATTTTTCCATTAAATAATGCATATTTTTTATAATTTGATTTTAATGGTATGTGTGGGTTAAGAATTTTAGAACCGTAAAAAATTTGAAATTTTTAAAATTTAAATTATTTTAATTATTTTTAAATGTTTTTATTTGAATAAATCAATTCAAAATTTTAAAATTTTAAATTCTTAATTTGAATATGATAATTTAATTTTTATCATGGTACAATTGATTTTAAATATATATATATATATATATTAAGATTAAATTTATAAAAATAAATATTAAATAATTTTTAAATATGAATAATTTTAAAAATCAATATTAGATAATATTTAATAATTTAAAAATATTTTAAATATTTAATAATGAAGTGATAGGAGAGAAATAAAAGATATATAGGTGAGATCAGAAAAAAATAAAAAATTTTAATTTTTAATTTTTCTAGGAGAATTTAAAATTCTATTATTTTAAAAAAATTTATAAATACTTAAATTAATTTCAATTTTTTTTATAAATTTTTCATTCAAATAAAATATTTTATCTTCAAATATTTAAAATTTTTCAAATGAAAAATAAATTAGCCCATTTAAATCTAATATCAATGATGAAGACCTATTAAAGGAGTACAACTAATGCATGTTTTATGCGTCAAAAGTTCACATATTTTATTTTATTTTTTAAATTACGTCAAATGGCACATAGAGGGATAAGCTATGAGAGTAGCTTTGGGAGAGACTTGGATATCCATTCCCTCTTAACGCAAATCCAAACAAACTATTAATAGATTAGATATATTTTTTTATTTAGACTTTTGTTTTTTTAGAAATATATGTATTTGGACTTTTGTTAGCTCTGTCATTTATATTCGACTTAAGCCTCTTTCAATAGTATGTTTGTTGGGAACTTGTTGGAGTGATTTGTTTTAGCTTATCTTTGGACCCTTATTAATGAACATTTATTATATTTAATGTTGGTTGAATATTAAAAAAATTGAGTATAAAATTATGGAAGATAACTTTTTTCATACATTTGAATAACTAATTCTGAAAAAAAACTAATATTGATTTATGAAATTATTGAAAATTAAATTTTCATATATTTTATATAATTAAATGAGAAATAAATTTAAATTGATCTCATCTTTCATAAACTTGATTTTAAGAATTAATGTGGTGAAATTTCCTCAATAGATAGATAAGAAGACTAATACAAAATTAATAGGTAAGGATTGACGAGTTTTTTTCTAAAATAATAAAAACAATTATCTTACCCAGTTAAACTTGTTAGCAATTTATTTATCCAAATGGTATTGATTATTGTTCATGGTCAGAATTCTGAACTCCATGCTTTTGAAGATTTTTTTTATTTAAAAAATGATTGTTTAAAATAATAATTTAAATTTTATTATTTATATAATTAAATTAAATATTTTATTATTACAATAAAATAAAATTTGTATATAAATTAATAAAAAATAATAAATAATATTATGTTTATATATTTATTTAAATATGTAAATTTGTGTTAATAATTTTTAATATTAATATGATAAAATTATTTTGAATATAAATTTTTTTTAATAAACTAATTTAATTATTAATAAATATTAAGGTTTATTAAAATTTATAGTTAATTATTTATTTAAAATTAAAGTTTTAATATTTTAATAAAAAAATGATTTATTTATACGAAAATTAAAAAAATCACTAACAATGTTTCAAATCAATAACAATAAAAATATTATTTAAATTTTTTTTTATAATTTCATAATTAATTTTTATCAATAAAAATTAATATTTAATAGAACATAATATATTTTCTGAATTATGATTTAAATTATATATATATATATATATATATATATATATATATCTACATAATATTATTTATTAATTTTATTAATATTAATAACAAAAAATTTCTTAAAATATTAAAAATTTTAATTTTAAAAAAATTAACTATACATTTTAATACACATTAATATTTAATATTAATTAACTTATTTTATTTAAATAAAATTTTTATTCATAATTATTTTATCATATTAATATTAAAAATTATTTAAAAAATTTACAAATTTAAATAAATATATAAATATAATTATTTATTGTTTATTATTAATTTTATATGCAAATTTTATTTTATTTTAATAACAAAATTTTTAATTTTAATTATATAATTAACTAAAATTTTAAATTATTATTTAAAAAATTCTTTTTTTAAAAAAAATATTAAAAAATCGAAATTCAACTTCCCCGTATCCGAATTTCGAGAGGGAGATTCACTAATTTTTAGAATTACGAAGGTTCGACTTCCCAAAAACTGAATTCTAACTATAAACAATAATCAGTATCGTTTAGGTAAATAAATTACTGACCAGTTCAATTGGGTAAAATATATTTTTTATTATTTCAGAAAGAAAAAAAATTCAAGGACATGGGCTTAGGGAAGGAAATAAACAATCATTATTCCATCAATGTTTCAGTCATTTCTATATATCATATGATGTGATAACTATGAATGTATCATGTATGCCTAGTTATTGTGTCAATTTTCTCTTTTAACAATATTAGATAACAATAGCTAATAATATAAGAACTAAAATTGATTTTTAAGATTTTTAAGTATCATTTTGCAACTTTTTTTTTAATTTCAAGAATCTATTTGACAAATCATTAAAATTTTAGAAACTAAATTAATTTACAATTTTAAAGACTATAATCTATTTGACTGACCATTACAATTTTAGAAACTAAATTTGTGATTCACGATCAGTTATTACTTTATCATATTTAATTTTTTTTTATTGAAAAAACATTAAAAATGATAGGATATCGGTTAGTAATTTGATTGAATATTTAATGTAGAATATTGAAATATTAAATTTATGTTTTTTTAATATTAAAAAATTAAATCAAATAAAATATTTAAATATGCTACATTAAAAATTAATATTCAACCATATTTATAATTTAAATATTTAAGGTGATGTGGTAAAGGTTTGCCAACTAAAATTTTGGACTGGTCTGGGGATTAAAAATATTATTTGGTTTAGTTTTAAGTGGAGAGTGGGAATTTTTAAAGGAGTATAATGTCATTTGGTATAAAACCTCACACGATATCTGTTGACTTAA
The DNA here is from genome assembly GCF_000230855.2 of Cajanus cajan. NCBI lineage: Eukaryota > Viridiplantae > Streptophyta > Magnoliopsida > Fabales > Fabaceae > Cajanus > Cajanus cajan. The sequence continues at coordinate 69,799,762 of NC_138519.1, read as the reverse complement.
ATTTTTATGGAGTTTGTGTGGAAAGGACATCTATAGGATAGAAAATGGCAAAAAGAATCGATACTAGATTGATTCATTAGGTTGTTAATAAAGAAAAATAATAATAATTGTGAAAACATTAAATTTTGAACTGATGTGTTGATAGAAGGAATGGTTTGACGAATTTATTCCCTATAGTATTTGTACTAGTAGGGTTATTCAGCCACCTGGCTCCGACACCCAATCGGCACCCAAGTGGCCGAACCAGGTGGCCGATTAGCCACCACATGATCCATAGATCCAGATTTCCACTAATGAAAAGTTAAGGACTCCCCCTAATTAGGGATTAAGAGTTAATCATACCAATAAGCCGATTAGAGGCACATTACCTAATCCGGTAGTCCTGTTGCAGGGCCCATGGGAATCCGGGCCCATAAATGTCAGTATAAATAGCTCATGTCACGAGGTAACGTCACTGTTCATTAATTGCTATCGATATTTGTACTTTGTCCTGACTTGAGCGTCGGAGTGCCTTTTGCAGGTGCATCCGCCCTCACCGGAATATTCGATCGGAACTCTCGTTCGGCCCACCAAATACGAGAAGATTACTAGTGTGCCCCTCAGACAGGTACATTTTGGCGCCCACCGTGGGGCCGAACCGAGAAAGACTTGAAGACTTAACAAGACTATGACGAAGACAAGGAGAATGAACACGGAAAATCACCAAACCGAGGAAGAGCATGTTCAAGTTGAGGACGAAACTGATCTCACCGAGACCGTGCGCTTGCTCAAGCAGGAGATGGCTGCAATGAAACAGCAGCGAGAGAAGGATGCAAAGGAACTTTCGGCTTTGAGAGCCGAAAATGAGGCGTTAAAGAGTCAAGACTCCTCATGGAAACCTACCCAGCCTACTAACACTCAAACACACGGATCTTACCAATCCCATGACATCCATACCTCGGCTATCCATGCCTCGGCTGCGGCACCACAAAAATTTCAATCGGCCCTGCCTACAGTTGGACGTCCCACCGATGTAGCAACAGTGGGATCACACCGACATCCTTTTACACCTTCTATCATGCAGTTGCCTTTAATGGATAATTGGAAATCGCTGCCGATTGATAAATATGATGGTACTTCGGATCCTGACGAACATCTTGATGTTTTTCTTACGCAGGTAACATTAAGCACAACGGACGATGCTGCTCTGTGTCGGATTTTTCCCACATCGTTAAAAGGCCGAGCTTTGAGCTGGTTCACTCGGCTTCCCTCCAACTCTATTGACTCGTTCAACACCCTATCTTCTCAGTTCACGGTTCAATTTGCAACGAGTCGGCCTCACAATTTGACATCTCTGTCGTTGGTTAGTCTTCGGCAGGATAAGAAGGAAACTCTCCGGGCTTTCATGGATCGTTTTAACAAAACCGCTTTAGAAATTCGGGATCTTAATCCCGCAGTGGCACTCCATCATCTGACGATAGCTTTGAAGCCCGGGCCATTCGTCAATAGCCTGTGCAAAAAACCCCCTTCAGACATGAATGAACTTCGAAGACGAGCCGATAAATATATGCAGATGGAGGAGTTGGCTGAGTTCCGAAATCAAGCCCGAGCTGAACCATCGGGAAAGTCTGACAAGCCAGTAGAACCATCTTATCGGGGGCGAAATAAGGAGATAACTCTTCGTGACCGACCAACGCAGGGTCCGAAATACACTCATTATACTCCCCTCAATGCAAGCCGAGCTGCGGTGCTTGAACAAGCCCTAGCATCAGAGGTGTTGGCCGTCCCAAAAAGAGCTGCCACGCCACCGCGCGCCGATACTAGCAAATCTTGTCGGTATCACCGCAATAGGGGGCACTCTACCGAGGAGTGTGCGGCCCTCCGAGACAGAATCGAGGATTTAATCAAGCAAGGCCAGCTTCATAATTTCGTTGATCGGCCCGATTCGCATCGATCGCGCCAGTATCAACCTAGACACGACCGACCTCGACAAGACCGGACTGATAGACCTCGCCACGACCGAAGCCGGTCACGCGAAAGGAAAGATGAGCCTACAGCTTCCCATAGGCGAGTCATCAACACCATCGCCGGGGGGTTTGCCGGTGGAGGCTCAACTTCTTCGGCACAAAAGAGGCATTTGCGCACCGTTCGTTCGGTCAATTCGGTCGATAGACAACCCGTTCGGAGGTTACCAGCAATAACATTCACTGATGCTGATTTTCAAGGAATTGACCCCGTGCAAGATGATCCAATGGTAATTAGTGTTGAAATCCACAACTGCATAGTGAAGAAAACGTTGGTGGATCAGGGTAGTTCGGCCGACATTTTGTACTGGAACACCTTTAAGCAGTTGGGCATCTCGGAAAAGGAACTCGTTCCATACGACGACCCTCTAGTTGGTTTCTCGGGAGAAAGAGTCAGCACTAAGGGATACATTAAGCTTTTCACTCGTTTCTGTGTTGACGAGCAGGAATACAAGGAAATCCAAGTGAAGTACATAGTAGTACATGCTAACACTTCCTACAATATTCTTCTGGGTCGGCCATCGTTGAATATGTTGGGAGCTATTGTCTCAACGCCGCACCTAGCAATGAAGTTCCCATCTGACAAAGGCAAAATTCTCACAATACATGCTGATCAGAAGGCTGCCCGAGAGTGTTACTTTGCCAGTTTGCGAGTAACTCCTGTGGAAGAAAAGCAATCAAAGTCAAGGAGAGTTCATGTGGTAAACCCTCCAGTATCAGATAAATCCCAGACATGGGATTTAGATCCAAGAATGAATGAAGATGAACGGATGGAAGCAGTCGAGGAGAAGGTGGCAATCCAGGTCGGCCAGGGACCTCTGCAAGTTACATACTTGGGGGCGGGATTGCATGAGGCAGATCGCCACGCACTGAGCAAGGTTATTCAGAAAAATAAAGATCTTTTTGCTTGGGTACCCTCGGATATGCCAGGTATAGATCCAAAGGTTATGTGTCACAAATTGTCTGTTTGTCGGGAGGCTAGACCGATAGCACAACGGAAGAGGAAGATGGGTACCGAAAGGAAACAACCGGTCGAAACAGAAGTGGCCAAACTACTTGAAGTAGAGTTCATCCGGGAAATACAATATACTACATGGCTTGCAAATGTAGTTATGGTCAAGAAGACGAGTGGGAAATGGCGAATGTGCACGGATTACACAAATTTGAACAAAGCCTGCCCAAAGGATGCCTACCCATTGCCCAATATCGATCGACTAGTTGATGGTGCCTCGGGGCATAACATGTTGACATTTCTTGATGCCTATTCAGGATACAATCAGATTCAAATGCATCCACAAGATGAGGAGAAGACTGCATTCATTACTGATTCGGCTAACTATTGTTATCAGGTAATGCCCTTCGGACTCAAGAATGCCGGCGCCACATATCAGCGACTCATGAATAAAATATTTCAAAATCAAATCGGCAAGAATATGGAGGTTTATGTGGACGATATGGTTGTTAAGTCAAATGACCTTCATAATCATATCTCGGACTTAATTGAGATTTTCCACCAGGTTCGACGACACGACATGCGGCTCAATCCGGAAAAGTGTGTCTTCGGGGTAGCAAGCGGCAAGTTTCTCGGCTTCATGCTTTCGACTAGGGGTATTGAAGCCAACCCTGACAAGTGCCGAGCAATAATCGACATGAGAAGTCCCCATAATGTTAAAGAAGTGCAACGACTGGCTGGCCGTCTCACTGCATTATCAAGGTTTCTTCCATGCCTCACAGAGGTGGCCAAACCAATATTGGGGTTGTTGAGAAAATCTAACAAATTCGCATGGACCGAAGAGTGTGAAACGGCTTTTCAAACATTAAAGTTGTGTCTCGGAACGCCTCCAATCCTCTCAAAGCCCGATCCCTTATCGGCCATCATAATATACATGTGCGTTTCAAATGAGGCCATCAGTTCGGTCTTGGTCCAAGAGAGGGACACACAACTACCTATTTATTTCATTAGTCGCATGCTGCAAGAAGCGGAAACTAGATATCAGTTGCTGGAAAAAGTAGCACTCGGACTTGTTCATACAGCTCGAAGGCTTCGGCAATACTTCCAGGGGCACAAGATTGTAGTTCGGACAGATTGCCCCATTGCTAAAGTCCTGCGGAAACCTGAACTGGCGGGACGAATGATGGCGTGGTCCATCGAGCTCTCAGAATTCGACATATCATTCGAACCGCGCGGGCCGATTAAGTCGCAACACTGGGCTGAATTCGTCAATGAGCTACATCCCAACGGTCACTTTCAAAGCGACCAATGGACAATGCATGTGGACGGCTCTTCAAACAATACAGGCAGCGGGGCAGGAATAATACTCGAAGGGCCGATGGGGGTAATCCTTGAACAATCCATGCATTTCGGATTTCGAGCCTCTAACAACCAGGCCGAGTACGAGGCACTTTTAGCGGGACTAAGACTGGCAGGTGACATTGGGGTCCGAAGATTGGTTTGTTGGACAGACTCCCAGATCGTATCGGAACAAGTTAATAATCATTTCCAGGTGAAAGATCCAAATTTGCTACGTTACTATCACCTATTCCATAACATGTGCTCCAACTTCGAGGAAGTTCAAGTACGACACACGCCGAGAGAAAACAATGAACGAGCCGACAAACTAGCCCGATTGGCAAGCAGTGCTCGGAAACCAGGCCAGCTCAGAACCACTCTACATTTTTGAGTTACCTACCCCGAGCATAGCCACAGCTGAAAACTTAGCAGTGGAAGAATCAAGTTCGGCGGCATCCAATGCAACCTGGATAACGGAACTTCTTGAATTCATTCTTCACGGCAAAGAACCGGTCGAGCCATCGTCTGCCAAAAATTTACGAGCCCAAGCTGCTAGATACTCTGTCATCGGGGGTGAATTGTATAGAAGGGGTTTCTCAACCCCATTGCTGAAATGCCTAGACTCGGCGCAGGCCGATTATGTGATGAGAGAAATTCACCAAGGCATATGTGGGTCACATTCTGGCGGACGGACTCTTGCGGTGAAAGTCTTAAGGGCAGGTTATTATTGGCCAACTCTCAAGAGTGATTGCGCACAATTTGTTAAGCGATGCATTCAATGTCAAAAACATGGCAACCTAATCCATGCATCGGCAGAACAGCTGCATAGCATCAGCTCCCCTTGGCCATTTGCTTTATGGGGGATGGACTTACTCGGTCCGTTTCCTATAGCCAAGGGCCAATGCAAATTTTTGTTAGTTGCCATAGACTACTTTACAAAGTGGATCGAGGCCGAACCGTTAGCAACGATCACAGCTGGTATGGTGCAGAAGTTTTTGTGGAAGAACATTGTCACGCGCTTTGGTATACCATATGCCATTGTAACCGACAATGGTCTCCAATTCACAGATCAAAAGTTGAACAAGTTCATCCAAGACTTAGGCATACGGCATCGATTCACATCGGTTGAACATCCTCAATCGAACGGACAAGCCGAGGCGGCAAATAAAGTCATCTTAACAGAGTTGAAAAAGCGCCTGGGAGATTCTAAGGGCGCCTGGGCCGAAGAACTAGTAGAAGTTTTATGGGCTTATAGATGTACGCCTCAATCCACAACAAAGGAAACACCGTTCCGATTGACATACGGTACTGAGGCCATGATTCCAGTGGAAGTAGGTGAACCTTCCTTCCGCCGTTTACATTTTGATGAAGCAGGCAACGATGCATCTCTTCGGGTTGAAGTTGATGTCATAGACGAGATCCGAGACAAGGCGCGTATAATGGCGGAAGCATGCAAGCAAAGAATGACCCGGCGCTTCAACTCCACCCTTTCGAAGCGATGTTTCAAGGAGGGTGACCTAGTATGGCGTGTACAAGGATCGGCAAGGCGCAACCCCCGCGAAGGAAAATTGGCAGCTAACTGGGACGGCCCATTCAGAATCCGTCACACTCTAGATAATGGTGCCTACAAGCTTGAGGAGCTTTCGGGAAAGATCATCCCAAGAACGTGGAACTCAACTCACTTGAAGGCTTATTTTAGTTAGCAATTTTCTGTGTAAAGATCGTGATCCATGTATACATACAGAGTGCACTCTTTTCCTTGATCGGTCTTTTCTCCTCTTAGAAAAAAGTGAAAAGAGGTTTTGGCCGACAAGGTTTTTAACGAGGCACATATCAATGAAATGAAAGTTCCAGCTCAGTCTTATCATTCGTTACTTAAAGTTGCACTCGAAAAAGGGCTTCCCTCCCGAGTAACCAACTCGGCCAAGGATGTACCTTCAAATCTCACTCAAGGTTTCCCTCCCGAGTAACCAACTCGGCCAAGGATGTACCTTCAAATCTCACTCAAGGTTTCCCTCCCGAGTAACCAACTCGGCCAAGGATGTACCTTCAAAACTCACTCAAGGTTTCCCTCCCGAGTAACCAACTCAGCCAAGGATGTACCTTCAAAACTCACTCAAGGTTTCCCTCCCGAGTAACCAACTCGGCCAAGGATGTACCTTCAAATCTCACTCAAGGTTTCCCTCCCGAGTAACCAACTCGGCCAAGGATGTACCTTCAAATCTCACTCAAGGTTTCCCTCCCGAGTAACCAACTCGGCCAAGGATGTACCTTCTAAAAAAGTTTTAATCCCGAATGAAGTCGTTCGGTCTTGACTCAAAAGGCTCCAATTCCGAATGACTTCATTCGGTTTTGACCTAAAAAGCTCCAATTCCGAATGACTTCATTCAGTTTTAACTCAAAAGGCATTAACTCCGAATGACTCCATTCGGTTTTGCCTCAAAAGGCTCCAATTCCGAATGACTTCGTTCGGTTTTGACCTAAAAAGCTCCAGTTCCGAATGACTTCATTCAGTTTAAATTCAAAAAGGCATCAACTCCGAATGACTCCAATCGGTTTTGCCTCAAAAGGCTCCAATTCCGAATGACTTCGTTCGGTTTTGACCTAAAAAGCTCCAGTTCCGAATGACTTCATTCAGTTTAAATTCAAAAAGGCATCAACTCCGAATGACTCCATTAGGTTTTGACACGAAAGGCTCCAATTTCGAATGACTTCATTCGGTTTTGACCTAAAAAGCTCCAATTCCGAATGACCTCACTCAGTTTTAACTCAAAAGATATCAACTCCGAATCAATCCATTCGGTTATGATTCAGGCAACAATTCCGTGTGACTCCGTTCGGCCTTAATTAAAAAAGGTCTTGATCCCGAAGAACCCTTTCGGTTTTTGTCCAAAAGCAATCAAGTCCGAATGACTCCACTCGGTTCAGTTCAATCAAATCCGAGGGAACTCTCCCAGTTTTTCATGACCAAACGAACCCATTCGGCCTTGATTCAAAGAACAAATAATTCCTAAAGAGTCCATTCGGTTTTAACTCGTTTAAGCGGACCTTGTTCGGTTTTAGTAAAAGACCAACTTTAGATTGATTCTCATTAGGACGGCGGTATTTAACTTACGGTTCTACGTGAACTCCGGATTCAACAATTCAACAATACGCCAGATACTTACGAAATGCAAGTAAAAAGTCAGCTTTCATTACTTGGAGCAAAAATACAAAAAAGGCTCTATCGGCCTATTAAATCCTACACTATTCATATTCTACGAAGTACAAAAAGGCAGTCACTCATCAGGGTGAGTGGGGGCACCCTCCTGAGTTTCGGGCTCGTCCTCTTGCTCGTGGGTCGACCCTTCTTGATCATCCTCGGCTTCATCGTCCGAAGCACCTTGCGCCTCTTCCCCCTCGGGAGTATCATCCGGTCCATCACTATCAGGCATAGCTCCCGCAGGCATTTCGGCAAACGACATCAAAGACCCTTGGTAAAAGTCCTTGGTCATGTCAAACTCAAAGTCCTCGCGAAAACGGCTGAAGTACTTTGCTTGTCGAATGGCGTGGCGAAATCCGGCCTCATGCTGCGCCACAATTTGATCCTTCGCCGACTCCTTAACCCTCTCCAGCTCGGCCTGTGCCTCTTCGGCTAGACGCTTCCCCTCGTTCTCTGCTTTCTGAAGGTCCAGCCGAAGAGTATCATTATTACGCCTTTGAACGTCTAGCTCAGCGGCAAGTTGGCGGTTCGTAGCTAGGGCCCCTTGGGTTGTAGCACGGGCTTCGGCCACCGCTCTATCGGCCTCTTCCAACCTCTGCCTCATCTGCACCAATTCACCTATCGGCCCCATGGCAAGTTGGTTCACCAATGCGAGAGACCGAGACTGCAATTCGCAATAATATTTCCACTTGGACGTGGCGTCCATCTGACTCAATAATTCCCGGCCCTGCTCCGAGAAGCCCTCCGGCCGAACGAGTGAATCGGCAGACACACCTTCACCCCAAAAGGCCCTAGACATCAACCCCGGAGGGACGCAAATTACCGTTCCGCCTGGTGAAGACACGGTTTGTTTCGACTTTTTGGTTTTCTCAGGCCTCTCTTCGGCAACCTTTCTCTTATGTCTTTCTTCGGCCACTTCCTTCCCTTTCTTCCCTTTTTTGTGCTTGCGGGTCGGTGAAGGAGGAGCCCGGTTGTCTTGTTCTGGCCGAGGCGATGGAGCAACTGATGAACTACCCATAACTCCGGAAGCTTTCACCTGGTGCACCCGACTGGCAAGGAGGTCACGAATGTTGAACTCGTTTGCACCACTCTTCACCATGATTCCTGCACGAATAACCAAGTGAACATCAATATGAATTTAGCTTAAGTCTGAAACTAGAAAGTCACTTACCTATCAAATCATAATCCCATCGGGATGACTCGACCAAGTTAATTAGCGACCTCGTCGGCAAACGCCGAGGAAGTTGAAGCAAAAATTGGACGTTTTGTCGCTCTTCGGCTGTGAGAAGCTCATCCGGCACTACATCATATGGCCGAGGGGCACGTGTCCAGTACAACGGAAACAAACTCCTGTCGTCCACACCAAAGAAGAAACGACGTCCATTCGGCCGGATGGCCACTCGGAAGAACCCAGCCTTGAAGTTCTTATAGGACGACGTAAAGCTATCCAGAAGTTGCCGAGTCCCCACTCGATTAAGAGATACCCACTTTGCCAAGTCTGACAGCCGACACGAATAAAAGTAAAGAAAAAGCAAGGGAGAAGGTCTAATATTTACACATCGGCATAGATGTTTGAACCCTTGAAGCTGGGCCCAGCTATTCGGATGAAGCTGGGTCGGCGCCACATTCAAAACCCGAAGAACTCCCATTGTAAACTCATCAAAGGGCAGCGTCACTTTCAAATCTCTCAAAAGGCAGTCATATATATAGAAAGACGCCATCCTCTCGGCCTGCTTGTCTAAGTAGACCGTGTTGGGATCGGGGAACGCATTGTTTCGGCACGCTCGAACCCCAATCGGGTATGGTTCCTCTTTCGCATCAAAATGTAAACACTTCGTGTAATCCAATAGGTTGGTAATCATTGTGGTATCTCGGTAACGCGAGTAGTATGAAGTCACCTCTCCATTCACCCATTCATACCCCGGCACTTCGGAAGGCCCATATCTTTGTCGATTTGAGGCACGCCTAGTCCTAATTGGCTCCCCCTCACTTCCACTGGTCGAGGCCCCTTCGGATGCGCTCATAATCTCAGTAGATCGTCCATCTTCGTTCGGCGAATGTCCCGAATCACTGGATGATGACCCCTCGGATGATGATGACCGAACCTCACTAGCCAAAGAGCTTTCAGATGAAGTAGTCATAAAAGCAGACTTACCAAGACTGCGAATTCACAACGGTCACTCGGCGCGCAGTTCAATCTTCAAACTTGCTCGGACAACACGATTCGGCTGAGAGCGATATGTGTAAAAGGCCCCACCACTCATCGCTATATATAGCAAAGAAACAAGGCGGGAAAATTTCAAAAATTCGAAAAAGTATAACTGCCTAATTTTCAAGATCCAACGCTAGAGATCATCCCAACCTTTCAACTGCCCCATCACTTAACCTCACATCTATACCCTTGCAAAAGGTCTCCCTTTCACAAGGCTAGGGGGCAAGTGTACTAGTAGGGTTATTCGGCCACCTGGCTCCGACACCCAATCGGCACCCGAGTGGCCGAACCAGGTGGCCGATTAGCCACCACATGATCCATAGATCCAGATTTCCACTAATGAAAAGTTAAGGACTCCCCCTAATTAGGGATTAAGAGTTAATCATACCAATAAGCCGATTAGAGGCACATTACCTAATCCGGTAATCCTGTTGCAGGGCCCATGGGAATCCGGGCTCATAAATGTCAGTATAAATAGCTCATGTCACGAGGTAACGTCACTGTTCATTAATTGCTATCGATATTTGTGCTTTGTCCTGACTTGAGCGTCGGAGTGCCTTTTGCAGGTGCATCCCCCCTCACCGGAATATTCGATCGGAACTCTCGTTCGGCCCACCAAATACGAGAAGATTACTAGTGTGCCCCTCAGACAGGTACAGTATCTTTCATAGCATTTCTAACGAAAAACATGTTTTAGGTATGGGACCTTAATTGGTGTTCAGGTATATGGTATATATAATATATTGGAGAAGGAAATTTTTGGTTTGGAAATAAAATGTCGTGAGTTTTATGAAGTTGTCAAAATCAAATTCCTTATACCAAGATTGGATGATTGGTCGTGGCCGGTGTTTTATAGTTTGGGTTAGTTGTAATATTGGGCTTTATGAGAGGGTTAGGAGAATGTTAGTCGAGAAAATAAGAGTTATCGGTTAATTTTTTTTTTTTTGCCCTTCAGATCTCTAAGTTTAGGCAGAGAGGTTCTTGTGTGTGTGGGAAAACTCTGTTTTGTGTGCGCAAGGATCAGAAGGCATTGGTATAGGCATAGTGTTCCTGGGAATTCTTCTTCTCTTTTTTTTCTTCTTCCTTTCATTGCTTTAGAAGCTCGAAATCGAGGTAAGAGAAATTAGATTCAACTGTCATATGAGTTGTTTGATTATTTATTTTTCTAGAAAGCTTAATCTTTGTTAAGAATCATTGAAATTCGTGACTGAGTTTAAATTGTCTCATGTTGAAATTAGGGTTTGGATTTCTTGAAAAATGGGGGAAATTTAGGGTGATAGATGATTGAATGTTGATACATGTTCCTTTTTCCTTGAATTTTGAATTGTATGTTGTTAGAATTGGAAGATTTTAGGGTTGATGCATGGATTATTGCATAAGTTTAGAGGATTTGGAGGTTCGGTGGTGTTCATAGTTGTTGGGGATGTTCTTCATTGATATTGAAAATTTTGAGTTTTGAGGTTGAGTGTGAGTTTTCACGTTGAGCATGAGAATTGAGAAGTGTTTCTGGAAGATTGAGGTCGAGCTTGAGTTTCATGCTTAACATGAGGGACGAATGTGCCTTTGGGTGGTTGAGACTGAGCATGAGATTACACACTTAGCGTAGGGACTTAATCAATTTTTTTTTTCTTTTCTAATTGAGTTGATTGTTTACTTGATGGATGAGTTAGGTGATGACCACTTGTTGTTGGAGTTGTCTTGCGACTAAATGATAATGAATATGTTGTATGTAGGGTGATGATAATAAACATTGATATGCTATATTTGTATAATTGAAATGGTAATGAGCATTGATATGCTTTGTATGATTGATATGCTATTATTTATTTTTAGTTCAGGTGTTATGCATTGGTATGTTATACATGATTGTGTGATTTGATCTTTATATGCATTGACCCGGGATAATGTGTATAGAAGATGTATGTTGAGATGTTGATGCTAAAAATGTTGCAGACATTAAAATATGTTGATTGACTTAGGATTAAAGGAGAATGTGTTATTTAGAAAGTTGAAGATCTCATATAAGGAATCTTGTTTTGATGTTCTGAAAGACCAATTTTTGAAAACCTTCCTTGAATAGGTGTAAAACTCTTGGAATAGATTTTATTGAGTCTCATCTAGGTCCTTAATCAATGTGGAGTGAAGTATGAAGTTAAGGGCTACAACCCTTAACTGATTATTGGAAAGGTTGCATGGTTCTTTGTATATAGTCAGTAAACTAACTCCACATGTGAGTTGATAATGCATGCCAAATTCATGGTATGCCTATACCCAACTATAATTTTTCTGATAGTGAAATTAGGCTTTCCTAGTGTAAGTGACGACACTCGATAAATGAAAAGAGAGATTGGTATCCCATTTTAACTATGATCGAGCAGACACATTTTAGTGTGAAAAAGATTAGGTTGGTTCGATAGAGTCAAGTCATTTAGACTACTCAGGTGTATTATGAGATCTTCATAGGTGAATATGTAACGATGCATTAGTTGAGGTGTATGCATATGGTGTGTTGTTGATTGGTATGTTCATATGCATTGGTTGAACATTTTATTGTATGATAATTACTTGGTGTGAGTTTGACTACTTGGTGTGTAGCTTTCAAACTAGTTGTTATTTTAAGTATTGTTGTATGATGTGAACCTTGTGGTGTTGTTGGTTTGAAGGTTTACATATGGGTGAATAATATAGATTTTTTATTCTTACAGGTGTATGTTTTTGAAATATAACTTACCCTTATATGTTTTCCATGTGGTATGGACTACGATGATAATGATTTTCATGGGAGCAAGGCAAGGTTAGCTGTAGAGAGCCAGTGAAGCTATCAGTGGGCCATGTTTTGATTGGCAATGTAGTCAATGACTACTTTTGGAGTTGTTTAGTTGTGCTTGACCAACACCTTTATGGAGAAGATCTTTGGAGTTCTTGGATGCATAGATGAGATGAAGTTAGTTTATGCAGTGTACATGCTTATTGGAGATGCAGGGTACTGATGGAGGGGCACCCATCAGATGCTTGAGAGTAGAGGTGTGTCAATTGACTGAGAGTGCTTTAGGAAAGTCTTTTTGGAGAAGTACTTCCTGAATAATGTTAGATATACTAAGGAGGTGAGATTTATGGGTTTTACTAAGGGAATATGATTGTTTTCGAGTATGCTACGGAGTTCGAGCATCTGGCTCTTTTCCACTCTCAAGCTATATTTGAGGCTTAAAGATGTAGGAAGTTTGCTAAGTGATTGAGGCATGAATTGAAGCGTATGGTGGTCCTTATATCCATCATGGAGTTACCGACCTTAGTTGAGAAGGCGAAGACTATTGGGAGATTGGAGGGTTGTGGTGGTGGCAAAGTTGTCAAGACTCAAGAGGGACCATCTAGGTCTAGGAAGGGAAGCTAACAGAGGAGACCTTATGATAGACCTTATCAGCAACAAGGGGTACTATCACTAGGAGACTTCAAACTTCTACTCCTCAGGGTGGAGCTTAGGCAATTAGATGCTATAGATGTGGAGGAGCTCACCTAGCGAGAGATTTTTCTCATTCTAAGAATGTTTACTACAAATGTGGTAAGTTGAGTCACATTTCTACAAATTTCCTAGCAAGGCCTATTCAAGCAAGCAGTGCACCTAGGCCAGTTATGCTTACAATTGTAGGGAGGGTGTTAATGCTAACTAGTGCGGAGGCTTCCATTTCATCAAACTTGGTGAAAAGGAAGGGCAAGGTAGCTGGTAAGGATGTGATATTTTTGTTTGATTAAGGAGCAACACACTCCTTCATTTTTGTTGATTGTATGGAGGTTGGGTTTGGTTGTGTCTTCTTGCTTGTTGATTTATTTATTTCTACTTTAGTTGTTATATATGTTGTGACATTAGATATGTGTGTGAGATGCCCAATAGAGGTATTTGGTATAATGTTTAAGGTGAACTTAATTTGTTTGCCTATGACGAAGATTGACAAAATCTTAGGGATGGATTGATTGTCTGTCAATCACATACTTATAGATTGTGCTCAAAGAGGGTTGGTGTTTCCCCAAGTAGATGATGATGTGTTAGTTTCAATTAGTCAAGCTAAAAAATTGTTGAGGGGAAGAACTAAGTGCTTCATTTTGCTAGTTACTATGAGTGTAGAGTCATAAAACTTGATCAATGAGATTGAGGTGGTGAAGGATTTCTCGAAGGTGTTTTCGGATGAGATGCATGGGTTACCTCCTATTAGGGATGTGGAGTTTAGTATTGATCTGGTGTTAAGTGTAGAACTAGTATCAATAGCCTCTACAGGATGGTTCCAACTAAGTTGGTAGAATTGAAGAAATAGGTAAAGGAGATATTGGAGAAACAGATGGTGAGGCCAAGTATGTCTCCGTGGGGTGCTCCAATGTTGTTGGTTAAGAAGAAAGACAGTGGTCCTCAATTGAGTGTGGACTACCAGTAACTAAATAAGTTGACTATCAAGAACAAATATCTACTTCCTAGGATAAATGACTTGATGGATCAACTTAAGGGAGCATCCGTGTTTTCAAAGATAGATATGATATTGGTTATCACCAAATAAGGGTGAAGGATAGTGACATACTAAAGACTGCTTTTAGGACTAGTTATGGTCATTATGAGTATGTTGTGATGCCCTTTGGTGTTACCAATGCTCTAGTGGTGTTCATGGATTACATGAATAGGATCTTTCAACCTTTCTTGGATAGGTTTATGGTGGTGTTCATAGATGACATCGTTATTTATTCAAGAACCTTGGAGGATCATTGTGAGCATTTGAGGTAAGTTTTGAAGGTGCTGAGAGAGAAACAATTGTATGCAAAACTATCAAAGTGTGACTTTTGGCTGAGTGAGGAGATGCTTTTGGGCCATGTAATCTTAGTTAAGGGGATTGTAGTGGATCAAACTAAAGTGGAGGTAGTTTTGTAGTGGGAGCATCCGAGGACTGCTACAAATATTAGGAGCTTTGTGGATTTGGCAGGCTACTATAAGAGGTTCATTGAGGGATTTTCCAAGATAGTGATGCCTCTAACCTAGTTTATTAGAAAGGATCAACTTTTTATTTGGACCGATACTTGTGAGAAGAGCTTTCAAGAGCTGAAGAGGAGGTTGACTACTTCTCATGTTTTGGTATTGTCAGACACTAGTAAACCCTTTAACATGTATTGTGATGATTCTTACCAGGGACTGGGCTATGTGTTGATGCATTCAAGAAGAGTAGTTACATATGTTTCAAGGCAAGACTCATGAGAGGAATTACTCGACTCATGACTTGAAGTTAACGATGATTTTTTGCCTTGAAGATATGGAGTCATTATCGATATGGTGCGAGGTTCAATGTCTTTAGTGATCACAAGAGCTTGAAGTACTTGTTTGATTAAAAAGAGTTGAACATGAGACAAAAAAGGTGGATGGAGTTCTGGAAGGACTATAACTTCCAGTTGATGTATCATCCTAGGAAGCTAAATGTGGTAGCTAATGCTTTGAGTCAAAAATTCATTCACATGTTTGCTTTGATGGTGAAAGACTTGGAATTGGTGGATAGATTTAGAGTTCTAAACCTTGATGTGGAACTAACTCAAGACCACATTAACTGTGAGATGACTACTATAACTAATGAGTTCTTGAGACAGATTGGAGTAAAGCAATTGCAAAGTCTTGAATTGTTGAGAATTTTGGGATTGGTAGGCATGGAGAAAACAAGTGGTTTTGAGTTGGGAGGTGATAGGACTTTGAGGTTCAAGGGCTGAATTTGCTTAGCTCAAAATTTTGAGATAAGGAAAGTTGTTTTGGAAGAAAGACACAAGAGTCTTTTTAACATACATTCTGGTATGACTAAGATGTATTAAGATATCAAGAGAAGTTTTTGGTGGCCTGATATGAAGAGGGAGGTGGCTGAGTATGTTGTAGCTTATCTGGCTTATTATAGCTTATGGAAATTCCCAAGTGGAAGTTGGATAGCATCACGATGGACTTCATTACTGGGTTTCCTAGATCCACTAGGAATAGGGATATTATTTGAGTGATTATTGATAGGTTGACTAAATGTGCACATTTTCTTCCAATCAACAAGAAGTGGTCCTTGGAAACGCTTACATAGTTGTATATTAGGGAGATAGTATGGTTGCATGGTGTACCTTTTATTATTATCTCTGACAGGGATCTGATGTTCACTTCTAAGTTCTTGTAGAGTTTACATTAAGCTTTAGGAACATGATTGACATTGAGTTCTACCTATCACCCATAGACAAATGGACAATCGAAAAGGATGATTCAGTCGTTAGAGGACTTGTTGAGAGCTTGCATACTATGCTCATTAATGTAAATTCAGTGAAACTCAATTATGCTCTAAATTTTGGTGTTACTACTCTAAATTTGCATAAACTTTCAGCAGTCACAATTTAGCCTTCATTAGCAATAATTAAATTCAATTATCGTCGTCTTTAAATTAGTTTGGAAATTCTTAATTAGCCCATAATGTTGGAACATCGTTAATAGTAGTACCTAGTAGACAAATCGTGGATTTTGTCATAATGCTCATAAATCTTCTCTTCGCTTTATTGGATTATTAGGAGACAAAAATACATTTTTTCGTCCCTTATATTATTTATTAGTGTCAATTTAATCTCACTTTAATTAATTGAATCAATTTAGTCCCACATCTTTAAAATGTATCTTAATGTTTGATTTTTCATTTTTTTAATTTAAATACTTAACAGATTTAACATGTGTCATGCTATTATGTCACGTGTCATACTGTTATGCCACGTGTCATGTGTCATATCATCATGCCACGTGTCATGATGTCCAGCCATGTGGCATGAAACGTGTCATATCCGTTAAATATTTAAACGGATGAAACGGAAAATCAAACATTGAGATACATTTTAAAAATGTGAGACTAAATTGATTCAATTAATTAAAATGAGACTAAGGGACGAAAAGTATATTTTTATCTTTATTAGGACAAGTTTTTATGTTTGCTTCGTTGAATTATAAAAAATCTACGCACCTTTAGCATTGTGGACTAATTAAAGAAAAAAAAACTCAACAATGCATGGCATCTCCTTTATCACTCTGGGTCTAGTATCTTTAATGGTATTTTATTTAATAGTGTGCAATATGATTTCATTTACTTCCTAGACTTGATTAAGATTAGCTCGTAAGTAATAAGCAGAATTAGCGTTATTTATTTGTTTTTTTAATAATTGTATATATTAATATCCTTGAATTATTGAAAAGAGATCCTTGTAGCTGCTCATAAAAGAATGAAAACATGTCATCTTTTTGGCCTAAAACAGTCCAAAATATATATATGTTCATTAAAAAGTGGTCAAATCCCATATAATCTTGTATAGTATATATGATTTATATTGGTTAATGCGCAAGCATCAACATACATGCTTAAGGAGACTCAAGCTAGACAAACTGATCAGTTGTATAAAGTGACATGAAAGGATTCTTGCTTCCTATGGAAAGTTGAGAGGAAAGCTCTTGTGAGGAGTAATTTTAGATAGAGTAATTAAATTATATTAACACCCTTGAGTATTATAAAAAATATATATATTTAATTACCAAAAATTAAGCTGTAATTTTATTTAAAAAATAGGTTTTAATAAAATGAAGATGGAAATCAAATCTGTTGGGATTCATCCCAAGTCCTACATCTGTAAAATGAAGGAACATTGGCTAGTTTATAAGGGTGTCCACCATTCCATATAGTATGAGGCCTTTTGGGAAGGAGCCCAAAAACAAAACCGTGCGGGCCTAGCCCAAAGCGGACAATATCATACTATGGTGGAGCAACAGGTGGACTATCGTGGTATTAGAACCAACGGTTCGTCTGGGTTTGATGCGGGAAGACCCTCAGTGTTGTGCCTCGCGATGGAGATCCGAACTTGGTGCCTTGTGTCGAAAGTCTTCTTGATATTGTGGTGTTCAGGCGGCGTGTCCCGTAGAGTTAACGACGGTACAAGATGGTGACTGATTATCGCTTGAGGGGAGGAGGTCACGAGACATGTGGTCCTTGGTCTGAGGGGAGGTTTGTTGGGATTCATCCCAAGTCCCACATCTGTAAAATGAAGGAACATTGGCTAGTTTATAAGGGTGTCCACCATTCCATATAGTATGAGGCCTTTTGGGAAGGAGCCCAAAAACAAAACCGTGCGGGCCTAGCCCAAAGCGGACAATATCATACTATGGTGGAGCAACAGGTGGACTATCGGGCCCAACAAAATCTATATATAATCTTATGTTCATGACAAAAAAATTATCTAGAATATTAATTAAGTATATAGTACGTGACAAACCATTTTGTAAGAGAAAAATTTGGGCTTGTTCATTTGATCTTTTTTTTTTTTAGTGTTAATTTATCCACATACATATCTACGGGGGTCTGTAATGTTTTTGAACTCTCATAGTGGAATCAGATCGGCAATTTTCATCATGTTGTGGATTAATGAAAATTCCATTTTAAAAATGACATACATTGGGATAAATTACAGGTTATGGTTTTGTTTGGTGGCACTCTGATGTATTTTTAGTGTGATTATGTAGCTAATGAAAGGAATTAAAGTTGGTGTTACATTTGACATGGCATACGAACATGTTACGAAGAACGGAGTTAATTAATTGTGAATTCGTGATCATCAACACTAAAGTCCAATGTCATTCAATCGGAGTTAAGATGCTCTCTTTCTTTCATCATTAAGATTTTAAATAAATAAATGAAATGGCACTCAATCCACCTGCTGATAACCAGTACCATCCCTGTTCCTCGAATTTTCAGTTACTTATTTTATTCCCAAACATGCTTTTGGATTTAGTATCCAACATGAAAACAATATTATTTCATTAATTAAGAATTAAAATTTAAACTATCATAGACTGAATCAATCTTAATTATTAGGACAAAAATCAATCTGCTGAGTCTACAACACTAGTGCCACCTCATTGAACTATCATAGAGTGAAACAGCATGACTAATTTTGAGCAAGATAATCATAAGTCACAGAATAACCCATTGAACAAGAAACATAAAAAGTGAAGCAAAGCACATAATTAAAACCGAAATAACATAAGTCCCGATTCAAGGAATTTCTTGGGCAGGATATTGGTTAAGATCCAAATCAAGTATAAGTGTTTGTTTAGAGTGGGTTTGGTGATGAGTTGTTGAGCAGGTGAGAAGGTGCGAGGGAGGGATTGGGAAGTTTGTTTTGGCCTTGTCAGGTCCACGAATCTGAATGGCGGCAACATCGTATGCTTTGGCAGCATCTATGGCAGAGTTAAAGGTTCCGAGCCACACACACTTTTTCTTGAAGGGGTCTCTAATCTCAGCCACATACTTCCCCCATTGTCTTCTCCTCACTCCTCGATAAGGCACTTTCTCCACATGAACCTTCTTGCTCTCACTTGGGGCCATTATCCCTAACCACACTCTCTCTATAGTAAGAAACAATCAGAAAATGAATGTGCCAAAGGCTAAACAGGATCATCTTTTATAGAGACTCAATCATGTGTAATTCTGTAAGTTATCACCCATCCATCAATCAAATAATTTTATGTGTACAACAAAAATTATACTACAATATATATAATATATTTTGTCTCTATATTTCTCTCCATCACTTCATTTATTAAATGAAGTGATATTATTAATGATAAAAAAAGTTTAATACAAAAATAATGTTATATCATTTTTTATATACATCAATGTGTGAAATTTGATTGATTTAATAATAAAATATAAAATTCTCCTATTCACCACGAATTAGCTAACAATACATTTCTTGTGATACACTCTTTTTTAATTGTTAAAGTTTACTAAAAATTACAACAACAAAAAAATCATGATAGATTTAAATAAATGAGGAATTCACCAAATTTTGTAATTTCTACTAAATTTTAACTAAATATGCCAGAGAGTAGTCACTAGCATTCGTTTTAAAATAGTGTCTTATTAGTAATTATTTAATAATGATATATCTTTTTATGGGGTTTTTTTATTATAATTTCGTAATAAAAATATTTAAAAAAATTATAATTTTTTTAATTAAGTCTATGGAATAAATGTCTTTATTGTATATTTGAATGTAAGAAAAAAATTATGATAGTTAAAAAGATATTAAATAAAAAAATGAGTAAATATTTAAATTTCTCTGAATTGACTACCGAAATAAAATAAGAGGAAGTAGAAACTAACCGAAAGTTGAATTCTCTATTAAATACACAAGTGAGAAAGAAAATTAAAAAAAAAGTTATTAATAACTTATTTAATCGTTGATAAAATGAAAAGGATTAATGGGCCTCATCCTAAATAAATAAATAAATATATATATATATATATATATATAAATAAACGAGTAAAATTTTTAAAAAAATTATTTTTTTTCTTGACAATTGAGTTTATATACAATAATTGCAATAATTTTAGTGCCTTGCTATACGCTGATTTTCTTTGAATAATAAGACTTATTATATTTTTATTCATAAAAGAAATTAGAATGATAACAATAAAATTTAAATTTTTTTAGGTTCGTTCCTGGAGTATCCACCGCCGACAGCAGTGACTAATCTCCTCGCTACGTTGGAGGCACCTCAAAGGGTGGGATAGCTGGCCCCAAGATTTAATGCGGCTGCATACACATTTAAATTTAAAATCATACGTATATTATTACAAATTTATTTCTTTTCTACATTATTAAAAACATTAAATAATTTAAAATGTATAAGATATTAAATGTTTTTTTTGTTTATTAACTTTTACACTAAGAGTTAAATACATTAATTAAACAAAACGTTTTCTTTATAAAATTTGACTTTAGAACAGTTATTTTGAAAATTAAATATTTTGATTTAATAAAAAATACTAAAAAATTGACTTGTAATAAAAGATAAAATTTTCCACTAAAAAATAACTATTTTTAGTCTTTGTAATTTTAAAAAAATTTATTTTAATCTTTGTACTCAAATTTTGATAGAGAATCCATAAAATATTATCGTATAAAATTTATTTACTAGTGTCGTTATTAGAGAACATATCAAACCTAAGTGATGTTGCATATTTGTTTCAATATATCATTTTCATATATGTTATTGGTAATCTAAAATATTAAAATAATTTTTTTTAAATTATAGGCACTAAAAATAATAATTTTAAATTTAAGAGGATAAAAATAAATTTTTCCTAAATTTGAGAGACTAACAAAATATTTGAGTGATATTTACTTTATATTGATTCACAGACAATCTATTTATACACCATGTCTTATACAACAACAAAAAAAAAATTTACTTACAAATATTTTAATTTTTTCTTGAGAGACAAATATTTTAATTTTACGTGCATTAAATAATATTTATAAGTAAAAATAATTATTTATTTTTCGCAACACGTCTATAATGACAAAACATTTGCATATATAGGTCGTTATCATGAGTCGGTAAACTAGAATTTATTTCAACACTAAGTTATTGAAAGGTATAGGAGTTATAAGTTTTAATTACATTGGGCATAAGTTAAATTACTCTTACATCATTTAATGTCTTTAATTATAGTCGAAAGTTTTATTTCAAAAGTCAACATTCCATTAAAAGTTCTTAATTAATATGTAGGTCTATTTATAAAATCGTATTATAATAAATATTCTTAAACTTTAAATTTTATAATCCTTTTTACTAAAAATATATAATATAATAATTATTTTTTAAAAAATATTATGAATGGTATAAATGAAAAGAAATATTCTGTCAATTCTCTATTATAAGTAAAAAAATTAATTCTACGCATACTAAGAAAGTTAGTTATTTGTATTAAATTTTATTATTCTCATAATATTTATTTTAAATTGTCGTTGTTATAATGCTAAAATAAATAACACAACTAAAATATTATGCATTAAAAGAAATATAATTTGGAGAGAGTAATTTTAAATGGGACAAAAGTGTAATTAAAATTTGATTATATTTAAGAAAACAAACGTGCGTGTTTTTTGTGCTTATAATAAAAAATATTGGGAGTAATTAATACTATATTAAAAAACTAATATAACACGATACTTATTTTTCTTCAACACAACACTTATTATAAGGCGAATGAAGAATGAAGTGTATTTTTTAAACCAATTTATTGATATAAAGTATCAATTGGTTTCACTGATAATTATTTTCCGTCAGAGAACCTAACTAAACAATTTTAGTGAGGTCTCCCCTCTTAATTATGTATTTTTCATATGCATGAATCGAATCTAATATCCTACTTAAAGAAATCAAATTTAATATAATATTATTTGGACTAACAATTATCGATATACAAAATCTTATTTTAAGTTAAATTATGCATTTTTCATTTTCTCTTATATATATATATATATATATATATATATATATATATATATATATATATATATATATATATATATATATAATCAAATCAAAAGATCAATAAATCAAATCAAAATAAAATTATTAAAGAGTTTAATTTCTATATATTATCTATATAAAAAAAAGTTAACATTGACATAATCAATAAAAAATACATTAGGTATGAGTTTATAATTGAAATATTATTTAAATATATTCTTGTTCCTCAAATTTAGAGTAAATTTATTTTTGGTCCCTCAAATTTAAAATTGTTATTTTTATTTTTTATAATTTTAAAAAAAATTATTTTAATCTTTAAAATCACTTATAATATACCTGAAATTGATTTATTGAACAATTATACAGTATTAATTAGGTTTAAAATGATGTTTTTACTAATAGAGACATCGGTACATAAGTTTTATGTGACTACTTTGACATATTTCTAAATAAAATTTAAATATAAAGATTAAAATAAAAAAAATTTAAAATTATAAAGACTAAAAAGATTAATTTTAAATTTTAAAGTCTAAAAATAAATTTATATTAAATTTGAGAAATTAAAAATATATTTAAACTTTAAAATAATATAAAATAATTTTAACTTAATAAATTGTTCCGGAAATAAAATGGTTGTTAAGTTAATGGGTTTCCCGTAAACAAAAGGCTTTTAAGAAAAATTAAATATGTCTTTAATTAATGAAAACTGATTTTAAAGTTGTTGAGTTTTTACCTCGTGTGTTATATATATAAAATTTGAAATATAAATATTTATAATATAAAAATAAATACATTATTTAATTAAAATTTAATATATCATTTGTGTAATGACCCACCATGGTCGTTATACTACAAAACAACACCACACATCACTAAAATATATACTAAAATAGTATAATAAGAAAATATATACATTTATCCAACCATAAAAGGCTCAACATGCCAAATATATATATATATAATGCCAACAAAATGCTACTCCAAGGTAGCCTACAAAAAAAAATCATCTACTCAAGCTCCTACCACCAAGTGGCATCCAACAGCTCACAATAACCTATCCCTGCCCTGCTCTCATACATAGTATGATCATCGCAGTCCACACCACATGGAAACATGCAAGGGTAAGCTAGTGAAAAGAATCAACATATATTTTAAATAAGCAACTTTCAACATAATAACACTATCATCATTCTCAACAGGGTCAACATACAACACATGACAACACACAACTCAATCACAGCTTCACAACACAACAACATATATACAACTCATATCAACATCAATTCAACTCATCAACAACAATTCAACTCATCAACAACTTATGCGTCGTCACGCATTTACAACTCAAAGATATCCTACAACATTAGGTCCTACCGAACCAACAACACAGAACCTTTTTGAGCTTGCTAGGTAAAAATTTGGATATCACTCCACAACATAAAAACGGTTTCTCAGACTTTGCCACTTAAACAATAAAGTATAGTACTATGTCAGGATAGGATAACTAGGTTTAGGCCTACCACGGCATTAGCTAGCTCAACTAAGCCACCTATGGGATTAGCCTACTGACTATCCTCCAAATACTACAACCCTCCAATACTCGGTTAGGAACTAAGTTCCCGACTTTGTACTTTACTTGAATTGGTCGCTTGTAATTGGTATAGCTCGACCTGGCCCCTATACCATGGTCGCTTTGTACACGTGTGTCTCGACCTTGCCCACACACGAGACCAACTAAGTCCTAGAAGAGAACAACACATCATCCACTCCAAGGGACAACTTTCCAAGGAGGGTTTTTCAACAAATTGGGCTTTCAGAGCACCACAACTATCTCAATCCACACAATGGGATGAGCAACTTCGAAAACATCTCCTCTAATCTTAGTGATCAACAACTCATCATCACAGCACGATCAACACAGTTTTCAACTCATCATCTCAATTAACTTTCAACTTGAACAACATAGTCAACTCACAACTTGAACAACACAGTCAACTCACAACTTTAACAACACAATTTATCAGCACAACAACTCATCAATACTATTTAACAACACGTTTTAACAACATAACAACTCATTTCAACTTTAAACAACACAATTATCATCTCATCAGGTCCATTATCAGCTCATTTCAACTTTAAACAACATAGTCAGCTCAACATCTCAATAACTCAATTCACAATTTACAAGTCAACCATCACAAATTAATATCTTTTCAACACATAGTACAACATACAACTCTCATCTAACAACTTAGCAACACAGTATACTAATAACTTTTGTATCGTCTTAATACATCTACACACTTCACATTATGCTTCTCACAACTCACAATGTTATCATCATGTACTTCACAACTATCAACTATATCATCTCATCATATTTCACAAAATATAATTAGTCAACACATAACATAAAACAACTTTAACCACTTAATTTCAACATGCTTCAACAATATCATTTGTTCAACATATAATAAATCAACACACAAGTTGTAAAAAACTTCACAACATAAAACATATTCAACACATAATAAAACTCACCCATCATGTTTACAACTCATCAATCATGAATTAACCTACGCACCCAAAACAACCTTCAATTTAACCAAATCACTCCTTGTGAAATGAAAACCTTCACATAAAATAGCGTATCGGGAGTTATACTACTCCTTTCATGCTCATCCTTATCTCATATAAAATATAATAAGATTTCCTACAACTCTTATGAATACATAAAGTCCTAATTCCATCATATACTTTGTCAAAACTTACAAAAACCGAAACAACTATAACAAATGTTGACAGCTTGACTCATGTTCACTAAAACAGTCATATATGGAGTTCTAGACCTCCTTTTTGGGTGATTCCAACGCCATTGGAAAGTTAAGATCCAAGGCTACAATTTTTATGAAGACCATAAAATCAAACTATGAAAGTAAAAAAGCTCTCAGATCCCCAAAAGCGCTCAGTGCTTTACCTCCAGGAATTCTCCCCTGGCTCGTGGCCCTCAAAGGGCTAAGCCTCAGTCGTTCACCAAGCGCTCAGCCGTTTCCAATGGCTCAGTCCTTTACTTCCAGTGGATGCTCTTCTACACGCAGCCCCCAAAGGGCTCAGCCCTTTTAAAGGGCTCAGCCGCTTATGACAGAACCCCCCCCTTGTTCTTCACCATTTTTGAACGAAAACCTGCAATCAGAAAAGTCCCAACACATGCAACCACCTCCAAACACTTACCACTGTATCAAACAACTAAAAGCAGCTCAGAACAACAACATGCAACTATAGTATCATCACAAATCATCAAAAACACCACATGCAAACCCACTAGCTTCCCTTACCTTAGAGGAGAAAATCTGAGCTTCGGGGAAGAGAAAGAAGAAGATGAAGAGGAGTATCCGTGCTCCCAGCTAGAAATTCATGCCTCTACCCAACATAGAGGTTCATGGTGGCGGAGCTACCGAAGAGGCTGCAGTTTCTGGCATAAAGACGGTGGCCCTCAAGAGCCTCGCAATGGTGTTCCTCTACCATCCGCGGTTGCGATTTCTCTTTCTTCGTGGTGAATTCTCTGAACCTTGTTGAGGTTGGAAAGGGGAAAGAGTGGATAATAAGAATTAACGGAGAAGGATTAAGTGTGTGAGAGAGAAAATGAGAATGGTGAGGAAAAGGGGAGAAGAAGATTGCTCTACACTGCGGGTCTTACAATTTGCTTCATAAATATTTTTGAAATTTTTTAATTGAGTTTTAAATTAATATATATATATATATATATATATATATAATTTAATCTTTCATCTTTTATAATTTAGTTTTTAGGATTAGAGATTTTTTTTATAAATTATGAATTTGATTTGATGTAGTATTTCTATTTTCTTGTACTCAGACAATTATATTAAATTAATATTTATTATCATCATTCATGTGTATTAGGTTTTAAATTCTAATGATTAAAATCTTCTACTATTTTAAAATCGTTACAATTAAAGAGATAATGAAAAATTTTATAGGTAGATTACAATTCACTAAATATGTATGATGATATATAAAATAATAATCAAGTTCTAAGGACTTATAAGTTAAAAATAAATAAATAAATAAATAAAAGATGAATGACTCGATTTCAAATTTTTTAGTTTAGAGACCAAATTAAAAATTTCTAAAATGTTCATAGAGCAAATAATATATGAAATTTTTAATCGAAAATAACATGTTTTCTTACATTAAAGAAATAACAATATGAACAAATCTAAAATAAATATACAATAATTTTCATTCAATTTACTTTTATATTATCATGTGTTATAAAATATTATAAAAATATTTTTAAGAACCAAAGTAATGCATCTTGAAATTAGAAGAACAAAAATAAGACAAAAATAAATTAAGAGACTAAAACCAAACAAAATCTTTTAGAGGTATCAAACACATATATTACCCTTTTATAAATATAATACATAAACGTATCACTTTGCATTCAAATATAAAAAATACATAAAAATGATAATTTTAATTTATTTTAAAAATAATGTAAAATAATTTTAAAAAAATACAACACAATTATATAATTAAAAAAAATGAGTTCCTCTTAATGATGAGCCCTCAGCGATTGCATTTGCAAACAATGCCCGAGCCGATTTGCCTATATTAGTATATATCTTGAAAAAAGCCTTTTAGGTTAATCCTAATTTGCTTATAAATTTATTTAATTAACACTTATGTCAATATGTTTTGTAATTAACAATTTTGGGCAGAACATGTTTCACAACTGCACAAAAGTAGCGTGGAGAACTAGCCAGAATTGTGCCTACCATCTAATTAGTAATATCTATATAAAGACAAAATTTAGAAATTGTCATTTATAGAAGTGGTCATAATCGGTTCAATATAAATAAAAATTGAATCAAAAAAATTGAAAATAAAATAAAAAATTGATTTATTTTTTAATTGAATTAGATCAATTTTTGACTTCAATAAAAAAAACAATCCAATTCAAACGAAATCAAATATTTTTTTATAATCAAATATATATTATTAATAATTTATTATTAAAATTAAATGATCACCTATACTTAAAATAATGTTTTTCACTTTTATCTTTATTGTTTTAATCAGTTAAAATGACAATCTAATATTTACATTTATTACGTATCAACTTAAACTATTGTTTATTGTCCACTATTCTGTCATAAATATTAAAATAAATCTCCATTTTTTTCTCTTTAGATAAAAAAATTATTTGATTAGTCAATGCAAAATATTTCTAATTTGAAATGGTATTCATGGTAAACAGAATATATTTATTATTGAGGTACTACAAAATTAAAACCCTTGGTTGCTACTTGTTTTTATTTTAGCGATTTCGTAATTATTATTATTAATTTATTTAATCATAAAAATATTATAGTTATGTTTAAAAAATTGAAAATCAATCCAATCTTAATCGAAATATATTTAAATTGTACCATTTGATTTTTAAACTTTGATTTAATTATCAAGAAATAAAATCAAAGAAATTCAATAAAGTAACTTCTATTTTCAAAATTGATTCAACCCAAATTGTAAACACCCTTAATCCTTTATTCGTTTCCATTAGAGATGAAAAATAAAAACTTTTTTTATTTAGAGACTCGCGTCTCAAAATAGGTTAAGTATAAAAAGAAGGATTCTAGAGACAGAATTTTTCCGTGTCTACCAAAAACATCCGTCTCTCGTATCATTTAAATTTTTAAAATTCTTATATTTTATAAATGAAAAATAATTCGTCTCTAAGTCCTTATAACAATATTTTATTATTATGTTATTATTAACCACTCAATTAAAGTAAAATCTCTAAGGATTGATTTGTAATATATTTTGCTTAAAATTATGATCACATTCACAATTACATTGACTCAATACTTCACATTTCATTTCACATTTCACATCTCATCATATTTCATGTCACATTATGTCACAATGTCTTATTATAGATCATATGTTCACCTTTCACATTCTCACATCATATTTCCATAGTCTCATATAGAAACTTCTCATCATCATATACATCAAAATGATACATAAATCATATTCCTAATTTTACCTCATAGGTTTCTCAAAAGAACCCACAGAGCACTCTAATTCATATCAAAACTTATATGATTTTGAAATCAAATACATATTCATACATCACATCCAATAAGGAACACAATGAAAGAATCAGAAAGCAAAACAGAAAACATTCCTAGTTTCTCACAGGGTTTCCCGTAGGAACCCATAGAGCACTCTAATTCATATCAAAACATGATCATTCTCAAAATCAATCACATATCTACACATCACATTCAACAAGAAGCCCAACAGAACAATCAGAAGGCAAAACAGAAAACGTTCATATTTTACCTGTTCCTAGAAACATGCGGAGGTCAATCCTACTACCCAACAATTATTCCCGCACCCTGAGCGAGGTTTCTCACTCCCCCCTTACCTGGATAAGCAGAAGACAAAGCTAGAGCAGAATCTGGTTGATCTCCTTTTCTTAATTCACCTTGGTCTCTAGAAAGTGTGTCCAGAAACAGTGCACAGGTGCTCTATTTATAGATTTTCGGAGAGGCCAGAACGGCCCGTTTCGAATCCAAAACAGCCCGTTCTGGATCCTTGTGGAATATGTAAACTTGGCACCTGGAACGGTCCGTTCTAAAATTAGAACGGCTTTGGAACGTCCCATTCCCAACTAGAATTCGTAGGCCATTTAAGTAGCTTGGAACGGCCCGTTCCAGTTTGAGAACGGCCCGTTCTAAGCTACTAAATCACGCTTATTTTAGTAGTCTGGAACGGCCCGTTCCAATTTTGGAACGATCCGTTCTGGACTACTAAGTCACACTTAAAATTACTAAATTACCCTTATCAAAAACATGAAAACTAGAGTGTTACATTTAGCTCGGTGTGTCGTTGTCTATATGGGTTGGAAGATCCTTGTAGGACTTTCATAAATTTCATGGCTCATAAAGAAAAGAAAAAAAGCGTAATTTTTGCCTAAAACAGTCAAAATGTTCATTACAAAGATATCAAATTCCTTCCACTGTATATAATTGATATTGGTTATCTTGTTATCAAAGTGGAATTTTAATTTGGAGCCCGCAGTATTTGCTTACTCTTTAGATATGTATTTCTTATTTATTAATTAATACATTTAGTGACGTACACCAAAGATTGTCTAGAATTATAAAATCAGCTTAATTAAAAAATTAGGCCAAACTATTGTTATGTTTAAAATTCAGAATTCAACCCCATGACATCTTTATGACACCACATAGTTTCAATATTTTGCCAAACTTGACTGTATAATTTTCATGCTCCCAGTTGGAATTTGTTAAATTCTTCATATTGATTTCTTTAGATGATTGGGTGCATGGTTAATGTGCATGAATTCATGATGAAAATTAATAGCGAAGTCGTGACAACGAATAATCCCTTAAGAATGCTATAGTTAAAAAGAAAAATAATTTGTCTTAAATTTTAAATTTAATAAACTTGTTTTTCCCTTTTTTAATTTATACTGATGACAATAAAAAGGTTAAATACAACAAGCGCGCATACGTGCTAGCCAAATCCTACCACCATACCAGGCCAACTCTAATATGTTTTAAGATTATAAAACATTAATCATTTACTTTAACTCTTAACGTTACAAAATCCTCTTAGTTATAAAACATAATTTGGAAAAGATTATTGTTATTTTGCAACTTCAATTTAACAAGACTGGGAATTAAAGTATCTACCAAAATTAAAGTAAAAAAATTTAACAAAATTAAGGACTAAGTGATTTATTCTAATAATTATAATTAAGAAACTGGGCCTTATTACCTATTCTAAAGTTATTTCAAGATTACAATACTTCTATAATAATTTTGTTTATATAATCATGTTACATATTGATGTGAAGTATTTATGAACTTCACTAATAATTAATTTTTCCTTGAAGAATTTAGATGACCAAATTTTAGCAAAGTTTTTCTTTTAAAATTACCTTTTTCTATTCATAAAACTTTAACTAGAGATTTCTCCCCTAATTATATTTTTTATCGACAAAACTCTAATTGCATATCATTTTTATTTTTATTATGTGCATGTAATAAACTTTGAGCAAATTAAACATACATGACTGAAAAAAGATGATACAATCAATTATTTTAATTATTAAGATGAGTGAGATTGATGTATTTCACACCTTTATATTTTATTTAATAAAAATATTAATAGTTATTAATTTTTGTTAAATGAATTGATATTGTATTTGATACTTAAATTTAAGGTCTTAACTTCAAATCTTATTTTTTAAATAATAATTATATTTTAATGTTATTTTTGTAATAATAATTATTTTTAATGTTATTTTTTATTATTTAAAAGTTAAAAATAAAATTATTTAAAAAAATATAAACCAAATCAAACTATCACTTTTATAAATATTATAGATAAAAATTAAGTTATTGATCTTTTGTATTATAATTCCAAATCATTAAAACATAATAGACCAAAACGTCACAATGACTCATTTTTATCAATATAATAATTAATAATCACAAAACAATTCGAACATTCAATGATTCGAAGAATTCAATCTAGTTTAAACAAAATAAAATCAGAGATTAATTATCATATTGGCTTGAATTACAGAGTTTGAAATCCAATCAATTTTGTTCGGATACCAAATTTTAATATTCAAGAACTGATTCATCCGATTATTATTATTGTTTTGGGTTATCAAATTTGGCCAACTAATAAAAAACAAAGAAGGAATGAGTGACCTGTTCAACTTATATATATATATATATTTGAAACTAACTCATACACATTTAGTATCAAAGGATAAAAATGAAACTTAAATTTTTTATTTTCCTTATTGTGAGTGTCTCTCATTTGTGGGAATTGAGTACCAATTACATATTAAATTTTTTTGTTGTTGATTGTAAAATTTGGAATATTTTATTAAAAATGATATATGATAGATTTATAGATTGTGGTGTTATACAAATTTAAATTTTAATTAAATGAGATTTATTACTTTTAAAAATTATTTTTTTAATGTTTTAAGTAATTTTTTATAATGTTGATAAACAAGTATATAATATTAAATATTTTATCGGTTAATAATATGAAAATATAGTTTACAATATTATCTAAAAATGAATTTTTTTTATAGATAAATTCAATAAATTAATCAAATTCAAACTGAAATGATTAAATTGGTTGAATTCAAATTGAAGATTAGTATATAAAAAAAATCAAACTAATTCTAATATATTTCAAATTGAGGGTGGTAGGGTTTTGCATGATCAATTGTTGTGTTTTTTAAGGATGGGGAAGTTTAGTTTTGGCCTTGTCGGAGTCATAAGAGACAAGCCACGCGCACACATCCTTGTTGGGATCTCACTTTTGGATTTTGTTATTGAACAACGCAATGTGTATGTATAAAACCATAATTTTATTTTATAAAAAAACCACCATTTTATCCTAATTTAATTTATTCTATATTATTGACTCGTCTATATTTATTATTTATCAAGTTATTTGTTATTTCACTTTTTTAACATATTCCAAACAACTAACAATTCAAAAGCATCGTGTAAAAAAAATTAAAAACCAAAAGTCGTTAATTAAATTTGAAACGCGTTTAGTACCAAATGGGTAAAAAGAAAAGTAAATTAAGTGTTTAGCCATTACTTTTTTTTTTTGTACTTGGTGTAAAAATATATCTTATTTTTTCTTATATAAGATCATTTTCTAATTATTTATTATATTAGTTATTTTAATCTCTTAATTATTTAATAATATTTTTAGGTAAAAAATAATAAATGTTAGGAATTATATAGCGGGATAAAAAAATTTCTTTCACTTATTAGGATCGAAGAATATGGATAGACATGATTTTTATATGATTGTTTGATATTTTTTTTAAATAATAATTAATGAAGTGAAAATTAATTAAGTAAAAAAGAGAAATGATTTATTTAAAAAAATGTTAAGGATAATTGTGAAAAAACAATTTAATCAGGTATTTATAAATTATAAATTAATACATGATAAAAAATAAAAAAAACAATTGCTTACAAAGAATTACAAAGATTTTTTTTAACAAAGATTGAGTTAATTTAATTGGACGTGACATCTTAATCATAAAATTTTGAGACATAAATTGAGACATCTGATATCTTAAAATTATCATTTTCAAACAAAAATTTTAAATAAAATTAAATTATGCTAATCTATTTGAGTATACACTTCTCTTAATTTTATATTTTGATATATGAGTCATAACATTCTTTATTCCACCTAAAGATAAGTAGGAGTAGAGATAATTTTTATTGAACTAAAATATCAAAATAATAATAAAATATTAATTTTTTTCCAAATATACATGTGTAATTAGTTGTTGAATCCAAAATATATTTTAAAGATTCTTTTTCTTAAGGTTTTTTTAATATTCTTTTTCTAAGATAAATATCAGCGATGACTCTTATTTTTAATTATTTTCACCACTCCATTTGTCTTGGTTAATTCAATAGTTATAAGACTTTCTTTAAAATATAAAAAAATTGATATAGGGTTCAGAAGATCGATTCTCAATCATATTAAAATAATATTTCATCAATAAAAATTATATTTTGCTGATGAAAATTAATTATTAATTATCAATTTTATAATATTATGTTGATATAAAAAATAAAAAATAAAAATATTGATTGCCACAATGTGATTTATGTCTGCTGACATACATTTGCCCAATCACAACCCAATGATCGACACCTCAGTTATAGTTAAAAAAAATAACACATGTGGTAAATAATATACAAAAAAAGGCTAAAAAAATAAAACAACACGAGACAGAAAAAAAAAATGAATGAAAGATGATAATAATAACAATAGTTATACCTCTATGATTAACTCTTTAACCTCAGCTCTTGACCTTTACTTGCTTTTGCTTTCATTCCATTATTATAATAATTTATAGTGAATGAATAATTAATAATAAGATGAAGACCTCGACTAAGTCTTTATCATCATATATAATTTTATTCTTCATCTCTTTTCTTGTAAGAAACGATAAATAAATTTCTGCGATCTTACTTCCACCTTTTTGGGTCACTATCATAGACTACGTCTAAAGAGAGGGTGCAACGTTCTTCACATACGCGGGAAGAAAACTACATAGTTTCATGCTAACTGAAGAAACAAAAAAGGTTAGATTAGATTAATATGATGATGAAATTACTTTTTGACTCACTTTTGTGTTTTAAGAAGGATCATAACCCTCGTGTGTTGAATTGAAATACTTTTTACCATATGTGATACGTTTAATAAGAGTGACTAACACTGTGATGCCTAATTTGAATTATAATAGACACACATGTGAGAAGAGTTATACGTAATTATACAAAAATATTATAATTTGATAATTTTTACTATTAGATTAAAGAAATGTCAATTACGGAAACCATATAAAAATCATAGTATTTTATTAGCACATAGAAAACTATATTATGCAAGCCAAAGATAAAACATATACTATTATATTTTTATGAACTAAAGATAATATTTTATTCCGCCTCCAACATGTACCGTATTATGTAATAATAATATCTCTAGCATATGTAAACACTTTGAATGAATATTTAATATAGTATAAGTTTGAAAAAAATTATAAATTATATGTATATACTTTGACTTTAAGACCCGCAATTTGGAAGTTTACTTGGACTCATGCTAACTTTATTTTTGGTGAATAGTTGAGTCTTCTAATATTGTATTTCTTTCTTTTATTACTTGAAAGACAGAGTCAAACTCATTCAGAAAATCTATCAAGAAACTGTAGACAAATTGAATTGAGGATGGAGTGGAGATATAATTGAAAAATAATTATTAAATGTTAGACTCAACAAAATAAAATACAGACCGTGATATTTTCAAAAACTAAAAATTTTAATTATTCAAATCCAAATATAAAAGAGTTCTTAATCAACTAAAATTATAGTAGCGAAAATCACGTACTCTTCGCTCTCTTAATAACTTTTTGCCAATTACTTCACAGCTTAAGTAGTTAATTAAATGAAAATCCAAGTATGCAAGAAAAAGATAAAATAGTCAAGTAAATTTCACAATTAATCATTTCGATTTTTGCTAACGACATAAAATTCACTTTATATTTTAAACCATAATAAATAACAAGAATAGAATATGACTTTGAACGCATCAAATAATATTTTGTTTTTAAAACCAAAGCTAGGATCCATCCGATATCATTTTCGTAATTAATTTGCCTTTTTAGTTTCTACAACAAATTACCAATTGAGTCCGGAAGTGAACAGGGTGCATCATAACTGAGAAAAACGTGGTGTCGGTGTTTATGCATTAGTGAGAAAAATGTGAGGGATATATAGGGGTGGATCCACATTATTGGCTCAACAAAGTTTTTAATTTATTTAGAAATAGTTAATAAAAAAATGTCCCACAAAAATTAATAAGTATTGTTTCTATAAAATATTTTTTTTAAAAATAAATATAGAAAATTATAAGAGATAAAAAAAATAAATTATTACTAATCTTATTATTTTTATTCTTATAACTTTTACCATTCCGTTTTTCTTATATTATTAAACAAATTACACAAAATCACAAATACACACATCAATATAATCTCAAAAAGAGAGAGATAAAGGAAAGAAGAAAAAAGTATGGTTCTATTTATTAGACAAAATGTCGTGTATAGAAAATTCGGCATTTTAGATTTTTGTCCTGAAAATATGTATTTTTTAAAACATTATTATATTTTTTTTATAAAAATATTATAGGTTATTTTATTGTTTCCATTTAAAAAGAGTTAATCCGTTACTATTATGTCAAACATTATCATTATTGATTGAATCTATATATAACTAGATTATACTAATACTTATAATTACTAATAAACTTTAGAGAATAATATAATAAATATTAGAAATAGAGGCGAAGTATTCGGAGAGTCAATGATGCCTTAATCCCTTCATCTCATAGTAAGAATTGTATTAAAAGAAAAATATCATCTTAAAATAAATATCATATTAATTTTTTAATGTAATATTAATTACTTTTTTTTTGTATATAATCCTGATGATTTAAGAAGATTAATTATAAAGTTACATTTATAAATTTTTTTTTTTTTTCAACCTATAAAATAATTTAAGACTATACTTATTATAAAATGGATGGAAGAATAATAATGACACAATGAAGTAAAAGCAAAGGACCACAAAGACAGTGTCAGAAGCACCAAATGATTATATCGTCTTGAAAAGGCTTCAATTAACAAGTTGACAGAAGGAAAAGGAAGTTGTCAAGACGCGTATTGCAAAGTCTGGTCCCAAGTCTATACACATCTTGGTTATGGATCAATATTTGGACTCTTTTTTTTGCATGGTGATGATGATTTACTTTCATTCATATACTGCACATAAGACGATTGTGTTGTTAGCTTCGGGGAAATTTTCTCATGCGTGTGTGACGATGCAAGGCAACTTTCACAACATTCCTTGTTATTTAATTTATAAAGAGGAAACTTTTGGCCAAAACGAGAGACTTAACTGTAGTGTCATTAATACAGTTACACCCACCAAAAAGGGACCTTCACATTAGGAGACACACCGCGTAACATCGTGAAATAAGAAAATGTAGGAGTAGTTTCATTCATGTCCAAATAAAAAGACCATTGTTGTACATCGATTGGTTTTTAAAATTATTAACCATATGATATATCTAGCGTAAAACTAAGAGACAAAACATTGATATTTTTCATTCATAAATAAAAGAGATGTACCACCAGTACCACGACAAAAGGAGTTACAGTGTTTTCTAGGAATTTCCAAAGGAGGAGAGCGTAATTAAGTTCCGTTAAGGCACGAACTCATGAAAAAAGATGGTCAAGTCAACGCATATGGTACATTGACGAGTTCCACTTGCAATACAAAAAAAAAAACAACGTGGGTGGCATCGTTATTTACCATGCGATTGTGCCACGTGGAGGACGCAGAAACACGCATAGCATGGAGCCGCCTTTTTGTGGTTTCTACCTTTCCTCGTTCCCACATGCTTGTCCCCATCTTCAAAGGTCCAATCTTTGAACATGTCTCTTTTACGCTCGCAGAAAAGAAAAAAAATGGCCCGCGTACAACAACACCCTTTGAAACGTTTCATAGTGCATCTACAAGAACAACACCAACACCTCAGTCAAGTCAATAATCACTTATCCTCCTTCTTATATTGCCACAAAGAGTGAGACGCAGTTGGATCACTCTTAGTGAGGAATAACCAATGATGGGTATGAATCACGTGATCAGTGTGCATAGCATTGCAGGGTTGGATTCTCATTCCGCGGCGGAGAAGGCTGTCAGTGTTATTGGTCAAGGTTATGATCTTTGCACCGATGTTAGATTCTCTGGTTGCAAGTCCAGGTTGATTGAGATCGATCGCACCCATACTAGAGACCTTGTTTTCCCCGCTGGGGTTGTTCTTTCCAATGTTCCAAACTCCATCAAGTGTGACAAGGGTGAATGCACCAGGTTTCATTCGGACGTGCTCCCATTTAATCAGGTACTTCATGTCACCACCAACATTAGCATATGGAACAGTATCATAGATACTGTGTTTAATTTTTGTCCTGTTTTGATTGTGTCTTGTTCTGTCCCACTGTTTTAATTTTATCAACATTTTTTTTTTAAAAAGAAAGAACTGAATGTTTTAAACATGTTGTTGACAGAATTGAATCTTGATTACTGGCTGCCAACTGAGAATGATTGTGATTCTTGCCTCATATAGGTTGGATGGATCATGGATCTGTGGGTATTTAATTTCGGTTGCTGAAATTCCCTTTTTTAACCATAACCGTGTACTCAATTTTCTCGGCGTTGTTTTGACTTTTGAGTTTTGAGGAATAAACATGTGTTAGTGCCGCATTTGGAATATTCACAAACTTGATTTGGGACAGTCGATTTAAAAAGAAAACAATTTTGGTTAAAATTTGATTTCTTGAAAGCAAGTTTGTATGGAATTCTTTACCTAATTGAAAAGCTATATTTTTTTTCACTTCTAATCAACTGTACTTCTAAAAGCAAACTTGATTTTGATTTGTTGCAATCAAACGTGTGAGTGTTTGTCGAAACACTTAACTGTTGTGTTGACTTTCCCCCCACTTCCGTTGTGTTTGTTTTTCTTAATTGCTTCCATTTATGGTAGATGGTTTTTCAATATAAAAGTAAAATTGAGGAGTAAGTGTTGGGTTGATGTGATTAGATACTGTAAAATGAGAAAGTCTGAATTGCAATGAATTTGGTCCGTTGCAGATGTCTGAGCATTTCAACAAACAGATATCCTTGTCGGGAAAGATTCCATCGGGCCAATTCAATATCATGTTCGACATGAGGAAATGTTGGCCTATAGATGCAGCTTCCACTAAAAACCTTGCTTATGATGGATGGTTCATAACATTATACAATGTCGAATTAGATAGAACCAACTTAACCCTTTCGGAAAATGTGAAAAAAGAAGTGCCTTGTTCATGGAACCCCGCAGCTCTTGCTGAGTAAGTGTTGTCGTTATCGTTATTCTTTGTTTTCTTCTCGTTTGTAGTATTGAAATATTACAGAGCGTTGATTTTGTCTTTTGGGGTATGAACATATAATTTGTTTTCTTCCCTCTGAACAGTAATAGTATCACTTTGATTACCTACCACTTGCTCCATAATTACTAAAACTATAGTAGCATTAATATGGTTCTAAAGAGTACTCTAGATTTCTTTCTTTAAAAGTAAATCCTTATTTATGTTGCTTGGACCTGAATAGTGAATAGTGCTCTAAACGAAATTTGGTTCTTCAGGTTCATTGAAAAATATGGTACCCATGTAATAGTCGGGGTGCAGATGGGAGGTAAGGATGTTGTTCATATCAAGCAGTCAAAAAATTCAGATACATCGCAGACTGAACTGCAGAAATTGCTAAAGCATTTAGCTGATGAGAGGTTTTCTGAGACTTCAAATCAAAGTTCTAATGTCAATCCTGCTGACAAATCAAGAAAAATAAAGGTAAACATTAAGCAGTATGTTTTCTGATCAAGGACAACATGCCCTTAATTTCATTAATTGCTTTTAAAAGCACAAGGAAGTGCAGATTATGATTTTAGAGTTTTTAATTTTAGTTATCTCTAATCATGTCCACAGGATAATCATGGTATTCTGTGGAGGAAGGACAAACCTAATCCTGCTACTGGTAGGCCAGTTGTAAAAAGTCACTCCAAGAATGATGTTAGTACTTTGTTTTTTTTTTTTACAAAAATGTTGCTATTTTCATTATTTCAGCTGTAGCACCTTGTAGCCATCCTGTATCTGACAAAATTGGACTTCATTATAAATTTCTTTGCAGGATATTGTGAGCGTTTCTGTTCGAAGAGGGGGTATTGATAATGGTCAATCTTTCAACCAGTGGCTTTCAACCATATCACAGTCTCCTAATGTCATTTCAATGTCTTTTGTGCCTATTACTTCCCTGCTGAATTCTGTTCCAGGCAATGGATTTTTAAGTCACGCAGTGAATTTGTATCTTAGATGTGAGTGACACCTGCAACTTGGTTTCTTTTCAACCTGTTATTGTCTTAAATATTTTTCTTTTGGAATTTTATTTTTCTTGTTGGAATTTTGGTTGACACTATTGTTT
Source organism: Cajanus cajan (assembly GCF_000230855.2). Lineage (NCBI taxonomy): Eukaryota > Viridiplantae > Streptophyta > Magnoliopsida > Fabales > Fabaceae > Cajanus > Cajanus cajan. The sequence goes on along the minus strand of NC_138519.1, from coordinate 69,761,003 downwards.
AAATCAATATTTTTGTATGCTATAATTTAAACTCAGTTTACATTTAGTTTCCATTACTTTTCCAGTGCAGGTTTATTAAAGTTGACCTAAAACAATCAAATCATGCTTATTTGAATTCTATCATGTATAAAATGTATCATCTGTCCAATTCTAGTAAATACTTCACTAGGTACCTTTGTGTCATGTTTATTCTCGGAGCAGTGTAGACAGATATACGTATAGACACAAATATGGAGTATGTCAAGTGAGAGTTTGCTCTGTGAAATGAACTAATCTTGACCATACATCATAAATAGATAGTCAAAAAAATTTCATGTCACCTCTCAGGTTTTCACCAGATACTACTAACCTATGCGTGTTATTGATAAAGAGAAAGTAATTGACATTAAATTAATATATGATGTTTATTTTTATAATGCACTTCATGTGGTACATGTGTTTAACAGTTTCCTGTTTCAAACAGATAAACCTGCAATAGAAGAGCTTCATCAATTTCTAGAATTTCAGTTGCCCCGACAATGGGCACCAATGTATGGTGATCTGCCTCTTGGATTCGGCCAAAAGTACAAAAAGAGCATGTCCCCATCACTTCAGTTCACTCTCATGGGACCCAAGCTTTATGTCAATACCGTGAAGGTAATTCAGTTCTTACAAGTTACAACTATCTTAATTTACTCTTTAATAGTCATAAAATCATAAACCTTACCTATCTTTACCGGTGCTCTAATTGCTTTGTATCCATTCAAAATTGCACACTTCATTTAGATGCAATATTTTAGCAGCAAGAACACTATGTGTTTAGCAAGCGACTAAATGAGCTTATAAGTTAGTTTGAACAAATAAACTTGTTTGACACGATGAGCTTATAATAACGGTTTCTAGCTTATTCTTGAAAGGCATTGCTAAAAATTATTAGCCTTTTTTTCTTTACATTTTTATTGTCATAAGTTATTTGTAATTTCTTTTTACTTCAAGTAACAGTGTCATTTTACATTTCTGAGTTACTTTATCAATTAATTGACCAAATACTTTTAATTCAATCAGCAATTTATAAATTTCTAACTTATAGCTTTTAAGTTTCAGTTAACTTATAAACTTTCAGCTAACTTAAAAGTTAGTTTTGTCAAATTAAACACATAAATTTATGAACTTGTTTCTTCCAAAACTTCAGTAACTGATGTATTTTGAATAAGCAGATCGACTCTGGGAACCGGCCTGTGACAGGCATTCGGCTGTACTTGGAAGGCAAGAAAAGTGACCACCTAGCAATCCATCTGCAGCATCTTTCAGATGTTCCTGGTGCCCTCGAAATTTCAGAAGACCACAGTTATGATCCCATTGATGAACCAGACGATAGAGGCTACTACGAGGCTGTGAAATGGAGCATGTTCTCCCACGTGTACACAGCACCAGTGCAGTACAGGAGCTCCCGAATGGACGAGTCCACAGCAATAGTGACAAAAGCCTGGTTTGAGGTGAAGCTAGTTGGCATGAAGAAGGTTCTCTTCTTGAGGCTTGGATTCTCCACAGTGGCATATGCCAAAATCCGCAGATCAGAATGGGATGGACCTTCAACCACGTCTCGAAAGTCAGGATTCTTCTCAGCATTGATGAGTTCAAGGCTTAGCAAAGAGTTGCAGTCACCTGAGAAGCCAACTAAGGTGGATATAAACTCAGCAATTTATCATGGTGGACCACCTGTGCCAACAAGGGCTCCTAAAATGCTGACTTTTGTGGACACAAAGGAAATGGTTAGGGGTCCTGAGGATTCACCAGGGTATTGGGTGGTCACTGGGGCAAAACTCTCTATAGAGGGTGGTAGAATCTCTATCAAGGCAAAGTATTCTTTGTTGACTATATTGTCGGAAGAGTCTATGCTGTAGTGAGAGTAGAAACTTAGTTAATGCAGTTATTTATTGTTCTGTTGTAAATATCTTATACCATTTATTGAAAAAAAGGATAGGTATAGGAGTGTCATCTCGTGCAAAATAGCCCGAGTATGGCAATTTCTGTAATTGGTGGCTGATATATTATGGTGTTCTGATTTTGTTTTGGCATAATTGCCTTCAATAATGAATTATAGTATTTGGAATCAAAGTGTTTGATTTTTTATTTTATGATTTCTGGCTTATGGTGGTAGCATGCTGATGAATTTGTTTGAATCAACATTGTATACTTCTACACAAGGAGGTGGTACTCCAATTGGGTACCCCCCATTGGCTACGTGTTTGACTCGGTTTTATTTTTATAATCTTAGAACTTTGTATGACTAATTTTCAAAATAAAAATCGTCTGATCACTTTTAATAGAATTTGTTCTCTTAATTATAATTATCTCATTTGAACCCGAGTTTTTATTTGAAAAAACTAAATTCAATTTCATTTCAAGAACTTGTTGGTTGAGTAAGTTTATTTTGAAAGAATAATTTCTTATTTCTATTAGTTTTGTGAAAAAGTTTTTGGAATCAAGGGGGTTTTTTTTCTAGAAAAAGAAAAGTTTATTAAAGTCATGTTAACAGGAGTAAGGGAGGACTGTCATCAAGGGACGATTTCCACACGGAAATATGTTGACCATCGTGTTCCTCTAACCCTTGTGGAAAAATATAGCAAATCTAGAATGTAACTTTGGATCGTGCAATTGAAGCAATGTCTGACACTTGCAAAAACAGTTGGTAATATGCAGTCAAAAACCAAATTCAGCAAGAAAACAAAGACAATCCTTATCAACTGTCAATCAGATTTCTGACAAAATTTAACTGTCAATGGTTAAAATATCAAAGTTGTTTTTAGCATTATATTTTGAAAAATGTGGCATGAGGTATTTGAAAACTTTTACTCGTAGAAAAAGTCGAAGGCATTTATTAGGTACGTTTGACATTGGAATTTTAAAATTTTTCATTCCCAACTTGGCGTATGTTATTTTCTTGGAACCGAGAAATTCCTAGGAATTCTGAGAAAATCTATAAAATATGTATGTTTGATTATTATTCAACTTCTCTAAAAAATAATAATTTTATTATAAGTTATCATCAAAAAGTTTGATAACTTTATAATTAATAATTATATTGAAAGAGTTTGGTCGAAAAGTAAGTATGAACACTCATTTTATCTTATCAAGAATTAAATAAGTTTATGGATTTATGAAGATAAATAAGTAGATAATAAGTATGTTATCAAAATTTAGATCTAATAAAATTAGTATAAATAATAACATATTAAAAAAGATAATATACTTTTGTATTTATATTAAAACTAAATTCAATTTCATTTCAAGAACTTGTTGGTTGAGTAAGTTTATTTTGAAAGAATAATTTATACTAAAATTAGTATAAATAATAACATATTAAAAAAGATAATATACTTTTGTATTTATTACAACATTAATTACGTTGATCTATCTAAAATTGAAGACTAACTTAAACTTTAGAGTGTCTTTTGCAGATACCTTCCTTTTACCTTATCAGACAAGTATGTTCAAGGACTACACGTCTTAATATTAGAGGTGAAAAATAGTATTCGTATTAGACTCCTCAAGTGAGTAAAACTACAGACCACAAAGATATGAAGGACAAAGACTATGAAGACAAAGACTTACTAGACAAAGACTAGTAGTGATAAAACTACATGTGTACTCTTATATAGTTACATTTTGTTGCCCATCGTGGGATCTCGTATCCATAGTCCAACAAGTAATACAATTATTGTTTACTACATAAGGGTACATGAGTAATTTTATCACTTATAGTCCTCATTCAATAAGTCTTAGTCTACATAGTCTTTATCCTTCATATCTAATGTGATTTAGGAATTGTGTGTTTATCTTCAGCACATATAACTCTTATTTATAATAAAAAAGAATAAGAATTTACATGGTATGATATGATATGATGATTAACCCTAATAAATCTCCACGATATCTTAATACTTCCTCTCAAGTTGGAGCATATTATCATATGCACCAAGCTTGTTACAAATGTAACCAACCTAGGGCCCTTTAAGCGATTTTGTGAACACATCTGCTAACTGGTCACTAGAGTGGATGAACTCAATTGTGATCTCTCATGAGAGCACTTTCCCTCTTATAAAATGACAGTTTATCTCTATGTGCTTAGTCTGCTCATGAAAGACCGAATTGGAGGCAATATGAAGAGCAACTTGATTATCACAGCTGAGTTTAGTTTCTTGAGTGTCTCCAATTTGGAGTTGGTTGTGGAGTTGTTGTAGCCATGTAATTTCACTCGTAGTTGTTGCCATAGCACAATATTATGCTTCTGCATTGGATCTAACAATTGTATTTTGCTTTTTGTTTCTCCACGAAATCAAGTTACCTCCAATAAGAACACAATAGCTAGAGATGGACCTTCTATTTGATGGTGATCCTACCCAATGAACATCAAAGTAACAGACAATTTTGGAATTGCCTTTATCCTTATATAGGAGTCCATAATTTGGCACCTTCTTAATATATCTGAGGATCATCATGACTATAGTCCATTGGCTATCACAAGGATCGTGGATAAATTGGCTTACCACACCTATTAGTAATATGATGTCTAGCCCAATGATAGTTAGCTAATTGAGTCTTCCAATGAGTCTATGATATGTTTCCAGGTCATCTAATGACTCCCTCTAACCTAGAAGAAGCTTGACGTTAAGGTCTATTAAAGTGTCACTGGGGCGACAATCAACCATACTAGACTTAGTGAGAATGTCTAGAGCATATTTTCGCTAGGAAATAGCAATAACGAAAGCAAATTGAGCAACCTCGATCCTCAAAATATATTTCAAAGCACTAAAGTCTTTTATCTAAAATTGGAACTGAAGTTGAGATTTGAGATGACAAATACCATTGAAGTCATCACTAGTAATGACAATGTCATCAATATATAAGAAAACAGAGTAGTCAACATCACATTGAGACATACTAAACTCAATTAAGGTCAAGTTGAAGCAACATATAAGAAATTGACTCATCTTATGTTATTAATATTTTGGACCATGGTTTTCCTAGCAAACAAGATCTTATTAATCTAGTCTGACAAATTAGGTAAATGCAGCAGCTGCATAATTGTATACAAGGGAATTATATCCTTCATAAAGCCAATCAAGTGGTTGATGTCCTTGCTAGTATAATATCAATTTAACTTTCAATAGCAGAATTTATGATGCATCTCTCTCATTCATTTGTATGTCTTTGATGGTTGACTTTATGCCCACGCCTTTTCCTTGTAGCTTCTAGTTTTGTGCTCTTGCCTTGTTTTCTTAGCAAAAAAAAAAAAATTGACATATGCCCCAAGCATTTTTGTGATTTTGCTTTATGTGGATTACTTTCTCCAATTGCTTAATTTGGGCTCTATGCTTCATTGGCATACTTTAAATACAATGTAGGGTTTATGATTGATAATCTTTAAATATTATAACTAACCTACTTTGATAAATTGTTGAATATTTCATTATGTTCTTTTATTATTATTATTATTATTATTATTATTATTTAATTTTGAAAAGGTGATAAAGTGGTAACTTACTAAGAGAATGTCACTTGTATATTATTATCATCTATTTTACCTCTATTCTTATATAATATAAAGGTGATCAAACAAGATTTCTAACAATGATTAGGCATTAACGAAATTAGTAAATATTTTATACCAAAATATAATTATAAAATAGACTTTTAAACCTCTACCACACTGGACATGCAAGGCATCCACCTCATCATGTATAAATGTAAAAGTGGGTTGGCTCACAACGGTTGGTGTCTTAAATGACCAGCCCAACATAACTCACTTTTAGATGAGTCAGAAAAATCTTAACCTAACTTGACCCACCATAGGTTGGTACGTTAAATGGGTTGACTCACTAGATTTTTAAAAAAATATAAAAATAATAATAATTACGCATTTATGTTTTTAACAAATAAAATAAATGACTATAATTTTTTCTATCAAAAAATCAAGTCTATCATTGATTCAAATGCAAATAAAAAAAATATCAATCAAAATTTTAAATGATAAATATATAAAACATAAACATATTTTTTTTTTTAATTCTAATGAGTTAAAATGGCTCACCCAATTCACTTAGATTCAATCCCGATTGATTCATGTATTAAGTAAGTTGAGTTAAAATTTGGCCAAAATTGACATACATTTTTTTTCTTCTAACATGACCTGAATCTATGGTGAAATATGTTAATCCATTGGGTTGAACTCACTTTGACACTCTCTATGAAAAACAGTGCAAATATAAACCTCAAAGCACATGAAAAAACACAAATAATGGACTTAAGTAGAAAATAATGTAAATAAACTATTTAATTAAATATTCATAATTACTAAGTTTAGTATTTTTTTATATAAAATATACAATTAATTTTAATGTTATAATTTAGAATATATAATTTTCTTTTAAAAAAAGTATAATCTTAATTCTCGTCATTCTTTTATGTAAACATTTTTAATATTTTCTCCTTTATTAGTTTAGAATTGGGACTTTTTTTTAACATATTATTTTTTAAAATTATTTATTTAAATAACCTGGGCCAATTTTTATTTACGTAAATAACCCATTTTGTGGCCCAGGTGAGAAATTGGTTACTAGGTATCCGATTTCTTAATAGGATTTTTAAAAAATAAAATAAAATTCCATTCAGAAAAATCGATTACCTAGTAACCGATTTCTCTTTTATTTATTTTTTTTATTTTTTGTTTTTTGATTTTTAGATTTTTAAAAATATTATTTTTTTTTGTTTTTTATTTTTTATTTTCAAATTTTATTAAAAATTATAATTAATTTTAATTTTTAAATTTATGTATAATATTTTTAATTTATTTTAAAAGTAAAGATAATGTTAAAACTTAATTATTTTATTAAAAAAGAAATTTATTTAAAAAATAGAGATAATTTAATTTAAAATTCACAACTTTAAATAAGAACAAACAATGAAAGCGATTGAAAGATACCTTGACCAACTTGACCAAACACTGAAGTTAGACAACTAATGTTATATGGTTTAACGTTTATGTTATTCATCTACTATGTTTGAAGTTTGTTTAAATTTTTTTTTTCAGTTATTTTCATTTTAATGATATAAGCGATATAATTATTGTACTTAATATATAATATCATTAATATTTAATAAAATAATATTATTGTACTTAATAAAATCAATATATTTATTATTAAATTACATTATTCAATTTTCTATATTTAATAAATTTAATTTAAATAATAAAATCAATTTTAAAATTCTGAAATTTAAAATAAAATTTAAAAATAAGTATAATATTAATTTTATTTTTAAATATTATTCTTTAATAATTATTTAATTTAAATATTAAACATATTTTTCATATTTAGAAAATTAAAATAAATTATTTTTTATTTTTAAATTTTGAAAGAAAAAAAAAACCAAGTGAAAAATTAGTTGCTCCAATAACCGATTTCTCAATAAAATTTTAAATTTTTTTTCAAAAATCTTATTGAAAAATCGGTTATCCAATAAGATTTATCATCTAGGCTACAAAATAGGTTATTCAAGTAAATAAAAATTAACCCAGATTATTTAAATATTAATTAAAAAAATAATATATTTATAAATAAAAAAAAGTATAGAATTGGAGCACTAGTTTAACTTATTGACTTGTGACGACATTTAACAATTAACATTTAAGCATCGGATATTTACGAAAAATAAGATCAAATCTATCACTTTGGATATTTCCTTTTTACACCAAGGATGGATATTTTTTTTAATCGTTCATAATTCCAAGAGTAATAGAGAAAAATTAAATATGTAAAAAAATTGGGATTTATTAAAAATGGATGAATTCTAAAAATGGCCAACAGATTCCAAATATAGTTGCAACGTTTATCGGTTCCCGGAAAAGACTCGTACACCAAACTTTGCCGTGTCAATAGCGTTTACGGTCCTAATTCTTCCACGCGTCACAACATGATTGGAAGTGGTACCGGTGCCGTGACGAAGCAACGCATCAGTTTTGCTATAAAAGCGAAGCCCCGGACGCCAACTTTTCTTATCAAAGCATAATAGATAATCGTATTGTTGCAGAGAAAGAAACCCTATCAAGGTATCTTCTTCTCCTCTTCTCCTTCTTATTAAGATTTCGATTATTAGGGTTTTATGTTTAGATCATAGGATATGTCGAGCCCTTTCATTTTGATCTGGGTCGTTTCGGGTTTGTGAAATTCTTTTGAATCTAATTGTCGTGCATGATTTTACCTTCTCAATAATCATGGATGAGGAGATCTTTGCAAGCTTTTATTGAATAATAGGCTAGTTTGTTTGTAAGAGATCTTAAGATCTGTTGTAATATGTTTAATTTGTCAGATCGTGTACATGTACTCTGTATTGTGTAATTGTAAAACCTTTTTTTTTCTCTAGATTGGACTGAATTGTATTTCTCGTCCCGTATCTGGTTGATTTAATGATTCCTTTTCGTAAGGGTTTTACTTATGTCGATGTTTTATACAAATTTACAGTAATTTGTGTATCTATGACTGTTTCCTCGGTATGTTGATTGTTTAGGATGACTTTGATAATCAACGACTTTGATTACTTACTTTCAGTCCTGTTGTTTTGTATAATATTTTCATCATCTATTTTCATTCACTGCAATGCGCGTGTTGAAGAATTGGCGATTGATTTTTTACTTTTTGTTTTGTAGATGCAAATCTTCGTTAAGACCCTCACCGGTAAAACCATCACTCTCGAAGTAGAGAGTTCAGATACCATAGACAATGTTAAGGCCAAAATTCAAGACAAGGAAGGCATCCCACCCGACCAGCAACGTCTCATCTTTGCTGGCAAGCAGCTTGAGGATGGCCGTACCCTCGCCGATTACAACATCCAAAAGGAGTCCACGCTCCACTTGGTGCTCCGTCTCCGTGGTGGAATGCAAATATTTGTGAAGACCCTAACCGGAAAGACAATCACCCTTGAGGTGGAGAGCTCTGACACCATTGACAACGTCAAGGCTAAGATTCAGGACAAAGAAGGCATCCCACCAGACCAGCAAAGGCTCATTTTTGCTGGGAAACAGCTCGAGGATGGCCGAACTTTGGCAGACTATAACATTCAAAAGGAGTCCACTCTACACTTGGTTCTCCGTCTCCGTGGTGGCATGCAGATTTTTGTTAAGACCCTCACCGGAAAGACCATCACCCTTGAGGTTGAGAGCTCTGACACTATAGACAATGTAAAGGCTAAGATCCAGGACAAGGAGGGTATTCCCCCAGACCAACAAAGGTTGATTTTTGCTGGAAAACAGCTCGAAGATGGACGGACACTGGCAGACTACAATATTCAGAAGGAGTCTACCCTTCACCTTGTCCTTCGCCTGAGGGGAGGTATGCAGATCTTTGTAAAGACTTTGACTGGAAAGACTATTACCCTGGAGGTTGAAAGTTCAGACACCATCGATAATGTGAAGACAAAAATTCAGGACAAGGAGGGGATCCCACCAGACCAGCAGAGGTTGATTTTTGCTGGGAAGCAATTGGAGGATGGAAGGACTCTTGCTGACTACAACATTCAGAAAGAATCAACACTCCACCTTGTCTTGCGACTCCGTGGTGGTATGCAGATTTTTGTGAAGACTCTTACAGGGAAGACAATTACTTTGGAGGTAGAGAGCTCAGACACAATTGACAATGTAAAGGCGAAGATACAGGACAAGGAGGGTATTCCTCCAGACCAGCAAAGGTTGATTTTTGCAGGAAAGCAGCTTGAAGATGGACGTACACTGGCAGACTACAATATTCAGAAGGAGTCCACCCTTCACCTTGTCCTTCGTCTGAGGGGAGGTATGCAGATATTTGTCAAGACTTTGACTGGAAAGACTATTACCTTGGAGGTTGAAAGTTCAGACACGATTGATAATGTCAAAGCCAAAATCCAAGACAAGGAGGGAATCCCACCAGACCAGCAGAGGTTGATCTTTGCTGGGAAGCAATTAGAGGATGGAAGGACTCTTGCTGATTACAACATTCAGAAAGAGTCTACTCTTCACCTTGTTTTGCGTCTTCGCGGTGGGTTTTAAAAGTTTGAGGATGTTATGTAGGTTTCTTGTTTAAGTGTAAGCATGTGAATGTCCAGCAGATTTGCTATTTTATGTTCCTGAATTTGTTGTTAATTTGTCTCGGGGGCATTGTGTGTTCCCTTGGAAAACTATGTAGGTTCTGGTGTTTTTTGTTTTACATTTATGTTCTCACATGTGCTCGGTTCATGAATAAGGACAATTTGCTACCATTTAATGAAATTTAGTACTTCGCTGTGATATGAGTAATCGGCTGTCATGTTTGATGAAATTCAGTACTTTCAAATTTCAATATCTTCTGTTTTAGCTGTTGATCTTTTAATCTAGTTTCTGTAACTTCAAGTTTGATTAGCTCAAACACCGGCATAGTAAAAAGTGGTTGACATTATGGCTTATCAGCCATCGTTTCTTAATTTTATGAAAATCTCTGAGTGATACATAAGATTTTCCTGCTGATAGATGATTCACTGATACATAAGCTTCGCTGCTACCCCATATTAAAGTCTCTTCTGTTAGAAGTTCATTGGGAAGTATAACTGAATTTAAACACACGGTATTCCAGCACTATTTCTGTTTGAAGATTGAGTATATAGTTCACCCAAGAGGTGAATCTTTTTAAAGCTTTTTTTGACTTGAGATAATTTTCCTTTACGTTCTGTTACATGTGCACATAATGCAGGATCACACACAACGGCATCAGTAAGTTTCATTTCGCTCCCAATTAAAGAGGATTGAAATAAAGAACTTAACGATGAATTTATAACGCCGTTGTAGTAAAATGCTTGAACCGTTGGGAGCCTAATTAGTGTTCGTGGGAACCTAATGGGGTCAGTGCAATATCTGAAACTAACAGATCCAAAATTAACATTAGCCTGTAAAAAGCACAGATTGAGAGATGTTAGCTTTAGCTTCTCATTGAAAGTTCTATTTTAAAATGCTAGGCGACTGCGTTGGTGTCACTGGTACAGGTTAATTTTCTCACACGATTACTGTTAAAGGCAGTAGATTTCTGCCACAAGATGAATTTTTAACCAAGATACGAGCGACTTTTGGCATGGCTCTCGTCATTTTATCTTCTTTTCCTACGATATGTCCAGGTAATAACATTGCAGAAATATGCAAGCAAACATAGATGACACATAGAAAGGAAAGTGGCCAGCTAAATAAAACTGATTCACTGCCATCTAAAGAGCTTATTCGTGTTTAAATTATTCGAACTAGATAACATTGTTTCCTCTAAAACTTTGGGTATTGTTAATCGGTACTGACTTTTCCAAGGCGGCTTGAAAATTTGATGCAGTGCATTAACCACAGTAAGCAGAAAATAACATTTTACTTCATGATAGCAAAATCACAAAACCACAGTTCACATAACAAGTCACCAACGACAACTATTTACATGTTTATTCACTCGCAACTCCCATTACACGATATTTTTGGCAACAAAGAAAACCACACGATTTCAAACAGAGACACCAACAACAATTAGCCCTTGCTTAACCAGAGATCTCTATGCTTTTAACATGAGGCTTCTTAACCTCTACCTTGGGAACAGTGACAGTGAGAACCCCATTTTCCATAGAAGCCTTTACTTTATCCACTTTTGCATTGTCCGGCAACCTGAACCTCCTCGTGAACTTTCCACTGCTACGCTCCACACGATGCCACGTGTCGTTCCTGTCCTCCTTCTGAACGTTCCTCTCTCCGCTGATGTGAAGAACCTTGTCATCTTCGATCTGAACCTTGACTTCCTCCTTGCTGAGCCCTGGAATGTCAGCCTTGAAGACGTGCGCCTCTGGGGTCTCCTTCCAATCCACTCGGGTACTCACAAACGCTGAATTTTCCCTGGCAGACACAGACACAGAAGTGGGAAAAGGGAAATCCCTGAAGGGATCCCACACGTCGAGAGAGAATGGATCCAAGACGTTGCTCCTCCTGTTACCCAAAATACTTGGAATCAGAGACATCTTCTCTTCTCTTAGCTGAATGCTTCTCACTCTCAGAATTGTTATAAAATGTAACGATGATATTGATGTTGCGTTAAAAACACGAGCGAGTATTTAAAGGAAGTGACGGAATAATCATGTATTATCCAGAAAATTCTATTTACTTAATTGCTGCCAATTATTCTTGTTTCTGAAAAATGAAAATGTTCTAGACTTTTCTACATGGCCCCCATCCCCATCTACGCTCTACTATTTTCTGTTTTCTTTTTCAAAATTATTTTTATTTTTACATTCATTTTTCAAGTCACAGGTGGAAAACAAAAATAGAAAATTAAAAATAAAATTATGTGATTATTTAAAGGCAAATAATATATACAGTTTTCTTTCCTTTAGATATGTCCGTTCTCATTTTTTTTAAATACTCTTTTAATTATTTTTTTCAAAATAAATTTTATTTCAATAATATCTTTTTCTTCGACTATTCTTCATTCACTTATTTTCTTTGCTTATTCTATTTTTTTTTTAATTTCTCTTTGTAGTCTTTATTTTTTTCTTTTTAGTAATCGAGACACTACTTTAATCCTTATTGTTTTTTAAATCTTATTTTTTATATTTTTAATTTCAATATTTTTTATATCTTATTCATTAACCAGATGCAAGGTTGTGAATTCTACAAAGATGTCATTTCTAAAAGCATATTTTTGTTTTACAGAAAATACTTTCTCAAAATATATTTTTTGCTTTTAAAAAATGTTTTTAGAAGTATATTCCATTCTTTGATTTTGGGTACAAAAACTTTTTAGAAATTTTTTTAAGAAATACATTCCAAAAGTATATTTGAAGAATTATACTTTCAGGAAATATTTCTGGAAGAAAAAAAAATATTTTTGAAAAGTATTTTTGAGAAGAATTTGGAGGTATTTTTCATCTTTTAAAAAGAATTCTCTGCGAGTATATTTTTTATTTCCTAAAAATATTTTCTAAAGAAGACTATTTAAAGAGTGAAAAAAGGAAAGAAAGAAAAAAAGTAAGGAGATATATTATTAATTAATGAAAATATATTTTAAAAAATTTGTATATAAATAAAGTAAAGAATATATATATATATATATATATATATATATATATATATATATATATATATAATATGATCTATACATGTTCTAAAGTTCAGACTAACTTATATTCGCAAAATATTATTTTAATATTGACGAAAATGAAAGATAGAAAATTAATTTTACTATTTATTTTTTCTGGAAATACTAGTAAGCTCTGCCTAAAGCTACGAGTGGGCCTTAGTTTTGAAGCCCAAGTAATTTGAGTTGGGCCTGTCTCTAAAAAAAAAAAATTTTACGGTATTCTTTTTCATTTATGGGTATCCAACTTTATTATTATTATTATTTACTACATATGTTGTATTCAATATACATTATTATTTTTAAAAACAGGAGTGGCATGCGATACACAGGACAGTATAGTGTGAAAATCATTTGAGATAACATAATTTTTAAAATGAAAATAAAATAATTGCATAATTAATTACATATGAATAATATTAATTGAAATTATGTTATAAAAAAAGTTGTATTTGATGTGAATTTTAGCAATTATATACTTGTCATGATAATAAAATGAAATTTGGGTATTAATTTCATAAAAAGTATAATGATTTAAATTCTTAAAAAAATTTAAAGAATGAAATAATTAAATTTTTACCTGAATTTAAATATTACTAAGAATTTGTGTTCTAAAAAATTGTGTACAACAAAATTCAAAAATTATGTACATGAAATCATAACAAAATGAAATTTAAATATTGTTCTCATAAAAATAATGCTTCAAATTTCTAAAAACATATAAGCAAAAAAATCATGTGTTTAATAAACAATATTAACTAAAATTGTAACTATAATAATATATAAAGAAGATATTGTGTATTCGCTTTTTTAAAAATAATTATATTCTTGTTTTTTTATTTGAAGGGATATATTCTTGTTTTATATCTTACTTTTTTCACTAATATATATTTAAGGATAAAACAGAAAGAATATTAAAAAAAATTAAAAAATAATAACTAGTCAATAAAATAAAATATGGAAGGGGTGACGTAACGGGCAACAGATTCGAGAAGTTGTTTGAAGGTTTTGTCATCAAAACATTTTCATTAGTTGCCGAAAATGACTCATATACCAAACGTTGGCGTGTCAACAGCTTCACCACTTCCCACGTGTCACAATCTTATTTGAGGACCTATACCGTTGCCGTCACCAAGCAACGCATCGTTTTGCTATATAAACGAAGCCCCTCACCACCATCTTCCCCCAACCAACGTTAGAAACAAACGCTTACTGCACCTTTACAAGGTACCTTCTGCCCCCTCTTTTCCTTTCGATTAAGATTACCATTATTAGGGTTCTGTATTATTCCTTAGCCGATCATCGGATTCGTCAACCCCTTTTAATTTTGACTTGCCTTTTTTAGCGTTCCAGAATTTCTTTTGAATATAACATGGTTCATTGATTTTACCCTCGCAAGCTGAGATTTTTTTGAAACATTTCCTGATTAATTGGCTACTTTCTTTAATATAATTTGTTTATCGAAAGCAATTTTGAAAACTGTTATAAAGGTATATGCTTAATTTGTCACATCTGGGGGTATGAATAATTGATATTTTCTAGTCTATTGTGGATTTTTTTGTCCATTTACTGAATAGAATCCTTATGTCAAGGTCTGTTAATTTTATATTTGTCTGTGTTTCATACAATAAACATGTAACTTTTTTTAACTAGGATAATTTCCTCGTTATATTGATTGTTTGGGAGGGTTTGATGAATGTGTTTTTTCAATTTTTTAGGCCGTAAATAGAATTGATGATGTTGGAGAATCTTGCTCAGTCCCTTGTCTAAGTCTTGTGTTGTCTTTCTATTCTCTGTTTTTACTCATCATAATAGTTATGAAGAATTGGAGATTGATTCATTTATTTTGTTTTCTGTGTTGTATAATGTAGATGCAAATCTTCGTTAAGACTCTCACCGGTAAGACCATCACCCTTGAGGTGGAGAGCTCTGACACCATTGACAATGTTAAGGCTAAGATTCAAGACAAAGAAGGCATCCCACCAGACCAGCAAAGGCTTATTTTTGCTGGGAAACAGCTCGAGGATGGCAGAACCCTAGCTGATTACAACATCCAAAAGGAGTCCACCCTTCACTTGGTTCTCCGTCTTCGTGGTGGAATGCAAATATTTGTTAAGACTCTCACTGGAAAGACCATCACCCTTGAAGTTGAGAGCTCAGACACCATAGATAATGTCAAGGCTAAGATTCAAGACAAAGAGGGTATCCCACCAGACCAACAGAGGCTCATTTTTGCTGGGAAACAGCTTGAGGATGGACGCACACTTGCAGACTACAACATTCAGAAGGAGTCCACCCTTCACCTTGTCCTTCGTTTGAGGGGTGGCATGCAGATCTTTGTCAAGACTTTGACTGGAAAGACTATTACCTTGGAGGTTGAAAGTTCAGACACTATTGACAATGTCAAAGCAAAAATCCAAGACAAGGAGGGAATTCCACCAGACCAACAAAGGTTGATCTTTGCTGGGAAGCAATTGGAGGATGGAAGGACTCTTGCTGATTACAACATTCAGAAAGAGTCTACTCTTCACCTTGTCTTGCGTCTTCGTGGTGGATTTTAAGTTTAATAATGTTTTGTAGGTCTCTTCTTGTGTCTAGTATGTGTATGTCCAGCATCGCTTTGGGCCTTCATGTTTCTGAACTTTCGTAAATGTGTGGGTGTCGGGTCCGTTGTGGCCCTTGAAAAACTATCGTTGACCGTGATCTATTTTATAATTCAGTTATAGTTCTGTTCATGAATATGGACAATTTGCTATCATGTTCGATGAAATTTAGCACTTTCATTATGTTCTGTTCTTGCATCAGCAGAACTCTTGAGTATTACATGCTAAGCAAAGTAAATGGGTACAGTTGTTTCATTACTTTTGCGTGAAATTTGTTATAACAATTACATAGTTTCAAATACTATTATAGTTTAAAATATATTATTTTAGTTTCTATACTATATCTTTTAATTTTATAGTTTGAAATAGTTTTTTAAATTTTTATGTACAACTTTTTTAGTTTCTATAATTTATATAGATATTTTTAATCTTTATATTTATATATTTTTTAAATTTTTATTGTTAATTTTATTTTATAACGTCTTTTTTTTTTACTTGACAAATATATTAATTTGATTTTATGTATTTAATATCAATTTTATTTTGTTAAATTTATTATAAATTAGATTTCTTAATATGTTTCTTTCATTGTTAAAATATTTTTTTAATCTCACAAAAATTGAATATTTTTATAGCATTAAAACAGAACAGATATTATAAAAAAATAACAATATGAACTAAAAAAAATTAAAATATTGAAAAATAGATAATATTAAAAAAATTAATGCTAAAAATTAAAAGAATTAATTAAAATATTATAAGTATAGAAATTAAAAAGTCTATTTTAAATTATAAGAATTAAAAAATATTTTTAAAAAATAAATTAAATTTTCTATTTTAAATTATAGATTTTAACTCAATCACATATTCATATTAAGTAGTGCAATGGATACTGCATTCCACTCGTTTACATTACTTGCACATGAAATTGAGTATATGAATAAGCGTTGACTGCTTGAGGGAGTAAGTTGAAGTTTCGTGTCTTATGCACATTAGATTTCAAGTGACATTAAAAAATTATGAAACTATTTGATCATTGAAATTATTTATCTTCGCTTAATTTACATTTTTCCCTGTACATAAGTCTTAGATTTTATAGGAAGTGAAAAAAGATAAAGTTTCCCAAAAAATATTTTTAATAAAAAATAAAAAATTAAAATTTAGATAAAGACAAAACTTACAAACAATGTCATAAGTACTGTTTTTATTGTTTAGGATTTTTATTGTTATCCTATTATAAGATGTTAATTGAATATTTTTTCCAAGTCATATAAGTAACTTAAAGAGATAATTATTCTTCCTTTAGTGCTTATTAACACTTTATTAACATTTTCTTTATTAAAGAAGGTCAAACATGAATATGTCTTTGTTCAGCTTCTGTCCACCCTTATAAGCAATAGCAAATGTATTGGCTCATTGATGATCTTTGGCACGCTCAAACCTACAATTTTGCTTATATTCTACATAACTTGTGTTTATGTATTGCTGAAGTAAATAGGGATAGTGATAATTACGTATTTCATCATGTTATCCAAATAGGTTTCAGCAACCTCTTTCATTTTAAACAATACCATGATAGTTTGAAAGTTTTAGTCCAAGTAACAACAAGTAACTTAGATGAAAGAACAAATCTAATTATTTTATAAGGATTTACCTATTAAGAATTTAGGTGTTTACTTTATAAGGATTTACTTATTAATTATTGATTATGAGATCTAGTTTTTGTTGAACTCGTGGTCATTAACCTCCTCTTTTCTCTAATTATAGTAGAATTGTCTATAATTTTGGATATTTTATTTTAAAGTAACTAAAAAAAATTTGTGAAATATAAAGACAAAGGAAGACTAACGGTATATCAAGAAGAAAAAATCACTTTTAATCAAAATATAATGATCTACTATATTAATGACCATCATAATCATCATTTGTTGTAAACAAAACTTAATATAGTTTCGTGACACATCAATAATTTTTATAACTCCTTTGTGAGTCCAAGAGCAAATAAGTTTGACTTTTAACTATCTCAATCTTAGTCGTCTTCCTAGCACATTCACCTTCAAAGAATCCTTTCATGACTTATCAATCCATGAATTCTTCATATATATATATATATATATATATATATATATATATATATATATATATATATATATATATATATATATATATATATATATATATATATATATATATATATAATACAAACCTCTAGAAATTTAGCTTTGTTCTTTGGTGGAGGAGGAACCTCCTCTCATTAAGTTAATCAAAACATCTATTATCAAAGGGGAAAAAAGCACAACCCTTAGTTTAAAAGTTTTCCCATATAAGAAACATCCTTTGTAGCATGTTTTTCTGTTCTCACACCTTCATCCACCTCTATAATAGACTAACCTTTATACTGTATTTGGATGAAAAATTTAAATGGAGTAATTCATTTATTTAAAGAATTTCAATTTCTTTGAAGTGAAATACTATGTTTAGATGGAGAATTTATAAAGAATTTAAAATTCAAGCAATTATGAAATTCCTTGAAATAGTAGAATTTCAAATTCTCCAAAAAAATAAGAATTTGAAATTCTTCATATTCTTTTTCTTATTATTTCACTTATATATTTTATCTCATCTCTTATCTCTTCATGTTTTTAATTATTAAATATTCAAAAATATTTTTAAAATTATTAAATATTATCTAATATTAATTTTTAAAATTATTAAATATTTAAAAATTAACTAATATTTATTTTTATAAAATTTAATTTAAAAATCTTAACATATAAATATATTTTTAAAATTAATTTTATCATATGGTGAAATCAAATTATCATATCCAACTTAATAATTTAAAATTTAAAAAATTTTAAATTGACTTATCCAAACAAAATATTTTAAAAATGTTATAAATTGAAATCAAAGTAATTCAAATATCAAGAATTTCAAATTCCTTGAATTTGTAAAATTCTTCATCCAAACACACTATTAAACTTCTCTTACGACGAAGAAGATCTCCCTCTAGTGTAGAAGTTATGAGAGGAACCCCTAACAAAGCTTGTGTTCTCAATCATCTGTATGGAAATTAGGGTTAATACAAAGCTTATCTTGCTTGTGTTGCTTATATTATTAAGTTTAATTAAAGTTCAACATGTGTTTTTGAAGTTTTGCAAAAAAAAAAAAATTTAATTTATCTATGCGATAATATTGAAATCAAATACTGCAAATATAATATGTACTCTATTGTTAAAAAAATTTAACAGTAAAAACTATTTTAAAGATGTAAAAAATTGAAATAAAATAATTTATTTATAGGAACCAAAAGTAAATAACATTAAATTATAAAACAAAAATTATATTTAACCTACTAATTAAATATATATATTTCTAGGACACACAATTTATTCTTATAGTATGAAGAATTTTAAATTAATTGATTACCAGTAAAAACTATTTTAAAATTTAAAAAATTAAAAATAAAATAATTTTTCATAGGAGCCAAAAGTAAATAACATTAAATTACAAGACAAATATTGTATTTAACCTACTAAATTTATACATTTATAAGATACAAAAATAGTATGAAGAATTTTAAATTAATTGATTGCCAGTAAAAAATATTTTAAAATTTTAAAAATTAAAAATAAAATATTTTTTTTATAGAAATCAAAAGTAAATAATACTAAATTACAAGACAAAAATTATATTTAACCTACTAATAATATACACATTTCTAGGATACACAATTTATTCTTATAGTATGAACTATTTTAAATTAATTGATTACAATAAGGTGTTTGGTCTCCAAATTTTAATCTTAATTTGCTCAAATGTTGGTATAAAATAATATCTTTTAAGGATTAAGAAAAATTATAATCATTTTCTGCAAGTTAAAATTGTTGGAGCAGGGACTTACTTTTTTGAAGATTAAAATCATATTTGAGGTGTACATAGTATGAATGGATCTCCCCTCAAAAAAAAAACTATGAATGGATCATTTTACAAAGATACAAATGTTATTCATTTTCCAAAATTTACAACTTAAATGTTTATATTTTAAAATTTTAAGATCAAATTATTAATTTAATTCCTCAAAAATTCATTTGCAGAAATGTTATCCTTTTATATATAATACTAATTAATATAAAAGAACTAATTATAAACAAGTTATTCCAAGTAATTTGATGTTGTTAAAGAGCACGCTCTATTAGTTTCTCTCCAACAGAAGTTAATGTTCAAAGTAAGACCCATCCTACAATTAAATTTCATCTAAATTTGGTGTTGTCTTATTTTCTCGCTATACCCATTGAGCCAATAGAAGACTAGAGAGTGTGTTATAATCTTATTTTCATGTAATCTTGATTTTCCGAACCAATTCTTCATATTTCACACACATGACACAGTACAAAATTTTCTAAATGCAGAATTTTATTGACATGAACACAAGTAACCACTTAGAAGTTACAATTCACAATGTAACATCTTTCTCAAAGACACAACACTTATTACAACAAACCAAATTTTGCAGGCAAGACATGGATCAACCAGAGATTTCTATGGCCTTAACCTCAGCCTTCTTAACCTCTTCCTTTGGAACAGTAACAGTGAGAACCCCATTTTCCATAGAAGCCTTCACTTCATCCACTTTTGCATTCTCCGGCAACCTGAACCTCCTCATGAACTTTCCACTACTACGCTCCACGCGATGCCACGTGTCATTCTTATCTTCCTTCTCAACATTCCTCTCTCCGCTGATCTGAAGGACCCTATCATCTTGAATCTCAACCTTCACTTCCTCTTTCTTCAGCCCTGGTACATCAGCCTTCAACACGTGTGCCTCTGGGGTCTCCTTCCAATCCATTCGTGTGCTCACAAATGCTGAATTCTCTGCAGAAAGAGAAGTGGGGAAGTTGAAATCCTTGAAGGGATCCCACACATCCAGGGAGAAAGGATCGAAGACGTTGCTCCTTCGCCCACCGAAGAAACTTGGGATGAGAGACATCTTTTTGATATTTCCTCGCTGAGATTGTAAACTTTGCAGATTGCGATGGTAACTAATTCTGGGTTGATGATGATTGAGGGAACTCATGAGGTATTTATACGAAGTGAAAGGATAATCTTGCATGTTCTAGAAAATACCGGTTACGGTTTGGTTGGTTCCCATTTCAGATCATTCCCAAAACTTCTACACTTTTCCTCGTAGGTTCTGGTCTCTTATCGTTGTATTTATTAGGTTTAAATCCTTATTTGATCCCTTATAGTATTTTTTTTGTTTCAATTTAGTCCCACTTTAATTTTTTGTTTTAATTTGATTTCTAATAATTTAAATTATTACAATTTGGGACTTCCGTCTAAATAATTTAAACAGAGTTAACTGTTGGCTACGTAGATGCCAGGTGGATGCCACGTAAATACATAGGTGGATGCAAAATTTCATGAATACACCTGGAACCAGAACGGCCCGTTCTGCATGCACAAGTTATGTGTTAATTTTGTAACTGAAACGGGCCGTTCTGGTATAAGAAAGGGCCGTTCTAGATTCAGAATGGTCCGTTCCAGAATGCCAACTTCATGCATACGTTGACCAAAATGCCGCAATGTAATTCAAAAATTGAAAATAAAAATTCATAACATATCATAAATTCAAAGACAGAAACATGGTTCAGAAACTGAAAACAAAAATTCAGAACATAACATATATTAAAAAAGTTCAATGAAATTATTGAGAAAAGAAATCATCTGGGTAACGCTGAAGGGAAACCCTAAACCACAAAAATTCAGGTTGTACCTCCTCAAGAATAGGTTGTTATTGTTGGGGTACATCGTCAATGACTTCAAGGGAAAATACCGTTTCGTTTCATCCTTGACGGTATAATGTCAATTTGGTAGTAAGTGGTTCACTCCAGTTTGACTAACAATGAAATAAAACCTGCTATCATTGTCCTTAGTAATACACTACATCGTCCTTAATGATACACTGTATAGCCCAAATGTTTAGCAATTGAAGTTATTAATCCCCATTGATAATATTACCAAATCTAGTGTTGGAAATACTTTGTACCTTGGGTCTTTTTTCTTGCACGATTCACAACCGTGAACTATAATCATCGACCATTCTGGACTAAAATGGTCTGTTCTGGTTATACTATTGGTGTGTTAATTTTGCATCTAGAACGGCCCGTTCCAGGTACAAAATTAACACACCTAGAGTGCAACCAGAACAAGCCATTTTGGTTCCAGGTATATTCAAAAAATTTGGCATCCACCTACGCATCTACGTAGCATCTACGTGGCATCTACCTGACATCCACGTGGCCAACAGTTAACTCCGTTTAAATCATTTGGATGGAAGTCTCAAATTGCAATAATTTAAATTATTGGGGACCAAATTGAAACCAAAATTAAAGTGGGACTAAATTGAAACAAAAAAATATTGTAAGGGACCAAATAAGAGTTTTAACCTATTTATTAATATCATTTCATTTTGGCCACTATTCAATTCTACCAAAAGTAGAAAAATAAAAGGGCTAGCTCAAATAAAACCCCAATTACAGAATTGTAGAAGGCCGGATCTAGAAATTTTGAGGTTTTAGGCAAAAATTAAGATAGAAGTTTATGTTAATATAAGCTAATAAATTTTTTGTTATTTTTCTAGCTTTTTGAGTTGTAAAATTATTTATTAAAATTTTATAATCAAGTAATTCTAACATCTCACTCTCAATAGATAATATAGTTAACACATTCAATCTATCTTGTGACACAGTTGATCTTAAATATGATTTAATCAGTTTTAATTTTGAAAAACTTCTTTCAGCAGTCGCAATAGTTACAAGTAATGTTAATAATATTTTATAAGCAATGTATGTATTTGGAAAAAAGCATGATCTTTTTATATAGTTCAATATTTTTAATGGTGTGTTAATTTCATTTGTTAGAATTTCTTTCAAGAATTTTAATTTTAAAAATAAATCAAGACCATCAATATCAAAATGGTCCTCAAAACTCAAAATCTTTTCAAGATTGATACAATATTTTTTCAATTCATTTTCACCTAAAGTTTTAAATTTATTTGAATCAAATAAAAAACCAAACATGTTTTCATATTCTAAAAATTGTTCAAATCGACTTTGAATAGAAGAAATAGATTGATCTAATATATATACAAAAAATAATTAATGCGAAAAAAATCTTCAGCAGAATGAGCTATCTCATCACTATCAATGTTATCAAAATGTTTTTTCTTATGAATCTTACGTTTTTCATTGAATTTAGGCTCTATATCCATTTTAATAGCCATTTCTTTGGTAGATTCTAATGCAGATGCAAAATCATTTTCCCTATAATTTTTGAATTAATTTTTCAATTCTTCTATTTTTTTTTTCAACTTTTCAAAACCAAATACATACTTTCTATTTGACATATTTTACTAATTGGCTAAAATAAAAATAACAAGAAAATTGATTTTTAAAATTAAAAGAAGATAACAATGAAATAATAAAACTTGGAAAGTAAAAAAGTATATCTGTGAATGAAAATTTCTCTAAGTTATGGCTATGCATTATCACAGTTATGAGTATCCAAAATCGAAACCGTAGTGACAATCACTTTGCGTGCACCTACAATGATAAACAATAAAAAAAATGAGATCTAAAAATTGTAATTTGTAAATAAAAGTACTGTACTAAATTATTTTTTCTCATGCATTAATAATTAATTTACAATGTTTTATAAGGGTTTGATGCTGACTTTTCAAAGACATATAGGAAATCATGGAAAGAAGAAATCTTGTCACAATAACAAACTTTAATTTCAATAAAGAAGAATATGTGGTACTGATCCACGAGATGACCCATGACAAATTCACAATATGCAAGAAGTGCACTGCAATAGATTGTTAATGGTTATAACTAAGAAAATGCGTTGATGTTATTGAACCAACACCCAGAATTATACTAACCTAGTAGTTTTAAGGATCTTACAGAGTACGAATCAACCCAGAAAAAAAAAAGGCAAAGTAGGACCGTATTACTCCCAATCAAGCTCTCAAATTAGACGGGAAGAAGGAATTGAGAATGAGAATGGAGAGAGAATGAGAAAGAGATAAACTAGAGAGCAAACAAAGAGGTTAAAAATTTTTCATCTGTAAAAGACAAAAGTAAGTAGTAGTGACTGTTGAGTGTTATGTAACTTTTTATTTACAAAAGCTAATAAATGGGTTGTGATCTTTTAAGTAATTTTAATAATAAAAAAATAAGAGATATAAAAAACTACTATTAAAAAAATTTGGAGGCCTTATAAATTTGGGAGCTCTAGGCATTGGTCTTAATTGCCTTATTTAATATTTGGCCCTGTCTATAAGGCTCATCACATATAAAACCTCTTCTATTATTTTATAAGTATATTTTTATACTTTTTCTTCAAGAATTAAATACTATTAATTTTTTTTAATTTTTTTTAATTTTACACTTCCAACATTCAATTTAATATTTTATCCTTCTTTTGTACATATCTCATTTCTTTTCCTTTTTAATTTTTATATGTCCCACATTATCTTTCCTCCACTTCTCACTTATTTTTATAAGTAATTTTAATTCTTTCAATTTTTATATTCTTTTTTTTTCTTTTTTTTCTTTCAATTTTCATATACATCAAATTGTAGAACATGGCTTTCTTGATAGTGTTAAAGGTGTTGAGGCAAGTTTTTTTTTCATGAATACTTCCTCGTTTCACACTTAAACATCATCATTAAATTTAATGTTCCAGAAAATACTTTTTGGAACATTAATTTTAGAATTTGAGAAAGTACTTGTTGGTATAGTGAAATTAGTATTTCAAAAAATATTTTTTTATATTTTTTTATACTTTCATAAAGTACTTTCCAAAACACTAAATTTGTTGTTTTGGAAAGAACTTTTTGGGATCATGTAAAACAACAATTTCGGAAAGTACTTTCCATAATACAAATTTTCGTATTTCAAAAAGTACTTTTTGGAAGTGTATTATTTTACATAATTGTGAAAAGTAATTTTTGGAATATTAAAATTAGTGTTCCAAAAAGTTTAGGATTTAGAAAGTATGTAAATAACACAATTCTAAGATACTTTTTAGAACACGAATTTTACTATTTTAGAAAATACTTTCTGTAACACTAAAATTAATGTTTCTAGAAATTATTTTCTGGAACACTAAATATAATGCTATGCTTTCCGGAAGTGTGAAAGTATAGAAAGTACTTAAAGAAAAAAATAATGTGTCTAGCTTATCACGTCCGACACTATCAAAAAAATTATACATGTCTACAACATTGTTGCGCACCAATTTTACGTTCAAAATGCATGTGAAAATTTGAAAAAAAAATGAAGGAGAGAATAATAATCTAAAAACTGAAAAAGAAGGAAGGAAGAAAGTAATGTGAAAAACAAAAAAAAAAAAATAAAACTATGGGGAGTGGGGGAAAGAAGGAGATGCATTTAAAAACTAAAAAGAAATAGAATAAGGTATATGAAAAAGATAGAGAAAGTGTTAAATTGAACATTGTTAACGTAAAATTAAAAAAAAAAATTAGAGAATAAAAAAATTAAACATAATTTAAGAATTTATTTAAAAAAATAAAAGAAAAAGAGATGTACTTGTTAAAAAGAAAATAATTTGTGTATGTCATGAACCTTCTACAATGCATAATTCTTGAATTTGGGTCCATCAATTCGGCTTGGGTTTTTAAGCTTAAATAATTTATGTTGGGCTGCAAACAAAAGTAATGATGTACGGTGAGTTTATTGTGTTCACTAATTGGCCATGTGAATGGACGATGGTGCATGAAAATCTTTTGCTCTTATCCACACTTATAAATAGAAAGTATAATTTCTAAACACTTTATTATTTTTTTACATAATTATCATCATTATTTATTGATACATGATAGATGTCCGACTAATTCCTCTATAACTACTTATATGTGATAGTGAACATTTTTTATTTTCCACCAATCTAAGAAAAATACATATGTTTATTTTGGACTGTATATAAAATATTCTATTCTACAAAAAAAAAAACTAATCTATTTTAATAATTTATACAAAAGTATATCAATATAAATTATCATTTTCAAAAACTAAAAAATATATTAATGTTTTAAAAAAAATCTTATAAGTCATGTTAACAATATTTGATTAGTTCTTTAACTACCTATTACACTAGATGAAATCTTAAATATGTGATGTTTATATATGACAATGTTAATCCTTTTAAAATTTTCAACATTCACTAAATCGTGGATAATATGTTCTACTAAGAATTGAGAAAAATTCTTAAAGGTAAACGACTATTTTTTCTTTCTTTCTTGATATGCTTTCTCATATATAGGATAATAAAAATATTTTTTTAACAACAAAAATTGACATTTTTGTTGGTGAAGTGTAGACAAACTGAAAATTGTCTTGAAATATGGTTATTGTTTAGTCTCTCAATTGATAAGGAATTTATGACTACAACATAATGATATTGTACATAAATAATATCTTTTCTTTGACTTTTTATGTGTTTATGTATAACGAATGTGTACAATATAAAAATTTTAATATTTTTTGTTTATGTGCATGCATATAATAATCACAATTTTTTTAATATAATCAAAGCTTTTTATATTAGAGTATCGCCGCGCAAATATAAAAAGAAAAATTGTTATAATATATTAAACATGGCACAATAAAAATAAAAATACATTAGCATGATAGAAAAGTAGACACATTGGGACAACAGTATTTGTGTTTCTGCTGGTATAGATAAAGAAAAAAAATAGTTAATTTTTTTTTTCTTATTTGATTCAGAAAATAAGTAATATAAAATAAAATTATATTAAAAACATATTTTTTTATTATATAATAATAAATATTTTAGTAGATGAATAAACTTATAATCCAATTGACTCTTCGTCACTAATTTTTTATTCATTAAAGAATATTTTTAAATCCTATGTACTTTTTTTTTTCTTTCCTTGACTAAATACATAAGAAAAAATATTGTTTCTTCACCTATTTGAGGTTATTCAATCGATGCAGGAAATCAATTAGTGCAGTTCGCCAGCACCTTACGTAATACGTATAAGTAGATATAATTTAGATAATCAACCTCATTTGTATTTGTAGGCTCAAATTTTCCACTGTTGTTAAAGTCTATGATATAGATACTGCACAGTTTTAACAACAGCACCAGTGGTCTAGTGGTAGAATAGTACCCTGCCACGGTACAGACCCGGGTTCGATTCCCGGCTGGTGCACTTCTGAGAGCTGTGATGATAATTTAGTGTCTGATGGGTCAGTCACTTTCCCCTACTCTTGGGTGATTAAATACGTTCAGAGCTCTCTTTTACTATTTTTTTAATTAAATAGGTCTTCACCTCTTTTTTTTTTTAATACATTATTCCTCCAAATATTGCAAGCTATTCCAAGTGTCATATACAATAAGACAGTTTAAAATTCTTTCTCAATGCAGAATTTTATTCACACATGACATGACACAAAATGTAACATCTTTCTCAAAGACACAGGGAAAACTTATTACAACAAACCAAATTTTGTACTTTGCAGACAAGAAATAGATCAACCAGAGATTTCTATTGCCTTAATATGAGGCTTCTTAACCTCTTCCTTGGGAACGGTAACAGTGAGAACCCCATTTTCCATACAAGCCTTCACTTGGTCCACTTTGGCATTCTCTGGCAATCTGAACCTCCTCATGAAGGACAATCTTGTATTTATATGATGTAAAAGGACAATCTTGTATGTTCCAGAAAACACCTTTAATTTTACGGTTTGGTTGGTTTTACCGGTTTCAGATCATTCGCAAAACTTCTGGACTTTTCCGCGAAGGTTCTGGTATGTTATCATTGTATTTGTATTAATTAATATCATTTTATTTGCAATATTCAATTCTACCAAAATAAAACGAGCAGAACAAACAGAAGGGCTCAAATAAAGGTTCTGGTCTCTTACATAGTGTTCTTGTTAAGAAATCAGTACAAGAAGTCTTCAACACGATGTCGGAGGTTTATGGTTTATGGTTTTTATTTTCATCCTCTAAAATATAAAATCTTTATTTTATGATAAGGATAGAGACTAATGATTTATATAACACCTTCAATTTTTGCTTGATTCTACTCATCTTTAAAAGAAAGAATGGGTTAGATCAATGCTGACAAGGGACACTGGTATTGAACATGATGTGATATGAATTTTTGATCTCTCTTTGAATTTTTTTTTCATCTATTTTTCTTTTCTCCATGAATTTATTGTATTCAGCCTGCTTGTTTGTTTTTATGATCACTCTTTTCATGCTCTAACCTTTGTTTTCCCTTCTTTTGATTGCAAATTTGCAAGGGCACACAAAACAAAGAGCACTTATTGTAATAGAGTTAATTTAGGATTAACTAGGTCTAAGAATGCACTAGTAAAAAAATAGTCTTTTACATCACTCTTTTCTCGTCGGTCAAAATAAAAATCGACGTAAAAAAGACGTGGTGACATTTTTGTAATTTTTTTGAACTTTTTTACGTCGGACTTAAAAGGATCCGACGTAAAATGTAAAATCTACGTCGGATACATCTAATATCAGACGTAAATTTTACATTTTACGTTGGACTTTATTATATCCGACGTAAAAAAGCTTTCTATATTAAAGTGTAGGCACCTTTAAACGTGCTAAGCTATGGAAGAGAAGTGCAGGGGAATCCATGCTCTCCGCTGAAGCCTTCGAAAAACTGGATCTGCACCTTATCTTGTATGAGCTTTCTATATTTTAACATTGTTTTCTTCATAAGAGCATAGAAAAAAAATAAGAGAAGTGCTAAGCTTTCTTCATACACACCAACATTGCAGATGGCAACAAGAGAAAGCTGGATCTACGCCTTTTGGAGCTGCACTCTGCCTTTTGCTTGCGGCGCGGCTTTGGCTTCCACAACGATGGCGAGCCTATCATTCGGGCTAATGTTTGTGAGAACGGTTACGTTTCCTTTTCCCATGTACACTTAATTGCAAGTTCCCTTTTTTATGTATTTTTCATTTCCTTTTCCCTGTCTACTTTCATCTTCACTACTACTTGTTCTTTTCTTCATTTTTTTTTGAATATTATTATTTCCAATCTTCTGCGTTTCTTCTGCATCTGGAACAGGCCGTTCTGCAAGTAGAACGACCCGTTCTCCTTGCAGAACTGGCTGTTCTGCTTGGAGAACGGTCCGTTCTCCTTGCAGAACGGGCCATTCTGCTTGCACTCGTTATTTTTTTTATTTTTTTTTACTACTTTTTCACTTCGGACCTGGTAATGTCCGACGTAAATTTATGTCGGTTTTACAATGCTGATGTAGATTTACGTCTCCCACATTAACGTTAGTATTTTTCCCGACGTAAAAAGGTCTAAATTTATCATGTGTATTTTTAGATAATTCTATATGTAATGCATGAATATGTATAATAAAATAATAAAAATATATTATCTGTCAATTTGAATTAATAAAATAAAGTATTAATTAAATAATTTTTAATATTTTTAAAATTTTGTATATTTGATCTATACATTGGAAACTTTAAGGGGGTGTATTGGATTAGGATTTTAAATGAATTTTTTAGTTAAAAAAAATCTTGCGGATTTTAAAAGATTTTACAGGATTTTCATGACTTTTAAGACTCCGTAAGATTCTGCAAGACTTTAAATCAGGATTTTAATGTATTCTGCAAGACTTTTAAATAAAGATTTTAATGGATTTTACGGGACTTTGGGAATTTTATAGAATTTTCGTGGATTTTTGACATATGATAAGATTTCAAATTTTTTTTCATACATTCAAATTTAAAAAGAGTCAAAAATAAAAATAATAAAAAATAATGTCTAGATAAATAATAATAATAATAATAATAATAATTCTCCATAATATCATATCCTCTTAAATAGCATTCACCCACATATTCATAGTTATACTAGTCTTCCAAACATTAGCGTTAGGGATGACAAAAATACCCGCACCCGCCGGTATCTGCGGGTAAAATCCGCTACAGATAATAAATGGATAGGCTAATTAGGTACCCGCGGATAATGGGAACAGATAATTTTTTATCCGTTTATAAATGGGGCGGGGGTGGGTATGATGATATTCATTCCCGCGGGTACCCGTTTAATAATATTTCCTAAATATCCTAATTATCCTTGTACCACATAATCTTAAAACTACACTCTTTCATCTTATTTTCTTTCCATAGAATTATGTTGGATGTAATTTGATTAATTTTCTAGTTTTGATTGGACAAATAAGATTTATGTATTTTAAGTTGTTTACTTTCGTTTGGAATTATGAGATTAAATTATTGTAGCCTTGTGATATGAGACTTTCACTTACTTGTGTGAGATTGATATATTTTAAGTTATTGATTATCTTGTATTTTTATTATTATTTCAACAAAATTGACGTTAAATAGAAGTTCAAAATTAACATTGAATTTTTATTTTTAATATTTCAATGACATTAAATATAAACTTAAAATTATTTATAATATAATTTTTTTAATTTCTTAAAAAAAATTATAAATATCCATGGATATCCGTGGGTATTCAAGAAATTCATGGATACTCGCGCGGATATGATATGGGTGTGAGGCCAATTTTTATCTAGCGTGACAGGGACGAGTTTACTATTACCCGCTCCCATGGGCCGATTGCCATCCCTAATTAGCGTCTTCTTGCTTTTGCTCATGAGTGTGAATAATAAGTTCAAAAGTATGATCTTCATTAATCGGTAATGTTGAAGATGAAGGATCAAATACCTTGGCCATTAAAAGAAGCATGTAAAAATAGAAATATAGAAATATAAGATAATTTTTTTATATAAAAAATCAGTATATTCGATATTGAGAAAATATTTAGATATATAATTTTTTTAATATAAATGGAAGTATTTAGATACAGAAAAAATATTTGTATATATATATATATATATATATATATATATATATTAGTATTTTAGTTATATATTATATGATAAATTTTTAACAATATTTATAAATGCAAATTATTCTAACAAATATTTTAACAATATTTCCTTTTTTTTAAAATAAGTTAATGGAGGCATAAACTCTAAACCCTAAAAAATTAGATTTTGCAATGTCTTATATTAATTTCCTTTCTTTAAAATATAAAAAAAAATTATAATTTCACAATATAAAATTTTTTAAAAATTCATAGTAAAAAAAAAATTGTTGGGTCATAAAAGGAAGAGGGATAAAAGTAACAAACTCAAGGAAAGGAGAAAGATCACAGTTTTTATGCTAAGAGGATTTTTTCCCCAACTAAGATCCATTTTCATTTCATTGTACTCACAGAAACCCTAACTCAAATTCATCTTATATATATATATATATATATATATATATTGCAGAGATCATGATATAAATTTCATCTTTCACCTTTCCTTTTTCTTGACGTGTGTTATAAAAAAATTACTACTTAAAAGTTTAAATTTCAAGTGTTTTTTTGTGTTATATAAAGGAAAAAATTAAACTAAATAGAATAAAATAGAGCAAGTCAATTAAAGAGAACGAAGACAAAAATAGAGCAAGTCAATGACACTGTAATTTACATATCAGAGTTTCACAAAATAGAAGAATGGAATGAGAACAATACTACAGTATTATATATGAGCAATGAACAGTAGTGCAGTATTATTAGCAAAGAAAAAATGGAGAAGACAGAAGTATAGAAAAAAAAAAGATAAAAAATTCACTTGAAAATTCTTAAAGCACTTGAAAAGTCACTTCAAACAATCCTCCAAAATCTGATGGATTTGGATGAGATTGTTTTATGAATTTGGTATTTATAAATAGCACTAAAAAGTCCTTCAAAATCCCTCTAACATAACAATCCTTTAAAATCCTTATATTTTTGAATACCAATAAATTATTTTTAAGTCGTAAAAAATCTCAAATGAATAGCAATAGATTTTAATGGACTCTTTAAAAAATCTTGAAAATTCAGATTGAATACCACTAGATTATTTTTAAGTGACATAAAATCCTAATTGAATATCAATGGACTTTTTTACTCAAAAAAAGTCTTTTAAAATCCTATGAAATCCTAAACCAATACACCCCCCTAAATTTAAGTTTGGATCGTTGAGATTTGATATAGAGCATGAATTATTGAACAAATTAAGTTTAGGTAAATTTACTGTTGGAGTAAACATCTCTCTCTTTATATAATATATATATATATATATATATATATATATATATATATATATATATAGAGGAGGGTTCAAACGACACCGGTGTAACTTTTACTAAGTGTTACACCGCTCAATAACTTTATATTAAATGTAAATTTTGAAAATCCAACCGTTAGATTGAAAGTTCATATATCTTAGATCATATATGTCAAATTTTGTTAAAATTGAACAACAACTTGAAAGTAATCAAAGTGTTCATATTTTAATATATTTTGAAATGTATATATTACGTCAATTTTATTTTATAAGAATGAAGTATCAAATCATCTTAGATTAATATAAAATTTGATATATATGATCTAAGAGATATGAACTTTCAATCTAACGGTTGGATTTTCAAAATTTACATTTAATATAAAGTTATTGAGCAGTGTAACACTTAATAAAAGTTATACCGGTGTCGTTTGAACCCTCCTCATATAATATATATATATATATATATATATATATATATATAGAGAGAGAGAGAGAGAGAGAGAGAGAGAGTTAATCACGTTTTAACTATTTAATACTCTATTTCATTAATTTAAATCAACGCATAAAATATTTTTATAATTATTCATTAATTTGAATTAATAAAATGAAGTATTAAATAAAATTTATTTTTTTAGAATTTTGAATACTTGACTTATGGATTAAAAACTTTTAATTTAATGATTGAATTATTAAAATTTGACATTTAATATAAATTATTAAGTAGATTAAACTTAATCAGTGAGTAAATGAGTGATTTCTTTCTCTCTTTTTCTCTCTCTTTATATATACAAATAGTATACAAATTTAAAATAATAAACAACAAAACTGTTATGAACAAAAACTTTAAAAAGTATTTTTATTTTGACTAATTATATTATCTCAATATAAAAACAATTTTATAAACAAATATCATTATACCTAAAATGAGAATATATAGTGTTTAAATGCACAACTATCATTCTAGTTGCGTAGAAAATAAATCCATGTATCCTACCAACCGAAATCTTATCAAGCATAGCCATAATCTTTACAGAGTAATGATGTGATCAAATATTGTACTGAATTCGCCTAATTTGTTTGGTTGGCATGTTTTGCTGTTTGTTCTTCAAATAACAAAGCATCATTGGTCTAAAGCCTAACCACATGTCAAGAAGGTAGTGATTCCGAAAGGCTTTCATAACTTTATGGTTGTGATCTGTGATGAGTCCCGTGAAAGAAAAACCATTTCTGAAGCACTTTCATTTCACTTAGAAGCCAGCACCGCAGCGCAGCCACGTAGGACCCGACGAGTTTTGATTACTCTCGCCACTTCAAACTTGTTAATTAAATTCAAACCACCAAACACGACCCACCAACCGGCAACCTATGAACTCACCGGTTAAGCATCATTAGAAAACCGTGTGACCAAAGAAAAGTGGTTGAAAAGCCGAAGCGTGGAACCTTCCTGGATTCCTCAATATAAGCCCGACCCATTTGTCTATGAGGAAGCAAAATCGCAACTTGATGAGTAGTGACATGATTGGAAAGAAGAGATGGTGTTTGAAGAGGGTGAAGAAAGAGTGGGGCAAGTGGAAGTACGTTTGGTCAGCATTCAAGTCCAAGAGCATTTCTTTGCCGGTAACATTCTTCAACGACGTGGCGTTTAAGGTTGTTTCTGCGTTTGAGGCTGTTCTGCTCCTTCTCACTGCTTGCTTTTTCTACCTCTTTTGTGCCTGCCGCTTTTGATTTTCATGTAACTACTCTCTTCTCTTCTTGTGTATAGTATATCAACTTGTTACATTGCCCATGCAAACGCACCTTTCTACCTTTCGTATTTTAATTCACGTCTATAACGGACACGATTGTGAGATGTTAAAAAATTAATCTAAGATTTTGGTATTCCTTATGTAACAAATTTTATACTATACAGAAACTTTTAACGTAACACATGGATGTAAAAATTTTCAAAAACTGAAACTTAATTCAGACTCGCTTGCTTGTGTGGATGGAAAAGAAATGTGATGTGTAGTGTAAGGTAAGAAAATTTATCGCTTTTGGTGGGTTTAGTGTAGATTCGGAGAGATCAATTAATTAATCTAGTTGCTTCTAAGAGCTTCTTCAACACTACTAAGCAAGCGTTCGCAATTACTTTTTTTTTTTTTTCATTGGAGATGGTGTTGCCGCACTTAGAAGTTAGAATTACTTTAGTTTAACATCCATGCGGTTTCTTATGATTAAAAAAAGGGAGTTGCTACTGTACCCTGATAAATGAGGGGTTTTGGTACTGTAGTTAATGTGTATATGTACACATCATCTAAATACCATGTCAAATGCTATGTCAACCTTTTAAATAAAAATTATTTTATATTTAAATTTTTACATTATTTATTTTAAGTTTTTATTAATATTTTTATAATTATACGATCTCCTCTCCCCTCCCTCCGTCTCCCACCTCTCCCTTTCCCCTCCGTCTCCCACCTCTCCCTTGCCCCTCCGTCTCCCACTCCCCTCCCCTCCCCTCCGCCTCAACCCCTCTCCCTACTTCTTGAACTCCCTCGCTACAGCCATTTACCACTCCTCCCTCCCCTCCTCCTCCGCCCTCCACTATTCCCTCCTCTCCACCGTTGACCATGACTCCTCCAAGGTTACCTTTGTCTCTGACGACATCCTCGTCCTCCACGGCACCATTGGCGTCAACCTCGGCTCCTTCGACGCCAACGTCGTCAACCAGAATCTCGTGGAGGAGACCAACCGCATCTTGGCCGAGATCCGCTCCGACGCCGACCCCAACGACCCCGACGAGCAAGCCCCCTTGAACCCTAACGTGACCTACAGCCTGGGCCCCAAGATCCGCAATTGGGACGAAGAACGCAAGGCTTGGCTCCTCCAAAACCCCGAATACCCTAATTTCGTGAGAGGTAAACCCCGCATCTTACTCCTCACTGGTTCCCCTCCCAAGCCCTGTGATAACCCTATTGGGGACCATTACCGCTGAGAGGAAGAAACACGAAGCAAACATTTCGAAAAAAAAAGAGAGGAAGAAACAAGAAACAAACACTCCGAAAAAATATTAAAAAACGTGAATTTCATTATAATTGACGTAGATATTGAATTGTAAATAATTATAAAATTATAAGTGATTTGGATCACACATCATCGATACGTCATCGACACTACCGGTACCCTTCTTTTATAGAGGGTACCGTAGAAATTCTCTTAAAAAATTTATTACAACTAATATAAATCAACGTGCTGGCGCAAAATCACGGGGGGAAACGGTGACGAAGTATAAGGAAGAAAGTTAAAAATATGGCTAGGTAATTTTTTAAGAAAAAATATTCTCTACACCCATAATGAACCAAAAAGGAAATTAACAATATTGTGCCCGATCAAAAAATATTCTCTACACCCATAATCAACCAAAAAGGCAACTAAACTTCTAATCGAAAAATTTTAATCTTTCAAATATCATAATTATATAATTTTAAATTTTTAAATTTGAATTCAGCAATTTTAATCATTTAAGTATTGTAAATGTACAATTTTAATTTATCAATTATAACAACTTTACAATTTTTGACATATTTGAGTTACATATATCACAATTTCATGTATTAGATTATATATTTATTATTAATAAATTTAATAATTGATAATATATGTAACTTTTATAAACCAAAAATTGCATCATTGTGATACTTAATGACTAAAATCACAAAATTATAGTATTTGAAAAATTAATTAAAATTTGAGGATTAAAATCACACAATTACCATACATAAAAGATTAAAATATATTTAAGTAAAAAAAAAATCATGAAAAAGTCAAAGATGTGAAGAAATCTAATATTAAAAATAAGAAAAATAATCATAATAAGAATAAGATGAAATTATTGGTACATATTGATTTTTCTAATCCGTTTAAATTTTTAAAATAAATTTAAAAAGGTAAAAACAGTTCTACCCTTTTTATTTTCTTTTCAAAAAAACAGTTTTATCTATATCTATACCTTCTTAAACTTCTATAATATATTCTATACCTTTTAATAAAAGTGATATATTATTTTGGTAGGCTTAATTTTATTTGTCCTCTTTTACTTTTTAACTATTGTTTACAATTATCTTACTATTATAAAGTTAGTTACATACTCTTATTTTATCATTTTTTTATAATTTTTGTTTATATTTTAAAATAACTAATTATCTAAAATTATTTTACTCAATAACTAATGACATATCATAAATTTCAATGATTCATATTATATATTTGGGATGTTATTTTCTATTTGCCATTTTTTTAGATAAAAAAGTATCATATATGTTAAATAGATTAATCTATTAGGCCTATTAAACTTTTTTTAAAACCTTAAAACTTAACCTTTTTAGTTGTTTGAGTAATCATCTTGATATTGGTACACTACAAGAAAAATTATTATTATTTACAGAATAATACTTATAAAATTTTTTCCGTAGGTAATATTGAGTTATCTATGAAATGTTACCAACAAAATTTTTTCCGTAAGTAATATTTAAGATTTTCTTTTTCTCACATTTTTTATTATATATATATTTTTTCTTTTAATACAGTATAAAAACAAAATGCGTACATTATTTTTCTTTTAATATTTTAAAGTTTAATATTAGTAATAATTTTTTAAAAAAAATTATAATAAAGTATGTAAATAGAATATGCATTTATCTTTCAACAAACTTATAAATTTCACTTTATTATATAAATCAACAAGTTTAATATTTAAAAAGATAAATAAAAGTATATATAATTTCAATATATTATAGTAAATTTAATATAATAATAATAATAATAATAATTATTATTATTATTATTATTATTCATTTTTATTCAAATAGATCAATCTTTTAATATATTATAGTATATATAATTTTAATATATTTTATATAGTAATTAAATTTAATATAATAATAATAATAATAATTATTATTATTCATTTTTATTCAGGTAGATCAATCTTTTAAGTGTAATATAAGTTTTTTTAAAATAATTTATAGCCTATTGATGAGCCTAAATTATACTTGTTTTTATACAAGATTTAATGATCAAATTCTTACATTCTTTGTATCATTGCATTTTAATTGTTCTCATTTTGGTTTCTTTTGTATATGCAGGTATTCAAGTAGAGAATTGAGGATAAAAAGGCCATTGGAGTGGAAACTCAAAGAATTAAGGAGCAGAGAAGGCTACCGCGCTGAGCGCGCCAGAACACGCGCCGAGCGGGCACAAAACAGAGAGAACTCTCAGCCTTTGGAGCTTCACGCTGAGCGCGCAAGTAAAACGCGCTGAGCGCGCTCGAGGCCGAGAGCAATTGGAGCATCAGGGAAAGCACCCGCGCTGAGCGCCCAGCTTAACGCGCTGAGCGCGTAAAACCTAATATGTCTCCCCAAATGCGTATAAAAGGCAAATTTTGAGGGTTTTCTCCCTCATTCACTCAGGGGCGCCTCCAGGAGCTGTGGAAGGGATTCCTAGAGCTTGGGAACGGCCATGGTGGATCATTCCTTCGGTTCTTCCTTTCCTCTTCCATCTCTATTTTATTTTTCCCCTCTTTGTTTTGAGAGGTTCTATCCTTTGTATTGGGGTTTTGATGTAACCAACAAACTTTATTGTAATCCTTGTGTGTTAATGATATATATATGTTTTGTTTCATTCTTTGTTGTGTATGATTCCATGCTTAATGCTTGCTTTGGCTTGATCACCCTTTGCATGATTTAAGGTTTCATTGAGTATTGGGAAATATCCTTGAAACTAGTTCTGAACATATGCCTAGTGGGAATTGTACCTAGGGATAGGGCTTGACCCATTAGTAGTCTTAAAACCCTAACCGGTAATGCGGGTGGAGGTATTGAGTACTCAAGGGATTGATATTCAATATTTTGCACCTAGGCTCTTTCTCTAAGGAATTAGGTCTGAGTAAATTTATGGTTGACTGAACAATGAATGTAACAAGAGACATAGGATTCACTAGTGTTTGTTTGGTGAAATCAAACCCCCACAA
This sequence comes from Cajanus cajan, assembly GCF_000230855.2. Classification (NCBI taxonomy): domain Eukaryota; kingdom Viridiplantae; phylum Streptophyta; class Magnoliopsida; order Fabales; family Fabaceae; genus Cajanus; species Cajanus cajan. The sequence goes on along the minus strand of NC_138519.1, from coordinate 69,723,023 downwards.
CTTTAAGTGTCCATTTTACCATTTCTCACCCCATTTCATTTCTAATTCATTTATTTGTGTTTTAACAATTCCAGTAGTTTTGTTCTTAAATTCATATTCATATTTATTGGGATTGTTCTCAAGTCACAAGTAGCCAATGAATCCTTAGTTTACCTTCTAATCCCTGTGGATACGATATTTTTACTACTTGTACGGCCGGTACACTTGCCGTGTTTGAGTCCGTTGAGGGAAGTAACCTAATCTATAATTATAATAAAAAGTACTTCAACGGAAATCTCAACACCTATGCTTTTAAACTAAATAGATATTATAATAAAAAGTTTAGTTTGACCTATTTAATTTTAAATATATGTGATTACTTTGTACGTTTATTAATTTCTGTATGTGGACTGAGTAAATTACATTATTTTAAAAAAATATTTTGTTTTTTTGTTATAGACTATTTATATTATTTATAATATAAATCTATTTAAATAAAAAATTTAATTGTTTCAGTAATAAAAAATTCATACGTAAAAATTAAATTAAATATATAATTTAAATAAAATTAGTTATATACATACTAAATCAATTATTCATCTTTTTGATATAATACTTGATTTCTTTTAGTTATAATATTTTAATGTATTTTATTTAAAATATTAATTAACATATTTTATTATCTTTTTATTTTAATTTATTGTAAAATAATTAAAATATTTAATTTAGTATCGTTAAAAAAATAACCATCATAATTAATTTTATTATTTATTATAATACTTTTAGTCACTATATTAATAAAAATATTATTTTTAATTAAAATATATTTTAATATTTTAGTTAATTTATTATCATTCACACACTTTATTAAGAAGTGATAAAATATAATTAATTTAATAAAATAAAAATTTAAAAATATATATCTAAAATCTGTAATAATTTTTTAAATATAAATATTTAATTAATTTTAATATATACTAATTTTAATATCATAAAATTTATTATGATTTTAGTTATAATTTTTATTACTTTTTGATTTAATATTGAATATATTTTAATTATAAAATATAATAAATAAAATCTAAAATCTGTATCAATTTCTTTGATAAAAATATTTAATTAATTATAATATATAATAAATTTATTATCAAAATATTTATTATAATTTAAGTTATAATTTTTATAATCTTTTGTTTTAATAATGTCTAAAGTTGGCATGAATTTGGGTTATGTGTGTTTTTTTTTCACTTTGGGCTCATAAACCCACTATCAGAGAGGAACCAGTGGGCTTAAGTTAAAACAACACATCTCCTTCCGGAAAGACTCCGCAACACAGCTCTTGCCCTAGCAGACCCTCGCCGGCCACGACGCCTCCTTCTCTGTTAGGTATTTCATCGCTTCTCTGCTCTGTTTCTCGCTTTCTTCGCTTCTCTGCTCTGTTATGCGTTTCGCTTATGAGATGCAAATCTCGTTTCGGGAAATCTAGCTTATGTTTGAAGGTGACTCTTCCCTTGGCAGAGCAATAAACTCTGATTCTATCTTCTATTATTTATTTTCTTTGTTACGAGGGACCTATCACATTGTGTGTTTGAATTTTGTTACTCGTGTTACTTACCAACAAACCCAAGAAGTGGTCAGATTTTATCTTTTATAAATATAAAGGAAAATCAAATGATTCAACAACTTTCAGAAACAATTTGTTACAATTCTGTTATTGCTTTACTGTTTGTTGTGGGGTATGCGTGAGCATTGTGAGGTTTCTATGTAGTGTTGTATGTTTGACACAGGCAATAAGAATTCAGTCATTTTTTTTTCTCGGTTCACCCATCCAAATTTTTTATTGTATTACTTCAATTTTGTCTTGGATATTTCACTTTTTCAGGAATTTTAATGATAAGGATAGAGACTAATGATTTATGTAATACCTTCAATTTTTGCTTCATTCTACTCATCTTTAAAATAAAGAATGGGTTAGAACAATGCTGATAAGGGACACTGGTATTGAACATGATGTGATATGAATTTTTGATCTCTCTTTGAATTTTTATTTTTTATATTTATTTTTCCTTCCTCCATGAATTTATTGTATTCAGCCTGCTTGTTTGTTTTTATGATCACTCTTTTCATGCTCTAACCTTTGTTTTCCCTCCTTTTGATTGCAAGAATTTTAAGTCATGTTGGATTTATATAGTTGGTTTCAATTTTAGCATTGCATGGAGCGTACCTTATTTCAATGTTGATGGCTTGTGATATAGTTTTTATTTAATCAACCAACTTTATAAGTAGATAGTACATATTTGATACCTAATTTTGTCTTTCTTATTGCTAAGATGAGATTACTTGTATCCTTTTAAATTGTTATACTTCCTGTGAAGAAAGTGTTAAGGATGTGCTCTGCACAGTTTGGAAAATTAACGCCACTTCAAAACTAAGCATTTTGTGTTCGAATGTTCTCTAGTGTAATTTTATTACATGTTTTAGGCTGCCATGGCAAATCATAATATCGCATTGTTACATTAAGCCATACTTTTATTCTTCAATATCATGATTAACTTCATAAGCCATTTCATTAATTTTACTTTTATTCATTTTATTGTTATTTTTTTCTTTTGTTGGCAAAATAATATTAAATCCGTACTGCTTGCACCTTCACAATAGCTCATGCTTATTACTTTTTTTCGTAGACATGGTTCACACAATTTCTTAAAGTTAACAATCAACAATTAATCTATACTCATAAATCGTGATTTTCGCTAATCAAATATTATTTTAATACAAAATTTCATATAAAATATACATTACATTTACTAAAATTTAAAAAGTTGAATATATATATATATATATATATATATATATATATAACTTATTAATTTAATAATATACCAAGTGTATAAATTTAAAAGTCCTAAATTAAAAATAATTTTAAAAACTATTAAACTGAAATAAAAAAAGTCATTTTTTAATTCAGATTTAATATTATATCAAAATTAAATAGAATAGTAAACTATTTTTATATTTGGCCCGAATGAATTTTTATTAAAAATTAAAATAAACAAAGAACAGGCAAAACCGCTAAATCCCTAATTACTTTTTATTTATTTATTTATTTTAATTGGGTAATATATGTTGGCGCAGCCTCTTCCATTGTTTTGCACCTGCTCGTTTGGCAACTGCGCCGTTTCCACTTTCCGGTAACTCTCTCCCTTTACGTTTTTTCTATTCCTTCTACGCACTCATCATTCTCACTTTGCCTTTTGCTGCATGCTTTTTCTTCATACCAATGTATTACACTTTCTCCTTCAAAACCAAACTCAACTTATACTACGTCACTCAGATTTTCGTTACTTACTTCCCCTAAGAAAAATAGAAGCCGTTGGTTGGTTTGCATCATATTCCCCAAATTAGACCAAACCGAACCGTAATTTGATTTTTCAGTGGATCTTTTTTTTGTATTGATTGATAGTGTCTCTCTAGGGTTCAGAGTTTTTTTTTTCTCTGCGACTGTGGACATGTTTGTGTATTTCGTTGTGCGTAGATTAGATAAATCATTCGGCTGCTAGAGCTTTTTTTTGAGAGAAAAAAAAAAGTTATTGCTCAAAATCTATTAGTTATTAAACAAGCACTTAAACGGTTTCAGCTCTACGATTTTTCATCTTCTTTTAATCTCTTCTTCCCTGTCCTTGTCCTGAACAAGTTTGACTTCCCATATGGCACTGAATTCCCAATTGTGTGATCTTGTGACTAATACTACGGTGGAGAATGGGGTTCTTATTGTAACTTGATAAGGAGGTGCTCATGACAGCGATATTTGAATATTAAGCTTTTGCTGATGAACATGATGTTACTGTTAGTTTTACTGATAATCACTGCCGTGTTTCTTTAAATATTGGATCAAACATTGTAATGGGTAGGAGAAAAATTCTTCTGCCCCTGTTCTACTCTTGTTTAATTTCCCATCATTGACTGACTGCTGTGATGGAATATGGAGATTCCATCATGCTGTTTATAATCCGACCCAGTTTGGTAGCAGACTATATTTATCTGCATTTGAACATGTTAGTTGTTTATTATTTTCCAGTATTTGATTTTCTGTTTTTTCTGTCTTTCTCTATCTTTTATTGTGGGGTAGGATCTTTAGGCTCTGCGAAAGTCAATGGTGGATATGGAGGGCACAGAAGGCTACAGGCCTTTCGCAGAATATGTGGAAGACAGCAACGAAGCACTCATTAACTTGACTGACTCAACCGAGCTTTGGCTTCTTAAGCTGCCTTTCTCCAATGTAAGTTTGTCTTTATGCTTATGATTTGCTTATTTCTTTTGAACTGAATTCCAACAACCGATGCCATCTAAATGAAAAAAAAAAAATCACAAAAGATTGATATCATCATCATTACAAAAGTGAAAAATCAAGTGGGATGTCAAGCATTTTGTTTAAAAATATAGTACTTGTTTTGATACCCCTTTGCTTGTGACTTCAGTCATGGTATCAAACAATTAACTTCTTTTTGGTCAATCCTCTCTACTAAGCTTATTTTTTCTTTTGTTAGAATCTTTTTGCATATATGTTTCGTGTTAATTTTACTGTTAGTTTTACTGATAATGACTGCCGTGTTTCTTTAAATATTGGATCAAACATTGTAATGGGTAGGAGAAAAATTCTTCTGCCCCTGTTCTACTCTTGTTTAATTTCCCATCATTGACTGACTGCTGTGAAAAAAAATCACAAAAGATTGATATCATCATCATTACAAAAGTGAAAAATCAAGTGGGATGTCAAGCATTTTGTTTAAAAATATAGTACTTGTTTTGATACCCCTTTGCTTGTGACTTCAGTCATGGTATCAAACAATTAACTTCTTTTTGGTCAATCCTCTCTACTAAGCTTATTTTTTCTTTTGTTAGAATCTTTTTGCATATATGTTTCGTGTTAATTTTTGTTGTGTTAGATCTCATTAAGGAGTGTGGAAAAATTCATCCCTGTGTAATACCTCTTTCCATTTGCTAATGTGTTTTCCCTCTTAAAATTGATCAATTTCTATAATTATGTGAGGTTTCATTCCATTCAAATGAGCTGGTATCTGTATTGGGATTGGCGGTGTTTCCTTCGATCTAGGATTTAGATGGTAGAAGAGCCTCTGCTTGATTTTATGTTGATCACTGCCATCATTATCTCACTTGATGTGTGTAATTTGTTGGTCAGGATTTTTTATCTGACATACATGGGCAGAAATTGTTTCTCACACTTCAGAATAATGGTAAACTAGCCAACTTCGAGGGTTCATCAGGTAAATAAAGTGATCAGCTGTGACATCATCAATGCTCTGTTCTCTCCTTCAATTTCTGCTTCTTGATATTCATAATAGCATTTTTTTTTGTGTGATAAGAATATGATTTTTTGCAAGTGCCTTAATTTTCATGTTATGTTGGCAGGTAAAGTATATGATTTTGTAAGCTTTGCTGCTCAAGAGCCAGACGAAACGGTTTTTGTTTCCTCTACTGAACCAAAAATAGGTAAGCATCAATATTTTCTATTACTCATATATGAAGGATGACAACTACAGCAAGGTAAAAGTGATGTCAACATAGCAGTCTTAATTGAGTACATAGCTTTTCACAATGGTGTTGGACATACTTGCTGCAACATCCAAAAGATAGTGCCTCAATATATGTTTTTTGTGCTTAATATAGTCTGGGTTAACGAGTTGTGACTTGTGAGAGTAAGAGCTCATTGCTTCAGTGTTTTAGATCACTTTTAAAAATATTTGGTGTGTTTAACCTTTAAAAAATCAGAATCTGAAAAATGTCTTGTTGCTTATTATTTTTTAGAAGCTACTTTGAGTAGCTTTTGAAAAACATCTATAACTTGATCGTTATCTCTGCCAAAATGGAGAACTATCCCATTCTCCAATTCAATATCTGCTTGTAATTTTCAAGGATTTCAAGTATGGTTTCTGTCCTTATTATGTGCACCAGGAAACCTCTGTTCAGATGTTTATTTATTTTTTTTTAATTTGTTCTGTCGATGTTGTTTTTATTAAAAAAAGTATATGTATGATTCCAATATTAATGTATATTGGAAGTTATATTGTGAGTAGCAAATTATTACTTGTGAACTTAACCAGTATGTTTTTTGTCTTTGGCAATGTTTTTCAGAATGTGTTTTGGATTCATGACTTGGATCTCACTTCCATTTTTGGTTTTTCTCCCGTTTATATTGTATTGGATTTTCCCTTGTTGTATTTGATCACTTTTCATGTCGCGTCTCTCAAGACTGGCTTTTGTGTGTTGTAGTAGTAGTAATAGTAGTAGGTAGTTTTAATGCTTATAGTTTTTTAGTTTTATTTCTTTTAGTTCAAGCACTAAGATAAATGTTTTCTTTTGCTTTACTGCAGCAAAGATTTCGATGCGAGTTTCCACTGTCCATTACCCTGATCCTAAAGAACTTGAAAAGCTCAATTCAACCAATAAAAGACACGCCCATCGAAATTCTTCTGGAGTCACAGGGACAACTTCATCTCGGTATTTCCCTATGCAAAGTGGTGGACATGCAGCTTCATCAAAAGGTAGCAGACAGAAAAGCTCTTTATCTGAAGTTGGTGAGCCATCAAGTATTTCAAAAAGAAGCCACGTGTCTAAAACTAAGTCCAAATCTATTGTGTCTGAGGTTTCACATGGTCACAGCACTGGCATTTCCTCTATGTCCCCAGATCATTCCCATGAAAGAAAATCAAAGAAAAGAAAACATAAGGAATAATGTTTTCTACACTCGCTATTGGCTTATTTATAGTGTAATATTTAAAGGTTACATGCATTTCCCAGTCCTTTAAATATGTCCCGAAAGAATAGTTCTTGACTTTTATGTTGCAGAAGGATGATAAAATTTAAATGCTTGCATTCTCTTTGTCTCTCTACATTTTTTTTTGTTTTTTGCAAATTTTCATCTGGTTCAGTTCGACAATGTTCACTGATGTAAGGACCCCTAGTGTTAAATTTTCATTTTTGTAATGCTCACTGGCATTTACTCTGAGTATGAGCAGTGTTAAATATTTGGAGGGAAAGTTTTGTCATCCAGTCTTACCTATATTCATACCAAAATGTACCACCTTTTATATTTTTCTCATCTGTCTTCCCGTTTGTGTACTGAAGGACGATATTAATTTTGTTGTGGCATTTTTATTTTATGGCCAGAATATCCTTTAAGAATGATGATTTTTCTTGACTATTTTAGCTAATTCAAATTGTACTTAACCATTTTTAAGGATGTATAGCACTTTATTCTTATAATATAAATCATTTAACTCTTATTAATTATAAAATCCATTAGTTTATAATATTTATCTATAAAATTAGATTAAATAATTTATTTAAAAAATGACAAACAACCTAGTTGTATAAATATTACTTAGAATCATTTTTTTAAGAAAACTTATAAGAAAAGTCTTTTTAAGTTATAAAAATGCTATTTAGTGGGTCATTTTTATATTTGGAAAGTTGGAAGACTTTATATCAAAAAAAGTTTATGATGTGTGATGTAGGCAAAAAATGTGAATCAATTGTAATTGGGCAATTGCATATATGTGAATAAAGTAACCTGTTCCCATGTTTGCCCTGTACTCTTAGTGCATTAACAAATTAAAAATAAGACTGGAACCAACTTTTTCTTCTGTATTTAAATTAACAAATATTAACCGCGAGGTCATCAACAACATAAAATACAGTGGAATAGCATACAATATAATTATTAAAAATAAACAGAAAGAGAGAGCTCAGAACACTTTTAATCATCCATCTACTATGACTATGAGGAGATAAGTGATTGACCCATCAACCACTGAATTATCATCACAGCTCCAACATGTGTGAACAAGTCGGGTATCTGTACCATGGCAGGGTACTATTCTACCAGTAGACCACCAGTGCTACTGATGATAAACTCCTGCATTATTTAAATCTCTTCAATAGCGTTAGCTTAAGATTTAAATCATGATTGATTATCTGAATTATATTGACTTATACATAACGTAACCTAGTAAAGATTGATCTATTGCATTGATTGAATAACCTAAAAACATTCATATTTTTATTGGATGATACATATATGAATTCCATATCCATACCAAAATGAATATCGAAAAACACTAACCCATTAATTGATCTTAGAAGCAACTAGATTAATTAATTGATCTCTCCGAATCTACACTAAACCCACCAAAAGCGATAAATTTTCTTACCTTACACTACACATCACATTTCTTTTCCATCCACACAAGCAAGCGAGTCTGAATTAAGTTTCAGTTTTTGAAAATTTTTACATCCATGTGTTACGTTAAAAGTTTCTGTATAGTATAAAATTTGTTACATAAGGAATACCAAAATCTTAGATTAATTTTTTAACATCTCACAATCGTGTCCGTTATAGACGTGAATTAAAATACGAAAGGTAGAAAGGTGCGTTTGCATGGGCAATGTAACAAGTTGATATACTATACACAAGAAGAGAAGAGAGTAGTTACATGAAAATCAAAAGCGGCAGGCACAAAAGAGGTAGAAAAAGCAAGCAGTGAGAAGGAGCAGAACAGCCTCAAACGCAGAAACAACCTTAAACGCCACGTCGTTGAAGAATGTTACCGGCAAAGAAATGCTCTTGGACTTGAATGCTGACCAAACGTACTTCCACTTGCCCCACTCTTTCTTCACCCTCTTCAAACACCATCTCTTCTTTCCAATCATGTCACTACTCATCAAGTTGCGATTTTGCTTCCTCATAGACAAATGGGTCGGGCTTATATTGAGGAATCCAGGAAGGTTCCACGCTTCGGCTTTTCAACCACTTTTCTTTGGTCACACGGTTTTCTAATGATGCTTAACCGGTGAGTTCATAGGTTGCCGGTTGGTGGGTCGTGTTTGGTGGTTTGAATTTAATTAACAAGTTTGAAGTGGCGAGAGTAATCAAAACTCGTCGGGTCCTACGTGGCTGCGCTGCGGTGCTGGCTTCTAAGTGAAATGAAAGTGCTTCAGAAATGGTTTTTCTTTCACGGGACTCATCACAGATCACAACCATAAAGTTATGAAAGCCTTTCGGAATCACTACCTTCTTGACATGTGGTTAGGCTTTAGACCAATGATGCTTTGTTATTTGAAGAACAAACAGCAAAACATGCCAACCAAACAAATTAGGCGAATTCAGTACAATATTTGATCACATCATTACTCTGTAAAGATTATGGCTATGCTTGATAAGATTTCGGTTGGTAGGATACATGGATTTATTTTCTACGCAACTAGAATGATAGTTGTGCATTTAAACACTATATATTCTCATTTTAGGTATAATGATATTTGTTTATAAAATTGTTTTTATATTGAGATAATATAATTAGTCAAAATAAAAATACTTTTTAAAGTTTTTGTTCATAACAGTTTTGTTGTTTATTATTTTAAATTTGTATACTATTTGTATATATAAAGAGAGAGAAAAAGAGAGAAAGAAATCACTCATTTACTCACTGATTAAGTTTAATCTACTTAATAATTTATATTAAATGTCAAATTTTAATAATTCAATCATTAAATTAAAAGTTTTTAATCCATAAGTCAAGTATTCAAAATTCTAAAAAAATAAATTTTATTTAATACTTCATTTTATTAATTCAAATTAATGAATAATTATAAAAATATTTTATGCGTTGATTTAAATTAATGAAATAGAGTATTAAATAGTTAAAACGTGATTAACTCTCTCTCTCTCTCTCTCTCTCTCTCTCTATATATATATATATATATATATATATATATATATATATTATATGAGGAGGGTTCAAACGACACCGGTATAACTTTTATTAAGTGTTACACTGCTCAATAACTTTATATTAAATGTAAATTTTGAAAATCCAACCGTTAGATTGAAAGTTCATATCTCTTAGATCATATATATCAAATTTTATATTAATCTAAGATGATTTGATACTTCATTCTTATAAAATAAAATTGACGTAATATATACATTTCAAAATATATTAAAATATGAACACTTTGATTACTTTCAAGTTGTTGTTCAATTTTAACAAAATTTGACATATATGATCTAAGATATATGAACTTTCAATCTAACGGTTGGATTTTCAAAATTTACATTTAATATAAAGTTATTGAGCGGTGTAACACTTAGTAAAAGTTACACCGGTGTCGTTTGAACCCTCCTCTATATATATATATATATATATATATATATATATATATATTATATAAAGAGAGAGATGTTTACTCCAACAGTAAATTTACCTAAACTTAATTTGTTCAATAATTCATGCTCTATATCAAATCTCAACGATCCAAACTTAAATTTAGGGGGGTGTATTGGTTTAGGATTTCATAGGATTTTAAAAGACTTTTTTTGAGTAAAAAAGTCCATTGATATTCAATTAGGATTTTATGTCACTTAAAAATAATCTAGTGGTATTCAATCTGAATTTTCAAGATTTTTTAAAGAGTCCATTAAAATCTATTGCTATTCATTTGAGATTTTTTACGACTTAAAAATAATTTATTGGTATTCAAAAATATAAGGATTTTAAAGGATTGTTATGTTAGAGGGATTTTGAAGGACTTTTTAGTGCTATTTATAAATACCAAATTCATAAAACAATCTCATCCAAATCCATCAGATTTTGGAGGATTGTTTGAAGTGACTTTTCAAGTGCTTTAAGAATTTTCAAGTGAATTTTTTATCTTTTTTTTTTCTATACTTCTGTCTTCTCCATTTTTTCTTTGCTAATAATACTGCACTACTGTTCATTGCTCATATATAATACTGTAGTATTGTTCTCATTCCATTCTTCTATTTTGTGAAACTCTGATATGTAAATTACAGTGTCATTGACTTGCTCTATTTTTGTCTTCGTTCTCTTTAATTGACTTGCTCTATTTTATTCTATTTAGTTTAATTTTTTCCTTTATATAACACAAAAAAACACTTGAAATTTAAACTTTTAAGTAGTAATTTTTTTATAACACACGTCAAGAAAAAGGAAAGGTGAAAGATGAAATTTATATCATGATCTCTGCAATATATATATATATATATATATATATATATATAAGATGAATTTGAGTTAGGGTTTCTGTGAGTACAATGAAATGAAAATGGATCTTAGTTGGGGAAAAAATCCTCTTAGCATAAAAACTGTGATCTTTCTCCTTTCCTTGAGTTTGTTACTTTTATCCCTCTTCCTTTTATGACCCAACAATTTTTTTTTTACTATGAATTTTTAAAAAATTTTATATTGTGAAATTATAATTTTTTTTTATATTTTAAAGAAAGGAAATTAATATAAGACATTGCAAAATCTAATTTTTTAGGGTTTAGAGTTTATGCCTCCATTAACTTATTTTAAAAAAAAGGAAATATTGTTAAAATATTTGTTAGAATAATTTGCATTTATAAATATTGTTAAAAATTTATCATATAATATATAACTAAAATACTAATATATATATATATATATATATATATATATACAAATATTTTTTCTGTATCTAAATACTTCCATTTATATTAAAAAAATTATATATCTAAATATTTTCTCAATATCGAATATACTGATTTTTTATATAAAAAAATTATCTTATATTTCTATATTTCTATTTTTACATGCTTCTTTTAATGGCCAAGGTATTTGATCCTTCATCTTCAACATTACCGATTAATGAAGATCATACTTTTGAACTTATTATTCACACTCATGAGCAAAAGCAAGAAGACGCTAATTAGGGATGGCAATCGGCCCATGGGAGCGGGTAATAGTAAACTCGTCCCTGTCCCGCTAGATAAAAATTGGCCTCACACCCATATCATATCCGCGCGAGTATCCATGAATTTCTTGAATACCCACGGATATCCATGGATATTTATAATTTTTTTTAAGAAATTAAAAAAATTATATTATAAATAATTTTAAGTTTATATTTAATGTCATTGAAATATTAAAAATAAAAATTCAATGTTAATTTTGAACTTCTATTTAACGTCAATTTTGTTGAAATAATAATAAAAATACAAGATAATCAATAACTTAAAATATATCAATCTCACACAAGTAAGTGAAAGTCTCATATCACAAGGCTACAATAATTTAATCTCATAATTCCAAACGAAAGTAAACAACTTAAAATACATAAATCTTATTTGTCCAATCAAAACTAGAAAATTAATCAAATTACATCCAACATAATTCTATGGAAAGAAAATAAGATGAAAGAGTGTAGTTTTAAGATTATGTGGTACAAGGATAATTAGGATATTTAGGAAATATTATTAAACGGGTACCCGCGGGAATGAATATCATCATACCCACCCCCGCCCCATTTATAAACGGATAAAAAATTATCTGTTCCCATTATCCGCGGGTACCTAATTAGCCTATCCATTTATTATCTGTAGCGGATTTTACCCGCAGATACCGGCGGGTGCGGGTATTTTTGTCATCCCTAACGCTAATGTTTGGAAGACTAGTATAACTATGAATATGTGGGTGAATGCTATTTAAGAGGATATGATATTATGGAGAATTATTATTATTATTATTATTATTATTATTTATCTAGACATTATTTTTTATTATTTTTATTTTTGACTCTTTTTAAATTTGAATGTATGAAAAAAAATTTGAAATCTTATCATATGTCAAAAATCCACGAAAATTCTATAAAATTCCCAAAGTCCCGTAAAATCCATTAAAATCTTTATTTAAAAGTCTTGCAGAATACATTAAAATCCTGATTTAAAGTCTTGCAGAATCTTACGGAGTCTTAAAAGTCATGAAAATCCTGTAAAATCTTTTAAAATCCGCAAGATTTTTTTTAACTAAAAAATTCATTTAAAATCCTAATCCAATACACCCCCTTAAAGTTTCCAATGTATAGATCAAATATACAAAATTTTAAAAATATTAAAAATTATTTAATTAATACTTTATTTTATTAATTCAAATTGACAGATAATATATTTTTATTATTTTATTATACATATTCATGCATTACATATAGAATTATCTAAAAATACACATGATAAATTTAGACCTTTTTACGTCGGGAAAAATACTAACGTTAATGTGGGAGACGTAAATCTACATCAGCATTGTAAAACCGACATAAATTTACGTCGGACATTACCAGGTCCGAAGTGAAAAAGTAGTAAAAAAAAATAAAAAAAATAACGAGTGCAAGCAGAATGGCCCGTTCTGCAAGGAGAACGGACCGTTCTCCAAGCAGAACAGCCAGTTCTGCAAGGAGAACGGGTCGTTCTACTTGCAGAACGGCCTGTTCCAGATGCAGAAGAAACGCAGAAGATTGGAAATAATAATATTCAAAAAAAAATGAAGAAAAGAACAAGTAGTAGTGAAGATGAAAGTAGACAGGGAAAAGGAAATGAAAAATACATAAAAAAGGGAACTTGCAATTAAGTGTACATGGGAAAAGGAAACGTAACCGTTCTCACAAACATTAGCCCGAATGATAGGCTCGCCATCGTTGTGGAAGCCAAAGCCGCGCCGCAAGCAAAAGGCAGAGTGCAGCTCCAAAAGGCGTAGATCCAGCTTTCTCTTGTTGCCATCTGCAATGTTGGTGTGTATGAAGAAAGCTTAGCACTTCTCTTATTTTTTTTCTATGCTCTTATGAAGAAAACAATGTTAAAATATAGAAAGCTCATACAAGATAAGGTGCAGATCCAGTTTTTCGAAGGCTTCAGCGGAGAGCATGGATTCCCCTGCACTTCTCTTCCATAGCTTAGCACGTTTAAAGGTGCCTACACTTTAATATAGAAAGCTTTTTTACGTCGGATATAATAAAGTCCAACGTAAAATGTAAAATTTACGTCTGATATTAGATGTATCCGACGTAGATTTTACATTTTACGTCGGATCCTTTTAAGTCCGACGTAAAAAAGTTCAAAAAAATTACAAAAATGTCACCACGTCTTTTTTACGTCGATTTTTATTTTGACCGACGAGAAAAGAGTGATGTAAAAGACTATTTTTTTACTAGTGCATTCTTAGACCTAGTTAATCCTAAATTAACTCTATTACAATAAGTGCTCTTTGTTTTGTGTGCCCTTGCAAATTTGCAATCAAAAGAAGGGAAAACAAAGGTTAGAGCATGAAAAGAGTGATCATAAAAACAAACAAGCAGGCTGAATACAATAAATTCATGGAGAAAAGAAAAATAGATGAAAAAAAAATTCAAAGAGAGATCAAAAATTCATATCACATCATGTTCAATACCAGTGTCCCTTGTCAGCATTGATCTAACCCATTCTTTCTTTTAAAGATGAGTAGAATCAAGCAAAAATTGAAGGTGTTATATAAATCATTAGTCTCTATCCTTATCATAAAATAAAGATTTTATATTTTAGAGGATGAAAATAAAAACCATAAACCATAAACCTCCGACATCGTGTTGAAGACTTCTTGTACTGATTTCTTAACAAGAACACTATGTAAGAGACCAGAACCTTTATTTGAGCCCTTCTGTTTGTTCTGCTCGTTTTATTTTGGTAGAATTGAATATTGCAAATAAAATGATATTAATTAATACAAATACAATGATAACATACCAGAACCTTCGCGGAAAAGTCCAGAAGTTTTGCGAATGATCTGAAACCGGTAAAACCAACCAAACCGTAAAATTAAAGGTGTTTTCTGGAACATACAAGATTGTCCTTTTACATCATATAAATACAAGATTGTCCTTCATGAGGAGGTTCAGATTGCCAGAGAATGCCAAAGTGGACCAAGTGAAGGCTTGTATGGAAAATGGGGTTCTCACTGTTACCGTTCCCAAGGAAGAGGTTAAGAAGCCTCATATTAAGGCAATAGAAATCTCTGGTTGATCTATTTCTTGTCTGCAAAGTACAAAATTTGGTTTGTTGTAATAAGTTTTCCCTGTGTCTTTGAGAAAGATGTTACATTTTGTGTCATGTCATGTGTGAATAAAATTCTGCATTGAGAAAGAATTTTAAACTGTCTTATTGTATATGACACTTGGAATAGCTTGCAATATTTGGAGGAATAATGTATTAAAAAAAAAA
The DNA here is from genome assembly GCF_000230855.2 of Cajanus cajan. Taxonomy (NCBI): domain Eukaryota; kingdom Viridiplantae; phylum Streptophyta; class Magnoliopsida; order Fabales; family Fabaceae; genus Cajanus; species Cajanus cajan. The sequence continues at coordinate 69,707,959 of NC_138519.1, read as the reverse complement.
AGAGGTGAAGACCTATTTAATTAAAAAAATAGTAAAAGAGAGCTCTGAACGTATTTAATCACCCAAGAGTAGGGGAAAGTGACTGACCCATCAGACACTAAATTGTCATCACAGCTCTCAGAAGTGCACCAGCCGGGAATCGAACCCGGGTCTGTACCGTGGCAGGGTACTATTCTACCACTAGACCACTGGTGCTCATGATACTTTATGCATTATTTACATATTAAAGACCCAATAACAGCAAAATTTAAGGCTTTATATATGCATTACATTGACTTATAGGCACTGGCACTGCAATCATTGGTGTACTGCATTGCATTGATTGAATAACATAAAAATAGTTGAACAAACAATAATTTTTTTTAATGTATTTATTTAGGAAAGAAAATAGACAAAATATATAGGATTAAAAATTATTCTTTAATGCATAAAAAATGAGTTTGAAAGTATATTTTCAAATACAAAATTTCATTCATATATTATAAAACATTCATCATTTATTATAAAATAAAAAGGATAATAATTTTATTTTTCAATTACTTATTTTCTCAATCAAATAAGAAAACTATTGTTATTTTCTCTTTATCTACGTATGTACAAAAAGATGGTTAATATATTTTTCTTTTTCCTTTTGCGAAATAGAATATATCTACTGCATAAAAATTAATTATCATAAATAATACAGTAACTAGTATCATATATGATAGCAATTATAATATTCCTGTATTAATATAATAATATAATTAGATATTAAATATTATACTATTGAAAAAAATATTAAGTTACAATTTTTTATTATTGTTCATATAAAATGAATGTTATTATTTTAATATTTTATTTACGATCAATTAATTAATATTATCATTTATATGATACAGTAATTAATATAAATTTAGAGTATATACTATAAATTACTTTTTACAAAATATGTAAATGTTTTTCATTTTCCTAAACTTATGCATTTAGTTTTTTTAATCTACAACTTAAAACCTTAATTTTTTAAACATATCAAATAGTATGTAAAAAACAATAAATAATACATAATAGGAATCTGAAAGATAAAAAAATAAAAAATTGTTTGATAAAAAATATAAGTTGACGTTATTTTTTTAATTAATTTTTTATATTTAAGTAATTTAATTCTTATATGATTTATTTTATGCTATTAATTATATCCGGAAAGTCGATGTTGTTCTAGTTTTTTACAGATTAGAAAAAAGGTCCCAATGAAAATAAAACTTTCCGTGTTAAGAAATTGGTACGTATAAAAATGGTGAGAGGTGAAGAGAATGACATGAAAGCAGAAATTTGGTGGAATTTGCATAAACATCTGTTTTACGTAAAACGAGGTCCACATGCAAACGGAAGGAAGGCGAAGAAGTCTCTTGACCTTCGGAAACGTTGTTTAATAGAATCAGAATCCAACAAAGGCATTCTAATTGTAATTGTAAAAGAATAAAAAATGTCTTTGATCCCAAGCATGGAGGATTCTCCGGCGGCGTTGATGGGAAGCCTAGGGCAGTTGGAGTGGAAGGAGACGGCGGAGGCGCACGTGCTAAAGGCGGAGGTGGGGGGGCTGAGGAGGGAGGAGGTGAAGGTGGAGGTGGAGGACGGAAGAGTTCTTCAGGTGAGTGGGGAGAGGAACATCCAAATTCAAGACCACAACGATGCCTCTCACACCCTTCACCGCACCACTTCCAAGTTCAAGAGATCTTTCACGCTTCCCGCCAATGCCAAACTTGATCACCTCAAAGCTTCCATTGAAAATGGCCTTCTCACTGTCACTGTTCCCAAGATCACTCATTCCATGCCCATTCATAATTCCTAATCACAACATCCTTCATGCTCTTTTTCATATGTATAAGCGGGTTGGATCCAGTTCGATTAGTTTTTGATCAACGTGATATTTGAACTAATCAAAATTTAACAAATTAGATTAAGTCGGATTTATGTAATTTTTTTAAAAATCTAATCTAATTCAACTTAATCATAAATGAATTGGGTTCAATTTCGGGTTAATATAATTAAATTTATTTATTTTTTAATAAAAATTTAAATATTTCAAAATAGATGTAAATTATTTGATACATTACTACAAATATAATGTTATCAACCTATAAAACAAATAATGATACAAATTTAATTCTAAAATAAATTTATTAATTTATTACATTATTATCAACTAAAAAAATCAAGAGTGATAATGAGTATTGTCCTAAACAAATAATTATTTAAATATTATTATTATTATTATTATTATTATTATTATTATTATTATTATTATTATTATTATTATTATGATCGGGTTGGATTAGGTAACAGGCTAAAAAGACAAAATCTGTTACCTGATATGTATGGTGTCAGATTTTGGTTGTGTTGGATTGAGTCTGATCCAAACATCGAAAGAATCCGATCTAAACTTATTGAATTGGTTTGGGTTAGTTCGAGTTCGCGGGTTATCCATACTCACTTATACCTTTACTTTGTTGCATTCATAATCCCTTTTGTAAATTCACTTATATATATATATATATTTAAGATTAAAAACAAACATAAGAAAATGCCTTTTGTATATGGTAAAATACTCTTTCTACACTTTTCTTTTTTTTTAGATTATTGGATTATTGTATCAATTATATATTTTTTAAGAATTATTTCCCTGTTAATTATTTTAATACGGCTAATAGTTTCAAATTTATTAATCTCAGACAATATTTCTTGTCACAAATTCAATGTTTCCAAAGTAACAATTTAAGCGCTCTATAAACAAAAACAATACATATTTTTAATTTAAAATTGGTTTGAACTTATTTTTCTGTTAGATAGGTTTCAGAGAATAAAGATAGTTTTTCAAACAATAACAATACTACCCTGATTACAAGCCATTTCCAGCTATTTCATGGTTTATTGTGTCATCTATCATTACATTTACCATTGGCCATCTTAAATTCTTGTAGAATTCTTTTGTTGGGCCTTGGGCCCTTTTGATATGGACCCAAATCACGTTCATAAAAAATAAACACAATGATATTTAGAAGACTAGAACCTTCTCTTCTGAGTGACGAGAGAAATCGAGAATTTTTCCGAATCATTGAAAACCGGAAAAATCAACTAAATTTGTAACCAGAATTTTCGGGAATATACGGGATTATCCTTTCAATTCGTTTAAATACCATATGTGTCCACCTTGATCATCATCAAACTATAAAACTCACTTGTGATTGCAATCTGCAAAGTTTCAATTTTCAGCTAAGTGATAGAAAGATGTCTCTCATCCCAAGTTTCTTGGGTGGACGAAGGAGCAACGTTTTCGATCCCTTCTCCCTGGACGTGTGGGATCCCTTCAAGGATTTCAACTTCCCCACTTCTCTTTCTGCAGAGAATTCAGCATTTGTGAGCACTCGTGTGGATTGGAAGGAGACCCCGGAAGCACACGTGTTGAAGGCTGATGTACCAGGGCTGAAGAAGGAGGAAGTGAAGGTTGAGATTCAAGATGATAGGATCCTTCAGATCAGCGGAGAGAGGAATGTTGAGAAGGAAGATAAGAACGACACGTGGCATCGCGTGGAGCGTAGCAGTGGAAAGTTCATGAGGAGGTTCAGGTTGCCAGAGAATGCAAAAGTGGATAAAGTGATGGCTTCTATGGAAAATGGGGTTCTCACTGTTACTGTTCCAAAGGAAGAGGTTAAGAAGGCTGAGGTTAAGGCCATAGAAATCTCTGGTTGATCCATGTCTTGTCTGCGAGATTTGGTTTGTTGTAATAATTAGTGTTGTGTCTTTGAGAAAGATGTTACGTTGTGAATTGTAACTTCTAAGTGGTTACTTGCATTGTGTTCATGTCAATAAAATTCTGCATTTAAAAGATTTTGTACTATGTCATGTGTGGGAAATGTGAATTGTAATATGAGAATACTCATTAATTCATTATCACTCTTGGGATGGGTCTTTGCTTGAACCTTAACTTCTTGATTGCAGTGCAACTGTTGGGGAGAAACCAGAGGGGCATAGAGCGTGTTTTTATCAACATAAATTCACTTGGAGTAACTTGCATGTTTATAGTTAGTTCATTTATAAGACCTAAGAAAAAAGAAATCAATTTCATAGAGATCAAGATGAGGAAAAGTTAAATTTTACACAAACATTTAATTTTCATGATCTTATATAAAATTTATTTTATTTACTAAAATATTCTAAATTATATATTATAGATAATGTTCTAATTTATTATCTTAAAAACATTTTTGGATAAAAAATATTAAATAAAGTTAATTTAATTAAAATTTATTCATATTTGAATTTAAAAATTTTAAGCATTTTTTTCATATGTAAAATGCAAATGGAGTGTTATTCAGTACTAGTATGGGAAGAAGTAATAAAATAAATAAGTGATTATATTATTTTTAGATAGTTTTATATTATTCTTTGTACGAGAGTATAATTATTTTCAACATAATTGCTAGTCATCAATAAAAGTGAAAATCAAAGAAATAGTTAAAAAGAATATATTTCCTTTGTAGTAATTATAGATTATACATAAAAGGATCACATTTCCGCAAATGAATTTTTGAGGAATTAAATTAATAAATTTAACTTAATTTTTTAAAAATATTAAAATTTTAAGTTGTAAAATTTTAAAAAAATGGATAACATTTATTTCTTTGAAAAATGAATAATGTTAATGGAAGAGGGTTGACCCTAAACCTTTCATGGTTTGTTTCATATTATTGTTTATGTTTAATTTTTTAGACAACTTTGATTGTTTAGGGATGATAATTTAAATTATTGAGTTGTTTATATGAATCTTTTGAGTTTTTGATAATTTGGATCATAAGCGAAAAATATAATGAATGTTTATTTGGATATGTATTATTAATTTAATTTCTAATTTGTTGATGATGTGAAATTTTATTGTTTTGATGTGATTTGTTAATCATTATTGATTGATCAAGTTTTGTTATTAAATTAAGTATTTGATAATTTTATGGTACTTGAGAGAGTGTAGAACTGAATTAAGAGTTAATCAAATGTAATAGAGATTATTTGAACAGAAAACAAATGAATTAAAAAAAAAACTAAACCACACAACTACAATTGGATTTAATAAGGTATACAAGTGACTTAGATGAACACAAGAAATAACAAAACTATAAAAGTGCAAATCATGCAAATTAAACAGGAGACTTTTGTGCTAAGCATGAAAGCTCTAAAGAGTTAAAGATGTTCTCTATCATGATGTCGCTAAGCACTATGACTATAGTGAATTACTAGAGTCTTGACGTGTAGTGAGAGTGTTTTCTCACTAAGCACCATAAAAACAAAGAGGATTTCATAGTTTGACACTAAACGCAAGTGTGAGACACTAGTGTGAAAGTTCCAAAGAGTAACCTTGCCCTCTGTGCTCCTGGTGATAAGTGTAAAATTGTGGTTCTGAGCTAAGAAACTTTAGTAAGAAGCCTTTGTTTTATACTGATTGATATGACACTAAGCATGAGACTTGTGGTGCTAAGCACTAGTCCCCTATTTAGTAATTTTTTTTTTCTATTATGCCTTGAATGCTCTTATATATTGTTTTGATTTATGATTTCTTTTGAAGCCATGATTATGAGACTGTTATGATAATGTGAATGTCATAAACCATGATATACTACGAGAATGAGAATGAGGACCTAACTTATCTCCCTTTGAAAATTTATAAAATCATGGACTTTTGCTTGTGATCGTGCATTATGTTCATGACAAACTATGTTTTTAAGCAAGTACCAGGAGGACCTGATTGGTGAAGGTTGTAGATGGTAGTTAACACTAGACATTGGAGATTTGGTGGAAAAACTCTAGCAATCTATGGTTATCCTATGTGAGTCAACCAAAGCGTACCATTATAGATGGGTGATTTTGACTTGTCACTAAGGGAGATTATACAAGTTAACGGTGTAGTAAATGGTCCTTCCTAGGCTTGAGTGATATGTATTCACTTACTCCTAGTCTATTTTCCCAATATTTTGAACGGTATTACATGCATATAGATGTTCAGGATACATTGCATTATATCATATGTATATGTTTGATGAATGATCTCAACATGTCTAGAAGTTAGTTTTTTTGTGTGTGTGTTTTATCCATAATACTTACCATATCTTAAGTATGTTGTCAAATGTATCTCATTCCCTTGTTTGATTTTGTTTATGTTAACTGCTAATCATTTATAGATGAAACTCATATAGATAATTATAAATGTAACGTCTTTCAAAGTCAATGTTTCAAGGATTGTACTTTACAAAATTTTGCTCAACTTTTTATTTTTAGAACCTTTTACCGGTAGAACCCTTTACGTGTATCCATTTTTGGGACAACTTATGACTTTTAGAGCTAACAATCGTGTGGAACTAAAACAAACACATGAAGGAAGGTTGAATTGTTTTTATTAAAAACTTCAACATTTTTCATTAACGGTAATGAACACAAGACAAAAAGAGTCTAATACAACAAGAGATACATTTTATACTAGTTTGTCTCTACAGTTGAGACTATGCTTAATCTTAATTAACGTGATCAAATTTTATTATCTTTAACAAAGATACAAAAATATTTTTTTACAAGTCAATTCTAATTCAACTTAAAATATTTTTTTATTTGTCTTTTCAAACAAATTATCCAATTAGTTTTTAAACACTAAGTCTCCAAACTTCAAAGACAAGTATTGTTTATAAATAAAACTTTTTCAGGTTTCCAACTTAAACAATTATTTTTAAAATTTTGAGGAAACTAATAAGATTTATGATCTTCTAAAACGTGATAAAAACAAATTAAGTATAGAAAAAAAAAATATATAAGTGAGATGGGAGATTTTCAAAACAAAGTATAATTCCTTTATAAACATCCTTTCATCTTTCTACCTAAAATCTTGTAATTATATTTCAAAGAGCATCTATTTATTATTATTAAAATACAATCTTTGTAAAATCCAATTGTGATAAATGAAATGTTTTATTCGGAGAATTGACGCATGCATAATGTTAATAAGTATGATTATAAATGCATATTTAAAAAAATAATCAATAATTTATGGTTAATAAGATAGCATAATATTGAATAGGAAATGTTGAGTTTGGATGGAAAAAATTTTTAGTAAAAACTTTACTCACTTTATAGTAATTAAGATTAAGATGCTAAGATAAGATTATAATAAATAGAATAGACAACAATACTACCTAACAAGCGATTGCTAGTGGGTTTCAACATTTATTGTCGGCTATCATTATATTTTTTGGTAGATTAAGAAAATAACAAAGCAAAATAACAAAACTAAAGCCAACGAGTCACCTTAAAAAACATCTAAAACAATAGAAGGAGGGATTGTCAAATTGTGACTTCCAAAAGCTACCAAGCAGTGTACCACTGCATTTGCCCATCATGGTGAATATGTGAGGTACGCCCTTCAGGATTTAGATAATTGGCTATCTAAAAATAAGACTATTGTAACCAAGTTTTTATTTGATTTTTATTTAGTGATTATAAGATTCGTCTAAGAGATACATGTTTAACTTGATATTCTGAAATTTGATTTTCAAGATTTATTAAAATAATATTTAATCAATAAAGGTCACATTTGATAAATATAAATTAATTCTTAATTAATAATTTTAAATTATTGGATAAAAAATGCATAAAATAATAAATAATAAAAAAATTAATATTAGTATAATTCATTTTTTGGGCCTTGGGCCCTTTTGCTAAAAAAAAGGGCATAGACAAAAATAATATTCATAAAATGATATCCAGTAGTTCAAGGAAAAACAAAGACAAAGATATTTAGAAGAGTATAACCTTGTGGATGATGAGAGAAGTGGAGAAGTTTTCCGAACCATCCGAAACTGGTAGAATCATCCAAAATGTAGCCAGAATTTTCAGGAATATACAAGATTATCCTTTCATGTTGTTTAAATACCACACGAGTCCCCTTAGACGATCATCAAAGAGGAGTTAAGCATCTACGGTCTCAATAGTTACTACAATCTGCAAAGTCTAAGTAATAGAAAGATGTCTCTCATCCCAAGCTTTTTCAGTGGGCGAAGGAGCAACGTGTTTGATCCTTTCTCCCTTGACGTGTGGGATCCCTTCAAGGATTTTCCCTTTCCCACTTCTCTTTCTGCAGAGAATTCAGCATTTGTGAGCACTCGTGTGGATTGGAAAGAAACCCCAGAGGCGCACGTGTTGAAGGCTGATATACCCGGTTTGAACAAGGAACAAGTGAAGGTAGAGATTGAAGATGATAGGGTCCTTCAGATCAGCGGAGAGAGGAACGTGGAGAAGGAAGATAAGGACGACACGTGGCATCGTGTGGAGCGTAGCAGTGGCAAGTTCATGAGGAGGTTCAGATTGCCGGAGAATGCCAAAGTGGACCAAGTGAAGGCTTCTATGGAGAATGGGGTTCTCACTGTTACCGTTCCCAAGGAAGAGGTTAAGCAGCCTCCTGTTAAGGCAATAGAAATCTCTGGTTAAGCTATGTTACTGTGTTCCTTAGTCGTGTGTTTTGTTTTACTAAGGATTTTGTGTGATTGGTGCAATAATACCATGCATTGTAATTACAAATAAAGTTTATGTTACATGTTGTTATGGTAGAATCGCACTTATACTCTTTGTTTTGTAAAGTGAGTGAATAAGAACTGCAGTGTGTTTCTGTAATAGATTTAATACCAGTTGTTGTTGAGACACTTTTTTGAATTTATTTTAAGGAAATGAAAATAAGAAATTCCTTGTAATAGGAACGGTGTTCTTGTTGTTGCTGGATTCACTTTAAGCCTGCCTAATTTGTTGTTTGCCTTGTAAAGTTTTGTTCTCTGCTTTTCTCAAGTACCTCGTGTCGTGAGGATTGAGGAACCTTGAATGTCAAATACTTCTTTAATTTTTAAAATATAATCTTTTTAAGTTGCTTAATTATGGAATATATTTGTAAAATAATTTAAATTTTACAAATAACTTCGTAAAATAATTAGAAATATGTTTCTTATATTCTGATCTTTTCTCAAAATTTTAATTTTTTTTTTGTTCCTTTCTGATCTTTTCTCAAAATTTAAATTTTTTTTTTGTTCGTTCCTGGAGTATCCACCGCCGATAGCAGTGATTAATCTCCTCGCTATAACGCGGCTACATATACACGGCAGGATTCAAACCCCTGACCTTGCTTAAGCGTGGATCAACCCCTACCGCTGAACCACACGTTATTATTTGTTTTGGTAAAAGTTTTTTTTTTCATGAAAAAGGTTTAAATGAATAAGTTTTTAATTTTGTGATATTGATAACTTTTGGAATGTAGATTTTTTTACTCTGTTTTATTGTTTTTATTATTGTTAATGAAATTAAAATATAATATGTTTTGTCACACAAATTGCAGTTTAGTGTATTCTTTCTCTTATGAATTTTCTTCTCATTGAAGGTGTACCTGTCTGGGGTACACGTAGTCTTCTGGGTGGTGAAGGGCCGAATGAGTACTCCAATTGAATATTCCGGTGAAGGGGTTGGTACTTGCAAAAGACACTCCAACGCTCAAGTTAGGACAAGCTCGAATATCTAGGATAATTAATGAACAGTAACGTTACCTTTTTACTTGAGCTATTTATACTGTCATTCATGGGCCCTGACTCCTTTGGGCCCTATGACAGGATTACCACATTAGGTAATACGCCTCTAATAGGCTTATTAATGTGATTAACTCTTAATTTTTTATTAAGGATGTGATTAACTCTTAACTCTTGATTAATAATACTTCATATTCCACAGGTATCCAATGGCCGATCAGCCGTCGGTCACCTGGTTCGGCCATTCAGGTGCCGATCAGGTATCGACCATATGGTGACCGAAAGGCCTTGCCAGTACAGAAGCTTATGCTTATTTTGTCATAAAATTTTCTTCTCTTAAATTTTGGATAAAATTGACAATTTTATTCACAAAACCTTTCAAACTCACTAAGTTGTAGGTTCCTTAATGACTTTGACTTTATCGAGTTTTTTTTTTTTAATACATGTTTGACTTATTGTGTTGGAACTTCGGAAAGTTAGTTCAGTTTTTGAGTATAATTAATATTTCCATTAGTCAGGTTTTTGTTTTCATTAGTTTTTTGTATATCAAGATGAGAACATTTAAATCATCAAGTAGATGATTATAAACAATTCGTAGATTAAAGAGTTCAGATTCTTCATTGTCCGTGTCCGAGACAGTTTACCAGTTTAGTGTGTGATTAGATTTCAGTTTATAAAATGAAATTTAGTTCGAATTTAATTTTGTAAATTAAGTATTGTTAAAAAATAAAATGAGTTTAATAGAATATATTATGGGTGTAAAAAAAATTATAAAGTCAACTAATTAGAAATTATGATTTTTAATATAATTATTATAAGATTAACAAATTTATTATCTATTTAGATTGTAATTAGATGAAATTATAAAATTATTTTCTCTGTCACTACATTATATATCATTAAATCCAAATAAAATTAGTACTGTAACTTGATTTATATTTTCCCAACAAGTCCTAGGTTGGCCTCGAGCTTGTTTTGTACTCGTCCACTCCAAGTTCCAAAATCCCACTATGCTCTTACTCCACCATTGCATGAAGGCAAAGAAATTTGTCTAAGTTGTTGTTCGTCAATCTGTATATGGCCATGAATGAAGCTATTAGCATAGTTCGCAAAAATTTGTTGGTCCTTTCTTGCTTCTTCAATTCTGAATACAATAAGAAATATTTGAGACTCTAGTCTCTAAAGGAGATTTGACATGGTAACCACCTTTCAAACAATAAAAATTTCTCCAAAAAATAGTAGCAGATAACTACAAATTTTCCTTCGTTTAATTGTCAAGATGTATGTTTGTGTCACTAACTCACCATGGGTTTAGTATTAAAGGAACAAATGATAAAAATTAGTAGATAAAATAATAAAATTAATGTCAATGTATTCTCTCGTTAATCTCTTATAACTTTTTACATTTAATTAAATAAATATATCTTACGAAGATAACACCTTTATTTAGGAATTTTTTTATTAAATATGTTTTAAAAACTATCTTATGGGGCAACTGTCCTATGATGTTTAATCTCACAGAAGAAGGAGACCTTTATTATCCCCACTAATTTTTTCTTTCTTTTTCCTTTTTTTCTTTCTTTCTCGAGTTGTGATATATATACCTTTTTTTTTTAATTAAGTAAACCTCTTTTTTTTTATATAAAAATAATTTTCTAAAATATTTTTGATTTTTTTATTCTTTATTTTTAAATTTTACACATCTAATGTTAAATTTAACATTTTTTTTTTTTTTTTACACATTTCCTTCCCTTCTCCTTTCAACATTTACACGTATCCCTTTTGTCATTCCCTTATTTTTCACCTAATTTAGTAGATTACTTTAATTTTTTTATTTTCACATTATTCTCTTTTTCTTTTTCTTTTAATTTTCACACTATTAACCTCTCTCTCATCTTTCAATTTTCATACACACCTAAGACATAGAACTAGTGTACAACGATATTGTAGGTGCATGTGGTTCTCTCAACAATGTCAAAGGTGCTAGATACACATTTTTCTTCAACCACTTTTTTTTTTTCCTTTCTCACTTCTAAAAAACACAACATTAAATTCAATGTTTTAAAAAGATACTTTTCAGAACATTAATTTTAATGCTCTGAAAATACTTTTTGGGATAATAAAATTAGTGTTTCAATTTTTTTTTTGAAATTATGTTTTTTACATTCTTTTATGAAATACTTTTCGGAACAACAAATTTAATATTTTAAAAAATACTTTTCAAAATAGTAAAATCAGTGTCGCAGATAATATTTTCCTAAAATGTGTTGTTTAACATAATTTCGAGGAAAAAATGGAACAATAATTTTAATGTTCTAAAAGTACTTTTTGAAAGTATGACAAAAAAAAACAATTTAAAAAAAATATACTTTTTAAAATATTAATTTCACTATTTATGAAAATACTTACTAGAATACTAAAATTAATGTTTTGAAAAATATTTTCTAGATTGAGATTTTTGAAAATATGAAAAGGAAGAAAATGTTGGAAGAAAAAATATGTGTATGTGTCAACACATTTAACATTTGAAGGAAGTCGTATGTTAAATGTGAAAACTAAAAGAAGAAAAAGAAAAAAATAATTTAAAAATTAAAAAATTAAAACTATATATTAAAATAAGTAGAGATTGGAGAGCGAAGGAAATGCAAAAAGTGTATGTGAAAATTGAAAAAAAAAATAAAGATGGAGAAAAGAAGCACAAAGTCTTAAAAGTGAATGTTGATGGTGTAAAATTTAAAAAAAAAATAGAGAATACAAAAATAAAAATATTTTAAGATTTTTTTTATAAAAGAAAATGCACTTTTATATATCATAATTTATTTATTTATAGTTTTTAGCCCAACTCAAATTATTTGGGCTTCAAACCCAAGCCATATTTTTTATGGATCCATAGAATCACATCTGACTTTGACCATAAAAAAAGTAAAAATTAAATGGAATAAAATCTTACCGTGCAGAATCTTCTGGGGGTGGTGTGAAATATCTAGAACAAGTTAGAACATTCTGGGTTTGGCAAAGGAATCAGTGTAAGTAGGATTTTCTGGAGTATACCAGATAACCCTTTCACTTCTTATAAATACCTCATCTATCCCTTCGCTACAACATCAATCAACAAAACACTTCTCTCTCTGTCAAGTATTAGTAAACACTAAACAGCAACCAATCTCATCAATTAAGACTATCAGAGAAAATGTCTCTCATCCCAAGTTTTTTCAGTGGGCGAAGGAGCAACGTCTTTCATCCTTTCTCCCTTGACGTGTGGGATCCCTTCAAGGATTTCAACTTCCCCACTTCTCTTTCTGCAGTTGTGAACACACGTGTGGATTGGAAGGAGACCCCAGAAGCACACGTGTTGAAGGCTGATGTACCAGGGCTGAAGAAGGAGGAAGTGAAGGTTGAGATTCAAGATGATAGGATCCTTCAGATCAGCGGAGAGAGGAATGTTGAGAAGGAAGATAAGAACGATACGTGGCATCGCGTGGAGCGTAGCAGTGGCAAATTCATGAGGAGCTTCAGGTTGCCAGAGAATGCAAAAGTGGATAAAGTAAAGGCTTCTATGGAAAATGGGGTTCTCACTGTTACTCTTCCCAAAGAAGAGGTTAAGAAGCCCCATGCTAAGGCCATAGAAATCTCCGGTTAATTTATGTTACTCACTCTTTTCTTTAGTTAAAAACTGTGTTTCCTTTTGCTGAGGATCTTATGATCTTGTGTGTCTTTTTTCTTTTTGTGCAATAAAATTGCAATCTATGCATTGTAATTACAAATACAGTTAATAGTTGGTGTTTTTGTTGAGAAACTCTTGTTAATAAATATAGCTTGTATTGTAATAGAATCTCAAAATATTGTTGTTATCTGTACATGCACTGGCTGCACAAGTCTTGTTAATGTGCAAACTTAAAATAAGACTTTGCTAAGAGGCCAAAATCACTTTTTCCTGCTAAAATTTCATCTTGCAATAAGACTGTAGCCAATTAATTTAGTTACCAGCTACAAAACTCAAAATCCTTCAAGTCTTGAACTGCCTAGCACTGACCCACCCAAGAACGATGAAAATGAAGAATTCCATTGCAAATACAGCAATTGTGAACAACCTTGTCATTTGGATGGACTTTTTAAAATGGAAGAAGGATAATAAATTCTAAAATGTACTTCCCAAAGGATCACAGGAGGGGAGAAGAATAATCAGAGAGAAAAGACAAACACTTTCCAGTTTCGAGTTTCAACCAACGCAATTACAATTTCTTCATCACCTCTTGCAACCTGTGCTTCTATTGCAACAGAATTTTCTATGTCATTCTGGTGTGGCTAATTGCAGCTGAGTCATCAACATCCATCTTCACACCTGACTCATTTAACATTTTCTACTGTGACACAATTAAAGTGCTATTTTGGGATGATCCACATTTTGTTCAGATTGATGCGTTACAACTTGCGAGCAATGTCAAATGATTGGCACCTTAAACATTATCCATTAATTATTTTATCTCAAAAATTAAATTTATATAAGAAAATAAATAAATGAAGTTGAAATTTGTGGATTATTAAATATAAAATATTTTTGCATGTTAAAACAGTTGGATCAAGGATATTTCAAAACTTTAATACATAATACCCAATCTGATTACTTGAGGTTCATATATTTCAAATTGATATAACCTGTTAATTGATCTAGCTTTTTTATTTTTTATTTTTTACTTTTTGACTCATATTGATTAGGTCAATCCAACCTATGATCACTTCCTAGTTTTTACATGAGTAAGTTTACTACATGTTCTATAAGTCATCAATTGTTTTATGAAAATAATTAATTTTAAAAATAAATTTATTCAAATTAATACTAATAATTCAATTGTTTAAGTTTTTAGAATAAAGAGATTTTACAATTACATGAAGAGGTGATTTTTTATTAAAAACATTGTACAGTTGGAGCTATTTTTACTTTGTTATAATTAAAAAGAAAATTTAATGCTATAAAAGCCAATTATATTTTTAGAATATACTCAAGGTAAGTAAGTAACTACCTAAATAATTAGAAATCTGGTTGCTCCTTAATTTCAATCGAAAGACTTGTTTCATTATATCTAAAAGTCACATTATCGAATAATCAAAATTATATGTAATTTATAAAACATCTTTTCAAATATAAAACTGTATTATTCCATCAAACAACAAAAAAAAATTATACCTCAACTTAATACCAATGAACTTATAGATAAAGCACTAACATTAACCAGTTCAAGTTTTTGCACTGATGACATGATAATAATTATAATAAGAAGAAGAAAAACGACCTTTATATTAACTCACCGTGCAAACATCATTGTCTAATATCCAATGGCAAAATGCCTAAAAAATTAGTGATAGGATTGTCTATAAGTATACTATTTTTTTACAACTTTTATCCTTTATAAAAAATTATATGATAATAATTAATAAAAATTAGAAAAAATATCATAGAAACTATCTCCACTAATATATGTGTTCAAAGAATAATATCACTAAAGTATATAGTGCCTTCATTTTCACCGGTTATATATAAAGTCAATTTAGAACTGAAGTAACTTTTTCATGTCAATATTTCTCATGCTATATATGTTGTTCTTAAATCTCATAGTCACTTATAATATTTTAGTAGAAATTAGTAGACGTTATTCTATAGTTTTTCTTATTTTCATAATTTAAATTTATGGTTGAGAAAAAACACGAGAATATCTTTCATATATTCAAATTAATACCCATTTGACAGTACTGAAAGACGCCTCTCTTTATACTTTTTTTGATTTTTTTTATAAGTAGATTATTCTATCAATTTTGTTATTTTTAAAGAATGATTGCTATGTTAATTTATGTAGTAAAATTATTGCTATGTTATTTTTTTTTATACTGATGACAGTTTGAAATTTATTAACTTGTGTTTTCGTTTCAAAATCTAAATTAGGTACAAAAAGGGATTGAATATAAGACATCACAAAATAATTACAAATATTTTTTTGAACTACTAGACTTAAATGTCAAAATTGTTTCGACAGAAAGTGAAATACTATAACCCAATTTCGTCTGGAAAATGTCAATTTTTGTTTAAAAAAATAGAAAAAAAGTATATTAAAAAAAGAATAAAAAAGACAAAAATATAGAAGCCAAATGTAACACCTCATTTTTTATATTTTTATGGAGGGTAATTTAGTAATTTTATATGATTTTAGTAGTCCGGAATGGACTGTTCCAAAATTAGAACGGGCCGTTCCAACCTTCCAAAAACAACTATAATTTCTAGTTCAGAACAGGCCGTTCCAAAACTGGAACGGGCCGTTCCAACCTTCCAAAAAGACCTAAAATTTTTAGCTCGGAACGGGCTGTTCCAACCTTCCAAAAAGACTTATAAATTCTAGCCCAGAACGGGCTGTTCCCAAAAATTGGAACGGCCCGTTCCCAAACTGTAACTGTAACGGGCCGTTCCAACCTATTAAAAAGAACTATAATTTCTAGCCCGAAACGGGCCGTTTCCGAACTCCAAAAACACCTCTAAATTCTAGCCCAAAACGGACAGTCCGAAATTGGAACAGCCCGTTCCGAAGTTGGCCGTTGTGAGTAAAATTGTAACCTCGGAACGGGCTGTTCCGGATTCAGAACTGGTCGTTCCGGTCCCTCCTGAAAGTCTATAAATAGCGGCCCTTGCCTTCCCAAAGACCTACACACACCCACACACACGCATCTCCACCTTGGACCAGAGGGAACCCGGAGGAAGAGACCAGCGAGTTACCACTTCTTGGGCGAAGAATAGTGAGTACATCGAACTCACTTCTTTTTATTATTATTATTTTTTACATTAATAATATATGTCATTAGTCTTTATTTAAATCCAAAATGTGATTAAATATCAAAATATAATGTTACAATATTTAATGTAAATATCTGAAATTATTGTATTAAAAATTTTATTGGAGGAATAGTTAACTAGATGTGACATCTTTTTAACCTTTGAATTTAAAGTACAAGTTGTGACAGCTTATCTTTAAATTTTTTCTCCAAAAACGAAAATATCCAATTAATAAATTTTTTAATATCATAACATCTCTAGTAATAATTATAATTAAAATTTTATTGAATTGACTTTGGTGTACACCTTAGTCAATTTTATATTTTTAGGGTGAATGAGCTGAGACAGTTCAAGAATCCTATATTTAACAAAAAATAAAATTTAATTAAAAAATATCAACACATAAATATTTTCTACCAAAGAATTACGTGACTCTGATTCTTCATTCCACATGAAGATACGTAGGAGCAAGAACTAAATCTTGTCGAGCCAAAAAATAAAAAACATTATTTTCCTTTTTATATGACAATAATAATTTTAACCTTTTTTATGCATTAGTTAAATTAGTTTAATAAAATATATTTAATCATTTTAGTGAGATAAATATTTTATAAATTATAAATAATTAGTTTAATTAATTAAAGGTAATCATCTTAGAATAACGTTGTGAGGTGCTAATACCTTCCTCACACGTAATTAACTCCTGAACTAAAAAATTTGATTTTCGTAAACTATTTTCTATTTTATAATTTTTTCAATGTTTTTCCATAAAAAATAACATTAGTGACGACTCCTCTTTTTCAATTTATTTTTTTTAATTTATTTTTTGTCGTCCCGTCACGATCTCGATTGCGACAAATACTATAAACAATAGAGCAACCATGAAACATCCATTACCATATCTACATAGAAATTTATATCAGAAAAATATATAATGTGAATTCAACACGCGAATCATAAATTAATTTGCAACTTGTACTAATGCTGACATCTATTCAACTGAAGTAAATTTCTAATGACCCCAATAACTTTGCCCAAGTCAGTTTTGTCTTTTGGTCAACTGTTAAAACATCTTTACTTTATGGAGACAATTTATTAAGTTTTATTGGTCAATAAGACAAAGTAATATTACAACGACCACAACTTTTCAAACTGCTTTTTTTTAGCTAATGGTTCAAAAACTAATAATATCAACAAATGCCCCTGCATTCATGGTTGTTTTTTTACATGAATATTCCAAAATATTAACTTCTCCAAAATATTTTTTTTAACTGATATATTAAATTCTGATTCAAAAGTTTATATATAAAATTGGTGTAAAAAATATATATTAAAGTACCTATAAAAAAGATATTTTAACAAACCCCTATTCCCCGGCATGCCAAGAAAAAGTAAAGAGAAAAGAAAAAAACAAAAATCTATTGTAGTGAAGTTTATGTTTCTTCTTATTTTCTATTCTTAAAAGTGTTTATAGAAAAGTTTAATCTGACGTATCCATAAGTTAAGAATTCATACATTAGAAGTTCTAAACGGATCAAGGTATTGGATGAGTCAGAGACTCAGCTGCGATCATAATCATAATGGATTTTATTGTCCTTCCAATTTTGTAGGCCTCAGTGTAGTATCTACAAACAGTTCAACATTTACATGAAAAACGAATACGAATCTGGTGCGCCCCTTTTCTAGTGTTCCTCCTACCTGGTTAGGATAGCATGAATAATTTGGCTTCTTGTACTAAAAAGAGAAAATGACACAATTAAGTTATTGCTGATGAATTCATACTTAAAACTTAAAAGTATGTAAGTTCTCCAAGGCCACATAACACGACACTTCCGCAAATTCATATTTCCTTGCCATTTAATACATGTATAGGGAAATAATTATTCTAAAAAAAGTTATTTTATGATGTAATTTTTTTTTTTTAAGTGAACGGATCCGAATACGCCTTTATGGTGCATAGAAAAGTCACTTTTAAAATAAAGTGATTTTTTTTTTTTTCACTATGTAAAGGAGAAATTTCCGATTACTTCATCAGATTCCATTTGAGACCTGAGAGAAAGCACAAGGGTCCTTCTATTCTCATGACTGAAGGGAATCATAATATGCCAATATAACAAAATAAGTATTTCCATAAACTTGAAAAAAAAAAGAAAAAAAACTTTTTTTCTTCAGAATAACACATCTCTAGTGAAGATGCTTACAAGGGTGGGATAAATGGATAGCTATAATCAGATTCAGCACTATGTCAAAGGTGCCGCTGTGACAATAATATACCAATTAGGCTAACATGGATTGTCAAATAACCACTGAATCCCACTAGTCATTCAAGATCCTTATCATGCTGATTATTCTTCTGTAAGCATCTTAGGGGTTCCCTTAGTCTCCTAACAAAGTCGAAAGAAACAAGTCCTGCACAAAACCGGATCTTCCAGCAGCTTGTCTCATCCTTTTCTCCCGCTCTTCAGTACTCAAGGAGGGATCAAAACTGCAGAAAGAGACACAACAAAGCTGTGATTCACATATCATTCTTCAATAATGATGAAGCAAGTATACTAAGATTGAATAATGGGTCCAGTTTATACACACAACTATAGTGAACTATTATTATTCGTTCATATATGAATAGAGAAAAGAGATAATCATTAAGGTCACAAATCCTGCTTCGGCCCACCCCTGACATTACCATTCAAATCATTTGGTGATGTAAAAATTACTTGAGGGCCAATATTATTCTATTTTTATACCAAGTTATTGATGTAAAGTATCCATTGTATTTGTCGATAGTTAATCTCCGTGGAAAAATTTGACTGGTCACCTTTAGTGTAATCTCTTCTCCAAATAACTTTTTTTCCATCCACAAGACTCGAAACCAATATCTATAGTGAGGGTCAATATTTGAGACATGTTTTGAGTTTGAGTTTTTTGGCATCATAAATAAATAATTTGCAGGATTGAAATCATATATATAAAGAGGATAATGACTCAACATAAGTGTTTGAACAGATATAAGAATTCTAATTAGAGTTTCATGATGACTTGACTACTTAAGAGATTAAACATTTTAAAGGAATTTGAAAATCTTTTTTATTGAATACTGACTAGGGAGCCGAAATTCATGAAAAAGCACCTTGATTTCCAAATATGTTGAGGTGTTGCATTTTTGGCAGAAGGATCCTCAGCACTTGTTACCACAGATTTTGAAATTTCTTCTGCTTCACAAGCAGGGAAATTCAAAATAAATGAGGATAGGAATGGATCAGTAGCAGCATTAGACACAGTTGCATTGTTTGACCGGTATCCACCACCACCACTACCACCAAGAAGCACCTGTAGATGAGCCTCACGAAGATCTCGACCCAAAAGAGACAATGTCTGACTGTTTGGAATAGCAACTCTTCTTAACCTGCGCCTTCTCTGTATGTAATCCTCGGTTAAGGGAAGCAATTAAAGATTTTCAATTTTCACTTGAGAAAAACCTATTATCTAAGCAAGCTAACAATATTCAATCAAAATAACAATAGTACAAAGGATATCTTAAATAAGTGCCCATGTTGCTGCGTTATGTGACTTAACATGTCCCGGGCAACTTTAACGGAGCATATAGGACAAATCTGCATACCAGAGAAACAAAGCATGAGACTACTATAATCAGATTTAGAGTTAATTAAGAGTATGTTTAAATACAAAAGAGCTTTAGAAAGTTTTTCTACTGAAAAATACTCTTTATTTTCAATATAGAAGTTCTCAAAAGCGTTTCTAACTTGTATCCAAACCGATTCTAAATCATTGAAGTGGGAATTATATAAAGTAACAAACACAAAAAAGACACTTGCTAATCATTAATCTTCAGCCTTTTTTATTTTCCTTTATATTGTTTATTGGTACATATTCTCCAAACTCAGTAATTCAGCTTCTGTGATTTTTCTTTATATTCAAACAGATTCTTCAAACTCGGGCCTCAGAGCACAGACACATATGCAAGCAGACAAACGCTCGCTCATGCAAACATATACACAAAATGAACTGAATCCTAATAGAGCAGCATGTCCATATTATGAATCACTAGATTGTTGGTAACAGGTAACATTTACAACTTAAGAGTTCAGAAGATCATCAATCACCAGGTTACTTTTTTTATGAACTGATATATAACCACTTCCCATCTCAAAAGGTGGTTGTTAAGAACATATCTCTTGAACGATCTTGGATATATTATGTATGATTTAAGCACAGGCATATAATACATAAGGGGCAACTAAAAAGAACTGGGTAAAGAAGAACAATCCTCATTGGAGCTATAAGCTTGAAGAATATATTGGCAGAAAGAAAAAGGTTAGTATAGGGCCTTCTTGATTTTATGCCCTTGAATCCTTTTCTTTCTATGAATTTCCTTTGAATTCTTGATTGTCTAGTCATTATATAATAGATGACAAACTTACAACCAAACCACACAAGTCCCCGACATGCGAATTCCTCCTCCACAAAGTTTAAATTAATCAGTTATATAGAGCCAATTCCCCTCATACCTTCTTGATTTATCATAACTCAAATTGCAAATATTCTAGCAAAAAGTACGAACATAGGCCAGAAAACTACGACCATCATGACTTATGTTCAGGTCAATCAAAAGGTAAAGACCATGTCAGAACCTATAGCAGATTACTAGTCTGAGATCCTAAAAATCAATAACTTAATAAATTTATCCTTACAATTTACATGGTCTTGGAATCCTTCTGAAATGGAAAAATAAATAAAATTCAAATCTCTATAGGCTTCCTCTATACAAACTACGCTAACATGCCTCCAAGAAAATACCAATCTCCCGACAACTTTACAATCAAGGCTACCAATTTCTCTAAGACAAAAGAAACGAAGATCTAACATCATAGAAGAGCATAACACAGATTTAAATTGCAACATGGGAAGGAAAAACAGGCTCCTACCGTGACTCTTGATTCACAAGAATGTTCCTCTTCAAGATGAGAACACAAGGAGGCGATGTCAAAGTCTTCATAACAGTACGGGCAAGGGAAATCGGGTCGCACCTCTTCTTCCACATCAAAATCATCGATTCCCAACCGATCTGACACACCCCAGATATTGAAAATTGAAAAAAATCAGATTTTGATGGAAGGAAGAAAATCATTTTCAGCAAATAAAAAAGGAATTGCCATAGCAAAATCAATCAGCAGCGACCTAAGTGAGAATTTGGATGGTGATGCTGAAGCGTGTATTGGCGTTTAGCGGCAGCAAGACGCGAGGTCCAGAAGTCAGAATCCATTGAAAGATCGAAGAGATGAATTGATAAACGGGTTATGTAATGAAATGAAATCAACTCCACCACCTTCAACGAATTCAACGAACACTGTTTTTCTTGCAATGAATGAAAACAGTCTGAGATGCAACAAACGTGATCTCGGGTCCTAAGACTAGAGAAAAAACAAATAAAATAAAATAAAAGAAAAAGGTTTAATAGTTTCGAAATGATTTGACTTTTTCCACGAGTTTCAGAATTGCCGACTCAAACGGAGCCAGTTTTGTTTTGTGGTTAGCATCAAAGTTGAGTTTAAACAAATGATGGGAAATGTCAGACTTTGTCTTAAGATATACACACTTCGTTTGTTCGGTCACGTTTCCTTTGCTTAATATTCATTCATTATTATGTGGTTACAACAATTTTGCCGCCTCCTTTTCTTTTCTTTTCTTTTCTTTTTTTATTTCACTCAATTTTTCCCATTCCAACCTTTTCAATTTAGCTTTTTTTATTATGAAATATAAAAATATCTAAAAAATATAAATTAAAGAATTTACGTTATTTTTTAAATTATACTAAAATTTAGTTAATAACAAATATTATATTTAAAAGTAAATTATTAACATTTTTATTAATTTAAATCTTGTTTGAAAACTTGTTCCAAAACTTACGTCTTAATGACGATTAGTCTTCTACTGAACCACTGGTTACTGAAGTCGTGAGTCGTATAGGATAAAACCTATAGAGTTTAATTGTCATAAGTTAGTATTTTAAAATTAATTAATTAAGTATGGCAACAAGAAAAGCGAAATGCTATTCCAGATATATAACATAATAACATACTAATATAACGAAACAAATTGCAGGATTATTCTCGGTTTGTTTCTCCGTCCTTATCAATATCTATATAAGCCATTCTCTCGTTTGGTAAGTAGATTAGATTAAATTTAATTAATTTAGTTTATATTACTTTATTTTATTTTAAGTATTTCAAAATATTAGATTATTATAGCTCGAAATGTTAAAAATCATATTTTATTATATAATCGATTTGTTATGTTTGTTTAAAAGAAAATTATAATTAAAAGAAATTTTGACAATAATTTATTTTTAAAGTAAATTGTATTTCTTTCCCTAAGTGATAAAAATATTGCACTGTCAGTTATGTTAAAAATTAGAATCTATTCTCTCCATAGATTCCAACATATAACATCTTATCTATTTTTTAAAAAAAATTGTTATAATTTTATTAACTTCTATTATGAAAAATAAAAATTATTACCAAAATATTCTTTATATTAACATCTCCTCATAGATGTAAAAATTATATCACCATGTCTTCGTGTTTTAGAATAAAAGATTTTATATCTTAACTAATTCAAATATATTACACTTTAATAATTTATCTTTTGATTTATATATTTAAAGTTACGTACCGAAATAGAAAATAATATATATATATATAATAAAATTAAATATAAGTATAAGTTATTATTTAATCAACGTAATTAATTAATATTTTCATAAATATTTAAATAAAATAGTGTTTTTATTACATGATATCAATTAATTGTATATATTTAAAGTAATATATAAATATTAAGGTATTATTTAATTTATGTTATTAATATAATATTTTAATAATATCTAAATAAAATAGTGTTTATGATAAAATATTATTTATTATATTTAATTAATGTAAGGTTAAAATATGTATATTAAATATATAAATTTTTAAATAAATATATATATACATCGAATAAAATATAATTATTACAAAATTTAATACTTATATATATATGTATATATATATATTAATTTATAATATATATATATATATATATATATATTTTGATGTATGTATAAAAGTATATATATAGTTTATTTTATAATTTTTATTTTATTTATTATTTTAATAAATTAATTTAAATTTTATTATATATTTCACTATCCTTTTGTTCAAGTGAATGAGCGGCAATGAAGTAAAAATATTTTAAAATAAATTTTAATTAAAAGTATATTTTTTATAAATAATTAATTTAAAGTATAACTTTTTAAATTTTATAATAATTATTCTTTAACAATACTTAGTTAATATAATATAAGAGTGATAGTATATTAATTATATCTCTAAGACATAAGAATGTAATTTATTTGATAATTTTTACATCTCTAAAAAAAAAAAGAGAAATGCTATTTACATTAATAATATTAAATTAAATGAATTAAATATATATTTAATATAAAGAAAAGAACAATACAATATTATTATTTATCAAGAGAAATGTAACTTAATTTATTCTATTTTTTATTATATTAAATATCATGAAATTCAAATATTACTTATGGATAGTTGGACACCAACCAAATGCTTAAATGCCGATCATAAGGATTTTTTTTTTATCAATTTTTTGTAAGTTATTCAGTAGAAACAATTTAAATTCTGAAATAATATATAGGATATTTAACATGAAAAAACAAAAGTTTAATTTTGATGTATTTTTTCAGTGTAAATCTACACTACCAATTAATTTAAAAAGTATTTTACATATGACTTTTAAATCATTATTTTGAGAATCAACAATCTTAAATTTTACACAACCAATATAGTATAATCAAAATCAAAATTAATATAGAGAATATTTCCTACCTCAACTTAATGTTTATCATCTCAAAAGGTTTATATTTGCAAACCTTTATATATATATATATATATATATATATATATATATATATATATATATATATATATGAGGAGAAATCCGTTTATTTCAGGAGTAAGTCTACTTAAATTTACTCTGTTTATTAATTTATGTTTTACATCAAATTTTAACGATCTAGCCGTTAAGTTTAAAATTCTTAATGCATTGATCAAGTTTACAAATTTTTAAAAAAATTTGAAAAATTATTTGATACCCATTTCATTAATTTAAATTGATGGATAATCATAAAATTATTTTATATATTGATTTGAATTAATGAAACGAAGTATCAAATAATTTTTAAATTTTTTAAAAATTTATAAATTTGATCTATGTATTAAGAACTTTAAATTTAACGATTTGATTGTTAAAATTTCTTACATACAAGAGGTGTTAGAAGATAAATTTATCAATGTAAATTTCACATCTATAAACTTCTCCACAAAATAGAGTAAAAAAATTGTTAAAAGAGAGGCTAGTTTTTTATTCGAATAATTGGGTCATGTTGTATGGATGGTGTGAGTTATTTTATTCAAATATTTTCACTTCATTCGAATAAAATATTAATGTGAGAAATTAGATTTTAACTTTTTATACGATATGTGATATCACGTTCATTTCTTCCAAATGGTTTTCATTCCTATATTCGAATAGCATAGGATGGGGTAGTTCATTTTATTTGAATAGCATAAGATGCCTACTTCATTTTATTTGAATGGTATTGTTTGGTGTTTTATTCAAATTAGTTTAATTTGTTCAAATATATTTAGTGTTTAATTTAAATTGGATTTGTTTTATTTGAATATTGTATTTACACGAATCAGGTCGTTTTCCTAACTCGAATAAGTCGTCTTCCTTGCTGAGCCTGGCCGAGATTGTACGAAGTTGATTGATGAGTTGAATTCCTTCTCTCCGGTCTCCTTGCTCGGGCATCTCGGATGTACCTGCAAAAAGGACTCCGACGATCAAGTTAGTCCTCATCCATTGTGTATTCTCATTCTTATCGTTTACCTGGGTTGTGCGATTTTCCGATGTAACCGCCATAGCAGTTGTCCGAGGTGAGTTAATTATGGTTAGGTCAATCATTATTGGCACGTGTTATATATTTGATGTTGTTTATATATTGAGATATCGGTTTCGTTGATCTCGGGGTTTAAGTCAACTTACACTGGCCGATATGTCATATTAGGATCTCGGTATGACCTCGGTGGACCTCAATGGTGGTACATAAGCCCCCCAAGCTCAGAGCTATGTAAAGAGCAAAAGAGCTGAAGATGAGGTCATAAAACGAGGTGTCACGGACGAGGTCATAAAGATGCAGAAGAGGTACGTGAGGAGCCACAATGTTTAAGTAATGACAGCTGGCGTCTAAAGGGTCGTGTCGTTTCAGTGCACGTGTTGGAAGGGTGATGGGTTGCAATAAATGGGTGTCAAATACGAAACGACAGGCGCGTGGGGATGTGTGAGGTTTAAAGGAAACGCTTGGGTTTTGGAGGGATGTAAGAATGCCATTATAAAGGGATTTGTGCATAGACGTATACATTCGTTTGCTTTTAGGGAAGTGCTAGAAGGGGAAACGTGAAAGCAACGTCTCCGTGGGTAAAGTGTTGTCATTGCCAGGTATTCCCTTAGCCCTGCTGCGTTGCGTTTAAGTTTTGGCTATGGCCTATACGCATTCCATAGGCTTAAGTTTCTGGGTGAGGGTGGGATGAAAGGTGGTAAGGGAAAAGGTAAAATGGTGGAGGTGGAGGGGACGGAAGTTCGAAAAAGAGGGGGGAACAATCAGAAAGATTCTCATCCTATAATTGTAACATCTGGGTACGAATGGGTGAGGGGTGATGTTGGTCAGTATGGCAGCAGGTTTGGGGATTTAATGGGCGTGAGTGTTTTGCAGCATCACCTAAAGTTCTGTGTGCCCCCTATGCTAGAGCAAATCTTAATAGAACCCTGTTCGTCTGAGGAGCGTGTGTACTTCGAAGGGTCAAGTGTGACTCCCAGTGTATATATGTATAAGTGCGTGTTTAAGGATTTAGGTGTTCTAATGCCATTCACACCATTTGAGTGTTTATTTTTGGAAAAGGTAAATATAGCACCAAGTCAACTGCACCCTAATAGTTGGGGTTTCTTGCATGCATTTCAAATATTGTGTTCAGTATTAGGGATCGAAGTAAGTTTGTCGAGATTTATGCACTTTTATCAAATAAAGTTAGGAGAGCCCCCGTTTGGTTGGGTTTCACTGAGTGGGAGTTCAAAGGGGGGAGGATTGTTCCAAATATTCACGCAATCATACAAAAACTTCAAACAGGAATTCGTCAAGATTCGGTCTACGTGTAGTGATCCGAATTTAGATTGTGTGTTTTTCTTGAATGGGAGGCTGAGATTCCCGTTCTACTGGCAATCTCAACCTATTAAATTTTCCGGTTCGGAAGGTTTGGAATTAACCCCCTCCGAGGTGGAAGATATAGAAAAATTGCAAAAGCTACCTCGGCCTTTAGAAAGCAAATCAATTTTAGTGCTTGCTGGATCAAAGAATCCTCAAGAGGATTTAGAAAGTAAGTTATAATTATAATGTCGATAACGGTTAAATATATCTTGGATTGGTTTTAACATAATGTTATGCTGGCTGATGTAGGTATCATGGGGAGGAGTAAGTGGCGCGAATTGAAGGGAAAATTCAATATAGAAGAGATTCCTGATACTGCTTCTCCGAAGCCGAAAGTGAAAAAACAGAAGGTAGGAAGTGAAGAGCTAAAAACCAAGGAGCATAAGATTGCTGACGATGTGATTAGGGAGAAGCCCGAGGTTGCTGCCCACATTGTGAGCTCGAGTGCTCTGAAGAAAGATGTTGAGAAAGACACGACCATTCCTGTGATTGATTTAGAGAAGGAAAAGGTGTGTTTCTCATTGTTATTAGATATTACATGAAAGAAAAGGTATGATTCTTGTTATTATCCTAATTTCAAATTGGTCTTTTGTAGCCTTCAAACGCACAAATTTCTGAGTCATCGGAACAGTTGGTGTCGAATTTGGAGGCCTCAATTGCTCAACTCGGTGTGAGTTCGCCTACTCCGCATGTGGGGCCAACCAAAAATCGGCCGAGGTCACTACATCAGAGATATGATACCGAGAATTCGTTATCGAGGTTGGATCATGTGAGCACGTTACCCGACGTGAAGTCCTTTTAGAATGTCGAGTTGACTGCAGAGTCATTTTATAAGGAAGATCCAGCCTATATCGCTGATAAGGCTCTAATTGAAAAGGTTGGTCCTGTCCAAGGTTTAGATTCCGTGCAAGTATTTTTGCAAAGATCTATCGCTGTGGTAGATCATTGGAAGAAAAAGTGGGATAAAAATGCTGCACTAATGTCCAAGTTGAGGACCAAGAACGCCCAGGTTGGGTCACTAAATGCTGAGGTTGGTAGTTTAAAGGAAAAGTTGGAGGAAAACTCAAAGGCATTTGAGATTTCTGTGAGATCGAATAGGACATATGCGGCTAAGGTGGAGGACCTGTTAAAGAAGGTGAGTATCTTAGAGCATCTATAATGGGAGTTGCTTATAAGCAACTCCCAACCACTTTAAATGGGTCCTACTGTGCCACGTCACTCATAAGCAACTCATACTATATTTTTACAATTTTTGCTCCAATGAAAATTGCTTATAAGCACTCCTACTTTTTTACAACTCATACTACACTTTTTGACACCTCACACTACACTTTATGATAAATTTTTAAAAAATAAAATATTTTATCTTCAAAAATCAAATATTATCATTTCTTATTATTTTGATATTTATTTTGCTATTTTTTTTAACTTATTATCTATTTAAATATATCATTTCCATATCTATTTTTTTTAATATTTTCAAAATTTTACCAATAATTAAAAATAATTTTACATCACATTATAAATTATTTATCAAAATATAATTTATATATTAAAAGTTATTTTATTATATAATAAAATATATAATAAAAATATTTATTTATTATAATTTAATTTATACGTGACCATCTCCAGTTTCCACAAAACCCTTTCCCCTTTCCCCTTTCCCCTTTCCCCTTTCCCTCATGTGGCCACCGTGCCTCAATTCACCTAACCGCTCCCGAGGAAGAGGCGGAGGTTCCTGGACGCGAGTGCGCGCCGCGGATGATTTTCGTCACCACCGTCGTGCGCACGGCCGGCTTCAACAACCGTGCAGCACGTGCTTCGTCAGGAAGGAGGGGACGTTGAAGCTGAACGGTCCGCCAGCGAAGTTTTCCGAGTCGGCGAGGCGGCGGTGACTCTCTTCTAGTTTGGCGCGGACGTTGTTGCAACAGAGTTTGGTGCTTGGAAGAGTTTGGCGCGGTTGGGACGAAGAGCTAAGCACCGTTGCTTGCTGAAGCTCCGTTGCTAAAAAATTAGCAACTTTCCTTACCACCTAGGATCACTCCAATGGAAAGTGCTTCTAAGCACCGGTGCTTATTTTTAAGGAACAGCATAAGCACCTCTCGTTGGAGGTGCTCTTAGAAAAAGAAAAAGAAGTCCAAGCAGAGGCTGTGAAGACGTTGGAAAGGAAAGCAAAGGAGCATGATGGGAATATGCAGAGCTTAAAAGGCGAGATGGTGGAGCTTTACAAGAAGAATAAAGCCTGTCAAGACGTTATTGTTGCTAATGTGAGGAAGATTCGGGAAATGGAGAGTGAGAACAAGAGGCTAAAGAAAGAGATGGAGGCTACGGAGTATGAAGTAGTCGTAGAACACAAGAAGGGATTTTCTAAAGCCTTGCGACAGGTGAAGTGCATTGCCCCAAATGTTGACTTAAAAGAGGTTCATATCGCCAAGGATGTTTTCAAAGGAGAACTTGTTAATGAAGACGACATCCCTGATGATATAAGCGGCGAAGAGAATACTGAATAGTTTTGCTAATTTAATGGATATTAGGGTATTTTGCATGTAGGATTGATGCTTACTTTACTATTGCTTTCCAACGTATTCATAGGCACTTTATGTAATTGCTGACAATCCTGTGAAGTTTTGAATATTATTTACATTGCTATGCCCAGATTTGACTCAAACTTGGTCATGTCGTGAATTAAGACTAAGGCAAATAACTTGTGTTAAAAGTGATGAAATTTTCTCTTACGTGAACTATTTATCTAATATATGGATAAAATAGGATCAACATAAATTTGGTGGCTAAATCATAAATAATTCAGAAAGTTCGACTCAAACTTGGCCATATTATGAACTGAACGGAATTATTGCTCAAACTTGGCTAAATTATTGCTCAAAACTTGGCTAATGGCTCAAATTTGGCCAATTTTGAAATCTTGATTAATGTCATCTAGAAATTAATGGCCAAGGTTAATAATACTTGATTAATATTGACTCAAACTTGACCAAGTTTCAAATTGAAATTAACCTCGACTCATACTTGGATGAGTTGAATAACATTGGCTCAAATTTGGCCAAGTTTTTGAATTAAAGATAACATCGACCCAGATTTGGGTGAATTTATTCATTATCGGCTCAGACTTGGCCGAGTTTCGAGTCAAAGATGATATCGACTCAGATGTTCATTATTGGCTCAAACTTGGCCGAGTTGAATGACGTTGGCTCAGACTTGGCCATGTTTCGAATTAGAGATAACGTCGACCCAGATTTGGACGAATTCGTTAACATCGGCTCAGATTTGGCCAATTTTTAAGTGTAATGAATTAAAAGTTAGCAACAAGTTAAAGCGCGAATTGAAAAAAATTGGAAGGCAATAAAAGAGAGGAAATAAAATTGGAAGAAGAGAGAACTTGTAATATTGAGTTATATGTGCATTACATCTCTCTTGTTGACCTCAGGTATGCCTCGTTAAAACCTCTTCAGCTAAAACCCTTCTTTTTTACTGGGAAAAAAGACTGAAGTAGGAAAAAGAGTACATTACCTGGGTTTACACATTTCAACTGAAATAAAATTTCAAATGGGTGGCGTTCCAAGTTCTAGGAAGAACTTTGCCACTGAGCTCGGCTAGTCTATACGCTCCATTTTGTAGGCATTCTAGGATGCGAAAAGGACCTTCCCAATTGGCTGCGAACTTTCCTGTTGAGGTATCTTTCCTAGCGTCGCCTGTGGCCCTCAAGACGAGATCGCCCTCATGAAAGGATCTCGGTTTGAGCTTCGAGTTGTACCTCCGTGATGCTCAAAGTTTGCATGCTTCTTCTTGAACTCGGGCATGTTCCCTTGTTTCATCAAGTAAATCTCTGTCCAAGCTCAGCTGTTCTCCATTTTGGGACTCGGTAAATGTTAATCTTCTATGACTCGGCTCGCCAACTTCAACGGGTATCATTGCATTGGAGCCATAGGTCAACCTATAGGGAGATTCTTGAGTGGTGGTTTGTGGCGTGCAATGATATGCCCATAGAACACTAGGTAACTCTTCAACCCACTCTCCTTTGGAAGATCCTAGCCTCTTCTTGAGTTC
Source organism: Cajanus cajan (assembly GCF_000230855.2). Lineage (NCBI taxonomy): Eukaryota > Viridiplantae > Streptophyta > Magnoliopsida > Fabales > Fabaceae > Cajanus > Cajanus cajan. Next base: position 69,677,160 of record NC_138519.1, on the reverse strand, counting down.
ACGGAGAATCACTTTATTTGCTGCCTCAGCTTGGCCATTTGTTTGTGGATGTTCTACTGAGGTGACTTTATGCTTGATTCCGAGTTGCTTCAAGAATTGCTCAAAATTTTTATCTACAAATTGCTTGCCATTGTTTGTGGTGATTGCTTGAGGTAGGCCATACCTGCAAATGATTTTCTTCCACGTGAACCGCTGCACATTGGTTGCTGTAATCCAAGCTAAAGGTTCAGCTTCAATCCACTTTGTGAAATAATCAATCCATACAACCAAAAATTTCAATTGGCCTTTGGCAATTGGGAAAGGACCGAGTATGTCCATACCCCACCACGCAAAGGGCCACGCTGATTGCATTGAGTGTAGTGTTGTTGCGGGTAATTGATGCAGGTTGCCAAATTTCTGACAAGCTTGACATTTTTGTACATATGCTTTACAATCCGATCTCATAGTTGGCCAATAGTAGCCAGCTCGGACCACCCTTGCAGCCATGGACCGAGCTCCAGAATGCATGCCACAAATGCCTCTATGGATCTCGTCCATTACGTACTCATCTTGATCCGAGGTAAGGCACTTTAAAAGGGGGACTGAGAATCCCCTTTTGAACAACTCACCAGCTTCGAGTGTGAAATGGCAAGATTTGGCTTTCACCTTTGAAGCCTCAACTTTGTCACTCGGTAAAGTACCGTCTGTGAGATATTGCCAAATGCTTAACATCCAACTGGACTGACCAGGATTGTTAGCCAAAACTGCTACAGAATCATAGCTTGGTGCACTAATTGTCTCCTGGATAATTATTTTGTGTTGTCCTGGACGTTTGGTGCTGGCTAACTTGGATAAGAGGTCAGCTCTAACATTGTGTGCTCTTGGGACATGTTCGATCTGAAAATGGTCAAAAGAAGAGGTCAAATGAGACACCATAAGGTTGTACCTTCGCAGCTGAGGTTCTTTTGTTTGGTAGCTTCCTCCGACTTGCTCGGTAATTAATTTGGAATCGCTACAACATCTGAGCTTCTTAACACCAACATCTTTTGCGAGCCTTAAACCTGCAAGTAGAGCTTCATATTCTGCCTGGTTGTTAGTAGCTCGGAAATCAAACTTAATTGCAAGTTCAAGCATCATATCATCAGGGCCTTCAAGGATAATTCCAGCACCACTACCTTTGGTATTAGACGAGCCATCGACGTGTAAAATCCAACATTGATCCTCCAATGGGACGCTAGGGGTGAGTTCGGCTATGAAATCGGCAAGACATTGTGCTTTCAACGCTCCTCGGCTTTCATACTTGATTCCGTATTCAGATAGTTTGATTGACCAAGCTGTCATCCGACCTGCAAGATCAGGCTTCCGAAGTATCTATTTGATGGGATAATCGGTCTTGACCACGATTTGATAACTTTGGAAGTACGGCTGGAGCCGGCGAGCCGAGGTTATCAAGGCTAAGATCAGTTTCTCAATAGTTTGATACCTCTGCTCGGTTGCCTGCAAAACACGACTGATAAAGTAAATGGGAATTTGTTTCTTACCATCGGCTTGCATAAGTGCTGCACTGATTGCATTATCGGCAACGGCAAGGTACAACAAGAGATCAGCACGATCCTGAGGTTTGGTTAGTATAGGAGGTGAACTCAGAAAACTTTTGAAATCCGAAAAAGCTTGTTCACATCGGGCATCCCAGCAAAAATCCTTGGGTTTCTTGAGCAAGCTAAAAATAGGCTTGGCCTTTTCTACCATCTTGGGGATGAACCGAGATAAACTGGCAAGCCTGCCCGCCAACGTCTGTACTTCTTTATGATTTTGGGGGCTCCTCATGTTGATCAACGCCTGACACTTGTCTGGATTTGCTTCTATCCCTCGGCAAGTAATCATAAATCCTAAAAATTTCCCACCTTGAACTCCAAAATCACATTTTTCAGGATTTAATCTCATGTTATGCTTTTTGACTTGTTGGAGGATCTCCTTGAGGTCTTGGGCGTGATCTGCGGCTGACTTCGTTAACGTAAACCTCAAGATTGCGGCCGATCTGGTCAGCAAAGACCTTGTCCATTAGTCTCTGATATGTTGCTCCAGCATTCTTAAGTCCAAATGGCATGACATGATAGCAGTAGTTGGCTTGTTCTGTGATAAAAACAGTGTACTCTTCATCTGGCGGATACATAAGGATCTGGTTATAGCCTGAGTAGGCATCTAGGAAGCTCAGCATAGCATAACCCGAGGCTCCATCCACCAATCTGTCAATACTGGGTAAAGGGTATGCATCTCTTGGACAGCCTTTATTCAGATCTGTATAGTCAACACACATACGCCACTTGCCGTTAGATTTCTTGACCATTACGACATTAGCTAGCCAAGTGGTGTATGTAATCTCTCTGATGAATCATGCATTTAACAATTTTTGAGTCTCAATTTTAACAACTTCTCTTCTCTCGCCACCAATCTTTCTTTGCTTCTGAGATATTGGCTTTGCTTCTCTGTAAATGGCTAATTTGTGGCAAATAAAATTGGGGTCTATCCCTGGCATATCTACACTGCTCCAGGCAAAAAGGTCAGCATTTTTAATTAAAATTGACATGATTTTACCTCGGAGCTCGGGCTTTGTGTGCTTTCCAATTTTGGTGCATTGTCCCGGCCTTTTACCAATTTGGAACTCTAGCAAATCATTAATAGGAATAGGTCGGTGGTCGTACATGTCAACTCGGGGATCCAGCTCGACCATCTCGTTCTTGTCAACATGGGCCACTGTGGTTGAACTTGTCGTTCCGAGCTGAGGTTTGGTGGGAGTGATCTTGAGACTTTCGGCGTAACATTTTCTTGCTAACTGTTGATTGGCTTTGATAGCTATGATTTGTCCATTGGTCCCGGGAATTTCATGGTCAAATGAGGTGTAGATACTACAACTCCCAATTGGTTCAGTGTCGGTCTTCCGATAAGAATGTTGTAAGAAGTGATGGCATCAACTAAGAGATATTTCACCAACACCCTTCTCGAATTCGAAGCTGTACCAAAAGAGGTTAGTAATTCAATAAACCCGAGAGTATGGACTCGCTCACCTGCGAAGCCTACAAGAGGCTCAGAGTGCGGTTGGATCATGCTGTGAGGAATATCAAGCTTTAAGAAGGTTGGCCAATATAGCACATCGGCAGAGCTGCCTTGATCATTTAATGTCTTCTGAACTTCCCAGTTGGCTACTTCGACCGAGATGACCATTGGATCATCTTGGTTTAGGCTTATGCCCTCGTAATCGTTATCAGTGAAGACAACAGGAGGAGTGTGTATGTCTGGCTTAAATTCCGAATTAAAGCAGTTGTCAACATTGTGGACATTGCGGAGATGCCGCTTCCGAGCAGAATTAGAACTTCCTCCTCCAGCAAACCCGCCAGCAATAGTGTTGATAACGCCGCGTATGTTGTTCCCCTCAGAGGATTTATCAGCGTGTTATTGGTCGGCGCTATTTGCACTTGGTTTGCTTTCCTTATACCGAGATCCTAATATGACATATCATCCAGTGTAAGTTGGATAGTGCCCTTGATATCAGCCTGGATGTCGGCCGCGTCCTCTACCACGTCCTCGAAAGCCTCCACGAGAAGTCTGTCCGCGTTGGATATATTGCCCGAGGTGACCAGCCTGGATAAGTTCTTCTATGCGGTCTTTGAGACTCCAACACTCCTCTGTTGTATGCTCGTAATTTCGGTGATAACGGCAATGCTTGCTCTTGTCGGCATTGGCCGAGTTGTGTGCGGGTGGAGGTAGAGAGATCAAATCTGCATGGTTAGCTTCCTCTAAAATATTAATACGAGGAGCATTAAGAGGGGTATAAAATTCATACCTGGGACCTCGTGACTGACGAGGTCTTTTTGATCTCTGGTCGAAATGAGTTTTGGACTTCTCCCTGGTACTAGACTCCCCTTTGGCAGCGAGGTCATCTCGGATATGGTTACGAAACTCAGCATGCTCTTCCATCTGAATATATCCGGCAGCGTGTGCTCGAAGTTCATCCATGGTGGCTGGTTGGTGTTGGCAAAGACTGTTAACGAAGGGTCCAGGTTTAAGTTCCATCAGCATGGAATGGAGGGCGACTTCAGGATTAAGGTTTCGTATTTTGATGGAAACGTTAGCAAATCGCTCCATAAAATGCCTGAGGGATTCATCATCCTGTTGTCGCAAATTGGACAGCGCTGCCGAGGTGATATGATGAGGTCTGCTGGTAGCGTATTGGGTAGAGAAAAGGCGGACCAAGGTATCGAAATTGTCTACTGATCTGGGTGGTAGTTGTGTGTACCAACTGAGAGCGGCTCCTTTGAGTGAAGTTGGGAACACGCGACACATAATGGCATCGTCATTTGTGTACAGGTTAATCTGGGTAACATACGCATCAATGTGTTCATCGGGATCAGTAGTTCCATCATATCTGTCGATGTTTAATGGCTTCCAAGTATTTGGAAGGGGAACTTCCATTATTCCATCAACGAAAGGATGTCGCCGAGTGGAAAGAGGATCATGATCAGGGCGGCTGATGTGGGTTTGCACGGATTGGTGAGTTCGGCTGGGTTGAGGAGGGTACGTAGGATCATGAGAAGACTGATATTCTTCCGTGGTTGGTGGAGCATGACTAGCATGGTGAGTGTATGGTGGTGGTGGATTTTGTTGCCATTGAGCTCGGAACGCGGCTTGTTCAGCGCGTAACTGTTGTAAGTCGGCTTCGTGCTGTTTCCGAAGGTTTTCCATCGCTGCCGCATGTTGTTGCTGCATTAATTCGATTTGTTCGAGTAACCGTCGTAAGGCAGGGTTATCTTCCATAGTGGGTGTATTTGGGCGAGGTATGCTTGTTGCTCTTTTGGTCTGGCTTCGGGTTGAAACCATAAGGGTGAAGGAGGAAAAGTTTTATCAGGCCCTCCTTCTAGCTCCAAATGTACTTACACGAATCAGGTCGTCTTCCTAACTCGAATAAGTCGTCTCCCTTGCTGAGCCTGGCCGAGATTGTACGAAGTTGATTGATGAGTTGAATTCCTTCTCTCCGGTCTCCTTGCTCGGGCATCTCGGATGTACCTACAAAAAGGACTCCAACGATCAAGTTAGTCCTCATCCATTGTGTATTCTCATTCTTATCGTTTACCTGGGTTGTGCGGTTTTCCAATGTAACCGCCATAGCAGTTTTTCGAGGTGAGTTAATTATGGTTAGGTTGATCATTATTGGCACGTGTTATATATTTGATGTTGTTTATATATTGAGATATCGGTTTCGTTGATCTCGGGGTTTAAGTCAACTTACACTGGCCCATATGTCATATTAGGATCTCGGTATGACCTCGGTGGACCTCGGTGGTGGTACAAATATGATTGGTGTTTTATTTTAATGAAATTTTATTTATTTGAATAAAAATTAATGAAAAAATTAGTACATAACATCAAAGGATAAAATTATAATTTTTTATTAATTATGATTTCTATCTTTTCTTTTCCTTCAAATCAATTAACTTTTCAATATTATTTTTCTTCTATTTTTTATTTACTTCTTTCTAATCAAACAACCTTATTTTTTACTTATATCTACTTATTTATTTTTTCTTTTATATTTTTCTTCACCTTATTTTTTACATATTTTTCTCTATTCACAACCAGAGATAGTGTATATACACTTCATTTGTGATGAAAATTGCTGTCACTCTAAAAATAATTGAATGTTTACTATTTCTTCAAAGTATTTATAGAAAATATTTTACTTTTTAGGAAAAAAATCATTTAGACGCATATTGACTTATGAGTTGATATTTATGTTACATGTAAACATAAAAAATTAAATCCTACTATATCCTCCAACTCGAAATGCTGAACCATTTATTAACCGAATGAGATATTTATCATTGAATTTATTGTATAACTGTTGTTATATTTTTGACTTATCCTTTCAGCTTATTATTTCATAGGATTAAGCAATTTTTCGTAAAAATAGATATGTCATATGTGAAAGAGCAAAAGCTTCCAAATTCGAGCTGAATTTTCATCCACTCTAAGTGTGAAAGGTTTTACATTATTAACTAATATTTAATTTTTTATTATGATAGATATGATTTTTAAGTTAATCATTTATTACTTAAAGAAATAAGCATTAGAAAGTATTTCTCTCCAAATTAATTTGTCTAAGTTGGGGTAATTTTGTAAATAAAAAAATTAAATTAAATTATATTAACCTTTTTTTTTACTGAAAAACTATATTAACCTTAAAATCACGTTTTTAATGATAATATGAGATAATTAATCTTAAATCACCTTTTGAATAATAACAAGAGATATATGTCATTTCATTTAAACATTTTTAGACTATACCACTAAGGTTAGCCTAATGATTGAGGGAAAGGAGTTAGGGTAGAAGCCAGAGGATTTAAAAAACATTTTTAGTCTAATAGTTGGGACTTGGTAGACGAGATTGAGAGTAGTTAAAAGTACGAGGATTTAAGTTTATATTCATTACGACTATCTTTATAATATTTCCTAATTTTACTAAAAAATCAAAAATTAAACATTTTGCTAAATCTAAATCACTGCTCTTTAAGACTCTTAAATGTATTACAAAAGTTTGCAACTCTTTGTTTCTAATCTAATCAAATGTCCTATGAAATTGTGTGAGTTATAACACTTTTTAACCTCAAAATCACTCATTGATTTTGCATAAAAGTATTTGCTTCATGTATGCGAAATAGAGTAAAACCTTAATTCCTTAAAACCATTTCGCAAGTAAAAAATACCACATCACAATAATGAGTCTATAAATACTTTATTAATTCATAAAAGGTTTTGGCACTCAAAGGGTCATTAACAACTCAAGAATTGTAACTTAAACTCATATAAAATGTAAAACCATGAAGACAATTGATAAAAAAATTTCTTGATGTCACAATCTATCAAAAGCATACAAAATTCAACCAAAAGAAAATATCAACAAATCTCCAGGTTTAAGGTTTTTTTCTAACATCATACTTATCATAATTCTATAGGACATAACCTATACAATAAAACTCATAGAAAAAGACACAAAAAGGTGAAAATTGAGATATATCTCACATCATGCTTTTGATATAATAGGGGAAGCAATTAGAATACACACATGAAAGCAAGCAATTATTCATTCATGGTATTACTTAATTTAAACACATGCAAAGTATGCAATGAAAAATTCCCAGCTTCTATCTTATATGCTTGTGGTATCGAGTCAAAACGTATAGAAGTGGTTTAGGAGTACATGCAATTGACAACTCGCCCACACATGGATACACTAACACTAACAATTTCAACTAGTTTGATATCCCTTTAGTGACTAGTTAGGATTATCCAACTATAGTAGTATGCTTCGACTCACGTGGAATCAAAATAGATGAATGAGTTTTTCTTAACAATGTCATCATCCCAAGGTCAAGATTAACAACCCTTAGTGGCCTCTACCATTCAATTTCATAAAGACATGCAAAAAACAATGATTATCAAGTCATAATACTTGATCACAATGTACATGGTCTCCAAAGCTTCACATGCTATATCTCATCTCTATAGGTTTGAGTCTTTATTGAAATTGTTTTTCAATTAATACACATCATTTTACATACAAGGGTCACAAATATCATATCATATGGAGGTATAATTCACAATACAACACTCAATGTAGCTAGCATGACCCACAACCTAAAGCACTTGAACATAAGAATCATATCACTAAACAAAATTCCTTCATTTAAGATTATGGTGGCTCCTGATAGAGTCACTCAATTAATGCATATTGAGTAAAGAATTTTCTCATTTAGCAATATTTGCTTTTATGTTCAATTTGACCACATTAACTACAAATCAAAGGTGGTTGTGGAATAGGTTGAGTTTGGACTTTTATTAAGGACTTCATTTGTTAAGTAAGAGTATCCAATTTATCCTCTAGAAATGAATTCACTTCTTTTACTTTATGGACTCCAACAAACTTCTTCAAGATATATGTATGTCATTAAAATAGTGATGATAGTTGTTAGAGGCTAAATCTTCTAAAACAGAGTAAGCCTCTAAAGAAGACTTTTTCTTAATAATAATCTTGCATATTATAAATTTATTTAAATATAAATTAAGAAATATCTTTGAAAATTTCTTTATTAAAAAATACTCTTTATTTTTAATAAAGAAACTAAAAAAAACACTTATAACACGAAGCTCTATATCAATATTCATCCCATTAGAATAAGACTAACCATTATAAAATATATTAATTAATTTCCCCAAATAATATCCATGGTGGAGACATTTTCTTAACTCGTTAAATCTCATACAAGTTTGAAAAATTAATATTATTGTTTTGTAAAATAGTGGTGGGCTGGGCCGAGAAGGAAGTAGTAAGTTAAGGTTAAGGAATGTATCTTTCCATTTGCACCCTTGATGGCATGTCACGTGACATTTGGTCGATTAACGTGTCGCATCCTTTCCAACAGAAAAGTGACGCTGAAATGCCACTTGAAGCCTTTATTGCTCCTTCCTTCTTTCCCATCTCTTCAAATTCCACACACACAGAGGCCAGAGAATATAAAAGGAAAGCCAATTCCAAAGCATCATCAGAAAGGAACCGTTGATCGGAACAAAACATGGCTTCAGCGACCAACCATGACGCTAGTGGCGGCGACAAACCGGCCAAGCGAAAACCGGTTTTCACGAAAGTGGATCAACTGAAACCGGGAACCAACGGTCACACCCTGGTGGCCAAGGTTTTGTCATCCAACACTGTTTTGCAAAAGGGACGACCCTCTTCTTCCCACAACCTCCGCCCCACCCTCATCGCCGAGTGCCTCATCGGCGACGACACCGGCACCATCGTCTTCACCGCTCGCAACGAACAAGGTTGCTCCCACTACTCACTACCATCAACTCCATCACAACCCTTTTCATTATTTTGTATTTGCTTTCATAAAAATAAAAACTTTCCACTTGGGTGCCTTTTTATTTGTTTCAAAACTTTCTCTCTCTCTCTCTCTCTCTGTGTGTTTTATTTGTTTTGGTCTGTTTTCAATGGATCTGCATATTTTTGGTGATGTGGGGTTTTGGTTCCGATAATGTGTACTTGGGAATGGGGATCAGAATGGCGTTTTGAAGTGGCTGACTCTGTTGGATTGTAATGCGTTTATCACAAATGTTGGGGTTTCTTGAAACATGAATTGTTATCGATTGGACTCATCTGAATGTATTGCTTTTGGGTTTTAGATGTCGTTGCTTGTTCTGCTTTGATTTTTTTGTTGCATGATATTTGTCAGTGTTAAATGCTACGAGGTTGAATAGATATAATGGGTTAATTAGATGTGTGGGGTTTGTTGTTGGTTACATTTGTTGGGTTAGGGTATGCCCCTAAATGTTGTTCAGTTGCTTTGAATGTCTTATGGATTTGGGCTACCTGGAATTTTGGAATCCAGATCAGTTAATTTTTACTTGCCATCGTTTGGTGTTTGTTACTGTATTACTTTTGATGGAGCTTTCATTCAGTTATTTCAGTAATGTATTCTGTCATTGCATATCATCAGCTTTTAATTCACAGCTTAAATTTGTTTCTTTAAGAATTTTACATGCTTATAATCTAGATATTGACTGTTTAAGTTATTTATTCTGTATATGGTAGGAGTATAAAGTAACTACTATTGACTGCTTTTAGGCTTTGTTAGAGAACCGTGAGGAATGAAAATTTGGAATAAAATGATGAAAATGTGATGCATAATATAGAGAAGACGTTTGTGTGATATACTTGTTTTGCAGGATTATCTTGGGTTTATGTTGTTTGGAGAGTCCATACCTCATCCATACAATTTTCTTTTTACATTACAAAATTCAATGTGCAAGTTATGCATGAATTTTCAGGTGATTTTAATAAAAGTTGCCTCTGATTGGTAACATTGGTATATGATATACTACAGGGAGTGGTAGATAAGACACAAGTTTATGTTCTATCGTGTAAGATGTAACCTTTTTTTTTCCTTCCTATGCATGTACAGTTGACTTAATGAAGCCTGATAACACTGTGATTCTTCGTAATGCCAAGATTGATATGTTCAAGGGATCAATGAGGCTTGCTGTTGACAAATGGGGCCGCATTGAGGTCACTGAACCTGCAGAATTTGTAGTTAAAGAGGACAACAACCTATCTCTTGTCGAATATGAATTGGTGAACGTGGTTGAGGAATAATTTAACACAAGAGTGCAAGTATGGCTCTATGATTTGCTTGCAGTAAATGGTAAACTTAACTGTTAGTGAATGGGTTGGTATACATTCTTCTGTTAGCTGGTATTTTGCTATAACATGTTTGACATCTCGTAGGGTAAAGTTGATGTCACTTGATCAATGTTGTGTCGGCAATCAAGATTTGCTATTATCTGTCAGCAAATGTATCCAAACAACTTATGGAAAGTATAATATCGTGTTTATATAGTATCCGTATGTTCTATATGTTTTTCTCTGCTTTTTCTCGTTAATCAACTTTCAATATGTATATGGACAAAGCTCGGATCAAGCACCTCTTATCTTTGGTAGCAAGTTTTCCAATCCGAGAAAGGCATGTGGATGTTCAATTAAAGATAAATGTGAATGTTGTAACGTGTTAAGTTGCGAGTTAGATTCCCATAATCACAGCATCAAGTTTATCTCATCTTTCGACTTGGAAAATTTGATAATATAGGCTTTTGAATCAAATTGAGGCGATTAAGAATTAAACATTGGAACTTTTTAAAGTACATAGATTATAATTTTAAAACTCAAACGTGTTAAAATTAATTTCAGATTAGACCGAGTTATTCAAAAGGTTTCGGTGATGAATACGTGTAATGCATGTAAAGCTAGACAAATTGAGAAGACAAAAGAGATGCATTAGTGCTTCGTTAATACAAATTCTAAACGCATGATAATGACAGAAAACGTCTAAAACTATGTGCGCAATAACTGTGAGCACGGATATTTCTCCTAGCACTTGTTTGGATTTAAGTCGTTTAAATTTTGAGATACTAAAGAAGAAAAAAGAATGTGTTAGTATTTAGAAAGTAAATATTAAAATTGAGAAAAATGGGTGACATTATAAATTTTGTTGGGTGTAGTAATTTCTATTTCTGGTTATGGGGAAACGAAATGATAATTGTCCATTAAGGAGTTAGTCACTATCAAATTATCCACGAAAATTGATTGGACCACCTTTCGCACTTCCTTGGCAATAGGGACTTCGCTAGGCTGGCCGGGATGATGATGGGTCAATCCATCCATTTGTTTCTTCAAAGGTGTAGGACCATGACTTAATATGGTCAATAAAAATTAAATATATTTTTTTATTCATGATCATAGTTTATACATTATCTTAAAGTTCACAATTAAGAACTATTTTTATATTTGATTATATATTTGGTACAATATTTTTAAAATGAATTAAATAGAGAAATAGCAATTAATTATGTATTAAGAAGGGTAGTAATTTAAATAATTATTGTCAAATAATATTTCAATCAAAATAAAGTGAGAGTTTTTTTTGTTACTATGTTTTATGAAAGTATACTTTTGAATTAAAATCTAAATCCAAGCGACTCGTGTCATAGGTGACATATATTTTGGTTTGTGAACAATTCTATAAAATGTTTTAAATGTTTAACAAATATTTTTTTTGTAAAATAATTGAATTAGGAGTTATGAACAAAAAATAATAAGAAATTTGTGCTAGATATTAAAAAAGAACAAAGTAATAACATAAATCATGTGTTTTAATGACCTTACAAGTAAGTTTGGAAACAGAAAAGTTTTGGAAGACATGGTACAACCACCATTGAAATCTATCGCAAAAGAGCATCTAAATCAATGACAACTTGTCCACAATTTTGGTTGTGATTCTGCTCCTCCAACTTCAACTAATTAACCATCAAGCTTGGATGAAATCTATGAATGGGTCACTGAAATGTAACATAGATGCAACAAATTTCAAGGGCATTGGCTGTTATGGATTCGAGATGTGTATTAGATAGAGATAACAATGATTCTCATATTAAAACTCGTACAAAATGATTCTCACTTGACGGAATATCAAGATGTAAGCATGAGTTAGAGAATAAACAAGTTGTTGATGGTATTCACAATAACTCCATGTCGCAAACTGAGTTTGGTATTATCAAAATGTAAACACGCCCTTATATATATATATATATATATATCACAAAACTATTTGGTTAATTAGTTTTATCTATAGACAAACGAATCTTGTCACTTACAAGAATATAAGGTCTTATGTTAGTTACTATGATTTTGAGTTCATCTCATCACCATCTATCTCTTATTATAAATGATATGAGTTGAGCTTGTTCATGTAGAAAAGAAAAAAGAAAAGCAAAATGACCTTACAAGTTACAACTTCATAGTGTATTAATTTCGATTATTTTGATCACTGCTTTAATGCTATTAATATTTTAAGAATTTCTGTTTCTTATACTGCGTACCTTAGAGAAATTTTTTTAGAGACTTGCTTTCGTGGCATCTGGCATCTTCCCATGATTAATATCAACAGCGTCTCAGTAAACAACTAGCTAGAAATATTCAATATGTTGTTTTATTTTTAAGATTGCAAGTCATAGATAATTAACAGCATAGAATTTGAGTCATTTATTTCGAAGAACGTACTCTTGAGTTCGATTGTATTCTAGTATGACTAAGATGCGGTAAAAAAGATAGAGAGTGGATATCTACAAAAGAGCTCTTATGTTAAAGGTAGTTAGATTAGGGATGGCAACGAGACGGGTCGAGTACGAGTTTCATGATACATATTCATATTCCTGCGAGTCAAACTTATACCTATATCCATTAGGTATGTGATTTCATCTTCATCCCTGTTTTTGTCAGGTATTGAGTATACTTATATCCGTACCTATCAATTTTTTATTTTTTATTTTTTATAAAAAATATGATATTTTTAAATTATTTTTTTTATTATATTATAATTATAATTAAGTTATTTCTCTATCTCTTATTATAATAAATAATTACACATAAAAATATTAAATTATTTAATATAATTAAATTGAAAGTGAGTATTAAATTAAAAATGAAAACGGGGACGGATACGGGTACGGGATAGGTAAGTACATACCCGTACCCGTATTGTATTAATTGTGAAAGCTAGAAAGAGCCTATCCAAATAATACACATAAATGTTAATTTGAAGGAAAAAAAATAATGTATGCTTAATTTTTTTTTAATCTCATTTTCAGTTTATATATTTTTACTAAAATTTCATTTTTTACACCCTTGCTTTATTTCCAAGAACCTTAAAAAGAATAATGCAAAAAGGGGAATTAAAAACAAATGCATGGACAAGTTCACTTTGAGCATTTAATAATAAAAAATTACTTATTAAAAAAAAAGTTCACGTTGAGCATTTGCAAAATTCACAATTTCTTTTTATTTTTTTTTTTAATTTTTAACTTCGTGATTCCTAAGCTTCCCTATTCATAACTATTCCTAAGCTGTCCGTGGAGAACAACACCGATGCATCCCGAAACTTCGACCGAGCCGGGCTTCCTATTGGCATGGGCTTCTTAATTTCGGGCTTTAAGTTTGGGACTTGTATATATACACTTGCATTCTATGATAAGTACACCCTTTTTTTAAAAAAAAAATCTTAAAATATATTTAATTTTTTATTTTTTATTTTTAGATATTTTATTTTCAATTTAGTATTTTTTTACATACATCTTTTTTTTTCTTTGTTTGACTCATGACATATATATATATATATTTTAAGTACACCTCCTTTTCTTTTTTTTAATAAAAATAAATTCTTGAAATATATGAACATAAAAAAAGGAAAAAATTATAAATTAAATAATAAAGGAGTAAAATTAAAAAAAAAAAACAGGATAAAAAATTAAAGATATTTTAAAAAAATAAAAAAGAGGAGGTGTATAATAAAAAGGTAGTGTATACTATATATCATCAAATCAACCGAGTTTGGAGTTGTTGAAGTAGTGGGCTAAATTCATCCGATCTCCTAAGACAATATTTTCATCTTTCGTAGAGCATAAAATTGGGATTATCATGTATAATATCCTAAATTCAAATTTTTTATTATATAACTAAAATTTATAATAAATTATATATAAAAAATAAATATATTTAAAATTTCATAAATAAATATTTTTAATATATAAATTATATTTTAAATATAAAATAAATAATTTTTTTACATATTACAGGACAAGATTATTTTGAGAAAAAAGTTATGTACTTATAATATAAACATTTTTTATATTGTCATTAATTTAAACACTCTAAAGTTCATATCAAAATTATTATTATTTAATTAGTTGGAAATATAAAATATTTTATATTAATTGTGAATATTTAAACTTTCAAATTTTAGAATTAAAATTAAAATTTGATACTTGCATCACAAGTATTTTTTACGAAATATAATATTGCTCGATCACAAGTTTTTCTTTTTTTACGAAATGTAATATTACTTGTATATTTATTTATCAATTTATACTTTTACTTCATAAATGAGAGTATTTTTAACTTAACATACTAGTATTAAATATTACTTTTGTTTCTATATATGAGAAACAAATACCTAATTCAGCAACACTAATAAAAATAGTTAACTTAGTTAATCATATATAATAATGACATAATTTAAAATTTTATTCCAAAAATACTTATAAAATTAAAATATAGCTGATAGTTATATTTAATGACACTATAAAAAAGTTAAAAAATAACTTTCTCAATCCATGCTTATGATTTATAGTTAATTGTCCAATAAATACACTCACTTTTTATGAAAAAAATGAGTAAAAAATTCATTAATAAACTCATAATAAATTAAGTATATAAAAGATAATTATTAATTAATATATTTAAAAAGACTCATGTTTCTTATAAGGGTCTTACTAATCAATGTTTTTAGAATTATAAAGAAGCGTATATATGCATTTTTTAATAGAAACTTTCTACTTTTGATTTCTTAACCGGTATATTAGGAATATTTTTCTTCTTATAATTAGGATTAAAATAAGACTTTCATTTGTTTATTATATATGGAACAAAAAAGTAATACTAATTTTTTTATAAACCGTGAAAAGCCTTAAACATTAAAAAAAATGGAAGGAATTATTTAAATACATTCGTTGTAGTAATTTAGAAAATTACTCTTTTACAATCATATACCAAAATGGTAATTGTGTGTTTGAAGATCGAATTCACGCTCTCTTTCCACTTTTTTTTCCCTCATTTTGAGGTGAAACTCGCCGATAACATACACTTCTTTTATTTTCATCTAAACTAAAGAAATTGTTAGAGTAGTATATCCAGGACCAGGATTTCAATACTGGGGGCCGAGAATTGGAATGATCAAATGAGGCGCTACATTTTTTTTAAAAAAAAAAAATTCTAAAGTGATACCACATAGCAGGCCGTACCAGAAGTCCAAAAGTTGAATAAAAAAATAAATTTGGGTTATTCATTTAATTATACATATGAGTTTATATTAAAAATAGGGGGTGCCATATAGTAATATATATGTATATAAAAAAAATTAAAATTGTTGGGGGGGCCGTGGCACCCGTAGGTCCCCCTTGGCTCCGTCCTTGAGTATATCCACATAAAACAACCATAAAAAGTTGAGGAAAAAGAAGACATAAGCAAAAATTAATAGAGCCCTAGATGAAATGTGAAGGGAGTGCAGTGAAAGAGACTTAATCCTATGATAACCTCTGGGAGAGAAAAAGACACAAGATAAGTGAGTCTCACATAATAAATATGGCCAACGAATTTCATGGGTCTTTCTTACTCTTATTAAAGACTGCAACTATAGGAGAGCCTAAAGGGATGGAGAGAGGTATGCAAAAATTGAAACTTGTGAACTAATACGTCACGAGACTCACTTAAGGAATCATATTGTTTGTTGCCATTATATCACTTTTATGATTTGCTTCACTTGCCAATTAATCAACATCTATGTAATGTTTGGAGCACAACTAACTCAAAATTAAAGTTGGTATTTGGCAAGATCACAAGTAATAGCAAAAACTAGTTTATCTCGGGTATATAGTGTACTCTCGTGGTAATAAAGATCAAAGATAAAATAGAATGGACTGGAGCTAAAAATAATATAATAAAAAAATTCGAATGGCCTTTTTGATTATATGTTGGTAGTCTGAAATAAAACAAAGTTACAATAAATAAAGTTGTGAAAGTAAAATGTGGCTGAAATTGAGGAAAAATCATTTGTTAATTTTATCTAGAAAGAACCGACAGATTTGCACCGAACATTAGATGTGTGACAGTGACAGCATCATGTGCTAGTTACTTGAACTTTTCTTGGTTCTACTAATCTTGAGCAGGGCTTCAAGCAGTATAGGTATGCAAATGCCACGAGCCATGTCCACTTGTTTTGCTTTAGAGGCATCTGAACATGAACCTTTTGGCAATGTTTTCTTCTCCCTTTTTTCTTCTAATTTTAGTGAGTTTGGGAAGTACAAGCGTCCCTTCTCACCCGGTCTTAATCCAATTAGATGGCCAAGGGACACACTGTTGTCTTGAAAGAAAGATGCTGTGGACTGGTTGTTCAAACACAAGAAAACAGTCAAAAGGAGCATTTATTTCACATAGCCTTTTCTGGTGGATTCATCTCCTTCAGTTAGTGGGGGGAGGGGGGCAATTTGCCTTTGATTTTTCTTTAATGAATCTTCTTCATTATTGACTACATCAATATATTAGTAATGCTATTGACACTCTTGTAAATACTCTTTTTCTTATTAGTTAAAAGTTATACTTTGAAAAATCTACTGTTAAATCAAGATAGACTCTTTAAATGAGATATGAGATCTACAAAATTTGTGATTTCTAATAAATATTAACCAATAATAGAATGTTAAAAAGAGTGTGTTTCAGAGAGTCTCAATTCCTTGTATATTAGTTTGGAGATTCAAAATCATAAAAATAGAGGAGAAAAATATAAAAAAAAAATGAGAGAATTGTCTATGCTGAATTGATGTGTATATAGTTTTTTCATTCTGATCCAATCACAAATAGACATATATTACCAAAAAAAGAAAATAATAAATTTATTAACTTTTATAATAAATTATATTATAAATCATATCTAAAATGATTTTTGACTAACTGACTATATAAATATTTTTATAATAACAGTGTAAAAAAAATAATATTTTAAAATAATATTTTTCATGTAGAGTTATATTTTCCTACCTCAATTATATGTTGGTCCTTAAATTAATGGATAGTTTGACCGGAATTATTAACTCCTGTTATTACTGCTTACTAGATAGCTTTCTCTTTATTCCATAGTTATTTTCATTTAATCAAATAGCAAAAGTCTTATATCCAAATCAATAGTGAGAAAGGATAAAAAAATAAGACCAGGGAATGTAGATTACCTCAGTATCAAGGTTGGAGGTTGAGAATGAGGAAAAACTGGTGGAGGGAACATGCAGTGAGTGTGGCTCTACTGGGGCAACTGGGGTTGATTCTGCATCTCTATGTCTCATATTCAAAATGCCAAGACCAAATGGCCATCCAATAGGCCTCTCATCATTCTGAGAATTGATGGCAGCAAAAATTAGCAACATTGCAGATACAATTCAAGTTTAAAAGAAGTGCCAAATGAAATGTTACAAAGTATAATTTTAGCAAAAACGTATATGCATTTATAAAATCATAAGCAGAATGATCACAAGAGTTCTCAAATCCATAAATTGGCATTTCCTCAAGTAGAAGTACTTAAAATCATACAATGAGTATTCCATCACATATTGTGTAATAACCTTCATTTCAGCTATAGAAAGAATTCAACTCAAGAATATGGATTTAGTAAATATAAAGGTGAGCCTGCTCTCTTCATTGAAAGAATAATGAGGACCATGTAAAAGTAAAACAAGTAGTGATAAGTAGAGTAAATACTGGCTATAACAACAGAAACATAGAGCAACATGGAAGGTATCATTGCTGACCAAGTTCAGCAGGTGTAAGCATCATGAAAATCTTTCACAAATTCTAACATTAAATTATTGTTCTATACTGTCCTCCTAGTGGTCCAATCTTGCCGACATGATAATGCAACTCTTCCCTTTCATAAATGTAAAGAAAGAAAGAAATATGATCCACGTAACTGGTAGAAGGGAGGAACATAAAGTATATTTTCAAATAACCAAGAAGCATGCATATCTGTCAGAAGAATCATCTACATAGGTTAGGTTGATAAGATATTGTGTCAGTACTGAGTACTGACCACCTTTTGGTCTCTATTTCAGACACTAAACTCTGTCACCCATCATCTTATGAATCTTCAAGTCATATTTTCAGGAGAAATTGTTACATGGTATACACAACCGACTTTTTCAGTTTACGAGAAAGAGCTAATAGGATTCAATTATGTGTCAAGTGGAGATTGACCGTGACAATGGTACCATGTAATAATTTCTCTATTTACAGAACTATTTATTAATGCAACTTGGTACTATTTTCTTTTTGTTAATTGTACAAACTCTTCTACCAGCATTATGGCTAATGACTAAAGCAAAATAACTTGAATTATAAAGGTAAATAGAACTGAGATAAACCAATGGTGATTAAACTTTCTGCATAATTCGCATTTAACTGGTTTCCACTAGAGCATTAAAAATCATACTCATGATTCAGTGTGGTTTGTATGGGCTCATTTCTCCAGAAATTTCCTAGATCTATTTGTCACCCTTACCGTACACATTTTTAAAAATAGTTTGCTCCATTCGATTTTGGATTTGGCCCACATCATGTGCTTCTGCTAGATTTCCATATCTAGTTACATATTTATATCATATGAAAAGAATAGTAAGTCAAAATGATACATGGATGGTTTTACAGATAATTTTTCCCAGCGAGATTTATTTAAGATAAACCCTGTTCATACACCATCTAATTTAACATTCAATGCTATAAATTTAAAATTGGACCTACCGTTTTCCTTGCTTTAACTCTTTAAGTTGCCAAAATTATGTAACAGTAATCTCCCGGACAGGGTATCAGCACTTGTTACCCCATTTTTTACTAGTATATGACATTCGGTTCAAATCACATTCTTACAATTAAGTTCGGACAACAAACATTGATGGTTTTTGATGAAATGTTGATTCGTATGGCCACCAATTTTCACAACTACTAACATTATATGGTCCTAACTAGAGGCACTAATGGGGTCTTTTCTTCATGTCAGTCCATCTGGAAAGTACAATTTTACAGTGCACACATTGATCATAGACATTGTTTTCTTTTCATTGTGTTATGCCAGCCCATCTGAAAAAGGAAAATTTTACTTACACACATAACTGCATAATGGTGGAGGTTTCTTTCGGCCAATTAAATTTCAGCAAAATAACAAAAAACTCACATGAGAGAGGAAATTCAGTTCCCTTCCCAGTTCCATCAAATACTACTTGCAAGATTAACTATAAGCATAAAAGAAAAACCACATAAAATCTGAGTCTCACAAGCATAAATTTCATCAAATCTAATTCAGACTGCATACAACTCAGAATATAACCAACCACATGAAGAAAGACCAGATACATAGAGATCAAGCATTAATTCCTGTTTAAACACTTCAGAGTCAAGTATCAAAACATACAAACATATATTCATAAATAACAATAACACACCCCAGAATTTTTTTTTTGTTCTTTTGAATGAAAAACCAACTGAAAAAAGAGTGGGAAGGGGAAGAGGGATGCTGAATGGTAGAAGAAAATGAAGAGAGAAGACATGTTCTGAATGTCATAGTTCTATTTGTGCAGAAGAATGACAAAAGAGCACTGAATTTTATTGTTACCTCTGAAACCATGGTGTGTGGCCTTTACCGAGAAGTTGATGCGAAAATGATGATCACGGAGAAAAAACTGAAATTTTGTATTGGAGAGAAACCAAAAGACAATTTACGTGTCTCCTAACTAGTGTAATAGTATCCTTCCTTAAACGTTAGACATTTAAGACTATGGGTCCCACATCGCCTGTTGAACATTGCTTATTGATTGAGATGAAAATAAATTTTGCACACCAAGATAGTGCATCACTGATGTTTCAGGTATTAATTAGCAGTGTTATTCACACACTTTCTTTTAAACTATTATATTATTATTTGAACTAAAATGATGTATACATTTTTTTACAACTTATTCTTGATTTTGGGTAAACAATGCCTAGAATAATTAATAATAGATAAGGGGAGAAGAAAAACCCATACAGAATAAGAAACTAGTAAAACCTTTTCATCTCCAATCTGATAATCATATTCGATATTGGTACTTGAAATTCAGGCTATTAACTAATTTGGTCCTTAACATTTTTATCTAATTTTCGCATGAAGACAAAATTAATTATATGCATAAAAGTGACTAATTCAATATAATTTTGAGATTCTTAAAAAAAAATCTAATTTTGAGATAAAGACTAAACTATATACATGGAAGTGAGGATTTAAATTAATTGATGGTTGCAAAAGTCAAGAATCAAATTATTTTCTTTTCCACGTAGTATTCGTCTTCAGTAAAGAATCATAATTCAAGAAATAAAATAATTAATTGATTGGTAGTTGTATTGGTTATCCTCGACGTATAAAAGGATATAAATTGTATAGCCTTGAAATTGGGAAGATTATGGTCTCTAGGAATGTTCTCTTCCATAAAGAAACCATGCCTTTTGGCCTTAAGTAGATCACATCTCAACCAAACCTCAATCATAAATCAAGATCCTTTTAGCCACACTGCCATTCCTAAGTCGCAACAGATCAACTTATTGAGAAGGAATTTTATGAGCAAAACTTAAATGCAAATCAAGATGCTTCTACACAACCTATCGATGGAATTGAGCAAAATGTCAACACTCAGAATCCAACTTCACAAACACATGATACTACAAGAAGATCATCAAGACAAACCAACCTTCTATCATATCTACACCATTACCAAGTCTCAATTCCCAACCTAAAGTCCTTGCACTCCATAAAAAACTTCATTTCCTATGAGAGATTGTCAACTCAACATAAAGATTTTACTATGCAAATAAGCAATGTCTATGAGCCAACCTATTACCATAAAGTTGTTAGATTCCCTGAATGGAGAGAAGCAATGGCAACGGAATTGGAGGCTATGGATTTCAACAACACCTGGGATATAGTACCATTACCAAAAGAAAAAAAAGGGCTATAAGTTGTAAATGGATCTATAAGGCAAAATACAATGTTGATGGCACTCTAGCCAAAGGAAAAGCCAGACTTGTTGCAAGAGGCTTTATACAAGAAGTTGGCATAGACTTCCTTGACACTTTCTCACCAGTGGCCACTATAACTACTGTTAAGAGTCATTTTATCCCTAGTAGCCATTAAGAAATAGTCTTTCATTCAGCTGGATGTCCAAAAGGCTTTCTTGAATGGATATCTGAGTGAAGAAGTTTATATGAAGATACCACAGGGTTACAAAATAAATCAACAAGATCAAGGTAATCTTGTGTGCAAGCTAAATAGGTCCCTATATGGTCTAAAACAAGCCTCAAGACACCTCGAAATCTCATGGCTTTATTTGGTAGTGGAAACAACATATTTTACCTACTAGTATATGTGGATGACATAATACTAGTAGGGCCAAATACAAATTCTTTACACAAATGCCAAAACCTACTTCCAAATTTGTTCAAACTCAACATTGTGGGAGATCTCAAGTTCTTCCTTGGATTGGAAATTGTTAAGTCCAATCAAGGCATTCACTTATGCTAGAGGAAGTATACTACTTAACTCTTAGAAGACATAGGTTTCAGCAATGCAAAACCAACTATTATTCTAATGGACCCAAATCAACATTTCAGCTTAACTAATGGAGAACCACTTCAAGACCCTTCTACTTATAGAAGGCTGCTAGGGTACATAAGCATATCTAGACCTGATGTTTGTTTTTATAGTAAATAAGTCGAGCCAATTCATGAGCAAACCCAAGACACCATACCTTCAAGCTGTTCATTAGGTTATAAGATACCTAAAGACAACTCTCAAGCAAGGCATCCTTTTCTCTTCGAAATCCAAGTTAAATCTGAGTGCATATGTAGATGCAGACTAGGGAAGTTGTATTGAAAGCAGAAGGTCCACCACAGGCTTTTGCATCTTCATGGGAGATTAACTTTTGACATGGAAATAAAAAAGGCAAGCTATTGTATCTAGATCTTTAGCAGAAGCTGAGTATAGGGCAATTGCTTCTATAACTTCAGAATTATTATGACTTAAATAGCTCTTCAGATTCTTCTAAAATGAACCTCAAATGGTAATGGTGTTGTGTGATAATATTTCAACAATATATCTGTCAACTAACCCTATCTCTCATCAGAGATCAAAACACATAGACATTTGTTAGAGAACATGTTGAATTAGGTTTCATAAGGCTCATCCATGTGAAGACACATTAACCAATAACATATATATTTGCAAAAGCTCTTCCAAGACATAAGTTTGAAGATCTAACAAGCAAGTTGGATCTCTCAAAAACATTTTTCGTCCAACTTGAGGAGGGCTATTACAACATACAATTGTCCATTTATTAGTTGTTATTTTAATTAAGCTGTTCATTAGTTTTTTTTAATCTTTTTTTTATTATTATTTTTTTATAGTTGTTAGTTTAGTCTAGTTTACCTCGTGTAGGTTAGTTTTTTTGTTTTGCCTTTTCTTGAAGTATATATATATATATAGCTTTGTAATTCTTACTTTGTAATTAATAAGAAGTATATTTCATTCAATATCTTTTTCTTTTTCTTCTTGGATCACCTTTTCTTTCTTTTGGTTCTTTGTTCATCTCCTTCATCATTGAAGTAACATTGATAATATCTTTTTACAAAGTGACTATTAGGAAAAGTTTTGATCAATTAATACACAAGATTAGACTTCAGCATCTTAAAGATAATTGTATGCATGAGGGGGAGAAATAAATATTAAAGAATAATGTACTATTTTTCTTCACTAGGTTTTTATCCCACAAGATTTTGTCTAGTAAGATTTTAACGAGACATATTTTAAAATAATAGACATTCAAGGGAGAGTGTTACGAATAATAATTGGTGACTTAATTAGTAGACGACCATACGCCCACATCTCTTTTAGTTACTTTCTTTTATCTTCATAACTAAATTTAAATTTAATAGTTTTTTAAAAGAAATTTTTAATAAATAAAAAACTTATACACACATATATGTATATATATATATATATATATATTAAAATATCTTTATTATTAAATTTTAATTATAATGTAATTCACATATTTAAAAATATTTTTTATTGTAAGTTTTAAGTTTATAATATAGTATTTATCTTGTGAAATGTATACATTAATAATACTAGTTAGCACAATATATCAATTGTAACATTATATATATAATTAGATAGTGAAATTAAATAAATGTAAAAATAATATATTTTTGGATAACTATGTTATTGATACTAAGTAGTTAATATTATTGATAACTAATTTATGTAGAAGAATCTAATTTGTCACTTTTAGTGAGGTCTCTCTTCTTATCACCTTTTATATATATATTTATAACCCAAAATCGAGATCTTGTTTAAGAAGATCAAGTCCAATGTTACTCAATCAATAACTTGTTGGTAATGTAAAATTTGGATATATTATATTTTATAATACATATTGTAAAAATAAATTATAACAATATTATTATTAGTGTATAACTATTAAAATGTTTTTTTTAAAATATTAAAATAACATGACTAAAATTGTAACTTAAATCCATCTTTAAAATACATTAAATCTATACTAAAGAGTAAAGAATCATTAATCTAATTTTTAAAATTAAAAATAAGAATTAAATTAGTAGACGGGGTATATGACAACGAGTTCTAATAGTTATCTTGAGATTGGCGAATGATGCACGTGGCTACAAAAAGTTAATATGCATTCGGCATCTCTTATGTGTGGGACGAATCATGAATATATGAAAATGAATTGCCCAATTGATTGTCATTCTTATAGCCGATAGAGAAAAACTATATTATGACGAAAGGGAATAACATATATGGACATACCACCCATTGTCACGTTTTGTATGCCTATATTAAGATCTTCCTTTTCATTCTCTAAGAGCATTTCTAGTGGGGATTGCTTATAAGCAACCACTGTGCCACATCATGTCACATTAGCTCTTTTTTATTTTATGGGTTGTTTAAATTTTAGCACTGGAACTTTTACAAACAACTTTGCTAAAATTTAAGCAATCCATAAAGTGAAAAAGAGCTGATATGACATGATGTGGCACAGGGGGTTTCTTATAAGCAACCCCCACTACAGATGCTCTAATAACATATTTATTACTATCATGAACAAGGTATTCTATCAATAATAAGAATATATAGATAAAGTTTCTATAAAAGTAAATAAAATAAAAATTTAATAAACATGTGTTGTTAATATAATTTTTTTTACATAGGTGATCAACAAAAAATTATTGTTAGCATTAGCATGTATGACTTTTATAATCATTGTTGATCTATGTTTAGTTGATTGATTGTGGTTTGATCGACTTATTAATGGTCAATTCATTATGAATCAATGTCTTCTCTAGTTGATGACCTCAACTAAGAAAAATGATATACTTATCATTGATGAGAATATCAATCTAAATAGACTAAAAGATAAATAAGATAATCTATAAATGGTTACACGAAACATAAGATAATTAAGCTAAAGATAAGGATGGATTCAAATTAATAGGATTGAAAGATATAACCTTACTACTATATAAGGTTGAGTAAAAAAATCAATACTCTCCTTTATGCTTTGGATAGAACTACCCTAGTATCTATATTGGAACATTGGTGCCCACCACAGGGCTTAGGTAAAAATGTTTTTTTTAATGTCCCAAGGATTTTTGTTTTAAAGGAAATGGCAAGACCAAGGAACAATGGGGGCACTTCCCATATTGTAAACTCTGCTATTCCTAATGTCGATGGGGGAATAAACCCTCATGGAGGAAGTTCAGGCAAAGCTAACAGAGATGTGACAAGAAAATGTTGACGCTAAAAAAAGAGCGGAGGAAGCCGAGACTGCTCAAGAATTACTCAGACATTAACATGAGTAGGAACATGTGGTCTCATGAGAGCAAATATAAATTCTAAGAAGAATGGAAGGAGAAATTTTGAGCAAACCACTTCAAGATTTTCATCCATTCTCGGTGGAGATTGAGAGAAAAAAAATCTCGAACAATTTCCTAATGCCTAAGGTGGAGCCTTTCTTAGTTTCCAGGATTTGTTATCTCACTTGAATTTATTTCGCACCAAAATGTTAATCAATGGAAGATCGAATGCTGTTAAAAGAAAAATGTTTGTAAACACTCTAACTAGCTCTACTTTAGATTGGTTTAGTAGTATACTTGACCACTCGGTAACCTCATTCGAAGTGTCATCTCAATTGTTTATGAGTAGATATTATACTAACAAACAAAACCCCCTACCTTTACTAATGTTTATGCAATTTGACAACAGAAGGGAGAACCTCTGAAAGACTACCTCACGCGATTTAGTGACATGATAGCCCGAGTGGTGACTCTCAATGAAGATATGTTTGTAGAGGCCTTTGTTAATGGGCTCAAAGTAGGTTCCTTCTCAAAATCCTTTCTACATCAATTAGCTCTAACACTTGCCTCAGCTATATTTGGTCGATCGACTTATTATAATGGTCAATTCATCATGAATCCGTGTCTTGCCTAGTTTATGGACTCGGCCCAAGAAACTGTAAAACAATATACTTATCATTGAGAATATCAATCTAAATTGACTAAAAGATAAATAAAATAATCTATAAATTTTTACATGGGAACATAAGATAATTAAGCTAAAGATAAATATGTATCTGAATTAATATATAAAATCGAAAGATATAACCTTACCACTATATAAGGTTGAGACTAAGAAGAGAGAACCAAGTTAAAAAAAACTCAATACTCATTTTTATGCTTTGGATAGAACTACCCTAGTTTCTATATCGAAAGAATAAATATTATTAGTATTAGTATGACTTTTAAAATAGTTATAGTAAAAACCAACAAACTTACCATGTAAAATAACACATTAAATTTATTGTCCTAGAAAGAGTTTTCTAAAATAGTAAAATTAATATTTTAAAAAGTACCTTTTAGAAGTGTGTTGTTTTACATAATTTCGAAAAGCTCTTTCCAGAACAATAAATTTAGTATTTTGAAAAGTACTCTCTAAAAGTATGTTAAAAACACAATTTTGAAAAATATTTTTTTGAACACTAATTTTACTATTCCAAAAAGTACTTTCTAGAATACTAAAATTATTTGATGTGTTATTTAGACGTATAAATAGGAAGAAGTGCTCGAAGAAAAAAATACACATTTGGCTCAAAACTTTCAACGTTGTTGAGGAAGCTAGTTTTACGTCTCAGTTGTGTGTGAAAACTAAAAGAGGGGGAAATAGTATGTGTGTGTGAAAACTGAAAGGGGAGGATGGAAGAGAGTAATTAAAGAATTAAAACTACTTATTGAAATAGGTAGGGAGCAAGGGGGAGGTAAATGTTGCATATAAAAACTAAAAAGAGAAGGGAAGAAAGTGTATGAAAAAGAAGAAGAAAATACTAAATTGAATGTTGCAGGTGTAAAATTAAGAAAATTAAAATTAAAAAATTAAGGATATTTTAAGATTTTTTTTAAAAAAGGAGGTGTACTGATAAAAAAATGAGGTGTATATATCATGAGCCTTTATTATTTTTTCAATTTGGCCTGATTTGGTAGGCCAATAGATCCAAATAGGCCATTATTTTAAAGTCTCGAAGACTAAAAGGTCTATTTGACCCAATATAATTTTATTTATTTTTAGAAAATTTAAATAAAATAAAATAGGACCATTTAATCTAATCTAACATATTAACGGGCTTGACAAAACTACAAAATAAATGACTCATAAGACAATAGTTCAACCTAAGCCAACTCACATGCATATATTATCCTGAACGAACCATACTTATTTGATACTTCTATTTATCATTATGAGCTGCTATTATCATTACCTAAGTGGGTTTAATATTAATACAAATAAAAATATTTAATGGTTTTAAGTGAACTCATCTTATACTTCCAGTTTCAAAAAATAATTTATATTAAATTTAAATTTGTTTTTTTCCTTGTCCATCACAATTAAGCTTGTTAGTTGCTACCATCTGATGCATCAACACAATCAATTGAGCTAGATACCATTGATAAATTTATTTCTTTTTATATTAGATAGGTCATTCGACCATCGAAGAGTTCTGGTGAACATGTCTTTCCTTTCTTTAGCACCCTCAATAACTAAAGGGGTCACATGAATTAAACCCTTGATCAATCCTTCGACACCCTTAGTAGCCGAAGGGTTCACATGAACAAATTTGGCTACTCTTTCGGCACCCTTGAAACCAAAACGATCACATGAACAAATTTGGCTGCCTCTTTGGCACCCTCAGCAATCGAAGGGATCACACGAACAAATTTGACTAACTCCTTTGGTAGCCAAAGTTATCATATGAACAAATTTGACCCTTCTTTTTGACACCTTTCACTTCTCTTTGTTCTCCAATCTAGTTGCACATCGACACTAAGGGAGGTGCACCTACAAAAGGCACTCTAACACTCAAGTAAGATATTCTCTCGGTATATTAAATGCAAATAATGAATAGTGACTTTATCTCGAGATACAAACCATTTATATTGACTGTAATGGGTTACAACCTGAGGTTACCAATTAGGTAATATGCCAATAATTGATTTCAAACCAGTGATTAAGCTCTAATCACCTTTGTCATCATAATTTAATTTGCAGGTTTCCGTATCTCATTCAGACCTATTGGCTACTAAAAGAGTTGAAAGAGGTCATTTGGTTATCGATTGATTTTAGGTTACTCTTTCTTATGTGCGTTGGTCCCTTGACAATCAAGGGTGATGAAAGGAAGGGTCAAATTTGTTGTACAATCCCTCCAACTATCGAGGGTGCCAAAGGAGTTAGCCAAATTTTTTCATATGATCCCTTCGACTACTAAGGGTGTCAAAGGGGTAGTCAAACTTATTAATACGATCCTTTAGATTACCAAGGGTGTTGAAGGGGTAGCCAAATTTGTTCATGTGATCACTTTGGCTATTGAGGGTGCCAAATGGATTGATCAAGGTTTTAATTCATGTAATTCCTTCAACTATTGACGATGCTGAAAGGAGTAAGGACATTTCAACAAAACTCTTCGATCCTTGGCTTGGGGCAATTTAGGGATGAATGACTTTTTGGAAAGTTTTTTTAGAAAGCATGCGAGTAAAGACAAAACATGTTGAAAAATCTTGTATTGATTTGTGGGGTCAGTTGTTGATCCTCAAGGCGGTTGGACATCTCAAAAAGAGTTACCCATGAAGTGTTATAACCAACAAGGAGTTATGTTAAATGTCACCGTGTAAAGCGTTATCGAATGAAATCGCTGAAATGTCAAATGATTATACCCAAGACCAATTTCCGCCGAAGACTCTTAGAATAGTATAATGAATTGCTTTCCACTTATATATACTAATTAATTGTCTTATCTCTAGTTGATGTGAGACTTAGATTTTTCCTAATATACCTCCTCACCTCCAGCACTATTAGACTTAGTACGTGAATAAATGGTGGATAACCCTTTTTAAATGATCTAAGATAGCTCTGATACCATCTTAGAATAATGAATTTTGGGCATATAACTCAATTGTGAGAGTTGTTTTCCACTTATATACTTTTTAATTACCTTATCTCTAATTGATATGAGACTTGAATTTTTCTCAATAAAGATTATAAGCACACATAAAGTGTGTAGTTCTCTCCAAACATAATATATTTTATACTTAAGATTAGAATTCAAATCCTAAGCAAAACATATCATCACCACTTGTATCAATCAATTTTGGTAAAATATATATATATATATATATATATATATATATATATATATATATATATATTAAGAAATGTTGACGGACAAAAATATTATATAATAAAATATATTGTTAGATAGAGATATATATCATATGCTTATATTTTATACATAATGTACAAGTAAATAAGACAAATATCCAATTCCAAAAAATGGTCTTAGAATCTTAATAATGGCATATGACGACAAAAATGACTTCATCAAAAATACATATCATCACATGATAATAACAATAAACATAAAAAACAACTTTAAACCTGATAATTAGTCTAAAACATCAAAAGAGTTAACCAAATTTATATAAGCTAAAATATCATGAGAAGCTTCAAAATTTAAGCCATTAGTTAGTAGATATGACATCATGCTCTACACTTAACAGTAATGTACTCGATTCAAATATGGAATTCTAAATTTTTTCTCCAATAAACATATATTTTTATACAAGACCGTTTTAATCCATAACTTTTATCGTGAAGGAAGGGCACAATAATAATATTGTCACAATATATCATAAGTAGCTAACACAATCCACGTAGGCCTAAGTTATTACAATATGCCATTAAAAAAACAATTAGGTTGAACCAATATATATTCTACAATATTTGATATTTAATTAACATAAATTTCACTAAATAAATGGCTGTATTAATCCATATATAGGATTAAAATTCATCAAAAAAGTATGGCTGGATAATATATACACTTAAAAACAAAAGAATACTCAGAATTAATGTTGTAAAAGAATGTCAATAATGAATAAGAACTTACCACAATTTATCCAAATAAAAAATTGTAGAATATCATACAACAGGGACACAGGGTGATGCCTGTTCTCTTCGGTATATGATAAAATTAGATTTGATGGTTTTCTCTCCTCATTTCCACTTTCATTGTATTGTTTTTGAGTTGTACCATGTTGTTTCTATTAAACTTTGAGTGCCTTTAGGTTTGGATTTTGGGTAGTTGCACTGATGGTTGTTTGATCATTGACTGCATGAGAATTAACATTGATTTTTCCTCTTTATTTTGAAAAATGACTTAAAATTATTTTTGACAAAATTTGTGAAGAGTACCAAAATACGTACCAATTTATTTTTTGAAGTATCAAAATATGTATCAAATTAATTTTTGACGTATTAAAATATCTGATCAAATACTTGATGCAATATTTTAAAAAGTATTTGAGCATCACAGAGAAGGGGCATGTGATTTCTTGTAAAAGTATTAAAATACACTACTAGAGTATTTGAATACTTTAAAGAACATGTTTTTCGAATTTCTACAAGGGTATATGAATATTTTAATAAGTATTTGAATAATTTAAGTGAAAATTATTCGAATACTATGCTCCGTTGACCAATTTTGTATTTTTTTTCTTCTATTTCCTACATATGCCCCATCATCTTAAGACTTCTATATAGGAAATGAGGAGAAAAAAGAGAAAAAATTGTCAAATTGAATAATAAAGTGCTCACATTTATTGGGCTTCAATTTTGTGATGAGAAGCTCCCACAATTGCTTGTTGGTGATTCTTGCATTGGGCTTGCAAGATTTCAAGTCTTGAAAGTGATTCATGCTATCTAATTGGATTAGGTATCCCAACTAACAAAGTGAGAAACTTTGTATACTTTAAATGGAACTCTTGACCAATTTTAATTGGAGGAGTATATGTAATTTCGAAACAGATGAGAGTGAAACTAACTCTTTTTTTTTTTTTATACTTAAAGATATTGTGGAGATTTATTAGAGTTAACCGTATTTTAGTTATTCATATCATATAAATTTTATTTTATTTTATAATAAATAAGAATTATGTGTGCCAAAGATTGTTACATAATTCTTAAATCACAATGCATACAAAAAAAATTATAAGAACTCAACAATTAGAAAATCATACCATAAGAATATTATATATAATCCATCCAATATACTTATAAATCTATGAAAATAATAATCACAAAAAGAAATTTCAGTATTACTGACAAACAAAATCTGGTAGTAATTGCAAAAAAATGATAATGCATTTTTATTGATGAAATATTTTTTATATTGGTCAAACAAGGAGGATAAAAAGTGGATTAATGAATTAGAAATCTCAATCTGCCTCATAAAAAATGGGTCAAAATAGATTGAGTGGTGTAACCCATTTTGTCACTCTTATTCAAAAGTAGTATGAGAATAATGTGTTTTTAATGTATAACTTTTAAAAAAAAAAGTTATTATAGATTATAATTATATATATCTTCTTATTAAAATCATATATATCAATTATTAACTAAATTTAAAATAATACACAATGTTTTAGTTTAATATATTAACTTCTTTTAGGCTAACAGGTATTACATTACTACCATTTACATGGATCAATTGTGCTAATTATAACCTTGTTTTAATTTTTTTTTATGTGAGTTGACCTCATGTTAGTGTCGTAATTAGGATTTTCATCTTATTACATGACAAATTAATAATGGGCTTGATGATAATAGTTGCAACAAAGGTGGGCCTTCAACATACTAGAGCAGAGAAGAACAAGGGCCTTTCCCAAGTTAATATATGGTACCAGTATTTAATAGCTAGCCCAACCATTAAGTACCTAGCTTGTGGCATACTCGGTGGCATAAAAAGTTGTGTAAGAAAAAATTACTAGTATTATGAAAACACTATCATGCATTATAACAAAATATATAATTAAGTTAAATATAAATGTTAAATGAAAAAATTTAGATCAAATTTAAAGTGTTGATATAACTCTCAGAATAAATAACTTATTTTTTTTCTTATGTAGAAAAAAAAAAAACTTTTTTCTTCAGAGATCATAAGAAACAAATTATGCGACACTCCTTTCAATTTAGATATTTCAATTATAATTAAATATTCAATTCACCTATTTTTTTTTTGTTAATTTAGTAAGCCACTTTAACAAAAAAAATTATGTTTTGTTTTAAACTAATGTATCAACTAATTTTTATCAAATATAACCTAATTATACTCCGATGAAAGGATTAAGATAGAAATTAATCCGATAAAAAAGGGAATTGTAAAGAAATAAAGGGCACAATTAAAAAATAATATAGTTTCAAGACAAACAAATATATATACAAGAAATTTTGTATATATTTATTTAAATATTACATTAATAACGTTAAATGCTACATTAATAATTTTCTCTCAAGTTTAGAAAATTTGAAAATAAATTCTGTATTAATTTGAAAATAAATTTAAAAAAGCTATAATTAATGTACTTATAAGCGAGATTGATAGTCCAACAATAATAAATTCAATACATAATAAAATTTAAATAAAATAAAATTTTATATGCATAATATATGATATATTTATAATTTTTATTATATACACATATTTAAACTTAAGTACTTTTAACATTTAAAAATGCATCAAATATAATACACAGACAAATTTAGCATGATTGAAGAATGAAATATTTCTACAATTGTAGTTAATTGAAATAATTTATTTACAAATTTATCGTTGACCATTTTTTTAAACTTAGTTTGCATTTTTTTTGTTCTGCATTATAGTAAGAATTGCTACTTTTTTGGTGATGAAACTCTGACATTATAGGTCAATTAAAAGGATATAAGAGTAAAAAATTTAGTGTTTGAAACTTGAGTAAACACAATTCAGTTCCAAGACAAAGAGCCCGAGACTGATAACTATTTAACTACTCTTCAATCCCTTTCCAATCTCACGTTTTTTTTCCACCACAGAAAATCCCTTCCCATAAAGAGACATATGAAATTAGAAAAACATTTTTATGTCTAAGTAAAAAACAAATATTTATTATTAATTTAATTATAATAATTAAGATGAAAACTTACCCTTCAAAAAAAAAAAAAGATGCAAACTTGAAATAATATAACAATTTAATTTAAACAATCATGTTATTTTAACATTCTTTTTATTCTAACCATTCGTACATTGAGATTTATTATTCTTATTCTCGGAATAAATTTTTCTCTAGTTATACATGTCACAACTTTCCTTGTATTTTATATTCTTGGTTTAAATGTGTTTTTGGTCTTTAAAGTATGGCAATTGTATAATTTTAATTTTTCAAATTTTAATTGAATAATTTTAGTCCTTCAAGTATCTTAATTATGTTATTTTAGTCCCTTAATTATTACAATTATATAATTTTAATCACTCAAGTATTGTAATTATACAATCTTTTATCTATTTAAGTTACATATATTGATAATATTAGCAAGAATATATATATATATATATATATATATATATAAATAATAAATATATACTATCTAATACATGTACAAAAATTATAATATATGTAACTTAAATAAGTCAAAATTGTATAATTATGATAATTAAGGAACTAAAATTACTTAATCAAATTTAGGAAACCAAAATTGCATAATTACAATACAGTCAATACTTAACATATTAATATTGTTTAATTAAAATCTTAGAGATCAAAATCACACAACTATAATATTAGAAAGATAAAAAAATACAATTAAACTTATATTCTTTCATACATATTCGTGTTGGAATTGAATAGAGGTCCTATTAAAATTTTTCAAAGAAGTTAGGAGTTAGTTTTGAGTCAGTAATATTTTATGAAATTGGGTCATTTTCAAATGGTTTTTTTTTTTTTTTAAAAGTATCTTATATGCCACTTTGGCCATCAAACCCAAATTTATGGTACTTACACTTGTAATAACTCCTATTATTTTTTTAAGATGTTATTAATTGAAGAGATTCCCAGTGCCATCTATGGTTATTCGGTGCCCCCTCATGTCTCTCAATTCTCAAATGAGTTTGGTATTTTAGGTTAGCCGTCAATTAATCTCCAACCTAACTTTTTCAACTGCCCTCTTTCCCTCACTCTCATCCCTCCTTAATTTAACTACTTTACTCATTACCCAATACCTATACATTCAAATATGCAGTATCCAATGTAAGAAAAATCAATCATAGCAGCCACAGGTAAAAGAAAAAAACAAAAACCAAGTATAAATGATGTGATATGATAAAATAAAAAAATAAAAAAAAAGAGAAAAAATATAAAACAAAGATAATACTAAATATAAGTGTATGAATAATATTATTTTAATGTGTAAACATTTTTTCTTATAACTCTTTTTATTAGCTAGTATTTTGATAGTATGAAATGACTTGTATAGGCAATGGAGTTGTTTGACTTGTATAGGCAAATAGCTTAGACTTTCTACTTGCTTCATAGTGTGCTCTAAGTGTTGTGCAAAATTTGTTCCCTCTTCAATTATTTAAAGACTATCTCTATGCAAGGCCCAAATGCAATACTTTTTTTTTTCACCGCCCCAATTTTAAATATTAAAATCACAACAACCTTTAGTATAAAAAAGGTGCAAACTAACACGAGCACTTTATGTTTTTTGGCTAGAGCGTCAATCACGGAGGAAAGAAAGAAAGCGTAATTGATTGGCTTTGAACAAATTCTCCATTTATTATGTCTTTGCAGATCAAACCAACAAATAATTGACATGCCATATATATAGTTTCTCTTGATTTGGGCATACTGGGGAAAGCCAATTTCACAACAACTCGACCAAAGTACACCTTGAAACAGAAATTGGCATATGAGTTGTCTAACTTAGCCTAAGTAAAAATTGAGTTTAATATTTGATCCAATTAATTATGTACTTTAAAATAATTAGTACAATGTTTTAATTACATTAATCACCTTCTATGAAGTTGTTTAATGTTGTACACAACACAACCCCAAATTTATGACTAGAAGAGGGTGACAAAGGGTAAGTTGTTTAATGAATCAACCGATTTATTAATTTCTTATTTCTTCATTGATAGTAGTTATCTATTTTAATAAATCATAATCCACATCATCAATACCTATTTCTCCAAGTGACAAGAGGTTGGTTCATCTTAAATTTCGGTTTGAGTGGAAGAGCTTTTATCCCATTAAATGAATTATTGTCCTGAAAAAATGGTCCTAGACTGCGATTTCGGCTGCAAAGTAAAGAATTTTAGGTTTTCCACGATCTCACCGCTGTAAATTTTTCGTAATGGTGACGAAATCGGGACCGCAATTTAAAACATTGCCACTCGCAACAACTAGAGTACAAATTAGTTCACCACCGCTATTTAAAACTTTGCCATCCACAACAACTGCGGTACAAATTAATTCACCAATAAACAAGATCAGGATGATTGGATACAAATTAGAAATATTTTTGAAAATTTATCTATCAAAAGCAAAAAAAAGTTTTTGATGAAAAAGTTCTTAAAAATATTTCTAAATTTGTATTAAAACAGACTTTAATTTCTGATGAGGAAGTTCTAATATTTTTCTGCATCAATGGCGTGGAACCTACAAGTGTTTAGATTCTAGGCAGCTTGTATAGGTTATAGCTAAATATCAGAAAATATGTTACTCCAATTAACCTGTTTTAATTAAAATGGATTGATACCCTAAACTTTGTCATACGAAAACTTTTTTGATGAACTGGTATCTGTTATTAGTCGATGGTCTCATCAGATGATCATATCAGTAACTAATGGAGAGTGATTTAGCTGTCTGAATTACTATATGTTACTCATTGCTAATGATTGACTTCATTTTGTCCACTATGGTGCAAAAGGGAAGGTATAACAAAAAGATGTTTATCACTCAACTTCAATAGTGTGGTGCTCCCTCTCAACACTGTTTGGAAATGGTATCTATGATCATCTATGTTGGGGGGTAAGGCAAGATGGACCACCACTAGTCCAATGGGAATTTTAAAATTAGTAAACTATGATTTTTTATTTGTCATGCTTTGCTTTCCCCTTGTCCTTAAAGAAAAAAGAAAAAAACAACCCGAAGATTGTTTTTTAGTGAAAAAAGAGAAACAATTTGTTGATAGCAAAAACTACAAATGCTTCATACTTCATGCCATATTTTCAAACCATCACATAGACTGTGCAATTCCAAAAGCAAGATTTCACAAGATTATCACTAAGTAAAACCCCTCAATAAATTATCCTAATATAGTACCCTTTATGATTTTTTGTAATTTATAAAGTAAAACATGGAGCACCCACTAAAACAAAAGCAAAATGAACTCTTCGCTGTAATAATTATTCAAGCTCAAGGCTCGAAGTCCTCTTGGTCATCTTCAAACACCTCTTGGTTCTTGTAACCTTCCATGGAGTTCTTGTTCTCATAGGAGTTCACATTGTTGTTTCCAAAGTAACCCCTGTTGTTGTACCAATTCTCGGAGTTCACTCCTCTGGATGAACCACCATAATGTGTTGGCTGGTTGTACTTATCATCAGAGTTAATGTCATAATAGTATTTTCCACCCTCCATAAACCTCGTGTCACTTAACCCCTGTCTCTCGCTGTTGTAATTGTTGTTGACAGATTTAGTTTTGTAGTACCTGTTGTTGTTGGCAGCATCATTGTTTTTATAGTAGTATCTCTCATTGGCAGCATTGTTGTTGTAGTAATATCCATTGTTGTTGTTGTTTTGATTTTCCATGGAGTTGTATCCTCCTTCTGTGTTGTACTTTGCGTCACTCAACTCATTTTGCTTACCAAATGCATCCTTGTTGTTGTAGAAGTAGTTGTTGTTGTTGTTGTAAGAAGTGTCAGTGAGTCTTGTTTCACTCAACTCATTTTGGTTGGTGTTATAGGCATCCTTGTTGAAGTTGTAGTAGTTGTTGTTGTTGGAGTATTTGGTGTTGGCGATGTCTTCTTCAGCTGTGGTAGTTTTGTATGGTTGGTAAGTGGTGGTGGTTGTGTAGGATGCAGCATTGCTTGTGGTAGTGGTGGGAGGGTGTAGACCAGTCTCATGACCATATAGACCATAGCTGTTTTCGGTCTCAGGGATGAAGGTTGGTTGTTGCTCTGGCTTGTTTACTACTGACCCTTCATTTTTAGGAACTTCTGTCTCTTTGAGGTTGTTGTTGTTGTTGAGAGGGGTGACTTTGCTGAAGAACTGGCTGTCTCTGGCCTTAACTTGGAGGGACAATAAAAGGGTTGTTAAGAATAGGAAAGGAATGAGTTTTGAGATGAGAGCCATGGATAGTGTGAAGGAGAGTAAGATGGTATGAACTATGTATACTGATGGGAAGCTTTGTTTGTCCCCAAGTTTCTTTATATAGAGGACCTTAAACCTTTCTTTCCCACCTCTCAATTTTTCCACTCTTCTAAGAGTAGGGTTTTGTGATGATTGTGGTCCCCACACGGGAAACTTTAGTTGATTGGAGTAAGCTTTTTTTTTTTTTTTTTGCTTATTTAGTCATATTATATTACTCTTGGCCGGACAAAGGAGTGGAAAATTCTTACTCTTTTGAGCAGAAGAATACATGCATTCTTTATGGGAAATAATAATTATAAAAGTCTTGATTTGAGTATTTAATATAACTGCAAACTCAAGTTTAAGACTACTAATTAACGTGGAGCGACATGACTGTTCATTTTTTTTTTTCCAGAAAGTGTTGAATGTAATTATAGTTACATATTATTAAAACAAGAGAATCAACATATATTTATAAATAGACACAAAATTTTAATTGGTAAAAGACTTTTTAAGTGATGATAAAAATAAAATTACGAAAATTTAGTTTTAAAATTGATAATATTATGCATGTACGATCACTCTAAATACACATCAGATAGGAACATTATTATGAATCGCAGATCTTGATAGGCAAAAAAGAATCTTTTCTATTTAACCCAGCTTTCTTGTTAGCCTTATCCAAGTTGAGCTGAACATTTAATTAACTATCATATTTCGTTACTTCTAAGCAAACCCATGATTGATTAGAGTTGCATCATAAGAGTGTACGAAAACAAGTGTAATATTACGTTTCTTCAGCTACTCTATTATAGTTCATATAAAAGAGTACAATAATATATGGTACGAAAATTAGTCCGAAAAAATTGCCACAACGAAACCAGTTTTATCTATATTAGAAGATAATTTTATTCAATTATCTCTCTTGAACAGTCATGTTGTCCTCTGCTGTTTGATGTTTATCCTTAAGATTTTTTGCATCCCTGTTTCGTACTAAATAATAGCATTGGTGTATAAAATCCAAAACCTGTCACACTGGTTAGTGCAAATAGCAGCATGAACTTATCCTATTGATAGAAAAAAGTCCGAAAATGAAGTTTCATATTTTAGCCTTTAGTGAAGAAATTAATCATAACCATACCCTATAACCCTGCCAAAGAAAATCCCGATGTAGATTACTACTGATAGTTGAAACTTAAGTGTGGGTTATTAAATGGTGGGGCAGATGATGGTGTTATGAAAAGTAGAAACTTGGTCGATGATTAAGGCACAAGGGTAGTATGGAAAACCAGGGCAAGGCATGGCCGAGTAATTATGCGTGAATTGTGGAGTGGGTGGGACATGAAAAATTGAAAATAATGGCATTTGGTGCACACACCATGTGCCCTCTATGCTTTGTCTAGATTATGGACTGCACCTACCCCTTTTACTACACACATAACTCATGACTCATGATCCTTACAAACGCGCTTGTTAAGTGCGCTTTTGTGAAAGTGCATGCCTTCCTTAGTCCCTCTCAATTCCAAGGTACATCAAGTCAGTGAAGGGTAGCCACTGAATTTTACTTATATAATTTATTTTTAAGGTAATCATTATAAAAATCAACACACTTTTAAGTAGAAGTATCGGAAAAATTTAGGAAAATTATGTGTTCAACAGAGACATAGTAGCCGTTTGGAAGAGTCAATGTTTCCTGATGTCAACAGGGCGAGGCATGTGAAAAATATTAGGGAGGTTGAATATGATGGTACCAAATTTTCGTGATTGAGGTCATAAAAAGAGCATGTAAGTTGGGGATCAGCTTCTAACTGCTTTGGTTGCTGTAGCCAAAATGGGAAAAGAAAAATCTGAGTAGGTTATCTCGAGGATCTTGCATGTTGTGTTTGGAACCGGAAGTTTCTACACAGAAGAAAATAAAATTCAAATCTGAATTTATTTGCTTTTTAATGGGAGATATCTTATCTTTTTCTTGAGGCTTTTTCTTTGTATGTTCATATATTCTAGTTGCTTTTTAGTTAATAGTTAGTTAAAAGGTAATAAAAGAAACTAGGGTAGGCATCTTAAGCCTCAGAAGAGAAAAGGGAAACTGACAGTAAAGAAACTTCCGTGTCTCATTTGTGTGTAGAACTGTGCCTGTCTACACCCAAGATCAATTTTTCTCTTGGTTATGACCCCGAAGAGTGTGAGAAGATGTACCTATAATCATGGTTGTCGATGAATTTATAAAGCAAAAGTGTAAAGTTCAATTCTTAAAGAAAAAAAAAAAAAGGATTAAAGTTCAGCTACTTGACTAGTTTAAAGCCCACCACCAAAAAAGAAAAGGGTAAATTAGTTAAGATGTTAAATTCTGTACTAGAAGAGGAAAGAAACAACACTGGTTTAGCAATGTCCGAAATATCTATGCTAAAATAGGGTAATTAACAAAACAATTGAGCAATTGCTTTGGGATCCAAATTTTCCCATTCATTGTTGCGTAACTTATTACGAGTTTAATTTTTTTTTCATGTCACTGATTTACTTTGTTAACAAATCATCTTAATTTTTTTGGTGATGAAGTTAAGACTAAAAAAGTCAAGAACTTCGTTACCCAAAAAAAATTATCTTAAAGCAAGGGTCTTGCAAACCATTTTCTCATAGCATTAATTAAGAAATCAATAAATTATTTCTTTTCATTGAACTTATATTAAGAATTAAGGAGTGTATTGTTACACTTTTTAGTATGGGTATTGATCAACATTTTTAAAGGATTCTTATATAATTGACATATTCTTCTGTTTTCTTTTATAAAAAAACACATATATATATATAATAAAGAAATTAGTTAATTACATTAAATTTTACTAGTTTAAAAATATATTTCCTAAATTAAATTTGTTATAAATGTTAAAAAAGTGGAATGACATTTTTAGGAAGAGTATATGATTGAATGATAGCATAAAAAAGTTTTATATTATTAATAAATTTTAATTAAATTCACTTATTATTAATAGTTTTCACGAGAAATTCTAGGATTTTAACATATTCTTTTGAACGCATTATTTATTATTGACTACATATATTAAAAATCACAATTTTTTTATAGATCAAACTACTTATTTAATGAATCTTTCTTCTCATTTTGTACGTTTTTTTTAAGTATATTGATAGAAATTTGATTTTCTTATCGTATGAAGAAAACTTTCATGAGAGACACAAAACTCACTTTTAAAGTCTTTAATAATCTTCATCAAAAAAAAATTAGTCTTAGATTATCGATTGAGGAATATTCTTGGTTCACTGTTAAAAAAAAAAGTGTAGCATGCACTCTCCATATTCCAATTTTCTTCTTATGAAGAAAACTTTGATGAGAGGGACAAAATTCATTTTTGAAATCTTTATTGATCTTTGAAAAGAATTAGTCTTCGACTATCGATTAAGAGATATTTTTTATTCACATTTTAAAAAGTGTGTTGCATGCACTCTTTATATTCCAATTGTTCCTTATTATATTTATCATATACCCCCTTCAATCTTTAATTTAAATATAAACAATTTATGTTCATTGTTTCAAAATTCATGCAAATCTTAAATATTTATATTCTATTTAATAAAGTAATTTTAAAAATACTTTTCATTTAATTGAGATTTAATTTTTTAATAATAGTTTTAGTTAAATATCAAATTCCCATGAAGATTAATTTAAAATTTATATTTTAAATGTGATTAATAAAATTTAATAATGTTAACCATGGCATGAATTATTTTCTCCTATTTTTCAAGATAGGAAAAGGGTACATATTCTGAAAAGAAGGAAGAGGATTTTAAGAAGTAAATGAAAACCTAACATTAATTAGCGATACATAATTACGAAGGAGCCATAGAAGCATGAAGGTTAAATAAAGACAACTTAGTTCTTTTTGTTAATTACTATTACCATTTCTAAAGTTAGATAACTTTTACAATATTTGTTTTCTATTTTTTTTCACAAAACTTCAACCTCAATATTTTCTTTGCAAAAAACATTTAGCTCTATGGTTTTCTCTCTCTTATATCTTTAAGTGCGGTGAAAAGAATTAGTACAAAATTATTTTAATTAACTAGTAATTTTGAGTTTAAATATTAAATATGCACATATTTTAAATATTCAGAAAAAGAACTTACCTATAATAATTTTATTTGACTTAAACATTTTCTTTTATGTGAAAGATATATTTTATGTAAAAAAATATATTTATCTCGTTGTATGTATTAAATAAGTTGAGCATATATAAAAATATAAAATTTGCACATGACATGATCACGTGAGAAATTCCATCCTCGTGTAATGAACATATATGACAAATTATTCTTTCTAAATTAATGACAAGAAAATTCAACCATCTTACATTTTTCCATATATCACAAAAAAGTGATTGTTTTGGTAGAAACAGAGGAATGATTTGAAGTAAAATAAATATTCATCCGTCAAGTAAAAAAATTTCTATGAAAAATATGAAATCAATAAAACGGCACATGAAAACATGTATTTTGATTTTGATTTGTAATATTCATGTGTTGTCTCTTGTGGTAGAAATGTAATAGTGTGATATGTTGTAGAGGAACTCACTTGTGTTCAGAGTTCAGACATAAACTAATCTCTTTCCGTATTTTTGTTTTCCCTTTTACCCTTTATTCTTCTTGGAGCAAGAGAAATAGAATGCGCAATTGACGGAACTTCCATTACTTTCTGCTGTCTTTCCAAAAGGAATAATTTAAAAAAAAATAAATTAAAGAGGGCGGAAGAGAAGAGAAGAGAAGATATAGCAAAGTAAAAGATTCTTAAATTATAAACGAAGTCTAAGATATGAAGGGTTGCATTTAATTTTATTTCACATGAGTATATTATATAATTATAATGCTTTCGTCAAAACTTCTTTTAGAATGAATTCATCATATTTCGTCAAAACTACTAATTTTCCTCATTTTCTTACCACCCACCTTTTGGATTACCATTCTTTAGTGATGTGTTAAACCACAAATCAAATACGCTAAACAGCATTTGATGTGTTAAACTATAATTCAAGTACGCTAAAGAATACAGCTGTTAGAAAAATGAAAATTGTTGCTTTTGTCAATCTGAGAGTCACACTGTATAATTGGAATTATTAGAGGACATACTTGAACAGTACGTGTTCATATAACCTACACCTAAAGCCCTTACACATTATTATGTTAAAAGATTATTGCCACCATTATGCAATACAAAAAACAATTAAAGATTACTGTCGTATTAGATTGAAACTAATAATCTTTTAAAATAACGTGTAAGGGTTTTATGAACATATTTCGTATTATTTTTGTTGGAAGCAAGAAGCAAACTTCTAAATTATTTTTGTTGGATTATTGATTGTATAATAATATTGATTTTTCTATATATAAGAAAATTAAGAATCTACGCAATGGCGGGTT
This sequence comes from Cajanus cajan, assembly GCF_000230855.2. Classification (NCBI taxonomy): domain Eukaryota; kingdom Viridiplantae; phylum Streptophyta; class Magnoliopsida; order Fabales; family Fabaceae; genus Cajanus; species Cajanus cajan. The sequence continues at coordinate 69,634,685 of NC_138519.1, read as the reverse complement.
TATATCTATTGTACACCATTAGTCTAGTCAACCATAAAACTGAGAAGCCGTGACATGACTAAGAGATAATGTACCTTTTAAAGCTGCAATACAGAAAAAATGTAATGCAGCCTTAAAAATGAAAGTTTTAATAAGAAGAATCTTCAGAGACATCCGAGTTAGAGATTTCTTGATTCACAATTCTATTTGCATGTACCATCTGAACCCTCGCTCATAACATCTGCCTCTGAATCCTCCTCTTCAATGCCAATCTCATTACTATTCCCGTTGTTGTTGTCATTGTCATCTTCAGAAGCTTCCACATCTTCATCACTCATTCCAACTAAATCCCTACTCCATCTGCTGGGAGTGCCATTATAACCTATTTCCCAGTTGCCTTGATCATATTCCACAGCTTGACCATTGTCATCAGATTCCATTGCTTGGACATTGTCATCAGATTCAACCTCTTCGGTGTTGTTACTGATGTTAGCAGCCCCCATGTGGATGGGAGTCATGGGACTTGCCTTATCATCATTCAAATCCTCATCCAAGCTTCTCAATGATTCTCTACCAATACTAGAGCTACGATTGGCACCCTTATGGCCCAGCAACAAGTCTTCAGTAGCCCTCTCCCTAGCCCTTCTTTTCTTGACTGTTTGGCGACCACGTCCACCAACTTGTCCTTCTGATCCTGTTCTCTGCTGTTTTATTCTTTGATTTAGGCTTCTAGCAACCTTAGCATTACGATGGCCACTATCTTGTTTTCTTTTTGACAACTTTTTACCCCGTCCTTTATCACAACTCCCTTGTTCTCCTTGTTTATTGTTACTTTGCACAATTTTCACAGGAGCAGATCTAACTTTCATGAATTCATCATTGTCCAAGTCTGCTCGTCCAACCACTTTTCTAGATTTAGATGGATTATATCTTGAAGGAAGCTTCTGTAAGAAAACAAAGCAAGTTAGTTGGCTAGTGAACATTAGATTAACCCCACAATTTTCCAGAAAAAACAGCCACACCTTGTCCCAACAAAAGGGACATGTACATCACAAAACTTGACATCCAATCTGCATGGTGAATGTATAGGACAAAATAGTTCATCTTCATTATTTTCAGACAAAAATATAAAATAGTAGCAAAACTCATAGCAAAACTTTCATGGTAAGAGGAGTGAGCATGTAGCAACACTCTTAACACACTACTTCGATTCAAGCACACATTCTATATAAGTTCAAATTTATTGAAAATTACAACATCGTGAGAGTTTATTAAATAAGGTGTGAGATAAAAAATTCTGATCTCCAATAAATTTAAACCAATAGGAGTGAATTCAAAAAAGCGTGTGGGTGTTTCTAGCATTTCTCTTCATGTTAATACCAAATTATAAGTTTGAGAGCAAAAGCACTTGACTAATTAAAAACTAGGAAAAATAAAAATAGACTCACTGTGTATTCTCTATCATCTTTCTTCTCACAAGGCTCAGGTCTCTCACGTAGTACGTAGACAATGGATGCATCAAACTCAAAAAGTCTGAGAGACACGGCTGAAGTGGTCAGTGGAACCCATGGAAGTACAACAATTGATTCAGGATCGGTAGAGGTCTGTGCAACACTCTTTGACATAGAGTTCAACCCCAACTGTTCCCCTGTTGTAGAGAAGGTTGATGATAAAAAGTTTCGCTTCAATGCTCTCTCAAGTAGTGTAAATATCTGAAAAATGATTGTTAAGTTTAGAAATCACTTGGCAGCCTTGATTCTTAATTTTTAAAATGTAAAGAAAGGAAGATAAAATTTTAATTAAAATGGCAAACCTGTAGCAATTCCTCAACAGAAGATGATTTGCTCAACTTCACACTCCAAGGCCTCCTAATATCTTCTGTCCAATTTGATTGAAATGCTTCAGGTGGAACAGATACCTGTAACTCAGAGCGTGAATATAATATATCCCTCAAAAGAAATGTCAACATTCTAAAATTAAATTAAGAAACCAAAATAGGCTCGAGGTTAAGAAAGTAAAGCACACCATCAACTCACCTCAATAAAAGCTAGCAGAGCCTTGAGTAATCTTGTCTGCAAAGGAAGAGAATAATCCAAAACAAAAACATCTTTTGAAAATTTGTCTCCACATTGAAATGCATGTTTAGAAAAATTAAATCCATTATTTGAGGGAAAAGACCGGTGGCAACAACTACAATGGGAGTCTTCAAAGAAATAAGGGTTGAGACAAATATCACAGATGACAACCTGAGGTTTGCATCTCTTTTTCCCATATTTCATTGCACACAATATTGATGAGCTATAGCATTCTTTCCACATCCACTTTTGAAAATCTTGGTACCTTCTCAAGGCAGATTTCTTCTCACTCTCGCTTTTCCCAAGCTCGATTTTGAAGGATGATGAAGTTTCTAAAGTGTCAAAGTTCAATCCACAAAGGGTACTGCTAGGACTGTCAGATTCAGTGTGGCCATCGGAACTGGAATCTGTTTCATCAACTTCATTTTTAACAGATGTTTCACCTCTGATTTTGGAACATTGTGTATTCTTGCAAACATTTTGTTTAAAGGAAGTCTCGACCTTTTGCAACATTAGACGCAAATGAGATTCCCTGATCCCGCGTGAATCAAGTGAATTCAGAAGCACATCAAAGGCCTGTAGAGAATTAGTTTAATAAATTATAACAATTAATACAAATCATAAAGCCACATTAAATTCCCATAAATAAATAAAAAGCAACAAAGATTATTCAATAACATTTCCATCTTTGGCTAGCCAATAAGTTAAAATTATATAAGAATTGAACTTTGGAAAGATGCAAAAAGGTTAGATATTGATGGATAATGTAAAGCTAAAATAGGATGAAATGAGTTTAACATGATCCTTTAGGAACCGGACCAGACCAATTAATCTGACTGGTTTTATCATAAACCAGACCCCATGCCTTGGGTAGTTCAGTTGGGCCATATAGAAGCAACCAATTCAAAAACCAATGATAATCATTGAACTTCCAAAAGCCAATAAACCACACAAAACCAGACTGTTTGCTTATAAACAGATTCTTTGCTAATTGCTGTTAGAAAATGCTTGAACTTGGCTGTGCAAGACTCAAACCCCTAAATGAAACTCTCCAGGTTAATGAGCAAACCATTTCTATCACTTAATCCAGTACATGTCTTTTGTTATTATATGCTTTACAATAACATTTGTAATAAGTATTCAACTTGTAATACAGACACACTGACATAGAATTTTGACCATCACTTAATCATTAATCCATGAATCAATGCTTTCATTGATTCAATGACTAGTCCAATTTTACAGTGGAAAGGTGTCTATTGAAGTCAGGAATTAGTTGATCAGAACAACAAGGATCACCATATAGGGGAAATAAGAAAGAAAAAGGCAACTAGAGCACACACAATTTACCTCCTCAGTATCAATAAGCCTCCAATTGCCATCATGGTATTCAACAAAAATTCTGCCAGAGCCAGGATCGTTGGAAGAAGCTGATGCAACAAATTGCCAATAACGGTTATGTCTGCGATCTTGCCCAAGGGGTAAGGATCTATAGACATACATCTCCTCTGCTATGTGGGAAATATAAGATTTCAACTGAGAACGTGACCTTTTTGAATATTGTGCAAATGACTGAGTGTGATGGATATCTGAACTAGTGTAGAGATCTTGGAGTGAAGAGTGCTTTTCAATAGACAGGCTCTGTATACTAGAAGCTGCCTTTTGATTTTCAGCAAAGCTGGGAGAGGGCACGTATTTATTATTGTTGCTAATATTAATTCCAAGCAATGGGCTTTGGTTGCCCTCCAAGGTAGGACAAGAGTTTTGTATTTCAACTTTATTCCCATTGATACATGGAAAATCTGATTTAAAGAAAACATCATCTCTTAGACAAAGTTTATCTAGTTGTGCTTCTGCCCACATTTGTTTCTTCAGAGCATTTGCTGCTTCTAAACGTTCCTGAACAACTCCTCATGTCAATTTGATAAACAAAACACAAAAATTAACTTAAGGACATACATTATATGGAATAAAGTTTACCTCGAGAACAACACGGATTGAACTCCCTTCATTTGCCACATCAACCAACACAACAAGGGCATTTAGACGCTCTTCTACACTAAGATCAGAATATTCTCCTTCCGCAAGCCCTTGAACCCATGACTCTCCAGGCTTGCTTTCATCAATTTCCATATTATCTTCACCAAGATTTCCAACATTAAGATCTTCACAAGCACCAGGTTGTCTAGTGACGGCAATTGGAGCATCAGCATTTTTGGAACCATTCTTAGGAAGATAAGGTAGATCCTTGTCAAACTCACTTTGAAGTTCAACATCATGATCCAAATTTTCTTTTCCATTTGAAGTTAAATTGTCACATTGTTCAGATGTTTTGTTAGCACTTGACAGACTTAAATCAACTTCAGGATCCTCATCAATTTCATCACTTTCTGACTCTTCTCTTTCAACATCATCAGCATCCTCCCCAGCTAGAAACCCATTTTCATAAATTTGAATTTTCTTCCTTGCTTCTGAAAGAATGGACTCGGCATCAGCAGGATCTTTTCTAAAGGCTTTACGTAAACAATATGTTGATGGAGCTATTCTTTTAAAAAGCTTGACATCTCTTGATAAAGCAACAGAAATTGATGCCTCAGGTGTCTTGCTGGTTGTCAGATCTCGAAGACCAGATATCTGAAAGGTAAAGAGACATAGGTAGTTAAGACTAAAGAACAAACCTGTCAATATGAAGATCACTTAATACGGACATATGCAACTCACCTGAATTTTTTCAGCAAGCTCTAGTATTGTCAATCCCTTTTTATCCTCAAGTGAGAGAACATGAAATGCTGCAAACTTAACTGTACCAGGAGTTAATCGATGTCTAGATCTTCGAGGGGCTAACAGACCTTTCTCATGCATTTTTGCAAAAGCATTTTCAGCAGCTGAACCATTACGAAGTGTAGATATGATATCTTCACAATTCCTGCCCTGTATTTACATATACATTTTGATCCATTTATTCAATACAATAACATTAAAAGCATTTTTTTTTATTAAAATGCATGCAAAACAAATTTGTCAGCAAAACATTTTGAGTGTGTTTGGGAAAGCTGTGAAAATTAAGATGCTTGCTGTAAAGTGATTTTAAGATATTTTATTTCATTTGGATATAACAAGAAAATAAGGTTATCAATAGCGGATAACGGTCTATGGCGGTGAGGCCGAAAATCCTTTATAACTCTATGGCGGACGCCATAACGGGAAAAAAAAATACATCTATATATATATATATAGATATACTTATATACAAAGAAAACAACAAAATAAATAACAAGCAACAAAACTAAATTAAAAGCAACATAATATCAACTTAAATATCATAACAACAATACCATAATTCATTAAGAAAGGATTCAAAGGAGTAGGAAAAACTAAAAGAAGAAGAAGGATTAAAACTGAAAAAAAAGGAGAATTAAAACTGAAAAAATAAAAGATAGAGGAAGATTAAAACTGAAAAGTAAAAAAAAGAGGATTAAAACTGGAAAAAAAAATGAGAACTAAAACTGAAAAAATAAAAGCAGGAGGAGGATTAAAATTGAAAAAAAAAGAGGATTAAAACTGAAAAAAAAAAATGTTAAATTTTAAGTTTATCTATGTCGCCGGAGTTGCTCGCCGGAGTGCTGGGCCACCACGGTTCAAGTCGCCGACCAGCAAGGGGACCAAGGGACGGTGAACGACAGTGGTTAGGGGTAGTTTCAACTTCCGTAAGTGTTGTTCACGCGTCGTGGACCCATGGTTGCTCGCCGGAGTGGTGGGCCATCGCGGTTCAGATGGTCGGTCGCAAAGGTGATCAGAGAGCGGCGATCGAAGTTAAACGAAGGTGACCAGAGAGGTTTAAAACCTAGGGCAGATTGTGCGACTGTGCGTGACCTCTTCCAAGTGCAGAACTTCGCGCTACTGAGGGAGAAGTGAGTCGAGCCAAAAAAAAATTAGGGCTCACTCTATTTGGGCCTGTTTTGAAGCCCAAAAATAGGTTTTTTTATAAATAAAAAAAAACCCTTCATGACCTCCATAAAGCTTCACGGCGCCATGACCATGGCGGGCGCCATATCGGAAATGGCAGACACCGCCATAAACCTTCATAAAATGGATGGCGAATGGCGGTTTGGACCTGAACCGCGACGTTTTTCCTTTATAACGGCGTTATAACGGATATTTGAGAACATTGGAAAATCAAGTTTTATATAGTAAATTAGCTTAAAAGAAAAAAAGCTATCGAAAAATAATCATTGACCTCAAATTTTCAGCTTCTTAAAAACAGGTGATTTTCCACAAAAAAAAGCTTTTTGCAAATTTAAGATGTTGTCTAAACATATAGCTTATTTTTAAAACATTTTTTTTCCTAAAAAGAAAACAACTGAAATATATGATTATAAGTTGTTCCAAACATTCTCTTAATGGTAACAATTAACAAAAGTCTACAAAGGTTCAAGGTGAACAAATTAGCTTATAGCAAGTTATAATAAATCAGCATATTGAAATGATATCTTAATTGTATTTGTAACATAGTATGTTGGTTTAGAGCTTAGTGAATGCTAGAGAGGAGAGTATATAAGATTTTCTTTGAGAAGGGAGCCTTATTAGCTCATTCTGAAATAAAACTTAGAGAGAAGTTTTAGAGAGACTCTGGGTCCATAAGCTCCTTTCTCTCTCAAATTTCTCTGATTTATTCTTCTTCTTCTATAGATCACTAACTTCTTCTGTCTTTTCTTGGAATTCAGGCTAGGAAGCTTGTTTTCAAAAGATTGATTTTCACAGGTAGAGTTTCAGGAGAAATTCTTCTTCTTCTCAAATTCTTGGCAGTTTAGAGCTAATCTCCAGGTGAAAGAAGCTAGAATGTAGGTTGTTTGGTTGCATGTGAGTTTAAGAACTCAATTGATGCATGAATTTTGAGAATCCAAGGTTGAATTGAAGGAATTGTTTATTTTTCCGGGTTTTGGGAAAAATGGGGTTTTTGGTGATTTTGATGCATCGAGTGGGTACATGTTGAATCTGGGAACGTTTTTGAATTGTATAGGGTTTAAATATTATATCGCATGGATTGCATGTGGTGGAAATCTTCTGATTTTCAGGTTTTTATGAAATTTTTTAAGATTTGGAGGCTGCTGTTTGAATTTGTGTCGGGCGCATGTTCTTGGCATCGAGCGTGCATTCGTCAAAGGCAACCATTTTAAATTCACGCCAGACGTGAGGTTAGTCGCACCGGGCGCGAATTAAGATAAGAGTCTCTGGATGAGTCACGCTGGGCATGAAGAGAACCACGTCGAGCGCGATATCAGATAGTGACCCTGTTTGGCATTTTACTGATATGGCGTCGGGCGCAGGGTGGGTGCGCCTGGCGTGGAGACCCTTGGAGGTCTCTGTTTGATTTGGCACCGGGCACAGGGTAGGCGCGCCGGGTGTGGAGACTCTTGTGAGTCTCTGTTTGAATGACGTCGGGCACGAGCCAATTGCGCCAGGCGTGAATGAGCCTTAAAGCTCTCGGGGTTGGATGTTAGGCCGGGCGCAAAATGGATGCGTCGGGGCGTGAATATGCTTAATGATTTGGTTAAATTGCTAAGTTGCCTGATGAAGATGAGTTGAGTATTTGTTGACTTAAGTTGTTTATATGTTGTGTAATTGATGAAACTAAGTTGTTTACATGTTTATTGTTGAATTATGAATAAGTCGAAATGTATAAGTTGAAGTAGTCTATTGTTGTAAAGTTGATGTTATGATGCCTATTGTTGTAAAGTTGTAAAGTTGGGGACATATGGTGAAGATATATGTCCTATGTTGAGATACATAGTACTAAGGTGATAAGTTGAAAGTTATTTTTAAAGTTGAATCCCTTCGTACTGTGTGGGCGGCATGGAAGTAGTCGATCCATGACATGGTTGAATGACTAATTTGAGTAAGGTATCTAGTTAGAGATGTAGTTTTTGACTAGGTACTGGAGGGTGCATGGTACTTGGAGGGCAGTGGGTGGGCTAACTCCATATGTGGATTGGTGATGCAAGCCAAGGCCGTGGTGGGCCCATATCCAAACCCTTCTGCCTTGATAGTAGTAATGGACCTCCGAGTCAGAGTGACACACCTGAGAAATCGTCTATTGTTATCTATACTTGGTTCTCTTCGGAGTTCCTAACGATGCCCTATACCTGACCTGATTAAGATAAGTCAAACGTTGGATTCGGTAGGGTTTATGCCACCTAGACTACTCAACCTTAGTTGTTGGAGATCTCCTAGTTGTATATGTGTGACGACGTATTAGTTGATGTTGCATGTGTTGTTGCATTCAAATTTCATATAAAGTTGTATGATTGAGCTCATAGTTGAGCTATTATGATAAACTGTGTGGTTGTGTTGTGATGATGATTGGACGAATGAGTAGTATAATATTGCCCTATACTTGTATGGTTGTTTATTGAACTCTAGCTTATCCTTCTGTTTCCATATGGATGGACTGCGATGATCATACTGTGTGGGAGCAGATCAGGACTAGGTTGGAGTTGGTTGCTACGACCACCGCTAGAAGTAAAATTTTGTTCCTGGTAGTAGTCAATCCCGGATAGCGGCGCGGAGCGATCGACCCTAAAACTGGGATAGCGGGATGACGCGGAGCAGGATAACCGCTATTTTAATATTAATTTATATATATTAAATAGAATCAGAAATTAAAAAAAGATAAGCTGCTGAAATAGAAATAGAAAAGCAGTTCAATTAATAAAAAAAATTTTAAAAAATTGTTGAATTATATTTAATCAGAAAACAAATCTGATAAATTAAATTTAATAAAAAATTAAAAATACAATTTTCTGAAATTAAAAATAAAATTTTCTGAATTAAATTTAATCAGAAATTAAAAATAAAATCAGCTGAATTAAATTTAATCAGAAATTAAAAATAAAATTTACTGAATTAAATTTAATTAGAAATTAAAAATAAAATTTGCTGAATTAAATTTAATCAGAAACTAAAAATAAAATTTGTTGAATTAAATTTAATCAGAATTTAAAAATAAAATTTGTTGAATTAAATTTAATCAGAAATTAAAAAAATAATAATAATTTAATAAAAAATTAAAAAACAAATTATGTTGCAATGTACATAAAGGAGAGAATACTCGAAGGAGAAGACGAACTAAGCGTGGCGCGTCGGAGCTTGCGGCCACGTCGGAGCTGGAGGCGCGTCGGAGTTGGAGGTGCGTCGGAGCTGAAGGCGCGTGGCGACGGAGGTGCGTCGGAGCCGGAGTTCGTCGGAGCTGCACGCACGATCGGCAGAGAAGAAGAAACAATCTGAGAGGGAGAGACGAGAGAGGGCTGCGACAATTGAAATCGCGAGAGGGAAAGGGAGACTTAGGGCAAACAAAGCCCCATTGAAAAGACTGACTTACCCTTAATGAAGGGTAAGTCGAAATCGCGCCCGCGATTCCGGGATTTGTGCCGCTCCGCTCCGCCTCCGACGCGGCCGCTCCGGCCGCTACACAAATCCGCCACGCGACAGCAGCGAGATTGCGGGGTGAGGCCGCTCCGCTCCGGAGCGCCGCGATAGCGGCCGCTCCAGCCGCTATTGACTACTATGCCTGGTATCAGAGTTCCCGTCTTGGGTAACTTTCTGTTGGTGCTTGACTGGCATTAGGATAGTAGTATTATTTTTGGATGACTCTGTATGCAAAGTATATATTGTGTACATAAATATTTATTATCTCTTCTTATATATGTATATTCTGTTATCCAACTTAATATTTTATTTTAGTTCACTAGATTATTAGTGCGATTCCACAAAGTGTAAGGACCACGACGGGTCGTAACAATATTAACTATTTAGTATTTACTATCTTAAAACCATTAAAAATGGAGGTATTCACATATCACAAAAATCTTTAAAGCTAATAAAAAATTAATAAAGTAGAATAAAGAAAATTATACCTCGTCTCTACCATTTGCATAAGACCAGGTAATACTTTTTTTCTTCAACTGTGGTCCATATCCGGTAGATAATGCTAACTGTCGAAAAATTTCTGGCCAGGTCAATAGATTTAAATGCTTATGCCAATTTCGTATGTCAAAACCCCATGCATATGCCTGGCATAAAAAATGCAATGTTACAAGACTAGACGTCGTTAAATAAAATGGCTATTTCTCTTGAGGGAAAATAGAAAGAAAATGGCATAAATACATTTTTCGTCCCTTATATTATTTATTAGTGTCAATTTAGTCTCACTTTAATTAATTGAATCAATTTAGTCTCACATCTTTAAAATGTATCTTAATGTTTGATTTTCCATTTCTTCCGTTTAAATACTTAACGGATTTGACACGTGTCATATTGTTATGCCATGTGTCATGTTGTCATGTCACATGTCATGTCATCATGTCACGTGTCATGATGTCCGACCATGTGACATGATAACATGACATGTGGCATGACATATGTCATATTCGTTAAGTATTTAAACGGAGGAGACGAAAAATCAAACATTGAAATACATTTTAAAGACATGAGACTAAATTGATTCAATTAATTAAAGTGAGACTAAATTGAATTAAATAAATAATATAAGGGGCAAAAAGTATATTTTTGCCATAGAAAATTATAGAAGTCCTTCAACTTACGCCTTCCACAATCTTTGGATGGCCACCTCCAAAGTTAGTAGCACCATTCTGATTCATTCCTAATCTTGTAGAAGGCGTCCTTGCAACATCTTGAATGTCTTTTATTATCACCTTGAGAAGAGCAACATGTATCTCACCTAACAATCTTGAATCCTGAGTTAAAATGATTTTAACACCCAGAATGAGCTAGAGTGCACAAAAATAGTTAAATTGATAGCATGAAATCACTAGAATAGTCCATATTGACTCACATAGTCGTGAAATGCTTGAACAAACTCATCTATAGTAAAAGGCCACAATTCCAGAACATCAGCAAAAGTAATCAAAAATCTCCAAACCTGAAACAGACCAGTACAACTTTCAAACCTTAAATTCAAAAGCCTTAGAAGCAATTATATAAAATAAGACGGGAATCGTACATCAACAGAACTGCTGATTCAACAAATAATGTTGCACACACTAAAAAGATAGAAGGAAAAGAACCTTTCAACTATAGAATTTAGAAAGAAAATGCCCAATGCACCATTTCTTAATGCAATATTAAATTTGATTAAAGACAAAATTCAGAAAAGACCAAAGGAAAATATTCAGGTTTACCTGATCTTAATCTAACATACATGCAACATTAACCATAACAACCTTAAGTCCTTAACTATTTATTGAAGTAGACACAAAAGCATTAATCTTCAATTTCAAATCATAGTAGACTGAAAAGATAGATCACTATTAGGACCAGAGAAGAATAAAGATGTTAACAACATACCATGAAAAGATTGCCGACATTTTTTTCTGAGTTGATCCAGGGTTTGATTGCAAATGGTTTTCTTAGCATTACACTCTCTGGCGGGAAAACACTCAAAGAATCTACAATATGTAAATAAGGGTTCAGTACTAATAGAAACTCATTCCATTTTTCTAGTTTCCAAACAAATACTGAACACCTAACGAGACCAACTATATAAACTCAAAAACAACAAAACAAAAATAAATTGCTCACCCCTAAATGATTCGAGGTGTTGCAGAGTATCAAAATCAAGATGGATAATAGAAGAAATCCCCTTGCTTGAGGCAGCCAACTCCATCATTTCTAGCTGTTCATCCTCAAAAAGTTCTATAGATTCCCTAGCTATTCTACGAGCAGTTGCCTTCTCAAGAGCAGTTTTCCTTCTCTCTTCTTCTTTCTCTTTGCGAAGCTGTTCTCTTTGCCTCATTTTCTCTGCCTATTTAGACAAAATATGTGAAGATGAATTAAATATTCTCAAAAGTCTAAATATTGATCAAAAGGCGATCAGCATTAGGCTTACACACTTTTAAATTTTCTTTCAGCAAAACCTTTTCCCTTTTCTCAATTTCACGTCTTGCTTTTTCCTCCTCTCGCAATCTCTCCCGCATCAACCTCTCTTCTTCCTTCCTTCTTTCAAGATCTTTTCTCTCCATTTCTTTTCTTGTTCGCTCTTCAATCTAAAACAAAAAAAAGGGAAAAAGAAATATTAGATAAAAGAATATGAATGTGATCCAATCGTAAACCCTATAAAAGAATTGTAATAACAAGCTAAACTGAATTCATTTCAACTAAACCTTTCGTCTAAGGTTATCTTGTTTCTCAAGCTCTTTCCGGATTTTCATCTCGTGGGCTTCAACATCCCGAGCATCACCACTCTACATAAATATAGTTAAAATTATAAAATCGTCCTTTAAAAAGAATATATAAAATAATTCAAGAAATTGAACATAGAGCAAAATTACAACATTAATTACTAAAGATTGCTCAAATATACCTTTCGTTTCTTTTCAATCCGCATTGCACTGTTGTGCAAAACTTGTCCACTTGGTAGAGCATTGAGATTTTCTGGCTCAACAATTTGGCGATTAGTAAAGTGAGAGTGCATTCCGACATTAGCTCTATTTTGGTACATTTCCCTTTGGGCCGCAACATCATTATCCTGAGAAGGAGATTGATGGGGAATCAATTGCTTGTCTTGTTGGGACAAAAGACGAGCACGAGAAGAATGGCCTTGAGTTGCATGAAATTTAGGTATATGCTCATTTCCATGCACAAAAGGAGGATTTCTAGTAGAACCTTCCATTGGATCATGTAAATGAGATTGGTTGCAATGTCCAAAAGCATCAGACCTGATGCTAGATTGTTTTGGTAGAAATTGATGGTCACGAGATGTCCTTGCCATAGCCTAGAATGGAGCTCAATTTAAAATCAAAGCTAAAAAATAAAGCAACTAAGCAGTAAAAAAAATCACCATTCGCCATCTGTACAAATAATATGAACAAATAATAACAACAGGTTTTCCATATCCTCAAATTGTAAAGGAAAACACAGACAAAAGATTATTTGTATCAAAAGAGTATTTATAAACTAAAATGATAATCAGCACATACATCAAGACTAGACAAACGGCAGTCAAACTAAACATAAATATATATTGAATAAGCAAGCACACACGAAAATCTGCTGATAAAGAAAACACCAAAATCTAGACATTCTATTTTTTAAAAAAAAAAAAGCAATGAAAGCTTAGGCTACCTCCATCCTTACCACCAGTGTCCTTCCATTCCATTGTACAAGATTAACATCTAAATAAAAGATATTTGATAAATAAAAGTACATATTCATCAAAACCAAAATAGAAATTCAAGTATCTTGTTTCAACCTAAAACTACCAGTCGATTATTTAGCAAGTACCATCAGAACTAAATGAATACACACCCATACACTGACATGTACAAGCTTTAAAATAGGTACCCAATTAGCATAGCTATCTTCAACATTCCAAATTTGTGATCAATAAGCAGAGCAAGACAAGTTTCATTTTATTGATCAAGATTACATTGTCATATAAGAAAGAAAACCAACCTTATTTGTTTTAACATCACGTCTTTCATGTATTTTATTGTCATAGCCAAAACTAGGTGGCTTCTGCTGTTCTGTAACTGCTGCTCCAAAAAGGAAACATACAAGTGTCAGTAGCAAAACAAAGTGTATGCACCAATCACAAACAACTTCTACCTATTGCTTCTACCAATTTATTTAAATTACAAAGTAACAACCGTAGAGATGGAAAGCAAAGCCACATATGGAAAAGTTACCCAGATGAAATATAAAGCACATTTATGTCAGAATTTTTCATAAAGCCCATGGAGAAGCAAAGAAAGCAAGATAAAGCGATTCAAGCATGTAATATTAAATTAGGACCTAAGAAATGTATGACACAACATACAATATAAAAGAAACAACAGCATTCAGTTAACACAATAAGTTAAGATAGGATGACAAGTTTCTATGATCGTATATATACCTAAAGGTGCCCCAAAGGCATCTAGTGGCAATGGATCAAACTCCACTCCTAGAATTGGACCATCTTCCCTCAATGGCTCCCCTAACTGTGCCTCAACATAAGCAATTGCTCTAAGCTCCATCATAGTGTGTGGGGACTCATAATAACCATTCACACCCCGGGAAACCACATTCAAGGGCTCCACTCGAGTATATAGGCTAGACCTTGAATCTGACCCAGATCCATACTCATTACCAGGCTCAGGGCCCAACCTGGGTCATGTGTTGGAGAATCTGGCAAAGGCTCTACTGGCAGCTTCCGCAGTGGTGGCGGTTTCTTGGTTGGCAATTCCTTCCTATCCTTCAATCTTCGATGGCAGAACCACATCTGAAGCTGTCGATCTGACAACCCCAATTTCTCAAATAACTCTGCCCTCATAGTTTCCGAAGGGTAATTATCCACTAATCAACCAAAAAATCACAAGATTAATCCCCAACCCCTCAACATAAAACAGAAACACCCCCTCCCCAATTCTAAAATTATTGCAAAAATTTCAAAACAAAAGGAAAAACACAAGAAAATTGAAATTTGTGAAATTCAAGAAATATAGGATGAAGGAATGAACCAGCATAAGCTTTCTCGAGGGTCTCAAGTTGAAAAGGGGTTTTCATATGGCGCTTGGGCTTGCTCTGCTCCTCATTAGAATTCACAATCTTGATACTGCTTCCATTGTTGTTGTTGTTGTTATTCTCATTACTATCATCATCTATGCCACCCCTTTTCCGATTATTCTCTCCCTCTAAACAACCCTCGTCCTCCATTGGCGAAAATGGATCAAAGATCGAGACTTTCCTGCCCCCGCTTCACAAAACCCTAGAAATTACAGAATCTCCAAAAGAACAAGCACCCGAAATTAGGGTTCCCTAGGAAAATCAATTTTTGTTCTTCCTCCAATTCCTTTATGTCTTTCTCTCTCTCGATCAAACCAAATTACGTAATTGTGAAGGAATGAAAAGTCATAAGGGATGAAAATAATTAAAACTATAAATAAAGGAAGAGAAAATTATAAAAGTTGTGTGCAACGAGGATTGAATAGAAGAACAATGAAGAAGAACAAAAGAATCGAGGACAAAAGAAAACAATAGTAAGAATATTAATAATCTTAAAACAAAAATAATAAACCAACAACAGTTTCTCTTGACTGCTACTCTTACTATAATTCCACCCCCACCTTTCATGATAATTCTATTTTTTTCAAATTTGTTTCTGGTTCGAATAATAATCCGTTATCTTTTTATGTTTTTTAGGTTCTCTTTATTATGAATGAACGGTTTCAGCATGAGTGTGTGTTTGTTGTTCCTGTCAAACAGGACTTAACAAGGATATAAAAACAAAAACAAATCACGCCAAAGATAACAAAATATGCCTTTCTTTTTCTTTTGTTTAGATTAGATAATAACATTTTTATCTTAAATTTTCTTTTGCTTAGATTTGTGTCTTACATTTTTTGGGTTATTTTTTATTTTTGCTAAATGTAGAACTATATAAGAAGAAAAACACAAAATGTTTGTTGTGAGTCTGTGTGTGTGTTTTGGTCTCTACAGTGTATTAATTTTGATGAGCTTTTTCCAGAAGTTTTTGTCTGGGGTTTCTTATTTTTTTTTTTGAATTTTTATCTTGGTGTTTATTTTGTTCATAAATAAAATGTAATAATCTGGTGTGTGTGATTTTTGGTTTACAAAAGAGGGAAAGGAATGAATTATGAGTTGCTTGCTGACTCTGCTTGGTTTGGTTCTTTAAAGTTGTTTGGTTCTTTCCACCATGGCAGCCTCCCCCGCACGGCCCTCTCCTCCCTCCCCCTTACCCTCTCTCCTACTTCTCTCATTTCCCACCCTTCTCCTCCCCCTTCCCTGTAAGTTTTTTCTTTTAGTTTTTATAATTTATTTATTTAGTTATTAATTTATTTATGTTTTTATTAATTTTGTGTGTTATTTTGCAAGTTAGGAAACACATACATTATTTCTCCATCTATTTTGCAAATTGGTTACAAGTAAGTATATATATAATTTTAATTTTTTAAATGCATTATATATTTTAAATTTAAGTAATGTATATGTATAAACTAGATATGGACCCGTAGAATTTGCAGACAAAAAGAGGGTAAATTATCTAAATTTAAAAATATATTATTTTATCATTTAATTAATGTGATAGTTTTAAATAAAATTTCTTTTAACTATGTTAGTGGTAGAAAATTGAATATATATCAAATATTAAATTATAAACTCATAATGTATGTGTAAGTTATATTTTCAAGTATTCTAAACTAGTATTATTTATCTTAGTATTATTATTTTCAAAACTTATCTTTTATTTAGTATCTTATACTTTTCATTAATGAATAAACAAATTAAAATATAAATAAATATATATATATAATATTTGTATAATTTGTAATGTCTTTGTAGTAGTTAACATTAAGTTTTGTATAAATAAAATCACAAGTTAATAAAATTGAAGGTTTTCTTTACATAATATAATTTTTTTGGAAAAAAAATTTACAATTTCACATAACTAAAATGAATATGATTCAAGAGAGAAGATAAAAGGAGTATTAAAAATGTTTTTAGATATCTATCAATAACTCTTTTTAAGACTAATGTAATTTTTTTAAGTAATAAATAGGTTTTCTTTACAGTCATTTGTCTTGTAATTACTTATTTTTATTTTTATTTTATTTTAATATTTTTAATAATTTATCTTTATAAATTTTTCTATATTTTTATATTATTTTTATATTTTTTAATTTTTATCTTAATATACCATCTATTATAATTAGATAGCTTAATATTAATATTTTATTAATACGTTTTAGTTTTTCTTTGTTTATAATATAAATTAGTTTTTCAATTGTATTATTTATTATTGTTTTTTTATTTTAATGTTTTTATAATATTATTATAAGTTTTAATTTTTAACTTTTTTAATTCTATTACACATAAATAAAATTTATTATGAAAATTGACTTTTTTGATTATTATTTTTTAATTAATCTTTTTTATTGATTTATTTTATACAAATTTTTAATCTAAAATTAATATTATTTTGAATTTATTTTTTAAAAATTATTTATTTATATAATTTAAAGTACTAAAACCTTTCAATTTTTATGAGTACCGTTCTCGTTAATTAATTATGATGTGTGTGGTGGTTTTTTTTTTGGTACATGAACGGGGTTATAAACCCAAACTAAAAGCCTCTAAAAAATGCAACAGCCGACAAATCAGCAAGCAAAGCAAAATGGATCCAAGAAGGAGGATCGGAGAATATAACAATTCTATTCTGCAAACTACGTCCATGTTTGGTTAAGAGATCCGCAACTTGATTTGCTTCTCGAAATATATGGGAACAAGACACCTCGTGGTCATCACCCACAATGTGGACTATTTTGTTTACCAAAGAGAGAGGGAATGGAATTAATTGCTTGCTGAATGCTGACTTACATCGAATTAGTTCTTTAAATTTGTTTTTTCATTTTCGGCTGAGGTTCGGTTTTGTTGATTTTCAGTGATTTGGGATGTCTTTATGTTTTTTGTGGGTCCCATTTGTTGACTAGAACCACATAAGTTGTGAATTGGGCTTCCTTTGAGCCTTTCGTCATTGTAGACTCGAACCAGCATGATTCATAAGATAGGATAGTCCAATTTATGGTGAAATCTACCGTCAATCCAAATATGGATTAACAGTTAGACTTGCTCAGACATAAATACAACCTACGATTTAGTCTATTTTAAATTTAATTTCATGTCACCTATTAATAAAAAGAGGAGGGTTCAAACGATACCAGTATAACTTTTATTAAGTGTTATACCGCTTAATAACTTTATATTAAATGTGAATTTTGAAAATATAACTGTTAGATTGAAAGTTCATATCTCTTACATCATATATATCAAATTTTATATTAATCTAAAATGATTTGATACTTCATTCTTATAAAATAAAATTGACGTAATATATACATTTCAAAATATACTAAAATATGAACACTTTGATTACCTTCAAGTTGTTGTTCAATTTTAACAAAATCTGACATACATGATCTAAGAGATATGAACTTTCAATTTAATCATTAAATTTTCAAAATTCACATTTAATATAAAATTATTAAGCGGTATAACACTTAGTAAAAGTTATACCGGTGTCATTTGAACCCTCACCAGTGTAACTTTTACTAAGTGTTACACCGTTCCCAAAAAGTAATATTTCTGTGATAATGTGCTAGTTTATATATTTATAAACAAAAGGATTTATAATAAATAAATATTTTTATTATATAAATTATATTAAAATTATGTTTTAGATTGGATAATAAGAATCCGTACTGTGCTAATATCCATGAAATTTTGTGTGTAAATGTCTAAACCGAATCTTCTCTTCAACGATTAATTCCCCTCTTTCGTGTTTATTCTTTACAGATGCTTATTACTTGTTAGGCAAAACCAATTCTCATCCCTCGGATCCACTCACTACATCAGAACAAATAAAAGCAATATAATCATAAGGTCCACAACATCAAGGTGTCACCAAATGGAAAACTCTATGTTTAAAGACATGTTCTATTTGATGAATCTCTTCTTCCATTAAAGTCTCCCACCAACCTTTCACTTCCACATCAATCTATCCCTCTCAATTCCTCTCTCCTTTTCCCTAATTATTCTACATCCCACCCCAAGGAATGTCTCTCATCTTGATTCTCAAATGTGAGCCAGCAACTGTTCAGATTTTTCTGTCTTGCTTTTTCCTCTTACTGGCCTGCCTTTCCACCAAATTGATGCTAACAATTGTTTTTTGTTTTTCGAATGACCAACGAGAACACGTCTACATGGCTCAACCTTCAAATTTTATCATTAGTTCCTAAACCAACCCCTATGATAATTGTGTCCTTAGCTATCTACTCATGGTTGAACTCCAGTGCCTAACCCCTCATTGCCAATTCATACATTCCTCTCAAGAACACTATTGCAAAGCAGTCAAGATAATCTTACACTTAATTGCTATTCATTTTGTTAGTTGCTTACCTGTCATTGTAACATTTGTCTATATAATGCTGGGAACCCCATTGATTCCATTAATGCAATTAGTATAGTTTTTTACCTCAAATTCATTTTCTCAAATCAATTAATTTCTTCCCTCTGCCACGGCCATGATAAACTTTTTAACATGATTGCCTCACCTAGTAGACTGAAGAAAAGAGTAATTGACACAGTAATCTTAAAATGAACATAGAAATGCAGCTACCAACTGCAGTTGATTGCTGACCGTTTTTACAGCTTTCATAATAGTTTCAATAGCTCTTTATGGAAATGAAGGATACATCATTTTAAGTCAACACGAGAAGACTGCGAATCAGCAGCTAGCAAGGCATTGTTTTCTGAATGAACAAGAGAGAAAAGGAAGAAAAAGAAAAAGAAATTGACAAAAAAGAAAGAAAAATAAAAACGCGCTATCACAAGGATAGTACAATACTGAACCAGTCACTCAATTATTTTGAAGGAAATTTGTGGTGATTTACAGTGCAAGACATCCTCCAGGTTCATGACTTTCTGGTTACGCTGCTTTCGCTTGCTGACAAGAAAAACAAAGAGAATTGTTTCATCAGTTAATTGTATTTGCGTATTGTTATATATGTGGAATATAGATACTTTGAAGACCATGGTAAGGTTAAAAAAAATCCACTCAAAAGAACATTTCATTAATCTTACCCAAGAAAAAGGTGCACTACAATAAAAAAAAAATGGTAAAATTTGAACACACTCTTTGATGAAATTTACTGAAATTACAAGTAATTAAGCTTTACTTTTATTTAATAAGCCTCCTCATAATTTTGTAGTTTCTAATAATTGAGTGTAATAAAGAATGTGTTAGTAGCCTCTGAAAAGTATATATGTAGTGGTGACTCATAAATCATCTATGCAGAAAGTGGTACATGTTTGCGGTAACTTTTTCAACCAATTTAATATGCAGTTGTGGTACAAATAAATTGAAACAAGACTCACTCGCTTCTCTTCCTCCATCTTGGCTTTGATGAACGAGTAAAGTGCCACTCCAGCAATTGCAATGGCTGTTCCAATACCAGTTTGGGTGCTAATCTTGTTACCTGTGTGAAGCAATTAGCCAGTCAGAATGTTTAGATGAGTTTTTCTTGAAGTAATAAATAAATTCTCTTGGAAAGTTTAAAGTTTAATAGTAGCAAGGAAGATTAACGATATTTACCGAAGACTATAATTGAAAATCCAATCACAAATACACGTTTCAGTACGTTCCCAACTGCATGAGTGAGAGGAGCCACTCTCTCCAGTGTGTTAGTAGCCACCTGGTGATGAAAAATGTAGATATATATCAATGCAAATTCACAAAAAAGATATGAATTTAATTAGAAATTAGAATATTTTAGTATATTTGGATGAAAAATTTAAATGGAGTAATTCAATTTTTTGAAGAATTTTAAATATTTAGAGATGAAATGTTTTGTTTGGATTGAGATTTTACAAAGAATTTGAAATTCAAGCATTTTATAAATTCCTTAAAATAATATAATTTTAAATTATTCCAAAAAAAAAATAAGAATTTGAAATTCTTCATATTTTTTCTTTCTAATCTCACTTATATATTTTTTTATCTCTCTTTCCTATCTCTTAATTAATGAATATTCAAAAATATTTTTAAAATTACTAAGTATTATCTAATATTAATTTTTAAAATTATTAAAGATTTAAAATTTAACTAATGTTTATTTTTATTAAATTTAATCTTAAAATCTCTCTATATATATATATATATATATATATTAAATCAATTCTATCCATAGTAGAATTTAAATAACCATATCCAAATAGAATTTAAAATTTTAAAAATTTGAATTTATATATTCAAACAAAATATTTTAAAAAATAATAAAAATTGAAATCAAAGTATTTTAAATTTTAAATTTATTACATTTCTAAAAAAATTTATCCAAACACAACATAATAATTTGTCATCCTATCGATGAATTAACATGTATAATAAGATTGTTGAGAATCGTAATAATTACTTTAAAAGTTATAATTAAGATGATATATAATTAAAGTAAGAAAATCTTTACAGTAAGAGAATAAAACTTCTTTGATGACCATTTTTACAGTTTTCATAATATTTAGTGCAATAAATTTTACAGTAAAACTTCTTTAGACTAATAGTGTACTTATATTAAACTTAACAACTGATTAAAAATTAAACTCAAAATATTGTGTTTCTCCATAAGGAATTTATTATGAATTGAAGCATCATATTTAGTACAGAAAAATGCTAATAAATGTACTTGGGAATTTAAACATAAAATTATTAAATAAAAAATTCTTTTATTAGAATCCTAACAAACAAAATGTAATGCTTGTCATTAAATACTTTTTTTAATTTCTTAATTACTAGGTATTTTCAAACTCATCTTATTGATCGAGAAGAAGGATTTACCTGGTTGTAGAGGTGGTAAAACATCCCAACCCAGAAGAGATCTGAGACGAACTTGACCAAACCTACTTTAGCAATAGCATCATTGAAGCCGTGCTTCAAAAGTGTAGGCCCTTCCACCTGTGGTATCAAACAATGATTGATCATAAGGGATGCAAAGCTAAAATGCATTATATAAAATCCACAATACAAATTAAGTTTGCAAGGGGAATTAAGACAACTCACAATTACAGCAGGTGGTATACAGACAATTAGAGCAATGATGGAAATGTAGGCATAGATATTGGTACTGTCCATATCAGTCTGCACAAAGAGATATTAAATAAAAATATGAAAGAGCAACAGTTAGTAAAGTATAGTATAGGAGAACATATGATTAGTAATGTCATCCAAATCAAAAACAATAGGATAGTAGATAACCATGGCTTTCTTTGAATAGATGCTCCTGTATGTGAAGGAAATGTTTGAAATCATAGCACTTATGAATCCAGTCCAGTTGAATGAGAGCTCGGTCAAGGATGCCATGGACACACCTGTATAATCGATGACATGCAAAATTATGTCAAGTTCCCCTCACTAAATATTTCTCTGCAAGTGTATAAATGTTAGTTCATTATCCATTTACATTAATGCTTAACTAAATTAATAGAGAGAGGATATTTTTTCAAAGCTCTCTCCAAAAGTTGAAAAAAACAAAGAAATTGTTTCATTAAAATAAACTGACACAAAAATTTACGTTGACAGTTCACCTATTATAAAAAGTCCATGCATTAATGAAAGAAAGACGAGTGCTCTCTTTTCAATATACTCTTAGAAATTCCTGTAGGTTCCACTATCACTAGTTTAGGAATGGGACCTACTAAATGGAGAATGGGATCCACATATTTAGTAGAACCCACATCGCCATTAATTATTGGAGTGTGTGTCCTAAAAGAGAGTTTGTTGGCCACATTTCTATCAATGAAATGGCTGATGAGTGGAAACTTATGGACAAAGAATCACATCTCAATTGAACGAACAAGAGGGGTGTTATGTTACCGATAACAACTGGAGCCAATGAGAGCCACAAAGTGATGGGGATTGATTGGCCAAGTATAAATTGTGATGCTGCAGCATTGAAGAATGGCTCGAGAGCTGAAACGCAAGTTTATCAATGTCAGAAAATAGATAAAAATTTCACGTATACATGGATGAACTACCTCCTTCCGCATCTTCATATTTACTTATATCATAAACTTTTATCACCTTTAATGGTATGTGTGAAAGAAACAGCAACTGCAGCAAATGAGACATTGCTGGTCACATGGCCTAATGCATGGCACACAGCCACCGGAATGAGCAACTTCAGCAGGTTGGAGTCTATAGGCTACAGAAACAACACCCATATGCCACATACAAATCAGAATATTTATATGTTAAGTAACATCTATTCAGAAACTTATGATAGTGTCACAAAATGTAGATTCAATGAAAATTTTGTAATTTGTTAATCGATTAACAGGGTCAATTAACAAAATGGTGTTTTTGGATTCTGGGCTGGGAGATGTTGAACTAGACTTACAGCACGCTTTGGAAGGCCCACGGTCCAGCTAATCAAACAGTACACCACACCCACGAATAAATGGATAACAGATACGAAGCTGCATACAAAATCAAAATCAAAACTGATGTGGAACAAAATAAAAAATTCATGATTGTCCTCTTCCAATATATATATATATATATATATATATATCAGGGATACTTTAAAATATTAATAATGTACAACTTGTTTATCAAATAAACTAAACTCGATTCATTTCACGTGGATAATATGGTTAAAAAAAATAGTATTATTGTGCACAAAAGAAAACGTTTTCTTCGTTTTTATTTTCTTTAATTTTATTAAAACTACTAAAATGTATTATTTTTTACCTCTAGTTTATTGAATTTATTATTTAATATAGAATACATTATATCATAGTATAATCACTTTTTATCTTCACTTTATTTTTTTAGATGATTTTACTTTTAAATTTTTAAATAATAAAAATAACATTAAAAATAAATCACCTATCTAACCACTCAAATAAATTAATTATTTTTAACCACTCAAATGGTCAAATTTTTAACCACATTTATTACTTCAACTCAATTTTTAAATAAAACCTTCATATTGCGTTCACTCTGTTCCAACTCATTATACAAACATTACCAAAGTGCCGTTTTAGTACAAAATATAATAATTAATAAATACGAAATGAAGCTTTAGTTATAACGACATTTTCTTAAATTAATCTTATTCACCAACAATCGACGTTAACAAAGGAGAAAGGAGAGAGAAACATGTTTGCGCGTATCATTTTACGGATCCAATCCAACAAACAACGAAACACGAAATCCATGAACTAACACCACAAGATGGAATAAACATAATCGCCACAACTTACTATGGATAGGGGAAGTAATTGTAGATCTTTTTGTTGAGGATGTTAAAAATGACATTCAAAAAGTACCTGCATCAGAAAAGCAAAAGGACAAAGTAGTAATTTCAGTAGGCGGAAGCGATCACAGCCACACACGCAGAGCCTAACTCTATCCCTCGTGGACACAACGCGATACAACAGCAAAGAAAAGAGACACAACACAGAACAGAGCAAAGCACACGACACGACGCAGTCGCAGGTAGTTGCGCGCGCGTGTAATAAGGAGAGAGTCACGTGACGTACCACGTGAAGAAGAAAAATCCGGTGACGAGAGCGGGGTACTTGTCGAAGAACCCCGCCGGAGCAACCTTTTCCCTGTAATGAAAACAAAAATCCAATGGCATTAGTTAGGACAGTGACGTGGCCGAGTTCGCCGAGTCAGAACGGATGAAACGGACCTCACCCGGCGGAATCACTCCCCTCGGCCGGCGAGGAGGCGGCGGCGAGGCATGGCCGGAGGAGGACGGCCTCCCTCTTCAGCGCCGGCGAGCAGAGCTCCGGACGGAGCTGCCTCCCCCAAATCAGGTTCCCGCCGTCGGCGACGGACTTCACGGGGACGAGGGAGGCAACGGCGACCTCCCGCGGCGGCTTGCGGAGGTGAGGGAGGGAGGTGAAGGTTGCGGCGCGTGACAACACTCGCGACTCCATGAGGAAGAGGAATGAATAAGAAGGAAGAAGAGAGTGTGTGTGGTGTGTGTGATATGGTTTGGTTTTAGTACCTATGGTTCTGGTTAAGCGTATGGTTTTGTTTATTGCGGGGTTGGGATCGGGTGCGCGGGGGTGCAGGGGAGAGGGGTGTGGTGGATGCGTGATTGGCGTTGATGCGATGGGTGATGGTGGGGCGGGAGAATGGAGGGTGAGAGATGGCGTGGTGTGGTGGGGGTGAGAGGAGGGTGTGGTTTGAGCCTTGAGGGAAGAGATAGGTGGGGCCCTCTTATCTGTTGGGGGAGATTTGTGTGTAGGTTGGAATGGATGATTGGTGGTGAAGAGGGGAGAGTGCGTGTGTCTTTCTCTTTTTTCAAATCTGGGCCTTATCTCGCTTTGCCTTCTAAAGTTGTGACGGAGGTTATTCTCATTCACTCACCAATCACTATTGCATCTTACTCTAATTAATGTCACGGAGTACCTCATTTTTGTCACCAAAACCCTATATGCTTTAAATAAAAATTTAAAATTTTAAAAAAAAGTTTAATGTGTGCTATGATTAGTTGTGAGGAATAAAAACATGAATGATGATGGATTATGAGAAATGTGAAGGTGGTGCAGGATAGAGATGGCATGGTGGTATAAGTTTGAGAGGGAGAGGTTGGAAGGATGTGGCATTGTGTTGTGACCATTTTGGAAAGTGTTGGGTTCTTGTAAATTGTAATTCATGCAAAGCTGTCATGGAACAAGGAACGCACAGCGACAACTCCACCAGGAATATATTTTTAAGTATTTTTCAAATTAATTTTTTTATTTACCAGACAGCAACGCCTGAATTTTTTACATAAATAATATTTTTTTTAAAAAAAATTACAAAAGTAACATCTGTACAACATTATTTACTCAACTAGAACTAATCACTGTTCATACTCAGAATTCGGTTCCCCGGTAACCGAATTCTGAACTTCAAATTTTATTTTTTATTTTTTTGTGCTTAAAATTCGGTTCCCGGAAAACCGAATTCTGAGTTGTTTTTAATTTTTTTGCGTTTCTGGGAAGTGGAACAGGCCGTTCCGAAAGCAGAACGGCTCGTTCTGTTTAAACAAATAGAGTGTTATTTTTGAAATTGGAACGGCCCATTCTGCACCGTTCCAATTTCAAAAATAACACTCTATGTATTTAAGCAGAACGGGCCGTTCTGCTTCCGGAACGGCCCGTTCTACTTCTCAGATTCGCCCAAACTGGGCCTCAAACGCAAAAAAAAAAAAAAAATTAAAACAACTCAGAATTCGGTTCTCCGGGAACCGAATTCTGAGCACACAAAAAAAAGGAAAAAAAAATATTGAAGCTTATAATTCGGTTCCCCGGGAACCGAATTCTGAGCATGAACAGTAATTAGTTCTAGTTGAGTAAATAAAGTTGCACAAATATTACTTTTGTAATTTTTTTTTAAAAAAATATTATTTACGTAAAAAATTCGCAACGCCTCATGTATCAGAATATCGTATGATTATATTCACTGTGATTTCGAATAATTTATAGTACTAGGCTTTTAAGTAGTTACGGTTATCCACCATTCCAAATTGACCAAATCAATTCAATTATTAAATTGAATTTTTCAGTTTTCAGAGCAAATCTAATTCAAATTTTGATAGTGTATTAATTGAATAACATATTTTGTGTTTTTAAATCGTTATCTAATTTGATCTAATTATATACTATAATAATAATAATATTATTATTATTTGAATGATTATTTATTTAGGATAATATTTATTTTTATTTTTTTAATAATGAATTTTGTGTTTTAGGCAGTGTTTTAAAACCTGGACCGATCCGGCCGGTCGGACCGGTTGGACCGGGAACCGGTGGTCCAGCCGGTCCGAATCTGAAGTTGGATTGGTTATGCAGTCGACCCGTTTCAAACCGGATTAAAACGGTCAATTTTCCAGTTCAACTGGTGAACCGGTGGGTCAAACCGGTTCAACCACTTTTTTTTTTAATTTTTTTAAGGGACCATAAATCACAAAAATAATAATGAAAATTGAATCTCTTAATGAAAAAGCAAGGAGTCTTATTAAATATAACAATGACTACTTGTTCTAATATATTTGTTTGCAATATATACAACTTAAATAACTTTTATAGTATATTATTAATTTTAAATTATATATTTAATAATGCAATATCTATGTAAATATTACATATATTATTTTTTGATATTAATTGCAAGCATATCATATATGTACATATTATTTATATTTTTAACTTGTATTAATATACCGTTTAACATGTAATTTTTTATGTATTTTTTTACAAAATAAAAATAAAAATAATTTTAAATAAGATAGAAAAAATTGAAATTTAAAATAAGATATGAATTTATTAAAATTTATAAGTATAAAATATATTTAATATGAATACTTTTTAATAAAAATAAATAAAAATTGAGTCATGCGGTTCAACTAGTGACCCACTGGTTCAACCTTTGACCCACTAACCCAGTACCTTAACCGGTTCGATGACCGGTCCGGTTTTTAAAACTATGGTTTTAGGTTGATAACATTATAATAATATAATATATTTATTTTAAATTTTATTTTGTATTAATAAATATTAATTTTTTAAATTAATAATAATGTAAAAATTAATAAGTTTATTTTAGAATTTAATTTGTATCATTATCTTTTTTATAGTCAATAACATTGTATTTGTAGTAATGTATCAATTAATTTACATATATATTGGAATATTTAAATTTCACAAAAATAAATAAATTTAATTATGTTAACCCGATTAACCCAACTTAATCTGATCGTTCGTGATCAGATTGGGTTGAATTGAGTTTTAAAAAAAATTGTAAAAATCTAATCTAATTTAACTCGTTAAATTTTGATTAGGTTAGATAATAGATTCATCCAAACCTTACCCAACCCCGACCCGCTTACACCTCTATGTAATAAATTTTAATTCCATTTTTGTTCTTATATAGTTTCAATTAAATAATTTTAATTCTTTAATTATCATAAATGTATAACTTTAATTTTTAAATTTTAATTATGAAATTTCAATTTTTTAAATATCGTTGTAACTATTGAAGGGTACATCAGTGAAACTCTAAAGATATGGACTATGAACTCTTTGCTAAATAATTTTAATTCCATTTTTGTTCTTATATAGTTTCAATTAAATAATTTTAATTCTTTAATTATCATAAATGTATAATTTTAATTTTTAAATTTTAATTATGAAATTTCAATTTTTTAAATATCGTTGTACCTATTGAAGGGTACATTAGTGAAACTGTAAAGATGGACTATGAACTCTTTGCTAACCTAGATCTCCAAAGTGTAGGTACCTACAAAAAATCATTTCAACACTTAATTAGAACGGGCTCAAGATAATAAATAAATAGTAATTTTACATCAATTTGTGTAACTATTTATATTGATCACAATGAGTTTGGATATGTTGAACATTTAGTTCTTGATTACAAATTAGGTAATATGATTATTGATGACATGTTAATCTCTTAATCTTGTTTCTCTTCTTTCAGTTAGACAACTCTAAGTATTTCAAGGTAAAGTTGTTTTGATCGTTTCAATCTATTCAATAGTCGACATTGTCGAGATCATTCTGTGTAAAATAAATGTACACGTATATAACAATGAGCTTATCATTGGTCTATTCGATTGTCTCGACCACCAAGACAACCAAGACTAAGATGATACGTCTTGTTCTTATTTTAAATATGTTGTCGGTCATTTTGGTGGCATAAAGGTCGAATGAGAACTCAAGGCGTGTCCTCTAATTTATTTCCACTATAATCACAATTGTATAATATTAGTATCACAAAGTCATAATTATACAATTTTTAATATATTTAAGTTATATATTATCATTTTTATTTATATGTTAAATAATATATTTATTATTACCAAATTTTATAATATGTATAAATTAAATAAGATTAAAATTATTTAATTAAAAATTGAGGAACTAAAATATAATTTACTTAAATAGTTATAATTTTTTTTAATATTTTACCTTTATCTTTGGAGACAAAATTACTACCTGTAATATATATATATATATATATATATATATTAATAAATTAAAATTTTAAATAGCATTGAAATTAAAATATTAAAAATATGTTATAAACATCTAAGTAAATTATAATATTTTAAAAAAATTACAATATTGAAATAAAAAACAAATTGAATAGTAAGAAAAAAAATTAAATGTTATAAAAATCACTATTTAAAACATTAAAAATTAAAAAAATTATATAATTATCTTATTTATATAAAATAATAAATGCACTACTTAATTTAATTATACGTGTAAAATTAATTTAATTATCTTTATTTAAATTATTCTTTATTATCTTAATTATTTTAGTTAATATTCTAAATTAATTAAAATTAGTAATAAGAACTAAAATAGTACACAACAAAAATATTAAGGATCTATAAATGACAAAAAAACAATTATAATGACTAAAATAAGATAAAACAATATTTGCATGGATTTAAACAAATGGCAAGATCACAAGATATGATTTGCCAAGTAAAACTACAAGAGAATGTTATATACTAGCAACACCCAAAACATGCACGAATTAAAAATCAACTATCTATGAGTATTCCAACAACCAAATTTTTGTCAAGAAGAACCTCACATTAAGCCAACCCTGTATCTAATAAGCCAACATGAGTTGACTCCTCCTTCAATTTATTTCTATTACACATAATTTGATCAAGTTGTACAATCTATTTTCAAGCCAAATTTTGTAGAGATGGTATGTAATTTTGTAGGACCCTTCCAAGTAAATTGAGGCAACTGTCAACATCCAATACTTTAAAATATGATTTTTAATTGATAGAAGACCCAATGAAAGGGAGAAGATCAAAAAGAGTTAAAAATAATAAATTGAAGAGTCCAGTTAGTCCAACACCAATTACTAAAGATGTTATAGTGAGCTGGACTTTATTTAAATGGTTTATTTAGCTTTTAGACTTAAAAGTTATTTAAGCCTTTTACTTATTTTAATTTTAATTTTAATTTTATTTATTTTTATTAAATAAATCATATGGTTTTCCATGTCTTTTAGGCTACTTAATGGAAAATAAATGATGGCGGGACTTAAATGTCTAATGAAGACGTAGTAGGGTTTAGTGGGAATTTAATTCAATTAAGTGAGAGGTTGTTATCCTATTCTTTAAATAGGACTCTCTTGTAAGCATCCAAGGCAAATTTGAAATCAATACACATTTGAGTTTTCTCTTTGTGAGAGTTTTTCTTTTGTTCTTGGATTAGAACTTTATAGCAGCAATTTAAAACCCGGATCGAACCGGTCGGTCAGACCGGTTGGACCGGGAGTCGGTGGTCCAGCCGGTTTGAATCTTAAGTTGGATCGGTTATGCAGTTAACCCGTTTCAAACCAGATTAAACCGGTCAATTTTTCGGTTCAACCGGTAAACTGGTGGGTCAAACCGGTTCAACCACTTTTTTTTCTTTCTTTTTTTTTTAATTTTTTTAAGGGACCATAAACCACAAAAATAATAATGAAAATTGAATCTCTTAATGAAAGAACAAAGAGTCTTATTAAATATAACAATGACTACTTGTTCTAATGTATTTATTTGCAATATATACAACTTAAATAACTTTTATAGTATATTATTAATTTTAAATTATATATTTAATAATATAATATCTATGTAGATATTACATATATTATTTTGTGATATCAATTGCAAGCATATTATATATGTACATATTGTTTATATTTTTAATTTGTATTAATATACAATTTAACATGTAATTTTTTATGTATTTTTTTACAAAATAAAAATAAAAATAATTTTAAATAAGTTAGAAAATTTGAAATTTAAAATAAGATATGAATTTATTAAAATTTAGAAGTATAAAATATATTTAATATGAATATTTTTTTAATAAAAATTGAGTCATGCAGTTCAACTTGTGACCTACCGGTTTAACCTTTAACCCACTGATCCAGACCTTAACCGGTTCGATGACCGGTCCGATTTTTAAAACTATGCTTGATAGTGTTGGTTCTACCGGCAAACTGTAGTTAGGGTCACACTTTTCTTTTGACAACTTTGATTCTATCGGTGGGTCGTGGTTAGAGTTAAGTTCTTATTTCTTTCCTATACTTGTTTTAAAATGATCCATTCATGTTTCAAAATCTTATCACAAATTTTATGTATAAAACTAGATTTTGAGCCTTACACGTTCAACCCAAGTACTTGTATCATTAAAATAAAAAATAGAATAGTGCTTTAAGTCCTCATCCATTACTGAACTCCAAATTTGAAGCTTTATAATATGGGTTGTTGATCAAAACTGAATTGATTCAAATCTATTGCACATGTAGTTATTATGTGGCATTTGCATAATCTCCACATCATTCTTCCTTATTTTGTTTCCCCACCACCCCAACAAAAAACCTCCATTCACATCTCAAAACTTTCTCTTAAAACATGACACTATATAGGTAGATGGACTGACCATACTCAACACATCCAACCATACTATTAACATCCAATTCTCCATCCTCCCCCCTCCACACACACACACCCCAACTCATAACACAACAACCCTCCCAAAGACTTTATTAAAAATATCAACACAAATGTCTAACAAGCCTAAAGAGTATCTAGGATTCATAATCTAGTTAGGAAAAGGATAATGAAAATCCTCCAACGCCTTATTTTATTCCCAAGAGTGAAATTTGATAACTTCAATTATCTCTTCTACATCCTTCTTTTTTCCCCAGCACATATGAAATCATCTCGAGCCTTCCGAATACCCACAAAAATTGAAAAATATATTTTAAACCATCTATGTTTTCTGCCCTCACCACATCCGAATAACCCACCAAATTGGAAGAAATTCAATCAAACATCCTCATGCAAAGTTGTACATTCATGCCATCATTTTAAAATTTCATAAAACCTCTCTTGTTATGTGACAACCAAAAAAAATATGACTAGTATCTTCTATTTCCATACCACATCATTAACATGATAAGTCATTTGTATCCACCCACTATCTTCCTCAAGAAAAGATTCTTTGACAATGCTATTCAATCTTGTGTAACCTTCCAAATAAAAAATTGTACCTTC
Organism: Cajanus cajan; assembly: GCF_000230855.2. Taxonomy (NCBI): domain Eukaryota; kingdom Viridiplantae; phylum Streptophyta; class Magnoliopsida; order Fabales; family Fabaceae; genus Cajanus; species Cajanus cajan. The sequence goes on along the minus strand of NC_138519.1, from coordinate 69,602,962 downwards.
AACGGTATTCCTCTCACCCACATCTTCTCAAAAAACTTTTTTGTATCTCCCCTCTTATTAGTCATAATTGTCTTATATGTCGATTTAACAAAAAATTGTCCCGATTTTTCATGTCTCCAAACCCAACAATCATCCTCACCCCCCACCCTCCTAACATTTCTCAACACCTCTTCCAACTCTAAGAACAACTCATTTTCCTATTCAAACAACAACCTCCTTCACTCCTAAGTACCATCCCACCTCCCCTCATACCACTTACATACATCTCCTACCTTCACCCCTTAACTTGAGCTACACTATATAATCTTTGAAATCTATCTTTTAGAACTCTACCCTCCTCCCATGGATCATGCCAAAACAAAGTTTTATTACCCAAACTCTCTTATACATCAACCTTGAAAGCCACCTCTCTTGGAAATTTGAATCGTCTTCCACTCTATTGATATTACTCCACCAATATGAGCAACTCGTCCCACTACTCACCCATCCTTCTTCTCTATTAGCACATTTCCCTCTAAGCACCCTATACCATAAGATTTCATTCTCCAATGCCATTTTTCTAACAATACCAAATTAAAAGCTCTAAGATTTCTTATTCTCAAACCTCCTTCATCCTTCTCTCTACACACCTTCTCCCACGCCACCCAATGAACTTTATGCTTTTCTGTGTTCCCACCCCACTAAATTTTTTTTAAACAAAGATTCAAGTTTAGAAATAATATCTTTTGGAGCCAATAAAAAGAAAAGAAGTAAATCAAAAAAGACAACAAGACTGATTTGATTAAAATCACCCTTCAACTTGCTGAAATGTGTTTGTTTTCCCAAGACATTTACTTGTTTCTCACTAATTTTACTATTGATTTCCACATGTCTTTCTTTCTTGGATTAACTCCTATTGGTAATCCCAAGTATTTAAGAGGTAGTACTCCAACCTTACAATTCAAAATAGTTGTTGCATCTATCATGCATTCATTAACAACATTCACCTTTCAACCATAAATCAAATCAAAGAGTTGTAGAAAAAATTTTGTAGCCCACACATTTTCTCAAGATTTTTCCCTTACTACACTACAAGAAAAATACAAAATAGTGACCGAAATTAGCGACCGAAATTTTTCGGTCGCTATTTTGCGACTGAATTAGCGACCGATTAATGTAGCGACCGATTTAGCGACCGAATTTTATCAGTCGCTGTTTTGCGACCGAATTAGCGACGGATTACAGTGGTAGCAAGAAAATCGGTCGCTAAATCGGTCGCTGTTTAATTTTGTTTGATGAAAACATAATTTGCGACGGAATTAGCGACCAATTTTGAAAAAATTATCAAAAAATTGCGACCGAATTTAATTCGGTCGCTAAAACTAAACTTTTGAAATTTTTAGCGACTGATTAAATTTCGGTAGCTAAACAATACAAACAAACTTAGCGACCGAATTAAAATCGGTCGCTAAATTTTTTTATTAAATTTTAAATTAGAGTGGCTTTCCCGCGTTATGAATATCTAAAATTACACAGCCAGGTTTCGATCCTGGGTCCTCTGGGTAATGTTGGGCCAACCACGAAACCGCTACACCAATTTGATTCATTGATATTCTGTTGAAAGTAATTATATATATATATATATATATATATATATATATATATAATACAGAAACTTATAATTTTTATTATCTTATAATTTAATATTGGATTTCTTTTAATTATAAAATATAGTAAATAAAATCTAAAATCTGTATCAGTTTCTTTGATAAAAATATTTAATTAAATTTTGAAAAAATATTTAATTATAATTTTTTGATTTAATATTGGATTTGTTTTGATTATAATATTTTAATATGTTTTATTTGAAATATCAGTTAAAATATTTTATTATCTTTTCATTTTAATTTATTGTAAATTAATTAGAATATTTAATTTAGTATCATTAAAAAATAACCATTATAAGATTTAATTTATTTAATTTAATTATTTATTATAATACTTTTAGTTACTGTATTGATAAAAAAATATTTTTAATTAAAATATATTTTAAAATTTTAATTAATTCATTATCATTCACTTATTTTATTAAAAAGTGATAAAATATAATTTAGTTTCAATTAATTTAATAAAATAAAAACTTTAAAATATATATTTAAAATCTGTAATAATTTCTTAAATACAAATATTTAATTAATTTTAATATATACTAAATTTAATATTAGAAAATTTATTAAGATTTTAGTTATAATTTTTATTATCTTTTGATTTAATATTGAATTTCTTTTGATTATAAAACATAGTAAATAAAATCTAAAATCTGTATCAGTATCTTTGATAAAAATATTTAATTAATTTTAATATATAATAAATTTAATATCAAATTATTTATTATGATTTGAATTATAATTTTTATAATCTTTTGATTTAATATTAGATATGTTTTGATTATAAAATATAATAAATAAATTCTAAAATCTGTAGCAATTTCTTTATACAAATATTTAATATCAGAATATTTATTATAGTTTTAGTTATGATTTTTATAATCTTTTAATTTAATACTGAATTTATTTTGATTATAATATTTTAATGTGTTTTATTTGAAATATCAGTTAAAATATTTTATTATCTTTTCATTTTAATTTATTATAAAATAATTAGAATATTTAATTTAATATCATTAAAAAAATAACGATTATAAGATTTAATTTAATTAATTTAATTTAATTTATTTAATTTACTTAATTAGAATATTTTATTATCTTTTGACCTTTTGTTGTCCGAATTGAATATTTAATTGGACGTGTTGAATAAAATATAATATTATTTTTAAAAATGAAGAGAAAACATGCATTATTTTAATAACTTACGTTAGAAAACTTTCAATTTAATCTTATTTATCATTCATTTTAGTAACTTACGATAGAGTCTAAAAATGTATTCATGACTCAGAATAATTAATAAAATAAAATAATTCAGAATAACTAATTAATTAATTAATGTAGTAAAAAAAATAAACCCTTCTCCTAGGCGGAATAAAAACCCCATATAGCTGACACAGTAACTCACCAAAGCATAGAACAAAGCCCTCTCTTCTCCGCTCCTCTGGCGGCTCTCAATTTTTGGAACCCCCAAACCCTAGTTATATAACTAATTACTATCACTCACATAGCTGCACGCGTCATGCTTGAAATACAAAGAGAGTTGTGGTTTGGTGGAGAACGAAAGAGAGAAGAATAAGATAATGGAGGATTCGTTAGGGCAAAAGTGGAAGCACCGAGAGTTCGCTTTGGCCTCAGTTTCCGACCTCTCTTCACCTCCTTCTTCCGCTTCGCCGGGAATTGCTCGCTTCGACTCTGACGGTCTCCAAATTCATAACCAATCTCACCAGATTCCCCTCAGTGTCGATCCTCGAACTGTTCAGGTTCATTTTCACCTTCTGCTTTTATTCCTAGCAAATGCAAGAATAATCAAAACGTTTTTCAGCTATCAAACTGTTTGTTTTATCTAATACGGCGGCAAGGTTAATTTTGAGTTTCTTTTTTCTCGGCGTTTACTTGTTATTTTTCTTTGAATTCTAATGCTGCGTGTCGCTTTCTTTTATTCACTGAATGGCGAAGCATTCAGTGAATGAGACGATAATCTTCATTAGAATTTGTTAATTATTGTTAATTTGTGGTTTAACTTGACAGTTATTCAAGGTGAGTCCTGTTCTATCGGTGTGCGTGGTGGAAAGATCTGATGCTGGCAAAAAGGTACAGAGCAGAATCTTTGTGCTAAGCTATATATGGTTGGAATTTTCAATGCCTGTAGCTTTCTATAACATCCTTTTTATTTTCTTTTTTCTCTGCATAATTACATAAGCATATATTTCCAAGAATTTTTGAGAGACATGTTTAAATTAGATGTTGTAGAGTACATGATATCCATTTGTGGTGGTTATGGTCTAAGGGACATATCTTCACTTGGAAAAAGTGGCAGCATCTTGTTTCTTTCTCAAGATGATATATTCGTGTTATGTGGAGAAAAAATGATTGCTTATAAGTCCATCTTTATCGATCCATCAACACCAAAAGGAATTGCTAGTGTGCGCTTGTGATTTGGTGACAATTTTCAAGGACAAAGTTCATGAAATATAATGCCAAAATATCTAACGAAAGCCACATTATGATAGAGTTTTTCTAGATAAACACCCTATTGGAAAGTCTAATGAGTGAGCTGCATTGGTAGATTTTGGGAACTTCAAAACAAAATTGTGGCTATAAAAAAGTATTCTAAATACATGACTCATGACATTGCACCATCTGTTATGAAATTTCAATGATGTTTCTTTTATCTGTTTTGATGCAGGCTGTGATATTTTCCTGTTTCTATTGTGGCTGCGGTTCTTTAGATCATAGTTGACATGCCAGCTATATCAACTATTGCCATATGCAAAGGCCTAGAAAACTGATTCTAACTTTTTACTGTGTAAGAATCCTTACCTTATTTTTCTTGTTGCGTGATTTCTTCATTTAATTAGGTACCTTCATGGAAACATGCTAACTAGTCCAATAACGCCTGTACTTGGCAATATGTCTATAAAAATCAGCTATAATCTAGTATATAATAATTCTAATAAAGTTGTTAAATATGATAATACTCTAGTATATAATAATTCTAATAATTCTTTCTTTTCTAATTATACAAGTTTAAATAAGGATAAATATTATTTTGAATCTAAGTCATGGGTGTTGGTTCCTCTGCTTATGTGAATCCTGTTGCAATTCATATTTAAATATATTTTTTTTCAATCTAATTAGAAGTTCAACAGTAAGGACAAAAATAAAAGTTTGAATATTAGTTTCTATGTTCTCTTGGACATGATTTTCTTTTAATTAGATCATTATTTTGAATTAATACTTCCCTTGCTTTAATTGTGTAATAAATAGAATTGATAAGGTATTTCTTTGATCTTTAATTTGTTTTTGGGTTGCTAATACTTTGAGTTTTTAAATCTTTTTCAAAAGCTGAATTTGGTGTTTTAATCATAATTTGTAGAAAAAATTTACAAGGCACAGTGAAATCTCTTTTGGCATGTCAAATTAATGGTTAAGCCTAGTGAGAGGTACAGATAGGTATCTCTTTTATCTTTTACCATGTAGTGGTAGGATGATGCCTAATGGGTTTGATACGTTTTTCTCATTGTCTTCATAGTGAATTTAAAAGTAATAGTAATGAATTTCTCTTTCAAATCGAATTATATTTTCTCTGTTGATTAGCTTGTTGCTTTGTACCATGAGTACCCAAATCAATGATCACTGTCGTTACAATATAATAATCTATGATTATTAATTTTATCATTAAATATTTAGCACTTATTGTTATATTTTATTTAAAATGTTAAATGATATTAATAACTACTTTTAAAACTTTTTCATGTTAAATTAATTTATATGTATAGAATCCTTGGTGTGTTCTATGATAACCAACACTACACATCAACGCCAGAAGAAGCTGCCGCAGATGCCATTAAAGCAGGCTAGTAGCACTCACTAAACTACTTAATAGGTTCATTATTTCCAGTTATCGTTTATACACTAAATCAACATGATCATTTAACTACAAGAGCACATGAGTATAGGCATTTGCAATAATGAGTTTGTGTTGAAAGACACCAAATCAACATGTTGTTTTATCCTTTTTGTGCTTCAATGATGAGATCTATTGACATAAAATCAGCGGCCAAAGCATTTCAGGTAATGCATATCCACGCTTTCATCTTCTAATTTTTCATTGGGCCATGCTGTGATTCTTGCTGTCTAACATGGAGATAAATTTGATTATCAGGCCCGAAGTTCTTTATGAGAGTGCATATTTCGTGAACTCAGTGTTGTTGCCGGTGCAGTCACAATTACTTGCCTCATGGTTTGTCTTTGAATGCCCTTAGAGCATATATGAATATCATAAATTTTTATTTTTATTTTTTATGTAACATCCACGTCAATGTTTTTGGCTTTTGGCTACCCGAGAGAGTAAAAGAATGACATTTAATGGGGCCAGTTGTTGAACCTATTGATCCAGTGCAAAACCTTTTATACTACAAATTTGATGTTCAATTTCACACGTAAATACTAGTGGAACCAATTACACTCAAATGTTGATACTTGAGCCAATTATCTCACAAATCCACACCAAAAAGGAAGTGATTATTCAAAGAGTGGTAAATGGTTTTTTAGTTTACATGTTGACTTGAGTAACCATATCTAATTTAAATACCGTGACATTTCTTGAAAGGTGGCTAATCTTGTTGGCTTTGTGATTGGACCAAGAGGCATTAACTGGTTGCTTTCTTCTTTCCTTCACAAGGAAGGTATGTTAATAATGATGGTATGTTAATAATGAAAATTGTGTCTTACTAATTTTATGTTAATTATTGACTATTGGGTATGGTATCTATGAGATCTTTGCCTAAGGTATCACTAGCATAAGATTGAAATAGTTTCTTAGGAACTAGGTTTCGACACTTGAGACTATAGATTCTGTGTTCTTTGATAGGAAGAGGGTGTTAGTTAATCTCTTCTGGTGAAAATAATGTTTTTTATAGCACTTTTGATGTGTGTGCTGCAGGTGACTGACTATACAAGAGATCTTGAAGAAATGCAGAATGTGTCTAGAGAAGAGTACCTTGCATCTTTATGAAGGTGTGTGTATATATACTTCACAATGCCTTCTAACATTGTATCCTACTTCTGCTGCTTATGCGTGATGCGTGATGCGTGATGCGTGATGCTTTCTGTAGGAAGAGCAGTGGCTTTTCAAGAGGACTCTCCAAATATCATGGACTCTCCTGGTGTGAATCTATCAATTCATTTTTTTATAGAAATTGTTGGAATTATTTGTTGAATTATTTGCTGTAAAATAACAATTATTTGCTGAATTAAAATCAAAGAATATTAGCGATATTTTAATTTTTGTTGAAATAATATTTTTTATTTTTTTAGGAGAAATATAAGGAGCGTCTAATTGAAGTCGAGCAAAGGAAAAAGCATTGGAAGAGCATATACGACAACATGATGAGCGGATGTAGTATATATTACGCCATCTCAACATTGACCCTTTAAGGCCAACTGCACCGAGTACTACCCCAGATGATCCTGACCATGCTGTTGATGATGCTCTTGATGACATAGCAGAAGACCCTTAATTAAGCTTCTTTATTTTACTTGTTTCAGGATATTTTATTGTATTTCACTATTACTTTGTTGAAGTTTAAACGTTTTATGTTATTATTGTGTTTTTAGCATACTATATTGACATGCTTATATTTTATTTAGTTTTTACTATAATATAAATTTACATCGATGAGATTATGTCTTTTAGTATGTTCTAGTTTATTATTATAAATTGTGTAATAAATATATTGTTAATTTCATATTCGTTAACAGGTATAAATTTATAATTTAAAAAGAATTTAAAAATACTGGTTAACATTAGCGACCAAAATAACGACCAAAAGAATTTGTAGCTAATTCAAGTTTTTAGCGACTGAAATAGCGACCGAAATGATTTGTAGCTAATTCAAGCTTTTAGCGACCGAAATAGCGACTGAAATAATTCGTAGCTATTTCAAGTTATTAGCGACCGAAATAGTGACCAAAATAAGTTGTAGTTATTTTAAATTTTTAGCGACCGAAATAGCGACCGAATTTATTCGTAGCTATTTCAGGTTTTTAGCGACCGATTTAGAGACTGATTTTTAAAATATTTTTATTAATAAATAAAAAAAATTAGCGACGGAAATTGCTACCAAAAAAATCGGTCGCAAAATTGGTCTCGAGAAGTTTGGAGACCAAAATATTAGCGACGGATTTTTAATGTCTAGCGACTGATTTTTCGGTCGCTAAATTGCGACGGAAAAAATTTCGGTCGCTATTTAAAATAGCGACCAGGGTTTTAGCGACGGATTTTTTCGGTCGCTAAATGTAACAGCGACTGAATTTACCTAAATAGCGACCGATTTTGGTGGTCGCTAAAACTTGATTTTTTTGTAGTGCTATAAGGGCATCATATGCAAATTGAAGATGTGAAACACAAGGTCCATCATACCTAATACTATAACTATTAAAAAAGTCTTTCTTAATAGTTTTTTTTATTTATCAAAACACTAACACATGCTACAATTATAAATAGGAAATGAGTTAATGGATCTCCTTGGCAAAGACCTCCCTATATTGAATTCTTCCATTGGGCTACCATTTACCTAAATAGACACTCTTGTTATCTTCAAACATTTTTTGATCCATCCACACCATTTTCCACCAAATCCCATACCTCCATCATATGCATTAAAAACCCCAACATACTAAATCATGTTTTCTCAAAATCTACCTTAAAGTGTAATAATTCTTTTTCCTTTCCTCCTTGATTCATCAACAATCTCATTGGCTATAAGCACTTCATCAAGTATTTGCCTCTCCTTTATAAATATTTGATTTTTAGAAATGACCTTTAAAATTACCTTCCTTAACCTATTTGACAATACTTTTTACAACACCTAATATAGACATGTAATTAGAGAAGTTGGCCTATACTCATCCAACTTCACAGAATTTTAAATATATGATAATATAACTTATTTTTATTTTTTTAAAAGACTTAAATATCTCTTTTACATAAGCTAATCTTATTTGAATTAATACAATTAAGTTAAATTATACTTGTAGTCCTTTATCTTATTTTTTAGATCCAATGTGATCCTTTATCTATTCAAATGTCCATTTTGAATTTTTATCTTTTTATATTGGCTCAATTTGTTCATTTTAAAACAAGGATCATTTTTAATCTTGCATACAATGTTGAATCAATTTTGGATCAATTCAAGACGTAAAACTTGTAACATTAGATTCACTCATTTGAAAATCATGAAATACAATTCAAGTTTAAATCCAAAAGAGTAATAAACATAGTGAAATTTATATGAAGAATATATTTCATGAATAACTATAAAATAATATAAAAATAAATTTTTAAATTTTTTTTTATTTTTACCATGTATATAAAACTTTGGATTCCAACTTTAATTACATTTAACGGTTTTTATACAAGTGAATCTAGTAAAAATGTGTTTGAAGTCTTAAATTAATTAAAAAAGAATTAAAAAAGACTACATCGACATAAATTCAAAAAATAAAAAACTAAAATAAATTCAAAATATAAGATAAATAATAAAAATATAATTTTATCATAAAAAATATTATGAGCAATACTTTTTTTCCATTAAAAGAAAGAAAACTTTTCTTTTGAGTATATAACACATTTATGTACCTATTTCTCCTAAAAAAAGACTTTCAAACTAATTAGTCTATAATGGCAACCGCAATATTTGATTTCAATTCTTAGACCGCAAGTAAAACAGAGAACAGAAGATCATATGCCTATTCACAAGAGTGTTAACAATTGTCTTTCAACATATAGATTAGTACAAACTTGACAAAGCATGCAGAAACAGAAGAAGGGAATATTGTTCAGTGTTCACACGTATACAGTTCAAAGAACATGCAGCGTGACTTGAGCAAATAAAAATTGACAAGCATGTCAAATCACGTTTTAATTTTGGTCTCCAATGACGAGAGAAATATCCTTAGGATCCCCTGCCTTTAAAACATAACTGCAGTTGCATCTAACACATATGCATGCATTAATGTTTGTATTTTTTAATATTGTAATTATATTAAAACACAACATTTTTCTTAGCCTTGATTTACTGCAGCGGTTATAAAATAATGCAACAACATAGGATGGTCATCCTATGGCGGTGTATGTGGTTCCTGGATATTCTCGAAAGGTAGCAGAAGACAAAAACTTTACCATACAAAGTTATCGCCACATGAATGTAATGTGATATTATATATTAAATAGTAAGAGGAAGGCAATAAAAGGAATGTCAGCAGTGACGGCCAGAAATCCTTAAATATCGATTTATAATATTAAATATCTAATTTAATATTTTTTTATTTTTTTTATTTTCTAAAAAAATATCCTTTAAAATATAAATATATATTATAATCATTCTCTAAAAAGTCTTATATAATTTTTTTCAAAATTTCTAAAATATTTATGTAAATAATTAAATAATCAATTAATCATTTATCTTTTATATTAAAATTTTAACTTTTTTCTTAAAAATAATATAATATAAATTTAATTGGGTCAATTATCACTCTTTTATTGACTTAATAATTATAATTAATATTATATATAAAAATATATTAGAAAAAATAAGATATAAAATATATCTATTTTAAAATAAAAAAGTAATAGTCATTATTTAAAAAATAAAATATTTAAAAATTAAATATTATTAAAATTTAAAAAAATAGAGAATAGATAAATAAAAGATAATGAAAGAAAGTTATCTAAAAATTATTAGAAGAATAAAATATTTAAAATTTATATATAATAAGAAAAAATATTCCTTTTATTAATAATATATATCATAAAAATATTTCAAAATATTAATTTATTAATTTTATTTTTTTACATAATAAAACAACAAGAGAATAATGGAGACATTTAACTTTTTTAAAATAATAAATTAAAATATTTTATTAAAATATATATATGTATATATATATATATATATATATATATATATATATATATATATATAATTGATATGAAAATTTAGTTTGGCATTTGCCCCACATATACGTGCATCCGTCCCTGAATGTGAGACACATGTTACTAACATTTATCTGAACAATAATAATCAGGTAAGTCAACAATTATTAAAGGAATGTGAGGCACGTGTTACTAACATTTATCTGAAACAATAAGAATCAGGTAAGTCTCAACAAATATTAGTTCAGCAATTTACTGTAATGGATGCCGATCAATCAGTATATAAAGAACCAAAGTTGAGTCGAGAGCAACATAGCAAGTGACAAGTTCCAAACACAAACAAAGCTCAATCAGCATTAGCATTCTCATTTCAATGGCTTTCATGAGTGGAGACAGTGCAACCGAGCTGTTCCAAGCTCAAGCTCAGTTATACAGAGTGATGTATAGCTTCCTGAATCCCATGTCAATCAAGTGGGCCGTTGAACTTGGCATACCTAATGTAATCCACAACCATGGCCAACCCATTACTCTTTCTGACCTTGTATCAGCTCTTGAGGTTCCACAAGCTAAAGCTACATGTGTCCAACGCCTCATGCGTTTATTGGCACACAATGGTTTCTTTGCAATCATAAAAGTTTATGAGAGCAAGGAAGAAGCATATGCTCTTACTCCAACCTCACAACTCCTTGTGAGTGGCACTGACCATTGTTTATCTGCAATGGTTGGGTTCCTAAACGACCCTACTCTTGTTGGTGTGTACCATCAGTTGGGGAAATGGACTTGTGGAGAGGACCGCACAATTATTGAGACTGCATTGGGTCCAAGGGGCTATTGGGATTTTGTTCATCAAACTCCCACTCATATGCAGGCCTTCAATGAGGCGATGGAGAGTGATTCTCATGTGATGAGGTTGGCTTTGAGAGATTGTAAATCTGTTTTTGAAGGGCTGGATTCCATAGTTGATGTTGGCGGTGGAACTGGAAACACAGCTAAGATTATTTGTGAGGCCTTTCCTAACTTGAAATACATAGTCTTGGACCTTCCACAGGTTGTTGATGGCTTAACAGGAAACAAAAATCTCAGTTTTGTTAGCGGGAACATGCTCAAATCCATCCCTCAAGCTGATGCAATTTTACTGAAGGTAATAACTATAAATGAAGAATTATGGTGGCATGTTTTCTCTTAATTTTATCTAATACATGTATGAGAAATCTCTTTCTAACACTCTTTTTTATACTAATATCTTTTTTATTATTGGTTAAACTTTTATAGTAATACCCTTTCTATTATTGAGAAATGTCGACACTTTTTTTAATATTCTTTTTTATAATAATACTTTTTTTATTATTGGTTAAAATTTTATAGAAACACCCTTTTTACTATTGATTAAATTAGATTTATTAAATAAAATGTGAGATCCATAAAATTTGTGATTTTCAATAAATTAATATTAAAAGGAGTGTGGCTAACATTACTATACTTGGGTAGGTCTTAATTCTTACAATACTTTCATATACAGGTGCATTTCTTAATTCAGCAAATAAAAATACTCAAAAATTGTTATTTTTACTATTGTTATTTTTGCAGTGGGTGTTACACAATTGGGGTGATGATGATTGCATAAAAATACTCAAAAATTGTAAAGATGCTATTTCAGGCAGAGGAAAAGGAGGAAAGGTGATCATAATAGATATTGTTATAAATGAGAAGCAAGATGAACATGAAATGACAGAAGTAAAACTTTTATGTGACGTAATTATGATGACCAGTCTCAATGGAAAAGAGAGAGATGAAAAGGATTGGAAGCGTCTTTTTATGGATGCGGGCTTCAAATATTACAAGATATTTCCTACATTCGGTTTTAGGTCACTTATTGAGCTTTATCCTTAAGCCCTGTTAGAATTTATTAAGCGGTTTTGTTTGTGCTGAACTAAAATTAAATTGTAGTTGAGGTACTCGGATATAACTCGAGTGATATAGGTGGCTGGTGAAATTAGGAGCATGCAACTCTGAGATTATTGGTGACATTTCTCAAGTTAAAATGCTCATTGTATTTGTGTTGTACTGTATTATCTTTCATAAGTTATAGGAGACTTTCAAATAAAAAGAGATTTGTTCGTGAGACACGTATAAAATTTTCTCTCAAGCTGATGCAATTTTGGTAAAGACTAACAAAGAAAATGGCTGTTGAATTAGTTGACTTCACTTTTATAAGCTTGTACGTACTATGTATAAACTTTTGTGACAGCTAATGGGATTCTTAGGTTTGTTCACAAATCACATGTATTTTCATCATTTTTTTTATAAGCAAAATAAATTTAGGAGAGTAAAAGTGGTATTCTAACCCATTACAAAATACAAAGTCATCTAAACAAAATCTAACGTAGTCCATACAAAAGGTAATCACCAGATTGTAATGTCTACTATCATTACAAAACTAGGACTGTTACATATCAAGGCCCAATTACTATTGAAGAAAGTCCAGAGATAGCAGCTGAAGCAAGTGAGGATATCAGGCCCAAAAGACAGATCCACAAAACTAAGGGAATTCAAGGATTTATCTATTATTAGTAAATGCTTTATTTGTTAAATAGTTTTGCTATGTCATCATATTCTAGAAGCAAGTTAGTTTTGGTTGTTTGTCCGTAGTGAGGTCATGGATCTTGCAGGTTGATTGATAGAATCCTTTCTGTTATATATCTGTTGCGGTGGAATGAAAAAGGGGAGAATAGTTTACCCTCATTTCCTTTCTTGCTAATTTCTATAGGAGGTTGCCTGTCCTCGAACTCAGAGCAATCCCTTTTATTTAACACTGGTGCTTTCATTGCCGTCTCTCCTCATGGCCGACGGTCCTCGTAAAACGCAGTCTGAGAAAATGGATGAGATGCTCTCCAGACTCTCTTTTTTCAGGACTCTGTTACCACCCAATTCCATGAGGTGGGTCTTCGTCTTTCCGCCTTGGAACACCACAACCCCACTTCTTCTCCCTCTCCGCTTCCAATCAACAATCTTGACTCCTCTTCTTCCCAATTTCACTTCCTCAAGCTTGACGTCCCTCGTTTCGACAGCTCCGACGCTTTAGGCTGGATTTTCAAAATCACTCAGTTCTTTAAGTATCATAATACGCCGGAGGAGGAACATATCACGGTCGCTTCTTTCTATTTGGATGGTCCGGCCCTTGTGTGGTTTTAATGGATGTACCGTAACGGTCAGATCCACTCTTGGAATCAGATGGTGCAGGCCCTGGAGAACCGTTTTGCACCCACAGCATTCGACGACCCACGTGGTAAGCTTTTCAAACTCACTCAATCCTCTTCGGTGACTTCTTACCTGACTGAGTTTGAGTCCTTGGCAAATCGGATTGTGGGATTGCAACCCTCCTTCCTCTTGAGTTGCTTCATCTCGGGCTTGAAACCGGAGCTCCGCCGTGACGTCATTGCACACCAACCCAGTTCACTGTCTCAAGCGGTTGGTTATGCACGGTTGCATGAGGAAAAGCTTTTTGACAGCTCCCGCACCCATCGACCCTCTCCATCCCCGCGGTGGTCAGCTCCGCCGATTTCACGCACTTTCTCTCCTCCTTCTCCGTCACCACCACCAAAATCTCTTCCTCCTCTGTTGCCCCCTCCTCCACCAAAAACACGTTTCAAGCAACTAACATAGGTAGAGATGGCGGACAAGCGTGAAAAGGGGTTATGCTTCAACTGCGATCAGAAGTTTTCACGTACTCATCGTTGTCCTGCTCGTTATTTTCTTTTGATCGCTGACGAGGATAAGTCCCCACCTCCTGACAGTGACGGCGGCAGTGATTTGGGCGCTGAATCGGATCCAAAGCTTGTTGAGGAATTGTTGGACCTGTCTCCCGATTCGGCCCAGTTAAGCCTTAATGCTCTCTCAGGCTCTGGCACTCCTGAGACTCTTCGTATTGTGGGCTTGTTGGCCCAATACCAAGTGCGTGTACTTGTTGATGGGGAAGTACTCACAACTTCATCCAACTTAAGGTTGCTCACCTTTTGGGGTTGCCTCGTCAATCTACTGCTCCTCTGAAGGTCCTTGTTGGTAGTGGGGAGAAATTAGCATGTGATCAATTTTGTCCTAGGTTAGCTTTAATCATTCAGGGGCATGAGTTCATTGTTGACTTGTATATCCTTGACATGGGTGGTGGATCTGATATTGTGCTTGGGGCCTAGTGGCTAAAAGATTTGGGCCCAGTTTTGATGGACTACCAGAACCTCACTATGAAGTTCTATTATCACCAACAGTTGATTGAGTTGAAAGGGAATTCGGGGCAGCAACCCTCTTCCATCTTTTTCCACCAACTAAAACGTGTTCTTCGCTCTGACCATGAGGCTCAATTCTTCTCTCTGCAGGTTTCATCTTCCTCTCCTGCTCCCTCCATTTCCCCTTCCCTCTCCTACCCAAATGCAAGTATTCATCAACTACTCCTATCTTACCCCTTCCTCTTTGACGAACCAACACGTTTACCTCCTCCGCGGCCCACGGATCACCACATTCCACTCGCCGCCGATGCCAACCCAGTTAATGTCCGTCCATACCGCTACCCCCACGCACACAAATTGGAAATTGAAAGGCAGATTTCGAAATTGTTGGATTCGGGCTGGATCTCCCCCAGTACAAGCCCTTTTTCATCCCCGGTTCTTTTATTGCGCAAGAAGGATGGGTCTTGGCGCATGTGTGTTGATTATAGGGCCCTGAACGCACTCACAATCAAGGACCGCTTCCCCCTTCCAACAATCGATGAGTTACTCGATGAATTGAGGCTTGCTCGCTGTTTTTCTAAGCTGGACCTGACCTCGGGTTTTCATCAAATCAGGTTGCATCCTTCTGATGTCCATAAGACCGCATTCCGCACTCACGATGGCCATTATGAATACTGTGTGATGCCCTTCGGTCTCTGCAATGCCCCAGCAACCTTCCAAGCCACCATGAATGACATCTTCCGGCCACTCCTCCGCAAGACTGTTATTGTTTTTTTGATGATATTCTTGTTTACAGCTCCACTCTTGAGCAGCATGTTATTCATCTTCGTCAGGTCTTTGATATTTTACATGCTAACCAGTTCTACTTAAAACTCATCAAGTGTTCTTTTGCTCAGTCTCAGGTTGATTATTTGGGTCATGTGGTTGCTGATGGTTTTGCTGCCCCTGACCACTCCAAAATTCAAGCTATGGTGGATTGGCACACCCCCACTTCTCTCAAAAGCTTATATGGATTCTTGGGTTTGACGGGCTTTTATCGCAGGTTTGTCAAAGGATATGCTGCAATTGCCCATCCCCTCACTGACTTGTTGAAAAAGGGGGCTTTTCAGTGGTCTTCAGAGGCTCAGAGGGCCTTTGATTCTCTCAAAACATCCATGATGGAGGCTTCTGTTCTTGCTTTGCCGAACTTCTCTAAGCCCTTTATCATTCAGACTGATGCATCGGGCACAACAATGGGTGTAGTTCTGGTCCAAGACTTTCACCTCATTGCCTATTTCAGCAAAGTCTTTTGCCCGCGTATGGCCAAGGCATCAGCCTATATTCGGGAGCTTCATGCTGTCACAAGTGCAGTGAAATGTTGGCGCCAATATCTTTTGGGTTCTTCTTTTATAATTCAGACAGATCAGAAAAGCCTCAAGGAACTCCTCACTCAAGTCATCCAGACTCCAGAGCAGCAGTATTATTTGGCTAAGCTTCTTGGCTATGACTATGAGATTCAGTATAAACCCGGGAAATTGAATGTGGTGGCCGACGCTCTTTCCCGCTCCACTGGTTCAGTAGTTGGCGAATTGCAGGTACTCACTGTGCCTCAATTTGTCTTCTTAGATGACTTGAAGCAATCCTTGTTACAGGATAGTGAGTTTCTCGCCTTACGGCAGAGGTGTCTCGATAACCCCGCTTCAATGCCTCACTTCAAGGTATTGGACGATCTCATCTTATTTAAGGGTAAGATTTGGTTGAGCTCCTCTTCTACCTTCATCACCTTACTTTTAAGGGAGTTCCATGAATCTGCTGTTGGGGGTCATGCAGGTATGAACAAGACCCTTAAACGTCTCTCTGCCAATTTTTATTGGAGCAACATGGCAAAGGATGTTCGCTCCTTTATCTCTCAATGTAGGGTCTGCCAACAAACAAAATACAGTACCAAGCGCCTCGGAGGTCTCCTCGTTCCCCTTCCTATCCCTTCACATGTGTGGGAAGACATTTCTATGGATTTTATTACTGGGTTACCTCTTTCTCATGGATATACTGTTATCTTTGTGGTCGTGGATCGATTCTCAAAAGGGGTGCATTTGGGTTCTCTGCCTTCAAGTTTCACAGCTTATAAGGTGGCTGAGCTCTTTGTTTCTATGTTTTGTAAACATCATGGGTTGCCCAAGAGCATTGTTTCGGATCGTGATCCGATTTTTATGAGCAGATTCTGGTCAGACTTGTTCAAGTTTAGTGGCACCCTTCTCCGCATGAGTTCCTCTTACCATCCTCAGTCCGATGGTCAAACTGAGGTTATGAATTGCACAATTGAGCAGTACCTCAGGGCCTTTGTTCATGAGACACCGCAGCATTGGTTCAAATTCCTCCCTTGGGCTGAGTTCCATTACAACACCTCCGTCCACTCCGGTTCAAAGCTCCCTCCATTCCAAATCATATTTGGCAAACCACCTCCTTCCATCCCTGAGCATTTGGCTGGCACATCTCAGGTTGCTGGTTGTGATTCCTTACTCTCCTCACGTGAGGACGTGCTTTCATTACTGCGGTAGAATCTGTTGAAAGCCCAAAAACGAATGAAAAAGAATGCGGACTTGAAGCGCAGGGAACTCATTTTTGAGGTGGGATCCTGGGTTTATGTTAAGCTCCAACCTTATCTCCAATCTTCTGTTTCGGGTGCTAAGTTTCATAAGCTGTCCAAACGCTTTTATGGGCCTTACCGCATTTTAGAAAAGATGGGACCTGCTGCCTATAAACTTGATTTACCTGCCACTTCCAAAATTCACAATGTCTTCCATTGTTCAGTTTTGAAGGCTCATGTGGGTGTTCCCCCTACCACCATTGACTCTCTTCCTCCTGATTCTTATGCCAATCACCCCTTGGCAACCCACTGACTGTCCTGGGTTTCAAGACTGCAATGGTCAATGGAGTCCCTACACGCATGGCCTTGGTCCAGTGGCAAGGTCTTTCCCCTGACGATACTTCTTGGGAAAATTGGTCCACGCTTCAATCTACTTACAACCTTGAGGACAAGGTTGCTGCCGATGGGGATGGTGATGTTACATATCAAGGCCCAATTACTATTGAAGAAAGTCCAGAGACAGCAGCTGAAGCAAGTGAGGATATCAGGCCCAAAAGACAGATCCACAAAACTAAGGGAATTCCAGGATTTATCTATTATTAGTAAATGCTTTATTTGTTAAATAGTTTTGCTATGTCATCATATTCTAGAAGCAAGTTAGTTTTGGTTGTTTGTCCGTAGTGAGGTCATGGATCTTGCAGGTTGATTGATAGAATCCTTTCTGTTATATGTCTGTTGCGGTGGAATGAAAAAGGGGAGAATAGTTTACCCTCATTTCCTTTCTTGCTAATTTCTATAGGAGGTTGCCTGTCCTCGAACTCAGAGCAATCCCTTTTATTTAACAAGGACCATAAAATGTCATCTAATAATTAAACAAGTTCAGTAATCAGAAAAACAGATACAAAACTAACATTATGGTGTGTACAGAATCAGAAAGAATCATTATTCCAGAAGTTAAAGCAAATACTAAGGGAAGAAAACCACGCTGAGGATAGGTAAAAAAATTACTTATCTTTTGATAATTCTCTGTTTGGGTTTTGAATGAAAGGTAATGGTGAAATATTCTGATGAGAATAATAAATTAGCTGTAAATCCCATCTGTGCTAAAATTATGTATATATATATATACAAGAGCATGGATTTTCATTTTATTTAGAGGAATTTATGACCGTGATTCGTGAATCTTTAATTTGTCATATATCATGCAAAGGGATCTATATGACCATATATAATTTCCAACAAACTAGTAGAATAATATATTTGTTGTTAGAAGCTTCAGAAACCGGCTTGTTATGAACATTGAACCGGCGCCTTAAATATAGTCAACCCAATAGAATCAATGCACAAAAAAATAAAGAACCATGTATTTATTTATCTAGTCGTTTGATGAGTCCGCGTTGAAAATTGAATCTGATCCCCTCTTCAAATTCCATGCATAGACTGACATATTTATCCCTTGGTAAACAAATACTTTATTCATGTGCTATCAGAACAATGAAATTCAATTGAATTCCTGTATAATGTTAGAGACAATGATCGAATTGAATTGATGACACAATCTGACATTGGAAACGGTCCAACATAATTTACTTTGCTGAAAGTGGGAACCCAATTCCATGTCTCCGAGTGGGAAACGCTACGAACAGCATGCTGCAAAAAATCCCAATGGCCACAGGCAACACTGTTAGAATTTCCCGTGTCTCATTTGAAGGTGATGGAAAGAAGCAATTGAGCACATTCTGATCAAACAATGCAACAGCTGAAAAGACTAAAATTGACATCACTGCATGCATGAAATCAATGAACCTCAACCTATATCTTGCACCAAGTTGAGGTGGAAGGGTGGTGGATCCATCAATGACCCACAAGCCCCTCAAGGTGGCAAGGCCATGACAAACATTCCCCTTGTAATCTCTGAAGCTATCAGTGAAGCATTGGAAGAAACAAGAGGCAGCACAAAGAGCCACAAGTGTAGAAGTCATCAACTTGCTAACTGAGTCACACTTGCCTTGGTTTGTGACTATTGGGGACATAAGTTGGAAAGAAAGGACAGTGCCAGTTGGTAAGAGGTTGGCCAAATGAGCTGTGCTTTGAAATGTTTGACTTATGGCTCTCTTAATGAGGCTTCTCTTAGAATCTGGAACCTCCATGTTGTGAAGGAGAGGTAGCTTCTGTTCTTCATGATTGTTCATGATCATGGACTATAGGACTTTCAACTTCCTTTCCTATTCGGCTTTGATCAGCTTTTTGTTTTGGAGCATAGGTTTGTTAAATTTGCATTTATCTTACTATTATGCAGGCTAATGTGAGTGGAGCCAAAGAGAGGGAAGGGAGTGTTGTCATGACTTGCAAGAAACATTCACTGAAAACTTTATGAATCAACTTTTAACTTAATTTGTGGTACTTGGTTTCATCAGAACTGAAAGTAAGTTAGAAAAACGGTTATAGGCGGTGTGCTTTTTTTCTTTATAATATGTATGTATATTAACTTTATGAATCTGTTATATATATATAAAAGAAAAAGCATACGTGACACTTACGAATGCACCAGCTTCAGGAAGATAAGAGAGAAAACGCGTGGGATTTCAACTATTAACTTGTTGGTTCAAGAGTGAAGTTCGGTGGCAGAGGGAATATTTTGCTGAGACGCAATGGCTAGAAACGGGGATTTGCATAACTTTACTTTACATACACACGTTTCATGTAAGAATAGGAAATCTTACTCTTGCTCCAAGCCACATGTTTTGCTTAAACAGATTACTTCCATGTATTTGAAAGTAATTAGGTTTAGGCCTCGCATATAAACTAAAGTTGCTTTAAATTCTATTTGATTAGAGCATATGTTAATATGTTATTAAAAGGTAAAATGATGAATAATTAAATAATTGGAAAGTGTAGAGATTTTGTAACATTAAAAAATTATTGCTTATATTATTAAAATAAATCAACTGGGTGTTTGTGAAAATATTTATTAACGAGTTAGAAAAAATATATTATATTAACAACTAGTATAATTATGCAAGAGAAACTTATTTTTATGAGTAGCTAATATTATCAAATGTAACCATTGACCTTTTATTTATTTGAGAAAATAAAAACAATATGAATTTTTTTTATGTGAGTGTATTATGAAAAGATGAGGAATTGAAATATTGAATTTTGAGGGTGTTTGGTATAAAAAAGATTTTACTAATATTTGGAGAATGTTAGGTTTTTTCCGTTTGACTTGTTTAAAAAATAATATTTTTTAAAATTATTTTTTTTAAGAATGATTTTTACATAAATTTTTTATAAAATTAAATCTATAGGAAAGTTTGTGAGAAACTAACTTTTCAAAGATAAAACTAAAATTTTAATATGATAAAAATGTTGTATAATTTTTATTTGTTTATTTAATGTAATATGATTCTTATCTAATATTTAAAAACATTTCCAGAAATCTATAACTATTATAAAGGGGATATAGAAGATGTAATTGTTTTTTGGTCTCCATTTTTTAATGGACCATTATATCTCCAAATGTAAAAAAAATCTTAAATTTTCTTTAAATAATTATAGATAATTTTTTAATATTTTATTAGTGAATAACTATTAAGGCACAAAGTACCTCTACCATTCTAGTATTTATAATCAGAATTTATGATTATCATAAATCATGATAATTTGTCGTGTATAAAACATTCATCTACGGTTATCTTAATTGTTAACATAATAATTCACACATCAGAATTAAAATATTACAGAAAGACTTGTTATTCAACAATGCATGCTTATGTTTGGATCTTCAATCGTCTTTCTATTTTGGCAGTCCTATATTCTCTGTAATTTAGCCCAAGAAAACAATATGCGTATATGCAATAGCAGGATGTGTTTGAACTTTCGAAACCTAAGGCCCATCAAGAGAAAGAATTCATTGGGCTTGTGTGTAGGCCTGTTTTGCTTTGAACATGGTCGACATCTTTCCTAGTGTCCATCGGCAGGCCCATTAAACTTTATTCCTCAGCTCCAGTTGATGGTAGCCATTATGGACAAAACCAAAACCAAAGTCCGGTAATAATTATAAGGTTAATCATCCATACACAATTAGTGTAAAATTTTTTATATTAACAACTAATCATATTTTTTAAATTATTTTATTTTATTTTTATTTAATTAAATAAGTAAATGACATGACACAATTAAAATATATGATTAGTTGTTTGTGTAAAAAAATTATAGACTGGCAGTATATAGGTAATTAACTCTAATTATAATCATTCAAAAATTACAAAAACGATAAAAGGCTGGTAATTGACACTTACCCAGGTGAAATTGTAATTTCCTTTTATGATCATCGTACATACATCTTCAAAAAGACTTGCTAAAATTACAAGAGACGACAAAAATCCCATTCTAGATATGTAAGAACATTATATATTGATAATGGAAGTAGCTTGTGAACTTCCTCTCAATCACGCCAAAATGTGTCTCCAAACAAGCCTCACTCGCTGTGCGTGCTGCTTAACATCATCAAAACAATGGTACCTTTGGTTTTGTCCTTAGCAACAGCAAGTACCACATGATGGAGTTGATAAGTTGCCAGTTGCTACTGCATGCATCTGCCAAATCTAACTTTGTTCGACCACACTCAGATATAGCTCACGTACCTCAATATCACAACACTTGGTCTTGTTTTGTCTGTTCCTCACAAGGTGTAACATGATTTGACGCATAACATCTTATCTTTCAAGTATACCATCATGAGAGGTTTAGTAATCCAATTTCGTCCGGAAAATGTCAATTTTGTTAAAAAAAAATAACAAAAAAAAGTATGTACAAGAAAGAATAAAAAAGACAAAAATATAAAAGTCAACTGTAACACCTCAATTTTCATACTTTTGTGGAGGGGTAATTTAATAATTTTCATATGATTTTAACAACTGGAACGGGTCGTTCCCAAACTGGAACGAGCCGTTCTAACCTTCCAAAAAGACTTATAATTTCTAGTCCGGAACGGGCTGTTCCAAAACTGGAACGGGCCGTTCCAACCTTCCAAAAACAACTATAATTTCTAGTCCAGAACGGGCTGTTCCAAAACTGGAACGGGTCGTTCTAACCTTCAAAAAAGATCTAAAGTTTCTATCCCGGAACGGGCCGTTCCCAAACTGGAACGGGTCGTTTCAACCTTCCAAAAAGACTTATAAATTCTAGCCCAGAACGCGCTGTTCCCAAAAACTGGAACGGCCCGTTCCCAAACTAGAACGGGCCGTTCCAACCTTCAAAAAGACCTATACTTTTTAGTCTAGAACGGGCCGTTCCAAAACTGGAACAGACCGTTCCGAAATTGGCCGTTGTGAGTAAAATTGCAACCCCGGAATGGGCCGTTCTAGTCCCTCCTGAAAGTCTATAAATAGCGGCCCTTGCCTTCCCAAAAGGCACCCACACACACACATCTCTATCTTGGACCAGAGGGAACCCGGAGGAAGAGACCAGCGAGTTACCACTTCTTGGGCGAAGAATAATGAGTACATCGAACTCACTTCTTTTTATTATTATTATTTTTTATATTAATAATATATGTCATTAGTCTTTATTTAAATCCAAAATGTGATTAAATATCAAAATATAATGTTACAATATTTAATGTAAATATCTGAAATCATTGTATTAAAAATTTTATTGGAGGAATGGTTAACTAGATGTGACATCTTTTTAACCTTTGAATTTAAAGTACAAGTTGTGACAGCTTATCTTTAAATTTTTTCTCTAAAAACGAAAAAGTCCAATTAATAAAGTTTTTAATATCATAACATTTCTAGCAATAATTATAATTAAAATTTTATTGAATTGACTTTGGTATACACCTTAGTCAATTTTATATTTTTAGGGTGAATGAGCTGAGACAGTTCAAGAATCCTATATTTAACAAAAAATAAAGTTTAATTAAAAAATATCAACACACAAACATTTTCTACAAAGAACTATATGACTTTGATTCTTCATTACACATGAAGATACGTAGGAGCAAGAAATAAATCTTGTCGAGTCAAAAAATAAAAAATATTATTTTCCTTTTTATATAACAATAATAATTTTAACTCTTATATATATATATATATATATATATATATATACAATGATAGTTTAGTTAAATAAAATATATTTGATCATTTTAGTGAGATAAATATTTTATAAATTATTAATAATTAGTTTAATTAATTAAAGGTAATCATCTTAGGACGAACGTTGTGAGGTGCTAATACCTTCCTCACACGTAATCGACTCCCGAACCCAAAAATTTGGTTTTCGTAGACTATTTTCTATTTTATGATTTTTCCAATGTTTTTCCGTAAAAAAATAACATTGGTGGCGACTCCTCTTTTTCAATTTATTTTTCGCCGTCCCGTCGCGATCGAGGTTGCTACAGATGGCGACTCCGCTGGGGATATTTTTGAGAGTCAAGCCTATAATAATTAATTAAACTAATTAATAATTTTTAAAAATGTTTATCTCACTTTTATTTTATTTTATTATTATTATTTTTGTTTATGTCTCTTATTTGTTGTTTATCTTATTTGCATGAATTCTATAAATGTGTTGTGTAATTTGAACCTTAGGATAGATGAATTTTATTTTTCATATCATATGTGTTGTGTTTTGTAGATTGGGTAGTGTAGGGTTGCTCCCTTCACACACTTCACTTACACAATTTCACACACGTTTATGAGCGGGGTCCTATGCCCGGACTTGAGTGTAACTTAGGATAGTAAGAGGTTGAGTAGTAGTAACCTTCTTGATGAACATCTTGTTTGGTTATTATGAAGGTCTCACCTACAGTTTGATCCTTTAAAGGGTATTATCACCTCTAATAGTTTACCTATTATTGTGACTAATATCCTAAAATGGGTTATTGACTCTAGGAACCTGTTTTAGAACTATAGTCCCACCCTTTTGAGAGGAACACATATTAGTAGTCTATAGAGTTCTCAACTTAGGAATGCCCTTATTAAGTATCACACGAGAAAATTTTGCCTCTATGTTCGAATGACGCAAAAAAAGAAATTTTTTTTATTCCATTTCATAATACACATCATACATTTATCTTTTAACTTTTATCATATCTCACGCTCCTTCAATATAACACTCATCACAAAAAAACTATTCATGCATGCATGCATTCATCTACATTTCATAATTCATTCATGATATGCATTTTAAATCTTTGCATAAAAAATAATACTCTATGAAATCATTCATACAACTTTAAAAGATTGCAATTGTCATCATCATTGACACTTGTTTCTTAAAGAAAATGAATAAAGTTCTCTCTTGCATAATTCAAAGTAACATCATTATTTCATTTGAGCATTTAGTCTAAAATGTATCTCATAACATTCAATATTTTCATAATTTTTCATGACATTCACGCATAAGCATTATTTAGATTAAGTAATCATGTATATCCATTAGGCATATCCATCATCTTTTCTTGTCATAATTGCATTCATTCTCACTTTATCATTGCGAATCAAATGCATTTGTTTCTCTTAAAAAAAACAAAAAAAAAACACAAAAGACAAAAAACAAAAAAACCATTTTTTTTCATTTCAAATTCTTCATTCCAACATTTTTCTTTTATACATGCATTTCATAGTAAAATAAATGTCTAATTGATTGCTCCATAATTACATTCATTCTCACATTATCGAATCAAATGCATTGTTTCTCTAAAAAAAAAACAAAAAACATTTTTTTTTCAAATTGTTCATTCCAACATTTTTCTTTTATACATGCATTTCATAGTAAAATAAAGGTCTAATTGATTGCTCATTCGTGTCATTAAAAAAAATATATAATTTGATTATTTTCTTTTAAAAAGGATGCCAATCAACAAATTTATGCAATGTCTCAAAAGAAAAAAAAAAATGGGGAATAACATGAAATTATTGTTCTCACTTACATTTAATTCTCAACCGAGAAGATGAGCTCTTTGACAATTTAACTTGTCAATTGACATGGTTTTAAAACCATTGTTAACCTTTTGAAGTATTTATTTCATTAACCTGCATAACAAGTTGTGTTGTTATCTTCATAAATTGTCTTTGTCCCATTATATGTCATAGTTTCCTCATTATTCTTCCAAAAAAATAAAGAGTTTGTCCTCATAAAAAGTCAAGTCTGTTGGATGATTCTCAATTTAAAAGTTTGACAATAAAAATTTGAAGATTTCTTATCTGGGCAAATTTATCATTTTTATGAGTATTTGTCCCACCAACTACCACATTTAATGGAGACAAGTCTTATGAGCAAAAAAAAGTGAAAAAATGTAAAGTCTGTTAGACTGAAAACCCAAAAGGGCGGTCTAAGCAAAAGTTAGGACAAACAAAAAAATAAAAAAGAAAAGGAGTAACATGGAGTCCATTAAGTTTTGTCTTAGGATTAACCTTTCAAAAATAAGCAATCAAAATTTGAAATGATGCATGACCATGTTTCTCTATCTCCAAAATATATATATCACTTGCCACCCAAATTTGAGCTTAAAAGTAAAAATTTTCTTCAATTACCTCAAACAAGACTCACCCTCAAAACAGAGGCAACACAATGTTCATATTTAATTCAGCTTGTTCATGATACCATCTAAACAATGAAAAAGGAAAAGAAGAGAAATGAACCAAAGGCATCAAATGGGCATTGTTTCATCCTCGTAGCTATTGACTACTTCACTAAATGGGTCGAAGCACTTCTTATGCCAGCG
Source organism: Cajanus cajan (assembly GCF_000230855.2). NCBI lineage: Eukaryota > Viridiplantae > Streptophyta > Magnoliopsida > Fabales > Fabaceae > Cajanus > Cajanus cajan. The sequence continues at coordinate 69,576,858 of NC_138519.1, read as the reverse complement.
TGACAAGAAATGTGGTAGTCCGATTCATCAAAAGAGATCTAATTTGTCGATACGGTCTATCGAGCTACATCATCATTGACAATGGAACCAACCTGAATAACAAGATGATGAAAGAGTTGTGTGACAATTTCAAAATTCAACACCATAATTCTTCACCATATCTCCCTAAGATGAATGGGGCAATAAAAGCAGCAAACAAGAATATTAAAAAGATTATTCAAAAGATGGTGGTCACCTATAAGGATTGACACGAAATGCTTTTTTTTGCTCTACATGGATATCACATTTTTGTTTGCACCTCTACTGGGACAACTCCGTATTCTCTGGTTTATGGTATGGAAGCAATCATTTCCATTGAGGTTGAGATACCTTCTCTAAGAGTATTGGCCGAAACCAAACTTGAGGAAGCATAATGGGTTCAGGCTCGCTATGATCAGTTGAACCTAATTGAAGAGAAGAGATTGAATGCCTTGTGTCATGGTCAATTATATCAAAAAAGGATCAAGAGAGCTTTTGCCAAAAAGGTCCGCCCACAAGAGTTTCAAGAAAGAGATTTGGTATTGAAGAAGATCTTACCACCTCAAAAAGATCATAGAGGGAAGTGGACGGGAAGATCTATTGAACCCAATAAACTCTAATGCAGTCAAGAAATTATATGCAAAATAATAACAAAAATAAAAAGCTCGCTAGGCTAAAAACATGAAAAGGCAGCTTAGGCAAAATTTAGAGCGACCTGCTAAGCTGAAAACTTGAAAAGAGCAGTCTAGGCAAAAGTCAAGGTCTAAAAAGAAAAATGAAAACAAATAAAAGAAACAAGAGCTCGCTAGGCTGAAAACCTCAAAAAGGCGGCCTAGGCAAAAGTTAGAGCAATCTGGTAGGCTGCAAACTCCAAAAGAGAAACCTAGACAAAAGTCGGGGTGAAAAAAAAAGTATTGAAGCCAACACTATAGCAAAAATCCTTGTTTCGAATAACCTCCAAACACACATTTGGGCCTTTGTATCCTTTCTTTCATATCCATCTCACCGACTAGTGTTACAACTCGATAAAGTCCATACAGATCAAAAATTGGTTGCTTTTTTTTTAAGTTTAGTCTTAAGACAAAATAATTGAACTCATCTATCATTGTTAACATGATTGCTCCAAAAAAAAAAAATACAAATGCTCATAAGACTTGCACATCCAGTACATCATGGAGAGAAACAAACATCCAGTGCAAAATCTTCTATTCATCAATGTTCATTGATTACTACACTCAATAATTATGAGAATCATTCAAAATGATAGATTGGGAACAAATCACAAATCATGCCTTCCTCTGATTCCCCCTTACCCAATTAAATGAGACATTTGTTTTATGTCTTATTCCTCCATCAATTCATACATCAATATTATTTTCTTGAGTCAGAAAACAAGGCAATCATATTTATCATTGTCTCCTATTCTACCCCTGCCTTTCAAGACTAAATTGGGACAACCACTTCACATTGGGGCAAAGGATCTCACTGCCATCTCATCACCTTAACTTTCAATTGGAATAATTGTCTAATCCAACTTTGTTCCCTATTTCTTCATAAACTGGGGCAACTCAAAGTACTCCTTTTATACCGGGACAAGTTCTCAACTATCATCACATTTTCATTCCAATCATATAATCCATGTGTCTCAAGTTTAATCAAGTCAATGCCTGTATCACCCATATTCCGCCATTCTAAATACGGGTTATCCTTCCCATATGTGTCACTATTTGATTCTATTCACTCGAGTCTAAGGTGATGTAAATCATTTGCATCAATTTCTCAATCTTTGTCATATCTTGGGGTAGTTTGCTCTATTTTCTCTACATCAAAATAAAGTCACGTTCAAATATCCTTTTTGAATAGTCTTCCAAAAAAAATCATTTGTCATTGTTATGCATGTTGGTTAAATGATGTTTCAAAGGGAATAACAAGATGGTGATAATCACTTAATTGATAAGTTAGGCCAAATGAGTCTCACTTGATTCTAAGTGGGATAAGCTTGAAAAGATAAATTGTGAGATCATTTTTCAACGATTGACAAAGAAGAAAATAACAGGATTTCATGGATTTGAAAAAGGATAAAAAAAAGGTGAAAAGACTTTGCATGGATTTGCTTTCTTTAAAGAAAATAATCATTTTATGATTTTCTTTGAAAAAAAAACAAAAAAAAAACAAAAAAACAAAATGAAATGTGTCTATGACACCTCATAAGCATTCTAACACTGAATCAAGCATTACATCATATGAAGTGTTCGTTCATGTCCAATGCTCACTTGGCATCCACTTTATTTGCATCAAAGTTTGGTACTTTCCTAATACATGCATTTAAATTCATCACTTGCATATAAAGTCTCGCACTTGTTTGACATCTATATCACCTACATTTGAATATGATACATGTTTGACATTCATTACATCATAGTTTGGTACATCCATTCAAATCCAATACTTGCCCAACACCCACATTATTCACATTAATGTCTAATACTTTGTTAACACATTCAATCAAGTCCAATGCATACTTGTCATTTGCATCACCAAAAGTTTGGTCCATCCCTAACTCATGCATTCAAGTTCAATACATGCTTAGCATCCACAACATTTGTACCAAAGTTCGGTACTTATCATGCACATGTGATCAAGTAATGTACTTGCATAACACATTCATTGAAGTTTATTATCTACTTGGCATCAACATTGTTTCCATCAAAATTCTCACTTTTATGTTTCGGGTCCCCGCGCCTATGTTTTAATATCTTGAGCCCCTGCGCTCACTCTTTTATATTTTAGGTCCCCGCGCCCATGTCTTTAATATTTTGAGCCCCCGCGCTCACTCTTTTATATTTCGGTTCCCCGCGCCCATGTTTTTAATCTTTCGAGCCCCCGCACTCACTTTTATGTTTCAGGTCCCCGCGCCCATGTTTTGAGCCCCCGTGCTCACTCTTTAATGTTTCGGGTCCCCGCGCCCAAGTTTTGAGCCCCCGCGCTCACCTTTATGTTTCGGGTCCCCGCGCCCATGTTTTTAATCTTTCGAGCTCCCGCGCTCACTTTTATGTTTCGGGTCCCCGCGCCTATGTTTTGAGCCCCCGCGCTCACTCTTTTATGATTTGAGCCCCCGTTCTCACTCTTTTATATTTCGGGTCCCCGCGCCCATGTTTTGAGCCCCCGCGCTCACTCTTTTATGATTCGAGCCCCCGCGCTCACTCTTTAATGTTTCGGGTCCCCGCGCCCATGTTTTGAGCCCCCGCGCTCACTCTTTTATGATTCGAGCCCCCGCGCTCACTCTTTAATGTTTCGGGTCCCCGCGCCCATGTTTTGAGCCCCCGCGCTCACTCTTTTATGATTCGAGCCCCCGTGCTCACTCTTTAATGTTTCGGATCCCCGCGCCCATGTTTTTAATCTTTCGAGCCCCCACGCTCACCTTTATGTTTTGGGTCCCTGCGCCTATGTTTTTAATCTTTCGAGCCCCCGCGCTCACTTTTATGTTTCAGGTCCCCGCGCCCATGTTTTGAGCCCCCGTGCTCACTCTTTAATGTTTCGGGTCCCCGCGCCCAAGTTTTGAGCCCCCGCGCTCACCTTTATGTTTCGGGTCCCCGCGCCCATGTTTTTAATCTTTCGAGCTCCCGCGCTCACTTTTATGTTTCGGGTCCCCGCGCCTATGTTTTGAGCCCCCGCGCTCACTCTTTTATGATTTGAGCCCCCGTTCTCACTCTTTTATATTTCGGGTCCCCGCGCCCATGTTTTGAGCCCCCGCGCTCACTCTTTTATGATTCGAGCCCCCGCGCTCACTCTTTAATGTTTCGGGTCCCCGCGCCCATGTTTTGAGCCCCCGCGCTCACTCTTTTATGATTCGAGCCCCCGTGCTCACTCTTTAATGTTTCGGATCCCCGCGCCCATGTTTTTAATCTTTCGAGCCCCCACGCTCACCTTTATGTTTTGGGTCCCTGCGCCTATGTTTTTAATCTTTCGAGCCCCCGCGCTCACCTTTATGTTTCGGGTCCCCGCGTCCATGTTTTTAATCTTTCGAGCCCCCGCGCTCACTTTTATGTTTCGGGTCCCCGTGCCCATGTTTTTAATATTTCGAGACCCCGCGCTCACTCTTTTATGTTTCGAGCCCCCGTCCTCACTCTTTTATATTTCGGGTCCCCGTGCCCATGTTTTCAATCTTTCGAGCCCCCGCGCTCACTTTTATGTTTCGGGTCCCCGCGCCCATGTTTTGAGCCGTCGCGCTCACTCTTTTATGATTCGAGCCCCCGTGCTCACTCTTTTATGTTTCGGGTCCTCGCGCCCACGTTTTTAATCTTTCGAGCCCCCGCGCTCACTTTTATGATTCGATCCCCGCACTCACTTTTATGTTTCGGGTCCCCGCGCCCATGTTTTGAACCTCCGTGCTCACTCTTTTAATTTTCAAGCCTCTATCCATTTTTCGAGCCCCTGTGCTCACTCTTTTAATTTTCAAGCCTCTATCAATCTTTTGAGCCCTCGTGCTCACTCTTTTAATTTTCAAGTCTCTATCAATGTTTCGAGCCCCCGTGCTCACTCTTTTAATTTTCAAGCCTCTATCAATCTTTCGAGCCCCTGTGCTCACTCTTTTAATTTTCAAGCCTCTATCAATCTTTCGAGCCCCCGTGCTCACTCTTTTAATTTTCAAGCCTCTATCAACCTTTCGAGCCCCCGTGCTCACTCTTTTAATTTTCAAGCATCTATGCTCACTCTATCAATCTTTCGAGCTCTCGTGCTCGCTCTTTTAATTTTCAAGCCTCTGTGCTCACTCTTTTATTGTTTTGAGCCCCCACACCCATGTTGTTTAATGTTTCGAGCCCTCGTGTTCACTCTTTTAATGTTTTGAGTCCCCACGCTCATGTCTTTTAATGTTTCAAGCTCTCACGCTCATGTTTTTTAATGTTTCGTGTCCCTTGCGCTCATGTTTCTTAATGTTTCAAGCTCATGGACGAGATTGGTGTTTTCTTTACTTATATTTTACTACGATAATAAGGAAACAAGAGTTGTTTATATTATCTAGTAAAATTAAGTAAAGAGGGGCAACTGTAGTAACCCAATTTCGTCTGGGAAATGTCAATTTTGTTAAAAAAAATAACAAAAAAAGGTATGTACAAGAAAGAATAAAAAAGACAAAAATATAAAAGCCAAATGTAACACTTCAATTTTCATACTTTTGTGGAGGGTAATTTAATAATTTTCATATGATTTTAACAACTGGAACGGACCGTTCCCAAACTGGAATGGGCCGTTCTAACCTTCCAAAAAGACTTATAATTTCTAGTCCGGAACGGGCTATTCCAAAACTGGAACGGGCCATTCCAACCTTCCAAAAACAACTATAATTTCTAGTCCATAACGGGCTGTTCCAAAACTGGAACGGGCCATTCCAACCTTCAAAAAAGATCTAAAGTTTCTATCCCGGAACGGACCATTCCCAAACTGGAACGGGCCGTTCCAACCTTCCAAAAAGACTTATAAATTCTGGTCTAGAACGGGCTGTTCCCAAAAACTGGAACGAACCGTTCCGAAACTGGAACGGGCCGTTCCAACCTTCAAAAAGACCTATAATTTTTAGTCCAGAACGGGTCATTCTCAAACTATCAAAAAACCTATAAATTCTATCTCAGAACGGGTCGTTCCGAAACTGGAACAGGCCGTTCCGAAATTGGCCGTTGTGAGTAAAATTGCAACCCCGGAACGGGCCGTTCCGGATTCAGAACGGGTCGTTCCAGTCCCTCCTGAAAGTCTATAAATAGCGGCCCTTGCCTTCCCAAAAGGCACCCACACACACACATCTCCACCTTGGACCAGAGGGAACCCGGAGGAAGAGACCAACGAGTTACCACTTCTTGGGCGAAGAATAGTGAGTACATCGAACTCACTTCTTTTTATTATAATTATTTTTTATATTAATAATATTTGTCATTAGTCTTTATTTAAATCCAAAATGTGATTAAATATCAAAATATAATGTTACAATATTTAATGTAAATATCTGAAATCATTGTATTAAAAATTTTATTGGAGGAATGGTTAACTAGATGTGCATCTTTTTAACTTTTGAATTTAAAGTACAAGTTGTGACAGCTTATCTTTAAATTTTTTCTCCAAAAACGAAAATGTCCAATTAATAAATTTTTTAATATCATAACATCTCTAGCAATAATTATAATTAAAATTTTATTGAATTGACTTTGGTGTACACCTTAGTCAATTTTATATTTTTAGGGTGAATGAGCTGAGACAGTTCAAGAATCCTATATTTAACAAAAAATAAAATTTAATTAAAAAATATCAACACACAAACATTTTCTACAAAGAACTACGTGACTCTGATTCTTCATTACACATGAAGATACGTAGGAGCAAAAAATAAATCTTGTCGAGCCAAAAAATAAAAAAATATTATTTTCCTTTTTATATAACAATAATAATTTTAACTCTTTTTTTATATATATATACAATGATAGTTTAGTTAAATAAAATATATTTGATCATTTTAGTGAGATAAATATTTTATAAATTATTAATAATTAGTTTAATTAATTAAAAGTAATCGTCTTAGGACGAACGTTGTGAGGTGCTAATACCTTCCTCACACGTAATCGACTCCCGAACCCAAAAATTTGGTTTTCGTAGACTATTTTCTATTTTATGGTTTTTCCAATGTTTTTTCGTAAAAAATAACATTGGTAACGACACCTCTTTTTCAATTTATTTTTCGCCGTCCCGTCACGACCGAGGTTGCTACAATACAAGAGGTTTTATTTTTAAATCATGTATATAGAAAAATATTCATTAAAAGATATCACCTTAAATAGATCTTAACATGTCAAAAGATTAGTAATTAAGTTTCAGAAAAGTGAAAAAAACGAAATGTAATATTTTATTTCCACGTACGTTCATTATTTGTTGTACATGTATATTTGTATAGTTGGCTAGAGTAATTATAGAGGGATAAGAATGGAATAAATTATCAAATAATCATTCATATAGAAAACGAAGGAGAACTTATTAAATGATTCAATGTCCTTTTACGTGATGATAGAAATGATGGTATATTGAATAATGATAGGAATGGTGTGGGAAGTAAAATTGAAGTGCATGTGTTGGTAGTGGTAGTGGTGGAAGTAGTATCCTGAGTGGTGGGTAAGGTAATTCACAATGGCATTGGATTGTGATAGAGACCAGAATGGTAGTGTGGTGAGATGGACTTGGTAGCCATTTTGATGGAAATAATGATCGTGACAAATGCAAGAGCTAGAGAGGTATGAGGGTGACAGCAATAGCATGAAAGTGACATCAGTACGTAGGGACCATATCGTTATTTTTAACAATGTTATATTTTTAGTTTTTTCAACTTATTTTTATATTTAATTTAGTTTTATTATTTTTACAAAATTTAATTTAATTTTTTAATTCTTAAAAAATGTTTAATATTGTCAATTCATTTAAGTTGATATTAATGACGTTAATGAGATTAAGGGAATGGATAATATTAAATATTTTTTTGAAAATTCGAAGATTAAATTAAGTATTTTAAAAATAATAAAATTAAATTAAATATTTTAAATAATTTAATTTTTCATAGGTAACGTTATCTACGACCTTATTACTTACGGATTTTTTTCCGTAGCTAATTCGTAGGTAATTGACAATTACCTACGAATTTTCATGCTTATCTACGGATTTTTTCTGTAAATAATTCTAATTTTTCTTGTAGTGAAATCATTGTTGTTGTTGCACTACGCTAACATTATTTCTACAAGTTTCATTTGGTATAAAAAGTTCATAAGTAGCTTTGTTAATCAGATACGAAATACTATTTGGTGAAATGCATTTAATGCTCATATTAAATGAGTCGAACAGTTACTACCATCACCAAGATAAATAATGAAGATAGACGAAATAAACTTGTGAGTTGGACTCAAAGTGTTATAATGATCATCTTATCCAATCTACTATATAAGAGGACTCAAAGCTTAAAAAGAAGTGAGAAGCATAATATATAGAAATGTCTTGTATAGAAAGAAACAATGTAGATTTATTCTTTGTTGTAAAAAAACTTACTACTCTATACTGGTTGTATAACGTTTAAGTGAGACGAACAAACCATTTTGTATAAGCTTCATAACCATTGTTACAAGGTTGAAACTGGAGAGATTTGTTTGAAAAAAAATACTTATTTTGAGTCTGGAGAAACTTGTGTAAAAAAGAATACTTGTTTTCTAAAGAGTCTTGACAGTAAAAGAATATTTGGTTGTTAAGTTTGGAGAGACTTGTTGTTAAAAAAATACTTGAATAGTTACTTAACAAGGTAAGTCAAAGAATACTTAGGATTTAATTAGAAGTAACTTGTTGAAAGAATACTTGTATCTTTGTTTAAAAATAGTGAAATTCAATCTAGTTGGATTGAGAACTAACGACGTAATCTTGGGGGTTGAAACAAATAAGTATAAAAATACCCAATAATATTCCATCTGATAACTCTTCACACTTCATCTACCTAATGTTACTACATCACTATGAAAAATATGCAAATTTTTTATATATACTATTTAATCGCTTCTAATATTTACCTTTTCTTCACATTAACCTATCATAACTTCAACTTGTTTTTCAATGAGCCAAGTGAAATGGACTGGTGGGTTAAAAATCTAGATATATCTTGTAAAAAAAGAAAATTAACTCAAAATAATCCAACCTATTTTATCACTAATATTGTTACCGTAAAATTTTCCAATAAATTGTGCTTTGGTTATAAGTATAAATAGTCAATTCATTAATTAGTGTATTTGATGTAATGGTAATGTTGGAAGGAGGAGGAAAGAGACATGTCAATTCAAAATTAAGATTTCTCTCAGAAATTGTTAAGTGGTTTTTCATTACATCAAATACGCTATATTTGATCCAACGTAATGAGGAGATTAGTCACTGCTATCAGTGATGAACGAATAAAAAAAATGTTATATTTGAGTAAGTTGATTTTTGATATGAAATAATTAGAGAGAATTTTTTTTAACCTTTTTATCCTCCTATTGACGTGAATGTATTGACTTTAATATTGTAACTTGCTCTGTTTTCTAAAATTCACGATCCCATGTATACATAATCGTGGATCCACCAATATTGATAATATATGCCAAGTTTTTACACATCGGTGTTAAAATGAGTCATATAATCGACTATTTTTGAAACATATACGATTCATTATATAGACTTAGTTTATAAATAATAAATGAAACAGTTTTGTAATACAAAAAAATTATGTAATTTAATTGATGATATCAATTTTGATTTTATTTATTTAATTTAATATGAATTAATGAACACATTTATCTTTCCTTTTTTTTTTTCCTTTTATTTCTTATCAAACAACTTCAATTTTTACTCTATTTTTTATTTACTTCACTTTTTATCTCTATTATTATTATTATTATTATTATTATTATTATTATTATTATTATTATATTCTTTATCAAACACAATATAAATGAAAGATTAGTTCTTGATACTCGACTAAGTGGTACTAGATTCAACTAAAAAAAAAAATATAGTTCTAACTCTCGTCACATGTATTAATTTAATTCTGTTGAATATGCAGCTTCAATTTTCTCGATGCCTTCTAATGGCTTCTTATTTAATTTCTTCATTTTTGAGAGGAAGAATCTTTAGCGAATAATGAACACTCTAGAGTGCAGAATCTGGTCATTGGGGTTAGGTAGCTCCATATATGATTATTTTTGGTTTTTCAGTTCCGTATGCGCCTCAGTCCATTCTCTTAGATATGCAAAATAATGAAATATGCAACATCAACAAAAAGTAAGCCCTAAAGTATTCCTTTTTTATTTTCCCTTTCTTTAGAATCCTTTATGACACCTGTTAAGCTGTTCTTATCGTTTTCCATTCATTCTAAAACACATGTTTATTAAATTGTAATTATAAAATATAAAATTAAGGATATAAATTTTGTGTAGTTGAAAAAGTAACAATAGGGAGTCCAATTCCCTTTTTTCCTTTTTGGAGGAAAACACATAATAATATACTTATGATGTGTGTTTCTTCTCTCTCTTCAAGGAGTACCATACAAACATCATACTTATCATAAGGATGCTCCCCTGTAACGGTTAGTAATTTCTGACTTTGCTTCCGAGGTAAGAATGGCCCAGTAAAATCATTGACTTATATATGTGCTTTTGCCTTGTTCACATTCCTAAGATAAATAGAAATTTATATAAACAAAATTATATTATGTATTCAACGATTTTGTTAATGTCTAATTTTTATTAAAAATTTTGATTAACTATTTCTAATAGAATCTTTTATTTTATTCATGATTTTTTTTTTTCATTCACAAGACTCGATACTTAAGATAATGAAGTTCAAAACCCCAAACATGTGGTTCAGCGATAGAGGTTCATCCACGCTTAAGCAAGGTCAAGAGTTCGAATCCTGCATTGTGTATGCAGCCGCGTTAAATCTTGGGGTTAATTATCCTACTCTTTGAGGTGCCTCCAACGTAGCGAGGAGGATTAGTCACCGGTATCGACCTGGATACTTCAGGGACGAATTAAAAAAGAAGAAGAAGATAATGAAGTTTAATATTACTTAGAATAATGAGTTATTAATAAACAAAAGAAGATTATTGATGATGATGTTATACATACTTTTTTTTCCTTAAAATTATAATGTTAATTGAAAAAAATATGAATTTAATTTGTAATTTTATAATTCCAATTAACATTTTTTTAGTATTAGTTTAATTTTTTTTAGTTATTTAGTCATTTCTTTTTCATGTCCTGAAAAAAGGTATTTCTTTTCATATAATTTTAATAATTTGAAATAAATCACGTAATGTCATATTTCCTTTTTAAAGGAAATACCAAATGAACTATAAAATTTTATAAATTGAAGGAAAATGAAATTAGACAGATATGGCATTTGAACAAAAATCATTATTACTATCCTTAATTTCTACTCAAGAATTGTGTCTTTAAGATTGGGAAATTACTGGACCCAACCAAATGGGCCCTTATGGTGAACCCTTGCTTCTAGTCTAGGACTTATGACTAATCAATGTAAATGGCTCCAATTACCTAAACCTTTCAATTTGCTTCTACTCTAGGACATATAAATCTCCAATAACCTTTAACTATTCACCTTTGAATCGATGTTTCAACTTTCAACTTCAATTATTTTAATGACGAGAGAGAGAAGGTGTAGGTGAAGTGATGATGGGTTGCATGAACAGTAAAGAGCTTGGCCAGTATTTTACGTTACGGAGCACAAACAAGCATGTTGATAGAGCAACAGTCCTTCAAAATCATGAAGGATAAACCTTTTCCCTTCCCTAATAATTCACACCCTGAACTTTTTGTTCAATCGGTTTCGCTTTGTGTTTCTTGTACCAATTACTTTGTTTGTCACCTTTTCCCTCAATTTGAGGATTGCAAGAGAAAAGGAAACCCCATTTGATTGCGTATGCATGATAATAATATATAATATATACTATGCACCACATAACATGAACAGAGCAACCATGCCTATAATCATGTCATATCATATCCATCTCTTCTTTTTCCTTCGCAATATTTTTTTGTCTCTTTTGATTTTTCACAAGCCTCTCAATTGATCATATGTTTATTTCCAAAGGATCAACTAAAATGTAGTGACAAAACATCTAGTTCACATGCAATGTTCTACACTATCACATCTTAAAAATCTCGTCAATACTAATGGCAATATGCGCCACTAATTAAGTTTGTGTATGAATGGTCTACAAGCACCTACTCTTCAGTCCTACAACCCTAGTACTAGTCCAAAGGTGTAAACCCTACTACATTTTTGGGAATTGTCATATAGAAATGACTTAAAGGGAATCAATACCATTTAACACATCCAAGACTTGCAATATTTCTAAATGTTTCCAAATTCCAACACGTCTTATGCTTTCTTCTTCTTCATTTTCCCTTGTGTTTCTTTTTTGAACAAGTGTAAGTGATTTAACCCTTGGCTTTAGCATTGGATGAGCCAGTTCAACAAGGCTATGTATTCTAGTGCTCTTGAGTCCATATCATGCCCTTACCACCCAATTTCACTTTCTCTTATTCTACCCAGCACATGTGACTGGATGGATATGATGGATGGTTGCAAAAGGCAAGTAACAAAGAACACATGCCTAGGGTATCCATCTATCAATCACTTGTCCATCTTGGGATGTTGTTGCTTGTTAACCTTCTAATGATAATTTAATCATCCCTCTAATAAGGTGCCCTTTAAGAGCTGGTGACACTCTATGTCCATTTGCTTTTCTAATGGAGCAAGATTTATAGGACTCACCATCTTGTTTATCGTTTTCTGCTTTGTACCTATGTTTAGGCCAAAGTCTATCACATTTTTTAAAAAGTTGATTTTGTAGTCTATGATTTGAATGGTAACTGGGATCTAGCATAGCATAGACTCTTACTTTGCAAATGCCAAGTGATTCGGCAACATTTTGAGTTATGGGACACTAATTCCCTAATGACGTAGTTATTAGCACAATTATTTTTTTGCCATACATTCACTTTAATTGATGAGTCATGCCGCACATGGAACTGTCCCTGCTTGGGGCAACGGGTGAACCAGGTCACAAATATGCCTCGCCCTTTAACCCAAACCCGGTATTCTGAGTCACAAAAGTAAAATTGGATAATTATCAACATTTTTTCGGGGTGAATTAGGGTGATAGGAAATTAAAAGGGAAAAGGTGAAAAAATAATAAATAATGTGATAAAAAAAGAAATAAAAATAGGATAAAATGAAATGAGAGAAAAAGCAAGTTAACTAAAATTATTCACATCCTATGACCATGATGGACATGTACAACTTCCTAGATTTTAAATGATACCATATGACGCATTCAGCAGGATTTATTTCCCTTGCCCATTTGTGATACTGATATATATATATATATCAATAATACAATTCAATTATACATTTTTCTTGACCACACAATTTGACACGAGGTGAGCAATTCAATGATGAAACAATTCATGGTCCCGACCCATCTTTATCGATCTTGACGATTTCACATCAAAATAGCATCACGATCATAACCATCTCGGCCAGACTTGATTTCTTAATGATTGTTAAAAATGACAATAGTCTTTGTTTTTCATGTACGAGAAACAAAAATTATAATTCATGCACAAAAATTGGCTGGCTAGCTAATTAATTGAATCACTAATCACATAATATCATATGTGACACATATTCTTCCCTTGGCGTTGACTTTAAAAGGCCCCAAACGCGTAGCCAAATTCTGACTGTGATCAATTGAAACTTCTCGCTTGATTCATCACTTGTCAAAACAATCTTAATTGGTTGGTGCATGATATGTGAAAGAATCATGAAATAAAAAAGAAAGAAAAGTAATTAGGAGTTGGTGTGTGAGCTTATTTTATTTTGGCTTAGCCTTTCTCTTTAGGCCCCAGAAGAAGAGGGGTGGTGGTTCTTAGAATATGCATGCTTTCCCACGAATCATGATTTATCTTATAAAACATTTAGTGAATGGTCATGCTTGGGATATAAACATTAATACAGCTAGCTCTATCTCATTTTATAATTGGCCTTTGTCAAAAAGACACAATTTTGTGTTAAACTATTCATATTAAAGTAATAAGCATGCATTAGGATCTTCCCCAAATCTCCTTTCACTAATCATTCACAACAGTAGGAAACTAGAGGGTTTGTACCAAAAGTTGAGAAAGCCACATCCACAGTGGGAAATTGTTTTTTTCCCAAAGGGGGCTGCAAAGTACCCCTTTTCACAGTTTAGACAGAGAAAGTATTGTTACACAAGAAAAGTGGGAGATGGTGGCATGAGGAAATAAAGCTAGGTAGACTTGAAGTGTAAGAAGACAATAATGTATATATGTGGTTTGGAACAAACTCAAATGGGTTGGATCCACCATTACCTTTACTCGCCTTCTGCTCTTTTGTCTAACTTAATGTATAATTGATCAGAGTCATACCCTTCCTACAGTTTGTTAAACCTTTATTCTTGGCCCCACGGATCTTTTTCCTATATAGTTTCTGATATTTTTTGTGAAGCTGGCTGCTATGTCCCCTTCTAAAATTCCTTACACTAAAAAATTTAGTACAATTTGTTTTGTTAATACAAAATCGTAAGGAAGGTTATCATCTTGGAATCAGTCAAGTGTTTGTATTTTTTTTCTTAAGATTTATTCTACTTACGATACTATAATTGTTGTTGA